>NC_137803.1:63698505-64298505 GCF_963383645.1 Muscardinus avellanarius | reverse complement strand
CGGGCACGTGAGCGGTGGTTGGCTTGCCGCCCGGGAGGGCCCTCCACACCCAGTCTGCTGCGCAGGACGGCACACAGCTGCCGAGGGCCGTGTTTGCCCCTCCTCAACCCCGCAACGTCCGATGGGGCGCACGCCATCCCTGCTGAGTGTGGTCTAACCCCAGGCACACCAGCTCGTGCCAGCCCCAAGATGGCAATCCCAGGAAAGCTAACCCGGGGCGCTCTGAGCCGCCTAAAGGTTTGCCCAAGCTGGAGTCGTTGGTAATTTTTTTTGTATTGGAGATTGAGCCCAGGGTCGTTGTATCTCAGAGCTACACCCCTAGCTCTTGCTAGGAGTGCAAGTGTTCCGCACCTCTGGGCTTATAATCTGCTTCTAGACACCAAAAACGTGCCCCTCCGCACAGTGGCCTGCCCTGTCCCGGGACTCTCTTCTCCCTTGACCCACCAGCTTTCCGTTCCTAGAGGAAGGCGGGCCGGGAGCGTGTCGAGCCGGCGCCCGCGGGATGCAGTGAACCTGTGAATCCCCCGAGTGGATCCGTGACTCAGAAAACTGCGCTGGTTCGCATGTTTCAGAAGCTCCTGAGAAACGAGACCTGCCTGTGGGGTTATCACAGACCGGCGCCCTACCCTGCTGTCTGCCCTACTCCCCGGGCATGGTGCCATTCTTGGCGACAAGAGGGGAGAGCCGCGGGAGATGTAAGACTAGCTTTCTTGAGGACGATTTCGTTTGTTACAACGCGGGAAATTCCCAGGGGAGTGCTTTTTTTGTGCGTGGTAGTGGGGGTGGAACCCAAGGGCTTTCAACCTCTGGGCTACACTCCCACACCTACTTTATATTTTATTTGGAAAAAGTGTCTGAGTTACTGAGAGCCTCACTAAGTAGCTGAGGCTGGCTTCGAACCTGCGCCATCCTCCTGTCTCAGCCTCCCAAACGCGGGGATTACAGGCAAGCGTGCACCACCACACTGGCTCTTCCAGGGGAATATTCTGGTATTATGATTACAGTTAGAAGAAAAAATATATATATATATGTGTGTGTGTGTGTGTATTAAGAGCTATGAGCCAGGCGTGGTGGCGCGCCTGTGGTCCTAGTACTTGGGAGGCTGAGACAGGAGGACTGTAGGTGTGTGCCCAGGCTCTCGTCAGCGCTCGCACGCGCACACCTCCTCCCTCTCACCTGCCGTCCGCTTTGGTTCTTGTCGTAGTGTATTCATTGCCGTCAAAGAAGCTCGTGGCTCTTCAGCTAAGATCCGTTTTCATCAAGGTTAGTATGTTGCGTGTACCGTGTTGAGCTTCTTGAAGGAACGCAAATGGGAAGATGCCCACTCGGTGCCATCAGGACGTGAAGCAGAAGCCGGGTGTGGCGCAGGCTGTAACCCCGGCATGGGGAGACTGAGACGGCAGGGCCAGCCTTGGGCGACTTAGCGAGATCTCGCCGGGCGGCGCCCTGGCTGTGGCGTCAGACTGAGCTGAGAGTCACGGGGAGGAGAGGCGGCCGCGTGGAAGGAGGCCAGGGCACCGCGCCAGGGTGCCAGGCGCCGCCCGGCGGCCCTTGTGGCGGGCCCGGCGGCCACTGCGCGTTCTGTTTCACATTCTTCCTGCTGTGGAAGCAGGTCCTTGTTGTACCAGCCCTTCTCAGCCTTTGCTCTGGGGTGTGCTGCATCTTATCTTCCCAGTTTAAGGCTGTCATGCCTGGTTATTTTGTTTTTAAGAGGTGGAGACTGGGGATTGAGCCCGGGGGAATTCTACATCTAAGCTATGCCCTAGTCCTTTTTTTATTTTTAATTTTTTTTTTAAGCCTAAATTTGGAATTCTTCTGTCTCAGCCTCTCAGATACAAGGATTACCAGCTCCTGCCACCACACCCCACATATTTTTAATGCATATATTGGAGTCACTCCTTTCTTTAGTTAACAATTCCATACACCCAGTTTTACATTGAGAGTTGCTAACATTTTTTTATATTGTGCCCCACAGATTTCCAGTTCTCTACTAATCAGGGTCAGTTTTAAAATTAAGATAGGCAGTTCAGATACATCTATCTACATTACATTTTGGTAGATGGTCCGACGTGGTGGCACACGCCTGTAATCCCGGTACTTGGGAGACAGATGGGAGGATCACAGCTTTGAGGACGGCCTCAGCAACAGCAAAACTCAGAGCAACCTCTCATGTCAGCATCTGGCTGTTACTTTTTTTTTTCCTTTTTGGTACTGGAGATCAAACCCAGCAGCATTCTACTCCTGAGAGCTATACCCACAGCCTTTTTTTATTTTGAAATAGGTCTCCCTGAGTTGTTGAGGCTGGCCTCAAACCTCAGCCTCCCGAGTACTGAGATGACAAGCGTGTGCCGCCACGCCTGGCTATCTGGTACGTTTTTAGTTGGTATCCTCCAGTGGAGAAATGGCTGTCTTCTGTTCTTGTGTGTGTGGTTGTGGGGAGTGAATCCCTCTCTGTGCCCCAGGCCTTTTTAAAGTTCTTTCTTTCTTTCTTTCTTTCTTTCTTTTTTTTTTTTTTTTGGGTGGTACTGGGGGTAGAACCCAGAGGCTTTCTACCTCCGGGCTATACTCCCAGACCTTTTTTATATTTTATTTGGAAACAGGGTCTCACTAAGTTGCTGAGAGCCTCACTAAGTAGCTGGGGCTGGCTTCGAACCCGTGAGATCCTCCTGACTCAGCCTCCCTAACGCAGGGATTACAAGCCTGTGCCACCACACCCGGCAAGTTATTTCTTTTAAAGTGAGGTCTCTAGCCGGGCGTGGTGGTGCATGCTTGTAATCCCCACTCTTGGAAGGCGGAGACAGGAGGATGGCGCTGGTTTAGAGCCAGCCTTGCTGGCTTAAGAGACCCTGTTTCCAAATAAAAAATATAAAGAAAATAGGTCTGGGAGTGTAGCCCGGAAATAGAAGGGCTTCCGGGAACCCTAGTACCAAAAAAAAAAAAAAAAGTGAGGTCTCTAGGTGGCCGGGGCTCTGGCCGCACCCAGGCGGTTCCTCTTTCTGTTCTTCACAGCAGTGACTCCTGGGAGGGTAAAGAGCAGTTCTGCATCTGCAGCTGTGTAACTGCTTCTTCACGATCAGAATCCAGTCATATTTCTGACAAGAACACCTCATAGCTGCCTGTGGGGAGAGTATTAAATACTAGATGAGCTGGGCGTGGTGGCGCACGCTTGTAATCCCAGCATTTGGGAGGCTGAGACAGGAGTTATCCGGGTTTGCAGCCAGCCTCGGCTACTTAGTGAGGCGCTTTGCAACTCATTGAGACCCTGTTTCAAAATAAAGAATAAAAAATAGGGCAAGGGGGTGTGACTCGGAGGTTAAAGGCCCCTGGGTTCCATCCCCAGTCCCAGAAAGGAAGGAAGGAAGGAAGGAAGGGGAAAGGAAGGAAGGAACAAACGAACCGCAGGGCCCTGGGAGCCTCGCTGTTTCCTGCCTGAGGTGTACCTGGTGATTCTCTGCCCTGCCCCTGCCTGCAGTAAGGGAATCTGACCGGCTTGGCTGCCCATCCCCGCCCGAGCTGACAGCCCGCACCCCGCTCACCTCTGCCTCTTTCCTCACCAAGCGCAAGTCCCGGCCCTTCTGCGAGCAGCTGCTGGCCTGGGTGAGGAGCAGCGGCTGCGCCGGCGTCGTGGTCCTGGCGAGCAGCCATTCGCACCAGCGCAGCGACCCGCAGCTCCGCAGGTGCGTCCGGGGTGCCGTCCACTGGCAGGCCCGGGTCCAGGCGGGAGGTGCTGTGGGGCCGTGGGTGCCTGCCGCAGGCACACCAGCAGGACTCGGCCGTGTGTGCCCCGGAGCTGGGCCTGAGCCGGCGCAGGCAGGTGGGAAAGCCTGGGCCTCTGCGCTGCCTGGCCGGCGGAAGGACTCACCTGGTATTCCGTTTATGTCCGCATATGCAACCATAGCTCCTCAGCATAACACGAAGTACCTCAGAAACAAACATCAACTACTTTATCATTACCTCATAAAGTGGATAATGTATTATAATGTATTATATAGAATATTTTATTATATTCTAAGACCTGACTTTTGGTTCGTTTAAATCTTAACTTTTATTATTCGTACACATATAAAATGAGGGCAAAACCATCAGTAAGCTCACAGCTCCCTTTACTTACGTGCTCACTCAGGCACTGGGGATGGAGCGCAGGCGCCCCACCTCCGAGCTATGCCCCATCTCATATCCTTATTCTTTATTTGAAACAGGGCCTCACTGAGTAGCTGAGGTCGTCCTGCCTCAGCCCCCAAGTGCTGGGATTCCAAGCGGCACCAAGCCCGGCTCGCGGTTCCCTTTTTTTTTGTTGGTGGTGGTACTGGGGTTCCTGGAAGCCCTCTACCTCCGGACTACACTCCCAGACCTATTTTTACATTTTTATTGGGAAACAGGGTCTCCTAAGCCAGCGCGCAGCTGGCTTCGAACCTGCGTGATCTCCTGTCTCCGCCTCCCAAGCGCGGGGATGACAAGCGTGCCCACCACGCCCGGCTCACGGTTCCCTTTAAAGTGAGCTAATTTCTTGGTGACTCACAGCAGACATCATGAGCTTACGGCAGAAGGTGACTATAGGAAAGAGACTTCGCCATGGCACTGGCCTAAGTTTTTCTATCCTTTACGCTCACTCTCTCAAGTCCCTCTTCCACGCACGCTTGTCATCCCCGCGCTTGGGAGGCGGAGACAGGGGGATCCCACAGGTTCGAAGCCAGCCATGCTGGCTTAAGAGACCCTGTTTCCAAATTTAAAAAGTATAAGAATAGGTCTGGGAGTGTAGCCTGGAGGTAAAAGGGTTTCCAGGAACCCCAGTACGAAAGAAAGAGAGAGAGAGAGAGAGAGACCCTCTCCCATAGGCCACTGAAACTTTTGCCTTACTCTGCAGGATCTACGGAGCACAAGATACTGTGGGGGGGCTGGTATTTGTCTTGGTATTCCTATTTCTGTGGTCTTAAAAAGATAACTATATTATTCTTTCTAGTACTCCCTTCCGGTACCTACTTACACCTTCTATGCAAAAAAATGTCCAAAATAAAATAAAGAGCCTTAACTGGCAAGAAATGGAGAAAAGTCCATGCATGCCTGAGATGGACGATTCTGGCCTCTGTGTACGTATTCCAGGAGGAGGGATCACAAAAGCACTGTATGACGAAAGGTGAGTTACTGGGCTTGTGTATTTCTTGTCTTGAAGAAGCAGATGACATTGCCAGGTAGGGTGGCTTATGCCTGCAGTTCCCACACTCGGGGGCTGAGAGGAGGATCCTTGAGCCTGGGAGTTTGAGACCAGGCTGGACGACAGAGTGAACCCCCACCTCAAAACCCAAAAACCAGCCTAAACAGAAGAGTGTATTGGCAGCATTGGGGGGCTGAGACCGGAAGATCACAGTTCGTGGACAGCCTCAGCTGCTTAGGGAGGCCTCTGCAACTCAGTGAGACCCGGTTTCTAAGTAAAGAATAAAAAATAGGGCAGGGGGTGTAGCTCGGAGGGCGAATGCCCCTGGGTTCCATCCCCAGACCCTCAAAAAAAAAAGAGAGTGTATTGGGATAGTTATTGAAATTTTGAAAGTATATAGTGCTGTAATAGAATAGCGTAATATGAATGCTATGTTAGAGGTCTTGCATTCAGAGGAAAGATTAGATTTGGTCATTTAAGAATTGGTTTCCAAAAAGCCATATTTAATGTATTATTTGTAATAGGGATCCCGATAATTCTGTGCCTTCTCCCCAAGTAACTTTTTGTGTGTATGTTGTACTGGGAATTGAACCCAGGGCATTCTACCTCTGAGCTATACCCCAGCCTCTTTTATTTATTTTTGTTTTATTTTTAAATAGAGTCTCAATATGTTGCTGAAGCTGGTCATAAACCTGCAACTCTCCTGTCTCCTTGAGCCCCAGACCCAGCTTCCAAGTAACTTTTTAAAAACTAGTAAGAGCCGGGCGTGGCGGTGCCTGTCTGTGATCCTAGTGCTTGGGAGACTGAGACAGGAGGATGGCAGGTTCAAGACCACCCTCAGCAACTTAGTAAAACCTTGTTTCAAAATAAAAAATAAAACTGGGGTTGGTGGCACAGCCTTGTAATCCTAGTGCTTGAGAGGCTGAGGCAACTGGCAGCCAGCCTCAGCTACTTAGTGAGGCTGTCTGCAACTCAATGAGACTTGGCTGGAGGCGTAGCTCAGAGGTACCACAAATAATAATAACAGTATTAATAGTAGCATAAAGGGCTGGGGGTATAGCTCAGAGGTAGAATGGCCAGGACTCAAATCTCCAATACTAAAGGAAAAGAAAGAAAAGAGAGGGAGAGGTGGACGAGAGAACGAAAGAGCCCACCTACGTGTGAGGCCGACTGCCTGTCCTCACAGAGGGAGGACACTGGAGCCTAGTTTAGGAGCTTGTCCCACATTCCCAGTTAGTACAGGCCTCGAGTGGGAATCCTGGCTGGCTGTCCTCGTTCCTGTTATTTCTGAATTGATTCTTTTTTTGTGTGTGGTTCTGGGAATTGAACCCAGGGGCATTCTACCTTCCAGCTAAAACTTCAACCCTATTTTATTTATTTATTCATTGCGGTACTTGGGATGGAATCCAGGGGCATTGTACCTCCAAGCTACACCTCCAGCCCTATTTTTTAGTCTTTTTAGTTTTGATACAGGGTCTCACTGAGTTGCGGAGGGCCTGAGTAGCCGAGGCTGTCTGCGAACTGCGATCCTCCGGTCTCAGCCTCCTGAACGCGGGGATTACAAGCGTGCCTACCACGCCCGGCTCTTATTTTTATTTGAAACAGTCTCACTAAGTCAAGAGCCCCGCTCTGTTACCGAGGCTGGCCTCAGACCCGTGATCCTCCTGTCGTGGCCTCACAAGCACTGGGGTGACAGGCGTGCACCACACTGATTCTTCTGTAAAGTGGAGGTGATTATCGCTTCCTGAACGACTGTTACAGGGACTGAACTGTGCAATTTGCAGACAGTGCTTTGGATCTAGTGATCACTGGTTAGATGGTATCTGGGAGGCGATGTAGTAGTTTTCTTCCCTGTAACCAGCCCACTCTCTTCGTTTTCCTTCGCTCTTTTAAGTTCTGTTAACAAGTCTGTCTTCTCTGTGTCTTCTTTGCTGTGGGCTTCTGGAAGTCCTGTCGTACCGAGTAGGTCAGAACGTGTGTCCCACGGCGCCCTGGGCCAGGGAGGCTGTTTCTTGGTGGGGCTGCGGGGTGGGCGCAGCCTTGCACACTCGCTGGCTGGGTTTCCGTGGCTCCTGGAGGAGAACACATGTGGAGCAGGTGTGGGCGCACACCTGAAATCCTAGTCCTGGGAGGCTGAAGACCAGCCGCAGCCAGCTAGCACCCCTGTTTCAAGCAACGGGGCGGGGTGCAGCCTGGAGGCAGACTGGGTCCAGTCTGGGTCCAACTGAGCACCAGAAAGAAAGGCTGGAGGATGCAAGGTGCCAGGAAGACGGCCAAGCCGCAGACGCCCGCCTGCCACCTGCTCTGTGTCCGTCTTCGCCGTGGTCCTGGAGTTGAGTCCGGGGTACCCTCAGCAGGATTTTGCTTTGCTTCTGAAACAAGGTTTCTCTAAGTTGCAGAGGGGAGCTGCAGGGTCGTGTCTCGCTGCCGGGGACTGGAGTGCGCCACCCGGCCAGCATTCCATCCTGTCAGGGCAAAACAGCTCAGTGCTCTTTCTGTTTCTTGTAGCTGTGCCAAGGAAATCCCAATGGCGGTTCTGCTGAAGTTTGTTTCAGAAGGGGACAATATCCCGGACGCCGTCGGGCTTGTGGAGCATGTCAACGAGTGGCTTGAGATGATCGAGCCCCGCGTGAGTGTCTGGGTGGCCCTTGTATTTGTTAGCTGGCGTCCTGCGGACTGTGCAGGCACACCCTCAAGTGAGTTGACGTCAGCTGCAGACTGTCTTACATAAGGTTTAGTGTAAGCTGAACATTAAAGATGGGAAAAGACAGTTAACCAACTTAGTTGTTCCGCTACAGCTGATTTTTTCGTGTGTTTGCTATACTGGAGATGGTACCCAGGGGCATTCTACCTTTGAGCTACACCCCCCAGCCCTACTTTATTATGAAACAGGGTCTCACTGAGTTGTAAAGGGCGTAAGTAGCCGAGCACTAACCATGATCCTCCTGTCTCAGCCTCCCAAATGCTGGGATTACAAATGTGTACCACTACGCCTGGCTAATTTTTTTTTTAACAGGACCTTATTGAATTGAAGAGGCTGACTTCCATCTTGCAATCCTCCTGTGTCAGCTTCCAGAGTACTGGGATTAAAGACATGCCTAACATGCCCAGACATTACTGTCTTTTTTTTTTTTTTTTTTTTTTTTTTTTTTTTTTTTGCGGGTCTGGGGATGGAAACAAAGGGGCATTCGCCCTTCAAGCTACACCCCCTGCCCTATTTTTTGTTTGTTACTTTGAAACAGGGTCTAAGTTGTGGAGGGCCTCACTAAGTGGCTGAGGCTGGCTGCAAATCACAATCCTTTGGTCTCAGCCTCCCACATGCTGGGATCATAAGAGTGCACCACCACGCCCGGCTCATTACTGTCTTTTCAATTCATGCTTTTGTTGAGGAAAAATTGATGCAAATCACTGTGGTTTTTTTTTTTTTAACTCCTATTCTTTATGAATTTGATTTGACTTAATAGATTCCATCTCTAGCTTCTCTGGAATGTCTTTTATGATTTGGAACTTGAAGAAATTTATCTGTAACTGACCTAAAGGCCCAGGCACATGTTGCTTTATTTTTCCTAACATAAACCCTAGCCGACAGTGTCCGAATTACAGGACCCAGAGGGAGGCTTGGTGGTGACCTGGGAAGACTAAGAGGCCTGTTCTTCGGTTTCAGGGTGCGGACCCCACAGTGCCCACGTCGCCCTGGAGGGTCCCGAGCTCCTGGCGGCTGCTCTTCGGCAGTGGGCTTCCTCCTGCGCTGTTCTGACCTGTCTTCAGTTTCACCTTATTTTCCAACATATTTAGTACCAACACAACTGCTACACACTCTGTAAAAGCCTGGACTTTGCAGGCGCGTGTTAGAAAACAGATGCCTCTCACAAAGCAGAGGATGGCGTCTTTCTGCTGTGCTCTCCACCACGTACGGCGAATGCACACTGTACAATAAAATCTTCCTAAGAAATTCTGCGCAAACATGACCTTTTAATCCAGACTCTGTTTTAGCTTTAGGAAGTTATCTCACACTCAGTGGCATCACAGGACACACGGGGGGAACGGCAGGTGCTCCTGAGGAGGCCCTGGGCCCTCCCGTTTCCAGCCCGCTTGACCTCTCACTTCTAAGGACCTTTGTAACTATGTGGACCCACCCAGTGATCCAGAAGCTTCTGCATCTCAAAGAAACTTTACTGTAAAATATGACGTTTGCATTGCCTACTGTACCAGTCACTGCCTGTGCGGCACAGGCACTGTCTCCGTGCCTTGGCCTTCTCTGAGGCACGCCCTAGTCCACACAGGTGGCAAATGCCCTCTGTTTTCTTCCTGTGGTATGGATTAGACCCAGGGGTGCTCAGCCAGAGATACACCCCAGCCCTCTGTTATTTTGAGACGGTTTCTAGTTGCCTGGGCTGGCCTGGGACTTGCAGTCCAACTACTAGAATCTCGGGCCTGCCACCAGCTGGTACATGTTCCTTTGGTGTGGAAGTCGTCCTGTCGTCTACAGCCTGTTTCTGGTCCCTCTTGGTTAAAATACTGGGTGAGCACTGACATTGGCAGAAAGGCAAAATGGGAAGTCCTGCCCTCAATCCCCGAGATGCCTCTTGATGTACACACCAAAATACCAGAAGCCAGCAAGCCAAGGCCAGCCGCTCTGCAGGTGGTGGGAGTCCCTTCACCCCGCTGGCCTCTGCACTCCAAGACACAGGACAGCCGGCACGGGGAGCCGGCAGGGCGGGTGCAGCTTCTCAGGCTGGCCAAAGGGGTGTCTGTACGTGACGAGTCCCTGATGGGACCTCAGAAGTGGGCTGCCAGGGCCGCTGAGGTGCACAGGGCACACTGGGTCCTCAGGCTGCTGGAGGGAGCCCCCATAAGGAACCAGGCTCACTCAGATGCCTAGAGTTTCAGGACAAGGGCAGCTTGCTGCTGCTGCACCAGTGGGCCTGCAATGCCATAGGCAGGCACCAGAGGGAGCAAGAGACCAAGCCGAGAAGCCCACTCCAATGGGAAATGAGGATGTAGACTGGCACACGCTTGTAATCTTCACACTCAGGAGACAGGAGGACCCCAGGTCTGAGGACAGCCTCGGCAACTGTGAGGCTCTTGCTATCCTAGTGAAGCCCGCTTCCAAATAATAAGTAAAATTGGTCTGGGCTGTGCCTTGGAGGGTCATATGCCTCTGGGCTCAATTCCCCGTGGAGCACACAGGCACAAGCACCCTTAAGTCAGAAAGGTTGAATCCCACAAAAAAGAAAACTGTAAAATTAACCCACAACTCCTAGCCAGACTGGTAGGGAGAGCTCTCAGACAAAGCAGGATGTGAGAATTGAGAGGAGTCTGCCTTACCAAACAAAACTCCAACACAGCCAGGCAAACGAAGGAACACACGTGGCCAAAGGAATAACACCAGCGTCCAACTGCAAAAATGGGCATCTGTGGACGCCTGACCAAGAATTCAAAACAACTGGTGACAGCCAGAGAACACGGGGAAAGCTAAACAACGAGCCCCGCGTGGTGGCACGCGCTCTCATCACAGGAGGGCTGCAGGTTCAAGGCCAGGCTCAGCAACTCAGTGAGACCCTGTTTCAACAGCATGGTGGCACATGCTTGTAACCCCAGCATTTGGAAGGCAGAGACAGGAGGATCGCGGTCACAGACAGCCTCAGCTACTTCGCGAGGCCCTCTGCAACTCAGTGAGACCCTGTTTCAAAATTAAAGAATAAGCTGGGTGTGGTGGCGCACGCTTGCAATCCCCGCGCTTGGAAGGCGGAGACAGGACGCTTGCACAGGTTCGAAGTCAGCCGTGCTGGCTTAAGAGACCCTGTTTCCAAATAAAAAAGTATAAAAATAGGTCTGGGAGTGTAGCCCGGAAGTAGAAGGGTTTCCAGGAACCCCAGTACCACCAAAATTAAAGAATAAAAAACTAGGGCTGGGGATGTCACTCAGAGGTAGAATGTCCCTGGGTTCTATTCTGGTACTGAAAAAATAAAATAAATAAATAAAAAGTAAAAGAATTGGGGTATGGAAGAGAGGCACGACACCACTCCTGGGTTCAATCCCAGTCCACAAGAAGAAAATAATAAATTACATTGGATCACTGCATTATTTGAAATTAATTGCTACCATAAGTCAGTCCTATTATACATGTTAATATTTCCTCAAATAACTCCAGAAATACTGTAATTTTTCTATTGTTGCTTTAAGTAACACTATTGGGAGAGAAGACAGGGTCACTAAAAGAAGATTGAACCTAGAGGTATTCTACCTCTGAGCTACATCCTCAGCACTATTTTTTATTCTTTCTCTTGAAACAGGGAATCACTAAGCAGCCAGGGCTGGCGGCAAACCTGCTCCTGCCTCAGCCTCCCAAGTGCCGGGTTACAAGCGTGTGCCACCACGCCTGGCGAAAGAAATCCTAAGTGACCAGTGTTCTGAACCAACTACAACTGCGATGTCGACTACTAGCTGTAACAATTTAGGGAAAACCCATAAGAAAATATCCACGTTTGAAGCAGAGCAGGGCCGTCCTGAGACACTGCACACGAGGCAACATAGTCTATTTAATAGAAAGATTTAATGCTGCCGAAAAGTATAAAAATACAGTAGGAATGGCAGTACGGTACAAAGCGCCTCGCCCCACTCCTTCCCCTGGCGTCTTTCTGCATCTCACGCACGCAGGAGAAACCGGAGGCGAGGGGCGAGGCTCTGCGAGGCTTCCGCTGGTGGGTGCTCCTCATCCCTGCGTGGGGCGTTTACTTGGTAAACAGATGGCGTGAGGCCGTCTACGGGCTAGCGAGCCTCACACAGTTTCCGGAGTGGGCTTCGGGTCTTGCTTTGCACATCAATGGTTCAAAATTTATAGCTGCAGAATACGCTCAAGTCATGAATACTTAGGTGTCTGTCAATCTTGGCCTAAAACATAAAATAAGAAGTCATCTATTCAATTATCATTTACCAAACACACAGACGTACTCAACTGCACACAAACGCGAAAGGCCCGAGGTGAGCCACGAAGCGCCGGGCCTCCGGGGCGTCGGCGCCGCAGTGCCGAGGCCCGCTGCACGGGAGCACCCTCCAAGAATGCCTCACTCTTTTACTCATCCTGTTTCATTCAAGAAATGACCTCTGTGTAGGATACTGACAGACAAACTCGAGTTTTTATAAAAAGAAATGTACTCACAAAGACTTAGAAAGATGTCACGGTATACTAGAGTTACCAACACTCCAGAATTCAACTCTGAAGTCTAATCCACGTTGATCTACTTAAGAAAACTAAGAGACTTAAGTGTGGCTCTTTTTTACATTTCTTTTCATATTTATTCTTTTAAAAAACCCAGAATAGGTCAAAAGAGCGATTAAAGATGTAGGTGGCAGACACACAAGCCAGAAGGTAGCTAGAAAAGGATACCTTAAGAACATAAGAAACTTCGTCAACTACCTTATTTAAAAAGCTATACCGAACATAAATAGCTTAGTGTGTGTTTTCACTGACCTCTCTCCCTGACCCTCCTATTGAAAACATGGCCTATCTAGTTGGCTTGCCTCGTAAGGCCTCATCTGAAGTCATCTCATGTATACAGACATTCATTATAGCCAACTAGAAGGACCTTCATCCTCATATGGTCTTATCACAGGTCTTGGTGCACCTCATTGTGTGTGAAAGGATTTTACCCTTTGAAAATATTGTGACTTCAGCACAAACCAGTTTTTAAGTCTTTATAATGATCATCCTACTCCCGCCCCTTCCCATGCAGCTTAAGTGTGGCTTTTACCAGGTGAGAGTTGTTGACTCTTACTCCACCACATAAATATTTGCTTTATATATTTCAGACAGCGGTTGGTGGGTGCATGTTGGTGATCTGTTGTTCACACCACACCTTGCCTGCTGATTAACATGTCTTCTGACAGCCTCTTTTTCTGTTCATCCCTTGATAGAAATACTAAAGCATGGCCAGGTGTGGTGACATATACTTGTAATTCCGTACTTGGAAGGCAGAGACAGGAGGATCACAGGCTCACAGCCTCCGCTTAGTGAGGCCCTCTGCAACTTGGTGAGACCCTGTTTCCAAATAAAGAATTAAAATTGAGCTGGGGGTGTAGCACTGAGGTAGGACCCCCTGGGCTCAAACTTGACATGTAAAACCTCTGCTGGGTATCAGCAATGGCCTTTATACTGCTCTGAAGCTTCTGAGAATGCATATTATTTTCATTTTATATATGGGTATTATAGTTTTACATTATACATGTAAAATCATAGCTTAGACATTGGACAGGACATAACCAGCCGCACAGCACAGCCAGCGGCATGCCACTGACCCACAGCTGTGGGAGGAGATGAATTCAATACTTTTCTGAAATAATAAACTTTGTTTTTGGTACTAGGGATTGAACCCAAGGGCATTCTACTTCTGAGCTACATCCCCAGCCCTATTTTATTTTTAGTATTAAACAGGGTCTTACTAAGTTGCCAAGGCTGGCCTTGAACCTGTGGTCCTCTGGTCTCAACCTCCCAAGTACTGGGATTACGGGTGTGCATCCCCATGCCCAGCCATAATTTTCTGAGACGCCAACCCACAAAGGCTTCATCCTCTGGCTGTGTGTATGTTTGCCCTTCTGAAGCACAGCTCAGTTAGTACCGGGCCAGGATGGAGCCCACACACACTGTCCCCATGGGAGCTCAGCGTGCGCTGCAGTCCTGCATCAACGCCGGCATCAAGGACCTCCAAGGAGGAAAGGAGACCTTGAAGACGTCCACCAAGGGCCGCTCTATGGATGGTTTGAAAACCACCGCACCGCCCGGGGAGAGCGAGGTGCGGGGGCAAGGCGTGGCAGCGAGCGAGCACAGCCCCTCGGCCTGCCTTCCTGTGCAAGGCCAGGTTAATGAGGAGGTTCCTGTTCACATACAGAGTGGCAGGATGGATTTTAGCCACAGAGACCAATGCAAATTGGAAGCAAGAGTTTGGACCAGTAAGAACCTACAGCACTGCTATGGGTCTTGATGCCTGCGACAGTTTAATGCAGACAGATGTAAGGAGATGTCCCGCTCACCTCCTCTCCACTTCAGGCTCGAGACCCAGCAGTACTGGTCAGGGCGCAGGCGCACGCTACGTGAGTCATATTTAATATGCAGCATCACCTACATCCTCTGTCCATGCAGCAAAGTTAACACATTCAAGAAGAATGCTCAAGTAAGGTCAAAACACGGAGCACACCGATGGCTTCCAAACTGTTTCTGGATAATTAGCCTCATGCGAAGGCTCACGTGGTACATAAAGAGCAAAAGCAGGAACGCTGTGGCTCACAGGAGGGCCAGCAGCTTGGACTCTTCCTGCCACGTCCTGATGGCACAGAGAAGGAATGCCAACGTGCGGGGACTGTCACGCTTCCTAGGCCGTGCCAACGCCGCCGTTCAGGACGAGGCCAACGCTGGCGGGCGCCGGTTTCTGAACGGGGCGAGCATGCAGTCGGCAACATACTTCATTACCAAATTATGCTTTCAAATGCTCATTAAGACGCTAAAGGAGCAAAGTCCTGGGTGCGGTGGGCACGCTTGCAATCCCCGCGATCGGGAGGCGGAGACAGGACCGCGCTGGCTTAGGAGACCCAGTTTCCAAATAAAATATAAAATAGGTCTGGGAGTGTAGCCCGGAGGTAGAAGGGCTCCATCCCCCAGGAACACACACACACACACACACACTCTAAAGGAACAAGGTAAGGTCTGCACATCATGTACAATTTGCTGAAGTAGAAGGAATATGAAAAAAATTACCTCAAATTTTAGTCTAGTGAACTGAAATCACAGATCATAAAATGCTATTTCTTTTACTCCCTAAATCATAAGTTATCCCAATTATAAATTAGGGTAATTACATTGAAATTTCAATGAAAAATGAACTATATCAGTCATGGGCTTTACAGAAACCAATTTTTTTTGGGGGGTGGGGCGGGTCTAGGGATGGAACCCAGGGGCATTTGACCTCCGAGCCCTATTTTTTTATTCTTTATTTTGAAAAGGTCTCACTAAGTTGCAGAGGGCCTCACTAAGTAGCTGAGGCTGTCCGCAAACTGCAATCCTCTGGTCTCAGCCTCCCGAATGCTGGGATTACAAGCATGAGCCACTATGCACGGCTTCCAGAAACCAATTTCTTTACAATGTTTTTTTCATTTCTTTTTTTGGGGGGTACTGGGGATTAAACCCAGAGGCATTCTACCTTGAAGTACATCTCCAGCCTGATTTTATTTCGAAACGGTCTTGCTAGGTTGATGGGAGTCTCACTATTTGCTGAAGCTGTCCTCAAACCTGTGATGCTCCTGTCTCAGCCTCCCAAGTACTGGGATTACAGGTGTGCACCACCAGGCTGCTCTTTACAAGGTCTTGATCAACTGTTACCCAATTATCCCAGTAAGGAGAATTTCCCTTCAAAACAAATTTTAGGAAAAATTCATTTTTCTTTCTAAAATGGGAAATTATAAAACATGAAGAAATGCAAATATGTAGTAGAATCGCTTATTTGGAATTACAACTGCTCATATCAAACATCTCTTTAGGAAAAGGGAAAATGTATTCAGTACAACTGAGTCAACAACAATTTATTTTGTTTTATGGTAACAGATTTTCAAATTGAACTTTTAAAAAGTACATTTAACTACAAAAGTAAGATTAAATAGGTACTTATAAAATATATTTACCCTGAAGTAGTTAAGAATATAAAGTGTTGATGCCCATGTCAACGGTACATTACACATTACACACATTACTTAAAGGTCATTTTCTTTCCATTAATAACATAGATAAAACCACAATATTTATTGCTTATATCAAGTGCAGGTTAAAATCCAGATAGCCTTCCAAAACAAATCCTGTGATAAGGATCTCAGTGTTGGTGACGCTGGAGACGGTCGCAGCCAGCCGCTTAGTGTGGGTTCAGAGGAACCTGCAGTGGTGGGTCCTGAGACGCTGGCTGTGACTAGTCACCGCTCGGATGGCGCCTACGCCACCGCCCGCCATGAGCTCAGCACCTGCTGCCCCGACACGCCCGGCCACAAGCGCGGCCACGTGGGCGCTGCCGGCAAAGCTGCTCACTTATAGGACACTCTGCTGAAGAGCAGCGCCCAGCCAACCAGGGCGCCAACCAGAACGACCGACACAAACCCCATCCTAGTGAGAACAGGCTGCCAGCATAACCACCTTTTCCTTCTTCGTTCAGTCTCAGCTAGCCTCTGTCGCATCTGCTGCACCTTCTGCGCCGTGCTGGCTTTCCGGTCCTCTCGACTGCGCTTGCGCAGAGCACTGTGGACAGAGGGAAAGGAGGTGTGTGTGATGGCAGGGCTGGAGCCCAGCGCCCCCAGCCTTCCCACTGCTCGAGCTCCGGAGGGAAGGGGCCGGAGGCTGCTCTGCACCTCAGGGTTACGTTCCCAGCGCAGTCCTTTCACTCTGACTCGGGTCTGGGGCTTTTGCTTCTGCTCTGCCAAGGGGGCGCGGGGCGAACTCCGCGCCTGCCTCCCACTCACCCACGCAGAGGGCCTGTCTTGGCAGCCCCCGGCTTCCAGGACGCCGAGTGCGGGCGCTACGAAGCGGAGGCTGCGGGCAGGTGCCCACAGAACCCGAGCCTTCTTTTCCACAGCCTCCGAGTCATGGCGAGAGCCCAGCCAGGGCTCCTGTCTTCCCAGCAATTCCCTGAAGCTTGCCTCTGAGCATGAAGCTTGACTAAGAGTGACCTTCTCTTCAACATCTACATCTCATTGCTGGCCCAATTTAGAGGGACTGACTAAAATACCTCCTTTCTCATTTTCATTACAGTACAGAAGAACATTATAATATGTATCTAGTATTTTACAGGACCATCATTTGCCATATGAACCTAATAATGAGTTCATTAAGTGCTGTATGATTAAATACTATAAAGAATTTTTTTTTTTTTCGGGACTGGGGGTGGAACCCAGGGGCACTTGGCCTCCGAGCTACACTTCCTGCCCTATTTTTTATTCCCACTGAGTTGCAGAGGGCCTCACTAAGTAGCTAAGGCTGTCCGCGAACCGCGATCCTCTGGTCTCAGCCTCCCGAATGCTAGGATTACAAATGTGCGCCACCACGCCCGGCTTAAATACTATATAGAAGCTTAAAAGGGCATTATATTTGTGGAAAGTAGGTCTGGCCCTTAATTGGATTGGGAACATACAATTTTCTAATTTAAAGTAACGGAGCCGGCATACACCTGTAAGCTCGGTCCTAGGGAGCCTGAGACAGAAGCATGCAGGGCTCGAGGCCAGCCTTAGCACCCGAGCAAGAGCCTCACCAATTTAGGGAGGCCTTGTTTCCAAATAAAGAGCACAACAGGGCTGGGGGTGACTCAGAGGTAGAAGGCCCCTGGGTTCCATCCCCAGCACCAAAAAAACAGAATTAGTTAATTTTGTTAAGTGGCTGAACAGCTGGGTGCAGTGGTGCCTGTGATCCCTGAGACTCAGGAGACAGGCAGAAAGACAGCAAACGCAAGGCTGGCCTGGGCTGCTTGGTGTGGTCCTGTCTCAAAAATAAAAAACACAGAGGACTTGGGAACAGTTCAGTTGTATAGACTGCCAGGTTAAGCCCCAGTACCACAAAACAAAATCAAGAAAGGAAGAAGGTTCTTTCCAAAAATGCACCATACAATTCAGGGAACCCGTAGCACGCCGTCACGTGGCTCAAAGCACAATTCTACAGCATGAGAGACTACTCTCAACTCGTGATACGGTAACGTCTTCTGGGCCCGAGAAAACTGTGTCTGTGAACAGTCTGCCAAGTGCGAGCCGGACACTGACCACGAGCGCGGCCTGCTCAGAGGACACCTAGAACCCCACAGCCACACCTGAGGCCGCACCTGCGACACCACGAAAACACACAGGACAGGCTCCCAGCAACGGAGCTTGTCAGTATCTCAATGGCTCACTCTCCGCCAGCAGCCGTTAGGGCTTTATGGGCCAGAGCAGAGTTGAGAATGCTGGTTTTAAATTTAAGACAGGCAATACACAGTAAAAGTACCCCACAACATAGTAACCACACACACATTTACACGTCTACTATCGTGTAGAATCTGTATGTCAACATGTATGTTTATAAAAGTAGTAAAAGAGACTTAGAATACTTGGAAAATGTCTATTTTACTCTATTTTCTTCATTAACAAATTCTTTTTATAGCTGAGTGTGGTGGCATATGCTTATAATAATCCCGGTACTTGGGAGGCTGAGACAGGAGGATCACAGTTTCAAGGCCAGGCTCAGCAATTTAGGCCCTCTACAACTTAGTGAGTTCAGTTTGCAATACAAAAAAATTTAAAAAAAAAGAAAGCTTTTTATAAATTTATAAACTGACGCTGCACGTGGCGGCGCAGAGCATTCAGGAGGCTGAGAAGATCGCGGTTCATGGACAGCCTCAGCTACTTAGTGAGGTCCTCCGCAACTTAGACCGTTTAAAAATAAAGAATAGCCGGGTGTGGTGGCGCACGCTTGTCATCCCCACGCTTGGGAGGGAGATACAGGAGGATCGCGCAGGTTCGAAGCCAGCTGCGAGCGCTGGTTTAGGAGACCCTGTTTCCAAATAAAAATAGGTCTGGGAGTGTAGCCCGGAGGTAGAAGGGCTTCCAGGAACCCCAGTACCACCAAAAAAAAAAAAAAAAAAAAAGGACTGGGGGTATAGCTCAGAGGTAGAATGCCCCAGGGTTCTATCCCCAGTACCACAAAAAATAAAAAATAAAATATTATACTTAGCCAGTGGCACACTGCTTATAACCTCAACACTTGGGAGCTGAGACAGGAAGAGCTCAGGGTGAGTAAAGTCTCCACAGCTTAGAGAGACTCTTGGCAACCTAGCAAAGGGAGACGACCTTGGGATTCAATTCAGTACCAAAAAATAAAGTAAATCAGCCTTAGTATATAATCTCTACATTAGAAGGAAACAAAAGTGAAGCTCTATTTCACTTCTCTTTCATGGAATGCCCCAAGGGACTAATCTAGCAAACAGGAGTATAATGTTAAGTTTCCCGGTCAACTGTTTTTAACAGAAAAAAAAAAGTTCACTGGGCTCATGAGAGAGGAAGAGACAGAGCACCCTGACTCTGCTAAGTGGCTTACACTCTGGGACTCCAGCCTCAGATGTGTGAGATGTCCAGAACCTTGAAAACACGGCTTTCTTTTCTTTTTTCTTTTTGCAGAACTGGGGATGAAGCCCAGCGCAGTTTTCTTAAGTTAAAAATTCTGAATAGTTTATACATTCATGTTTTTTGTTTTTTGGGTTTTTTTTCCAGCACTGGGATAGAAGCCAGGGCATTCTACCTCTGAGCTATACCCCACCTCTATTTTTTTTATTATTCCTTATTTTGAAACAAAGTCTCACTGAGTTGCAAAGAGGCTAAGTAGCTGAGACTATTTGCAAACCATGATCCTCCTGTCTCAGCCTCCCAAATACTGGATTACAAATGTGCGCCACCATGTCCAGCTCTCATATGGATATGTATTTTTTATTTTTATCTTTATTTTCTTTTGTGGTACTGGGGATGGAACCCAGGGACCTTCTACCTCTGGGCTACACTCTCAGACCTATTTTTTATATCTCATTTGGAAACAGGATCTCACTAAGTTGCTGAGAGCCTCACTAAGTAACTGAGAGGCTGGCTTCCAACATGCGCGATCCTCTCGTTTCAACCTCTCAAGTACCAGATTGCAAGCGTGCATCAACCACGCCTGGCTCTCATACGGATTATTTATATACATTTATTTATTTATTTATTTATTTATTTATTTATTTATTTATTTATTTATTTTGGCGGTACTGGGGTTCCTGGAAACCCTTCTACCACTGGGCTACACTCCCAGACCTACTTTTATACTTTTTTATTTGGAAACGGTCTCTTAGCCAGCATGGCTGGCTTTGAACCTGTGAGATTCTCCTGTCTCCACCTCCCAAGCGCGGGGATTATAAGCGTGCGCCACCACACCCGGTTCATATGGATTTTTAAAAAAAACAGAAAGTATAAAAGCATACTTTATACAATTTTTCTTTGGGAGGAAGACTTTTTGTTATTCCTCTAAAGGAAATTATGTTTAAGTATTTTAAAATTTTATTAAAGGCATACTGTCAATTATACCATAGTGCAAATATGCAATAATTGTGCAAATAGCAATAGCAGGTTTTCAGGTCATTTATTTTCTGCACCATAATATTCACTTTAATTATAACTTCTGCTTTCAATTAGTATTATTCCTTCAAATGGCTTCTAAAAACTGGCTTTTTATGAAAGGACTGAAAGCTCTAATTATGCCAGCATCCGACCCTTAGAAGCCCCTGGGCAGTAGTAAGTGGCCATGTGCATCCCAAGCCCGCCGTTGGGGTGCTGCCGGGCGCTCACCTCTCGCTGCCCTCCGGGGCGGCCGGGCTCGCGCAGCGGTCCCCTATGGCTCTCTCTTCCTCTGGACCAATTCTGTTCCCGTTGTACTTCTCAGTCATGATTTTGTTTGGTGAGAGATCAAGAGCAGGAGATAAGTCTTCCTTAGAAAGTTCTTTCCACCGTTTCTAGGCAAAGGAAGAAACAAAAAACAAATGCAAACACTACGGCAGCCCTTTCCAGAAAGAAACAGGGTTCACAAATGGAAAAGAAAAAGGCTTTCTACCAAATAGTCTTTTTTTCTTTTCTTTTCTTTTTTTTGGTACTGGGGATAAAACCCACGGGCATTCTACCTCTAAGCTATGCCCCGAACCCTATTATATTTTTATTTTGAAACGGGTCTTGTTAGGTTAATGAGTCTCGCTACTTGCTGAAGCTGTCTTGAAACCCATGGTCTCCTGTCTCAGACTCCCAAGCACTGGGAATACAGGTGTGCACCACCACACCTGGCTAAACTACAGCTCTTTTAACTATGCTTATTTTAAGTTTGAAATTTAAGCTGGGTGTGGTGGCGCATGCTTCTAATCCCAGCATTTGGGAGGCTGAGATGGGAGGATCCAGGTTCACGGACAGCCTCAGCTACTTAGTGAGGCCCTTTGCAACTCTGTGAGACCTTGTTTCAAAAATATAGAATAAAGAGGGCTGGGATCCGGGCGTGGTGGTGCACGCTTGTAATCCCAGCATTTGGGAGGCTGAGACAGGAGGATCCGGGTTCGCAGATAGTCTCAGCTATTTAGTGAGACCCTGTTTCAAAACAAAGAATAAAAAAATAGGGCTGGGGGTGTAGCTTGGTGGTAGAATGCCCCTAGGTTCAATCCCCAGTAACGCCAAAAAAAAAAAAAAAAAAAAAAAACAACAACAAGGTTGGTGTGGCGGCACACATTTGTAATCCCAGTACTTGGGAAGCAGAGACAGGAAAATCACAGGTTCATGGCCAGTCTCAGCTACTTAGTGAGGCCCTCCTCAACATAGTAAGACCCTGTTTCAAAATAAGGAATAAAAAAATAGAGCCAGGCGTGGTGGTGCACACTTGTAATCCCAGCACTCGGGAAGCTGAGACTGGAGGATCACAGACAGCCTCAGCTACTTCATGAGGCTCTCTGCCATAACTTAGTGAGACCCTGTTCTGGGTTCCACCCCCAGGACCACCAAAAAAAAAAAAAAAAAAAGTGCCAGTCATAGTGGTGCATGCCTGTAATCCCAGTACTTGGTTGGGAGACTGAGACAGGAAGATCAGAGGTTTGCAGCCAGCCTCAACAATTCAGTGAGGCTCTCCACAACCTAGTGAAACCCTGTTTAAATTAAAACATAAGCCAGGCATGGTGGCAATCATTTGTAATCCCAGTGCTAAGGAGGCTGAGGTAAGAGAACTGGAGATTCACAGCCAGCCTCAGCAACTTAGTGAGGCCCTGTTTCAAAATACAAAACAAAATAGGGCTGGTGGTATAGTTCAGAGGTAGAATGTCCCTGGGTTTAATCCCCAATACCACAAAAAGAAAGAAAATAGGGCTGGGTATTCTAAGAATACCCCTGGGTTCCATCCCTAGTACCACAAAAAAAAAAAAAAAAAAAAAAGCATCAAGTACTTATTGATGTCTGAACACAGTACCCTTACTGCCACCCGGCGGGCTCTCCCGAGGGCCTCGCAGGCTGCTGGCTGCCGTGAGATTCAGCCAGAGCGAGGCCCCACCAGGCTCTCGGCGCTCCCCTCCCAGGGACGGCTGGTGTCTGGCCGCGACAGCCTCGAAGCACGCTGGTACCTCTTGCTCCTCGCCACTGCCCAGTGTAACTGGGATCAGGGCTGAGCTCTCTGGCAGGTCCCATGATGCCAAGGACCTGAATCTGGCTCTCCCGACCAGCTGCAACAGCTGGCCCCTGCCTGGACGGAGAGCAACCTGGACTTGAGAGGTACAGCCTAAGGCAGGGTTCAGATTCAGATGAAGAGGACTCAGTCTCCTCCTCCATGAGGACGCCAAGCCGGGGAGCGGGAGCGGCAGTTGCTGAGATGGTGCGTGAGGAGCCAAGCGTCCAGTCCGCCACATGTTAATTTTCCTGGGCCCCTCCTGCCACCACTGCTAGGGACAAGGCTGAAAGAAGTCATGCTGTACGTGGCCCCAGGGAAGAAGGCACAACAGCTGTGTGGGCCACAGAGGGGCAGGCTCAGGACCTCGTTGCTGGGAGCACAGCCACCGCCATCCTTACCCACAGCCAGAGGCAGAAGCCAGAGAGCTGAGGCCACGCCTCTCGCGACCACCGACCCTGATGTGGCCCGCAATGGCTTCCGTGCACGGGTGGCCCCCTCCGAGACCCTTTCATGGAAGCAAGGAGGCTTGGATTTAATTAAAAGGGATACTCTGTCTACTGCCGCACAGCCACAATGATTTTGAACAGACGTAACCTGCAACTTGGACTTCCTTGAACTTATGCACCCTCATTCTCTGGAGTGACGCTGGGGGATTTTAAAGCTTCCTGGAAAACCCATTCACACACACTGGACACGCGAGCTCTGGATGGGTCTCAGTATTAACACACAGCAGAGAGAAGGGGAAGAGCATCTACCACACCCACCTTTCCCAGAAATGGCTCTTTTAGTTGCTTAATGTGTGTCTTTTGTCTTATTATAGCTAATTTATGAAAGACTTGGAAAATGTGACATTTTATAATCTACTGTGTCGGGAAGACACAGAGGAGCACAGCTGGGTACAATCTGGCCAGACAATGGAGGACACGGAGGGAGCCCTAGAGACGAGAGGAGGCAGGGCACGAAGAAGCCTAAGGAGAGGAGCCAGACCTGCCCAGGAAGAACTGCGCCACAGCTGAAGACCACTAAACTGACACCTAAGACTAAGGCCTTTCGGTTTTGACAAACATATCACATGTATTTCTTCCCTTGTTTAAAAGGCTTGCCACTAGCCAGGAGTGGTGGCGCACGCTTGTAATCCCAGTGCTTGGGTGGCTGAGACAGGAGAAGCACACATTTGAAGCCAGCCTCAGCTACTTAACAAGGTCCTCTGCAATTTAGTGAGACCCTGTTTGCAAATAAAATAGGTCTGGAGGTATAGCCCAGAGGTATTAGGCCCCTGGGTTCCATCCCCAGTAGCACACACGCGCGCGCGCTCACACACACACACACACACACACAGATTTTGTCTTAAATCTATAGAACACTCAGTTATATTTAGCCATTATGACTGATGGTCTTGATTTATGAGGACTGTTTAGAATATTTCTGATTGGTTAGTAATCACAGAATTAAAGAGCTAGCAAGTACATTCACAATGAGGAACAGAGCAAGCGCGGTCCGCCTGCTTGCGCGTCCGCTGACTGCGGTAGAGACGACCACCTCTCATCTAGAACGAGTGGGACTGGGCCTCCGCTCTCAGAGTCTTTCCAGTTTGAAGTGTTCACGTAGGTTTTAGTGACTGACCATCACTACTGTGAAAATCTGAAATCTGAAAGGCTCCGAAGCCAAAGTCTTTTAAAGGCCCAAATGCTCGGTGTGTGACTCTGGGGCGCAGCCTGCATCTGTGGTGCCGTGCAGCGCCAGTTAGCAGGTCCGTGGAAGGGGCCCTCGCTGCTTGTTTCTAGTTTACATCTGCCTGAAACCAGTGGCAAAGGTCTCTCACGCTCAATCTTGGAGTAGAAATAAAAACAAAAGTATGTTCATGAGAAGAAAAGCACCAACCAGAGAAGTATAACGTTTACCAATACTTCATTATGTCTGCCTAAGTACTGACACTGTGCACTGTTATGAAGTAAAATATCTAAACTAAATATCCTAAGCTGGGCATGGTGGCACACACCTGTAACCTCAGTATCTGGGAATCTGAGATAGAATCACAACTTCGTGGCTATCCTCAGTAACTTAGCAAAAACTAAAAATAAGAAAATAAATATTCTACATTCCCTTATCAAATTTTTGTTGTGGGGCAGTAAGGACTGGAACTAGGGCATTCTACCTCTGACCTATACCCCAGCCCTTCTTATATTTTCTTCTGAAACAGGGTCGAGCCAGGTTGCTTGGGATCTTCCTGCATTGCTGAAGAAGTCTTCAAACCTGCAATTCTGCTATCTCAGCCCCCAGAACTGGGGTTACAGGCATTCACTACCACACCCGGCTTCCTAGTCGTGTGTGTGTGTGTGTGTGTGTGTGTATGCGCGCGCGCGCGTGTGTGTATTTTCATTGTAGTAGGCACTGAACTCAGGGGTATTCTGCCTCTGAACTATACTCCCAGCCCTACTTTATTTTTTATTTTGAAACAGAAACTCTAAAGTGGTGGAGGGCCTAAGTTGCTAAGGCTAGCTGTGAACCTGAGATCCTCCTGTCTCAGCCTCCCAAGTACTAGGATTATAAGCATGTGCCACCACGCCTGGCTCTCATCATTTGTGTGTGTGTGTCTGTGGTACTGGAGGTGGAACCTAGGAGCATTCTATCTCCGAGCTACACCCCCTGCCCTATTTTTTATTCTTTTTTGGAAACAGGGTCTCACTGAGTTGCAAAGGGCCTCTCTAAGTAGCTGAGGTTGTCCTCAAACCTCGATCCTCCTATCTCAGCCTTGCAAATACTGGGATTACAAATGTGTGCCACTACACCCAACTGCTCGTCAAATTTTTAATGGGACAAAAGTACTTAAGTCTTCTGGTTGATTTCAGTTATTACATGCTTAAATCCAGCCAGGTATAGCGGTGCACACCTGTAAGCCTAGTACTTGGGAAGCCGAGGCAGGATGACTGCAGGTTTGCAGCAGCCTCAGCTACTTAGTGAGGCCCTGACTCACAATAAAAAATAAAATAAGAGCCAGGCATGGTGGCCCATGCTTGCAATCCCAGCATTCGGGAAGCTAAGGCCGGAGGATCACAGTTCGGGGACAGTTTCAGCTACTTAGCAAGGCCCTTTGCAACAGTGAGACCCTGTTTCAAAATTAAAAAGAAAAAAAGCGGGGGGGGGGGAGCTGGGAGTGTAGCTCAAATGTACAATGCCCCTGGGTTTGAACCCCAGTAGCATAAAAATAAATAAATAATAAATAAAATAAGGCTAGGGGTATAGCGCAGAGGTAGAAAGAACACCCTCAGGGTTCAATCCCTATTTCCTCTCCCTAAAATATTTAAATGGCCCATACAAAAAAAATATTTAATTTCTTTTATGAAATCTTATTCCTACTAGAGTGTTTGTGGTGTGTGTGGTGGGAATATTGGGGATGGAACCCAGGGCCTTTGTACCTCCTGGCTACATTCCCAGACCTATTTTTTTATATTTTATTTGTAAACAGGGTCTCATTAAGTTACTGAGAGCCTCCCTAAGCTGTTGAGGCTGGCTTCAAACCTCCGTGATGCTCCTGTCTCAGACTCCCAAGTACTGGATTACAAGCACCCCCCCAAAAAAAAACTAAAAAAAAAAAAAAAACCCACAAAAAACAAGTAAGCGCCATCACACCCGGCTCCTACTAGGGGTTTTAAGAAATACATAGGACTTAACTTGAGGCTCAACATATGTGAGGAAGTAAACTTAAAATTTGTACTTTTAAAGGAGCCGGTTGGCTTTCCCCATGAACTCAAATACGCTTTCTAGAAGGGCAAGGCGAGGGTGGGTGGAAGAGCTATCAGAGCTAGTCGCATCTGAGGAGCGGGTGGCTCTCCCAGCAAAGTTTACCTGTATACTAGCATCTCCCTGCAGACACTTAGCTCCTTCTATCACGGCCATGTAGGAGAATCTGAGCTGGTCCGGCGTCTGAATGAGCCCCATCCGATACTTCCTCATGTTCAGTAACACTTGCTTGATGTTAATATCACCTCCTTTCTCCATCTGCAAGAAAGGTAAAACACGCCAGGCCTTTTATTAAGAGTCCAGGAAGCAGAAGCAACACGCGCGTGTCAGACTCCTGCTCTCAAGGGCACCAGGAGACCATCCCACTCACACCCCAGCGGTCCAAGTGCCAAATGGGCAAACTCACGATTCATTTCAAACCCAGCATAGTAGTCTCCTTCATTTTGGCCAGTAAGCTCTTGCTCCCCCGAGGGCAATCTCACTACTCCTACTGTTTATGGTCTTGGCAAGGGTCACCTTTGTGTCCCCGGCCCTCTGCTCTCTTCGCGTCTTGACTGCAGACGCGATGTCGGGATGCACAGTGGCCATCCCAAAGTGGTGAAACACAGTCAGAGGAAAACCACAGCCTGCGATCAACCCGGGGCTGCAGCTGAGCCTCCGCGCCAGCTCTCAACTATTAATTTGATTTTAGAAACCACTTCCCAAACAGAGAGGGAAGAGAAAGAAGGTGGCAGGGAATAGGCATGACCACGTAATCCAGCTCTAGTAGTCATCATTACCAAAACAGTAACCCGAGAGTTGAGACACGAAGTTCAGCTGGAGCAGTGGTGCGCACCTATCATCTCAGTACCGGGGGCCCGAGGCATGAGCATCAAAGGAAGCAATGGGCTTAGCACAGGCCTCCAACTCATGTTGTGTTAGCATGATGCATACACTCCAAATTCCCTTAAGAAAACTTTCCCTAATTTTTATACCTGATTATCAAAACCCAAACAGGAAACTCATGGTATAAGCAAATAGCTTTGCGCCACCAGCCTCTGCAATTTAATGAAGCCCTGTTTCAAAATAAAAACAGCCGGGTGTGGTGATGCATGCTTGTAATCCCAGCATTTGGGAGGCTGAGACCGGAGGATCACAGTTCACAGACAGCCTCAGCTACTGAGTGAGGCCCTCCGCAACTCAGTGAGACCCTGTTTCAAAATAAAGAATAAAAAATAGGGTAGAGGGTGTAGCTTGGAGGTCGAATGCCCCTGGGTTCCATCCCCAGACCCGCAAAAAACAAAAACAAAATCAAAACAAAAAAACACAGTAGGGCTGGGGATGTAGCTCAAGAGGTGGAATGCCCCTGGGTACATCCCCAGAACCAAAAAAAAAAAAAAAAAAAAAGGAAAGAAAAGAAAAACCCAGCATATGGGGGTCACACTCAGGAACTTGTGGGGCCAGCAGCACCAGCTCACCAACACTGAAGGGCATGAGGAAGGCCTCGCCACATAAAGTCCTGCAGAGACAGGAGGATCACAGGTTTACAGCCTGCCTCAGCAAGGCACACTACGTTACCCCTCGTGACTAAGTAAAGGAAGAGATGGCTTGTGTGAAGAGGGAGGTCGACATTATATAGAATTTAGACTTGGAAGAGGAGGTCTGTTACAAGGGAACCGCATCGCAGGCTCCCTAGAGTCTTCTGGACACACCGCCCACTGTGAACAGGAGCAGCTGGAAGAGCGGAGATGAGAGCTCTGGCTTTTGCCAAAAGCAGCAATTTAACCTGTATGTAAAACCTAGTTCTGGGCATGACACCAAAGTCTACTCCTCCAGGAGAAACAATTTAAAAAGGCAACCCAGCCTGAAAGGAGGTCACCGGAAGCACTCACGAGCACGAGGCAGGTGTCTACCAGGGAGAAGGTGCCCGAGCGGCCGATGCCTGCGCTGCAGTGGACCACCACGGGCCCGTGCTCGGGGCGCAGGGAGCCAGACTCTCTCACTTTGAACAAGAAGTTGAGAAACGAGGCTGGCGATTCCGGGACTCCAAAGTCTGGCCAGGTGGTGTAGTGAAAGTGGGATACCGTTCTGCTCTCCCCGCTCTGCAAGTGAAGTCAAGGGACAAAGTTAGTTCTGCTACCTCTCTCTAAAACACTACTTCAGAAAGATCACGTGTTTGATGGAATGATTTTTCTATGCGCTGTTTGCTTGTACCAGGAATTTTCCGTTGAGTTTTGTTATCCACGTACACAAATCAGGGAACATTTTCTTTAAGGGAATTTGGACTACATTCATCAAGCTAACACAACAAAACTTAGAGGTCTGTTCTAAACCCTCAAACTTAGTCACTAAATTCACACAACAATCCTATTAAATCCATATTCCAGGCCAGAAAATGCTGGCAAAAAGTCATCTGCCCAGCCAGGTGTGGTGGTACACACTATATTCCCACTATGTGGGAGGCTGAGACAGGAGGATCACAGGTTCGAGGACAGCTTCAACAAGTAGCGAGACTCTCATCAACCTAGCAAGACCCTGTTTCAAAACAAAAAATACAACTGGGCGGGTAGTGTAGCTCAGAGAAAGAACGTTCCTAGGTTCTATCCCAGTAGCACAAAAGAGAAAAGGTCACCTGCCAAAGTCACAAAGCTAGTGGCTGCAGACAGACTGTGAGAAGGCGGACAGCCTCAGCTACTGAGTGAGGCCCTCTGCAACTTAGTGAGACCCTGCTTCAAAATAAAAAATAAAAAATAGGGCAGAGGGTGTAGCTCGGAGGTTGAATGCCCGTGGATTCCATCCCCAGACCTACAAACAAACAAACAAAAAAAAACCAAAAAAACGAGGTATTAAAAATAAGGTGACTAAAAGTATGTAGCTAATTTTTTAAAAGTTTCTACACTAGGCAGGTATGGTGGCGTACTCTTGTAATCCCAGTGCTTGGGAGGCTGAGGCAGGAGGATCTCAGGTTTGCAGCCAGCCTTGCCAATGTCGTGAGGCCCTCTGCAACTTAGTGAGACTCTGTTTAAAAAAAAAAAAAAAAAGTAGGGCTGGGGTGCGGCTTGGAGGTAGAATGTCCTGAGTTCAGTTCCTAGTACCTCAAAAAGAGCCTCACTACGTTACCATGTCCTGGCTTAGAACCTGCAATCCCGCTGTCTCGGCCTCCCAAGTAGCCAGGGTGCAGCCAGGAGTCCTGGCTTATCCAGTAGCTGTTGCGGCAGCGAAGTCTGTGCGCTCGTCTGAACTGAAAGGTGGACTTGGTCAGCTAGCGCCGATGCTGGGGTCCGTGTGCTTCCGGGACTCCGTGTGCCGTGGGTTGACTGGATCCAGTCCTGTATCCCCAGCTGTGTCCTGGCTAGCTAGCTGTCTGTTGTTATTCTGCCTATCTACCTATCTTTTACCTATCATTGGTATTAGGGACTGAACCCGGGGACAATCTACCTCTGAGCTACACCCCCAGCCCTTTTTATTTTGAAACAGGTCTTGCTAAGTTGCTTAGGCTGCCCTTGAACCTGTGATTCCTGTCTCAACCTTTCAAGTACTGGGATTCCAGGCGTTCACCACTGCACTAGGCTTATTCTGTTTACAAATGTGGTCAGACATTTGAATGCACTGCCAAAGTACCACAACTATATGCCAAAAAGAGCTAATGCTGTGTGACAGAATAGTGAATATAAAAAGGAAATTCAGCCAGGCGTGGTGGCGCACGCTTGTAATCCCCGCACTTGAGGATCGCGCAGGTTCAAAGACAGCCTCACTGGTTTAAGAGACCCTGTTAAATAGGTCTGGGTGTGTAGTCCGGAGGTAGAAGGGTTCCATCCCCAGTACCACCAAAAAAATAAATAAAAATAAAAAAGAAATTCAAAACATTCTAAGTTAAGAAGGCTAAGCTGCACGTACTTTTACACAGCTGTCAGCAGCCAGTGAACACGTGACGCCCGCACTGGACAGGCCAGGAGGCCGCTCCTTGACTGGCCCAGGGATCCCATTAGCTTAGGCATGTTTTCCCGTAAAGAGGGGAGTGGGCGTTTTAAGCCCGTTCCTCACTGACGTCCTGCTACGGCCATCAGCCTCCCTGCAGGGTAGCCGTGCACAGCAGGGTTGGCCTCGTGCACACAGCCTAAGCCCAGGCCGGCGTGGGGTGCGCAGCTGGCCCCCAGGCTGCACGTAGCCCCAGCTCTGAATGTCTGGGCACCATGATGCTAAGCACCTGCTCACTGTCTGCTGCTTACAGAGCTGGGCTCAAGGCGGGATCGCTTGTCTTTGTTTTGCTTTTCAAATCCAGGTCATGCTGTCTGAGATATGAAGCCAGTTCCCAGAAATGCTCATGACTATTTCCATAATAAGGCTTCCCTGCTGATAGATTTTTGAAAATCAGTGCTTTTCATGCCTTGCAGAATCAGACAGAAGGACTCTCCTGAGGTTAGTTTTGGTTAATTTACCCTCACTAAAACAGGGTTCAAAATGATGTATTTCAGAGTTGCAAGGCCACATGAAGGATAAGACCCATATACTGACGACTGGCGAGAAACGGTCACTTCCAGGACCTTCTCTCTCTCTCTCTCCTGCTGGGGGAACAAGTGAGGGAACAATGACGGCTGCCAAAGAGCAGACAACTAACACTCAATCTAGCCTACACATTCAGTCTTCTCTCTCTTTTCTTTTTTTTTCCAGTACTGGGGGTGGAACCCAGGGGCATTCTACCTCCAAGCTATACCTGCAGCCATATTTTTTATTCTTTACTTTGAAACGGGGTCTCAGCCGGGCGTGGTGGCCCACATTTGTAATCCCAGCATTCAGGAGGCTGAGACCTGGAGGATCGCGGTTCACGGACAGCCTCAGCTACTTAGTGAGGCCCTCTGCAACTCAGTGAGACCCGGTTTCAAAATAAAGAATAAAGAATAGGGCAGGGGGTGTAGCTCGGAGGTCAAATGTCCTTGGGTTCCATCCCCAGACCCGCAAAAAAAAAAAAAAGAAAAGAAACAGGGTCTCACTGAGTTGCAAAGGGCCTCACTAGGTAGCTGAGCCTCCCAAATGCTGGGATTACAAGGGTGCGCCACCATGCCTGGCTTGAAGGAGATTTCTAGATGCAGACTCCGTGCGTATGGGAAGTTTGCGATACCTGGGAGCCGAGAAGCCGAGTGGGTAGGAGGCAACAGGGAGCTAGTGGGCCTACGGTAGTGCAAGTGGCGCCTGCCCAAAGCCACTCATACAACAGTTAGCACTCAGCACAGACACATGCAGTCACGAGCCTCCAGGAGCTAGGGCGACTCTGCACAGCTCTTGGCCCAGTCACCTTCATACTTTCAGTACACCCTGAAGGTGTAAGAGGAGTCTTAGGAGACTGTCGCTAAGCCCTCCTTTCTCTATAAATGGAGTCAGTGCTCTGACACTTCCCGGGCAGCGCTAAAACAAAACGAGGGGACAGTGTCTGGCGCACACGTGCCGGCACCCACTCACACACCGGCTATTTCTTTCTTTTTTTTTTTATTTTGTGGAGTGGGGATAAAACCCAGGGGCATTGTACCTCTGAGCTACACCCCCAGCCCTATTTGTTATTCTTTATTTTGAAACAAGGCTTCACTAAGTAGCTGAGGCTGTCCAGGAACCCAGATCCTCCTGTCTCAGCTTCCCAAATGCTGGGATTACAAGTGTGCTCACACATCTGGCTATTTCTAAAACAATGACGCTCATTAATTGCTATAGTCCCTCAAAAACTCCAATTTCCTACATTTTGGCCACTTCGCTGAATAGTTGTTCTACAAATAAAAGCGCAACAACGCTCACACCCGCCCTACCCAGGAGGCAAAGCTGCACCTCACTGGGCCCTGGGGCCAGCCCCACTGTGTGGGCCCTGGGGCCAGGCCCCCGTGTTCCCGCCAGCATCCTACATCATCAGTGATGACGCTTACCGGCCGTACTTCAGTTTGAAAGATGCCAGAACACAGGTGGGCATGGGCTTGCACTCCAGGCAAGGGGAAAGATAGTGAAGCAGGGAGATGATTTGAGGAACTGTGAGCAGCTCACTGAAACACACTGCTTCTGGGGATAAGGACGGTGTGCGTTACAGTCCAGTGTCAAAGAGTTATCTCGATGCAGTTTTTGATGGTTTAGTTGTATGTAATTGTGACTAAACAAAATAGCTCAAACAAATACAGTAATGACCGTTTATAAGTAAATCAGGCCTTGTAATTCTTGAGCCTTCTGAGGTGATCCAGATCACATCGGCTTATGCATGGATGTCACAAGACGATGGTCCAGGAGAGCCGGCGCCTGGCCTCAGGCACACAGCACTTGCCCAGGCGCCATGCACGCACACGTGTGCACACACACACACACACAATGCTTACCCGGACCTCTTCTGGCAAGGCGTTTAGCTCTTAGTGACCACATGTCAATCACTTAATGATAACTAACTAGCACAGCACTCACTTTGTACACCAGACACAAAGCCGTGTCAGTCAAGTGTGTGCCTATTTTCTAGTTAACTAGTTTCTAACAGCATCAGAATCACCGTCTCTTCACTACTGTCTATCTTATTCTAGTTATTGCAAATGAAGGCAAGGGAGGTACCAGAAAATGCTGCACAGCTCGCAGCCCACTGGGTGTGTCCCAAACAAGCACCAAGGAAGATTCCTATCTTTGGGGGAGAAAACCCAACTAAATACTCTTGAGGTCATGTGTCACATTTATGTCACTGTTTTCCAAGTACAGAAGGACACATTTCTGTGTGGTGAACCCTTCCTAACAGCAGGCCTGTGAGTCACTGGCGCCACTCCCCTCAACGGTAAGATGCAGCAGGAGCTCGGCTTCATCTTCACTGGACCCTCTCAAAGAGTTACAGTGCTTAGGAGCATGATCACACACAATGGCTATGATCAGACACCATTACAGGAATTACTTAAATGTATGCGGTATCTAGCTGGGCGTGGTGGCGCACACTTGTAATCCCCACGCGTGGGAGACAGACAGGAGGATCGCGCAGGTTCGAAGCCACCCTCGCTGGCTTAAGAGACCCTGTTTCCAAATAAAATTATAAAATAGGTCTGGGAGTGTAGCCCAGAGGTAGAGGGTTCCATCCCCAGTACCACCAAAAAAAAAAAAGAAAGAAAAAAAAGTATGTGGTATCTAGAACTCTAAACCTAGTAATAAAGAGCAAGTCTGAAATCATTATAAGAAAGCCCAAACTTCTGAGCAAGCAAGCCTTACGTTGATATTTTCTAACTGGAGCAGATGTACTGTATAGTATGACTTCACATCTTCTGACAAGAGCTTCACACTGAACCCTGTTTCTTTAAACAGCATCTCTCGGTCATCTGTTGGCCAGTACTGTGCACATTTAACCTGAATTAAAAAACATTAGTTTATAGACATTATGAACCATAAAAAGTTGAAAAAAGAAAACCTTACACATACATGTGATATATTTTCAAAAACTGAATCCTACAGTCACTACCACTATATTCAGTATTTAACGTATTTCAGTAAGATGGAAGTCTTACAAAGCAGCTTTAAAACCTGTTCTTATAACTTTAAAAAGGCCATAAGCAGACATCATGTTACATAAAAATGAAATGTCATTTCTAAAGCATGATAATCTAAGTTTTGACATCACACAGCATTCACTTTTTATTTCTAAAATTATCAACCTCCTGCAAAAATCTATTTCTAATCATACTGAGAAGTCTTCACATTTTACGAGTAGTTCACAACTACCTAAGAACTGGCGATGACACGCTAGGTATCTAGAAGTATTGCCTATGTACTCACTAACTTTAATGCCATACGGGTTAAGTATTCATGATGGTAAATGCTGGGATGAGGAGTGTTTCAGCGTGAAGCTCACAGCCAGAATGCAATGCCTTTGGGTTCAATCCCCAGTACCAAAAGAGAGAGAGAGAAAGGGAGAAGAGATTTAAAACGTTAAACTAGGCCACGCATGGTGGTGGATGCCTGTAATCCCAGCTACTTGAGAGGCGGATACAGGAGGATGGCTCGAGTCTGGGCCCGACCTGGGCAACTCGGCAAGATGCCATCTCAAGATAAATAAAAACGGGGAGCGTGTAACTCAGTAGTATAGCGCTTGCAGAGTATGTGGGAGGCCCTTGGTTTAATCCCCATGACTATGGGGGAAAAAGCAGGTAATGATTTTCAACAATTATCTTGGTGGGAAAGCTGGCGTCATTTTGGGGACTATGCTTTTTTTCTTTTTTTTGGTGGTACTAGGGATGGAACCCAGGAGCATTCTACCTGAGCTAATCCCCATCCCTTTTCTTTCTTTCTCCTCCCTCCCTCCCTCCCTCCTTCCTTCCTTCCCTCCCTCCCTCCCTCCCTCCCTCCTTCCTTCCTTCCTTCCTTCCTTCCTTCCTTCCTTCCTTCCTTCCGTGGTACTGGGGTTGAAACACAGTGGCTTTTCTACCTCCGGGCTATACTCCCAGACTTATTTTATTTGGAAACAGGGTCTCACTAAGTTGCTGAGAGCCTCACTCAGTAGCTGAGGGTGGCTTCGAACCCGTGCGATCCTCCTGTCTCAGCCTCCCAATGCAGGGATTACAAGTGTGCGCCACCACGCCCGGCTTGTATTCTTTATTTGGAAACAGGGTCTCACTGAGTTGTGGAGGGCCTCACTAAGTGGCTGAGACTGTTATAAGCTAACGATCAACCGTAGTACACTCAAACACAAAGATTACTCACCGATTCTTTCTCCACAATTCGATTTAGCATGACAACCGCTTTGGACTTTTGCTGCCAAACCATGAGCCAGAAATGACAACACGTATTAGGAAGTGGACCCTGCAAGGAGAGAGACACAGATCAGGAAGAAGGGCTGGGAGAAAGGAAGGCCTGAGGCAAAGCCTCCTCTGGATGCTGCTGGTACGTGAGTTCTGAAGCCAGTGGAGCCGGGCATGGCAGAGCACACCTGTAAGCCCTATACTGGGGAGGCTGAGACAGGTTCCAGGTTCCAGGCCAGCCTCAGCCTTAGCAAGACCTGAGCAATTTAGTGAGACCCCGTTTCAAAATAAAAGAGGTGGAATGCCCGTGCGTTCAATACCCAGTACCAAAAAAATTTCCCTACTAGTTAGGATTTTGGTCATAAATTATCCAAATCTTCTATTTGCTTAAGCAGGAAAGAATTTATTCAGGGTGTTAGGTGGCTTTCAGAGTTGATTGCTAGAGGAGAAGGCTTGGACAGCGAGATTCTGTCCCAAAGAAGCCAGCTGGGGACGCCACTCCTGACGCTCCTGCTGCTTCACCTGCCTCTGCTGGTGCTGCTTGCAGAAGGGGCCACGTGGCGTGTACATGCCCTATAAGTAAACCCGTGTCAAAATCCTACATGGGCCGCGTGTGTTGGCACATGCCTGCAATCCCAGCATTCAGGAGGCTGAGACAAGAGGATCGTGGTTTGTGGCCAGCCTCAGCTACTTAGTGAGGCCCTTCACAACTTAGTGAGACCCTGTTTCAAAATAAAGAATAAAAAACAGGGCTGGGGGTGTGGCTCAGAGGTGGGTTCCATCCCCAGTATCGGGGGGAAAAAAAGTCTCAGTGGAAGCACTGATGGATCAAGCTCTTGCTACAAAGGGTACAGGTAAAGGACAGCTTTGTCCTCTTCAGCCTCTGGAACAGGAAGAGGCCCTGCCTCTCGGGTCACAGAAGGCCCATGGAATGATGTGTGATACTGGCTGGCCAACCGGGCCAAATCAACTAGAAGATGATTTCTAAAAAGATAGAAATCATCAAGTACCTAGACCACTGAAGCTATCACAGGACTGTCAGAAGAGTCCTGGCACAGAGAGGGCCTGTGCACAGTGAAGGAGCACAAGGCCACCGAGGAAAGACCGGCAGGCGCTGGGGGGAGCGCAGGCACAGAAGGGCGGGACAGGAGGAATGCAAGAGCTCTGCAGAAGGCAGGGCGGCAGGTGGGAGAGGGCTCAGGATGACAGCTTCCAGCCAGGGAGCAGGGCGGGGCTTGCTTGGTTAAGCAAATAATTTGAGATCTAGGTAAACAGAACCAGAGCCTTTCCTAGGAACGACAGGAAGAAATTCAGGAAAAAGACAAAGCTAGAGGCCAGCTTCCAAGACCCACACATTGTTTTGGGACAAAAAAAAAGCAGCCCAACATGAAGACGTTTAAATGTTCACTAGGGCGTCACCCAGGCATTTTCTTTGTCATAAAGGACGGCAGGCATTTATGGAAAGTCACTAAAGCCAGTACACTACGGCTGATAAAAGCAACAACAAACCACGTAGCACCATGCCAGTCACTCGAGGAGCTGCTCCGACGCCTCTGCACAGACGACACGCAGACGGAGGAAGGAGGACTAGAGAGCCGGAAGGCTGGAGGAGCCACGTCTCCAGTCCAAAGCCACGCAGCAACCGGAAGGCAGCAGCAGGAGACGGCGCGTGGGGCCGGCTGCTCCCTCCTTGTTGAGTCTGACCACAGCTCAGGTCCCTGGGTCTCTAGATTCCCACCCCGACAGAGCACGGAGGGTGGCACTTCCAGGGTTGTCTCAAGGTTAACTTATACAAAGCATTCAAAACTGGGAAGTGTTACAAAATTATTTCAGGGGTTAGTGATTTGACTTTCCTAGAATCTGAAGTTCACACTGGCAGTTTCTTCTGGAATCTGATTTATTCACACAAAGCCTTGCACGCTGTAAGAGCAATACATCTGCTGGGCGGATGAACAGCCAATGAGGCGCTGGCGCTGGGATCGGAATGGACGCCGTGACAGCAGGGTAACCGCCTCCTTAGGTCACAGAGAAAAGCCCTGGGCCCAAGGACGTGCAGGACAGTTAACTTGGATCTTGAGAAAGACCTGGTCTAAAAGCTAACAAGGGAACGGGTGTGGTGGCACACTCCTGGAATCTGCAAACTTGGGAGGCTGAGACAAGAGGATCACAGGTTCAAGACTAGCATGTGGTAACCCTGTTTCAAAATAAGAAATAAGCAGGGTGTGGAGGCGCACCCCTGCAGCCCCAGTACTTGGGATTGCAGACTCATGGCCAATCTCAGGAACTTAGGCCCTCCACAACTTGGTGAGAACCTGTTTTAAAATAAAGAATAAAAGATAGGACTGAGGTGTAACTCAGAGGTAGAATGCCCTTGAGCTCAGTCCCCAGTAGGAAAAGAAAGGAAGAAAGAAAGGGAGGGAGAAAGGGAGAGAGGGAAGGAGGGAGGGAGGGAAGAGGGAAGAAAGGGGGGGCCTGAGGTGTAGCTCAGAGGTGGAATACCTCTGGCTTCAGTCCCCGGTATTAAAACAAACAGCCGGGCGTGGTGGCACACGCTTATAATCCCTGCGCTTGGGAGGCGGAGACAGGAGGATCGCGCAGGTTCGAAGCCAGCCGCGCTGGCTTAAGAGACCCTGTTTCCAAATAAAAAAGTGTAAAATAGGTCTGGGAGTGTAGCCCGGAGGTAAAAGGGCTTCCAGGAACCCCAGTACCACCAAAAAAAAAAAAAAAAAAAAAAAAAAACAAAACAAAACAAACAAACAAGGGAGCTGGGGTGGTGGCGCACGCTTATAACCCCAGCATTGGGAGGCTGAGACAGGAAGATCATAGTTCGAGGACCCTGTTTCAAAATATAAAATAAAAAATCAGGTCGGGGTGTAAGATCTTAGAGGTAGAATGCCCCTAAGTTCCATCACCAGGACTGAAAAACAACAACAACAAAGGAAAGAAGAACCAATAAACAGAACTTGGAAGAAAAGGCTGTGATATGGATGTCCAGAGTAACTCTTCTATTTTTTCCTGTTAAAGTTATCTCAAGTTATTTTTTTGGCTAAAATACTGGTTTATGTGAAAAGGCCAATGAGCTGGGTGTTTGGGTATGGTGGTGCATGCCTACCATCCCATTATTTGGAAGGCTGTGACAGGAGGATCAAAGACTGGAGGCCAGCCTCAGCAATTTAACAAGACAAATCCTGTTTCAAACTAAAAAACAAAATACGACTGACAGTCTAGCTCAGAGGTAGAATAATCACGAGTACCAATAAATAAGTAAAATGAAAAAAAAAAAAAAAATAAAGTCCATGAGTGCAATACCCCAAAATAACCATCACTAATGGTGGGTGTGTGATTAACTTGTTTAATGCATTTCAGTCATGTGCTATGAAAACAAGACTGCGATAAACATGTACATTATACGCAAACATGCGCCCGCACACAGACGTTTTGGGGAGGCAGTGTTGGGAGTGGGATCCCCATCAAGTCCTCTGACACTGAGTTGCACCCCAGGTCTCCTAAGTGGTCTGGGCTGGCCTTGAACTTGCAATCCTTCTGCCTCAGCCTCCCGAGCAGCTGCTTCCAGGTGTGTGCCACCACGCCTGGCCTTGCACACACACCTGTCTCTGGGTATTCTCAGCCAGGTCATATGATCAGAGTACTACAGGCTTTCAAAATGTCTGCTCTTCTGACAGGTGAAAAGTGGTACTGCACCCAGCCTGGGGGAATACACCTGCAATCTCAGTGTCCGGGAGGCTGAGACAGAGGATCTCAGCAACTTGGCGAGGCCCTCGGCAATACAGTGCAGATCCTGTTGCAAAATAAAAAGTAAAAAGTGCTGGGAGTCGGGTGTATTCATTCAATTCACCCCCTCCATGCCAGTCTGGTATGGAGTTGTATTTCTATTTTCTGTATTTCTATCTTTCTAATAAAGTTCTTTAAATCTTCAAAAAAAAAAAAAAGTGCTGGGAGTCTAACTCAGAGGTAGAATTCCCTTGAGTTCAATCTCTAGTAGCAACAATGAAAAGAAAGTGGCAGTTGACTACTGGTTGAGATTTCCACTCCCCAATCACCTGATAAAATGAAGCATCTTTTTATATTTATACTGCCTACTTTATTTTGTTCTCTGACCTGTGAATTTATGTCATTTGCCAGTTTTTCCCTGCAGCAAATGATATTTCTCTCTCTCTTACACAAATGTTTTAACTGAAGTAAAATAATTAATTTTAGTTTCCTGTGAATTAGAGATTGTGTAGCGGGCATGGTGGTGCACGCCTGTAGTCCCAGTACTTGGGAGGCTGAGACAGGATCCAGGTTTGTAGCTAGCGTCAGCTACTTAGTGAGGAACTTCACAACTTAGTGAGACCCTGTTTCAAAATAAAAAATAGGGCTGGGAGTGGAGCTTGGAGGTAGAATGCTCCTGGGTTCAGTCCTCAGTACCGCAAACAAACAAACAAACAAACAAACAAAACAGAAATGTGTATTAGCTCATAGTTACTTTTATTTATGTATTTATGTATTTATTTATTGGAGGTACTGGGGATTGAACCCAGGGGCATTCTACCTCTGAGCTATACCTCCAGCCCAATTTCATTTCTGATTTTTTTTTTTTTTTGTGGGTGGTACTGGGGTTCCTGGAAACCCTTCTACCTCCGGGATACACTCCCACAACTATTTTATACTTTTTATTTGGAAACAGGGTCTCTTAAGCCAGCGAGGCTGGCTCCGAACCTGCACGATCCTCCTGTCTCCGCCTCCCAAGTGCGGGGATGACAAGCGTGTGCCACCACGCCTGGCATTTTCATTTCTGATTTTGAAACAGGGTCTAAGTTGCTGAGGCTGGCCTCAAACCTGCAACCCTCCTGTCTCAGCCTCCCAAGTACTGGAATTACAGGTGTGCATCACCCAGCTGACGGTGCTCTTAATTAAGTCTCCATTATTTGACGAATTAAAAAGCAGCTAAGATGGATAAACACCCCTCCTATCAAGTCGGAAAGTAAGCAAAGCCACAGATGGGAGCCAAGCAGCATGGGCAGAGCGCCGTGGGTCGGCGGAGAGAGCGGGCGCTGTTCACAGCCAAATTACTGGCTCCGAGGACAGCCAGGAGTCGCCAGAGGCACGGGGCATTCGATGTAAGAGGAGCCCGGAGTGCGCTTGCAGGGACCTCAGCCGCGCAGCAAGGGCTGGGCGTGAGACAGAAAGCAGAGGAGACATCTCTGGCCGCAGAGACGCCGCCACTTCCCAACAACTCCCCGCACAGACCATCAGCTTTACTTGTGCCTTAAGTGTTGAGGCCTGGAAGCCCTAGTGTCTGCACTCGCTTGGTAACCTGAGGGCCCGAGTCCCGGCCTTGCCTGCGTCAGGACGTAGCTCCTTCGTGCCTCCTGGGTCTCCACCAAGCTCGCGTTGATGTAATCATTGTCAGCGTTTTGCAGTTTGACCCGACTGTGGTCATCTGAAAACAGAAAACACAGCTCCTTTCAAACTTGTCGATTTCTTGTCTTGATGTTAATGTTTTAAGCATGGGAGGGTTGAAACAAACCCTAAATTAGTCCCTAGTTTTTAAGAAAACTAGTTTTTTATGAAACCTAACCTGCAGTGTTCTGGGAAGTTATCTGGTCTGTGGTATGTTAACTGTTGTTGCATGAAAACTGAGTGCAACATGGTAACTGAAATAAAGCACCTACTTCCTCAGAGACCCTAGAAGGGCCACACAGACTCTCAGTGCCCAGGCACCCATCAATCCGCCTACAAAAGATGGCCCCAAAGAGATGGAAGCAGATTTCATTTTCTTCTTTTCTTTTGTGTGTGAGTGAATGGGGGGGGTACTAGAGATTGAACCCGGGGGCATTCTACTTCGAGCTACACCCAGCCCTATTTTTTATTCTTTATTTTGAAACAGGTTCTAACTGAGTTGCAGAGGGCCTCACTAAGTAGTTGAGGCTTCTCTGAACCATGACACTCCTGCCTCAGCCTCTAAAATGCCAGGATTTACAAGTGTGCACCACTACACCCAGCTATTTTATTTTTTATTTTGAAACAGGGTCTCAATAGACTGCTGAGAGACTTGTTAAATTGATACGGCCAGCCTCCCCCCATGAAATTTCCTATCTCAGATTCCCAAGTGCTGAGATTACAGCACTACACCTGGATAAACGACATTCTTTAAAAGACCACTGAAATGCTTCCTACTGAAAACTAATGTTAACAGTTTAGGCAGAGTTCTAGTTTTTCAAAGTGAAAAAATCTTGCTGGGCGTGGTGGGCACGCTTGTAATCCTAGCCCTTGGGAAGCTGAGACAGGAGGATCACAGGTTCGTAGTCAGCCTCAGAAACTTGTGAAGCTCTCTGCAATTTAGTGAGACCCTGTTTCAAAATAAAGAGCTAAAAATAAGGATGTGAGTGTAGCTCTCAGAGGTAGAGTGACCCTGGGTTCAATCCCCAGTACCACAAAAGAAAGAGAAGAAAATGTTCACACATGCTTTCTTTGAGATGCTCCTGCTGGACTGAACCCAAGACCTCTGTAAATATTACATGTCACTGCCAACAGGAAAAAACTAGGTCTTGTTATAGTAAATCACATATGCTAGTGTTCTCGGAAAGATGATGTAAGCAAGCACTTTTTTTTATAAGTCTTTTTTTTTTTTTAACAGTTTAATCACCTTTAACTCTTACATTACACAAGATAATAAGTACAGCTACCCAAAGAACTAAATAAAGACCACAGATCTAGATAATATACCAACAGAATCCTTTTTTTTTTTTTTTTTGGTGGTACTGGGGTTCCTGGAAACCCTTCTACCTCCGGGCTACACTCCCAGACACCTATATTTTATATTTTTATTTGGAAATAAGGTCTCTTAAGCCAGCACAGCTGGCTTCGAACCTGTGTGATCCTCCTGTCTCCGCCTCCCAAGTGTGTGCTACCACGCCCAGCTCAAGAATCCATGTTTTTAGAAAGCTACACAATCCCTAAGATTCAAGTTCTACTAAAATGTCACACTAAAGGAGTGTATTTCCTCATGCTGCAGTAACAGAAAGAACGCAAACCCAAAGATCGCTCCTCCCCACTGCCCAGGGGAAAGCAGACTCCAGCCCACTGGCCAGCGGGAAGGCAGCAGCACTGGCCACCTGCGATGCACATGGTTCAACAAGACTGGCCCGAGGACTCTGAATCATAGCTCACTGGCAGTCCTTCAGGCTTGCACACCCACAGCACGTGCTGCCCCAAACATCCTAGGCACCACAATCACGTACAACTGCTAAAAGCAGGCTCCCACTGGGAAGCCAGCGAGGCGAGGACACCCCAAAGCTCCAGAGCCACAAGACCCGGCTTTTTGTTATTCCTGCATGAAGCTCCTCAAGGAGCCAAAGCACAGATCCACTGCGATCTTTCCTAGGGGACTTTTAAAAACTTTTGTTGGCAAATGACAGTAAAAACGGACAGAGTCCATGGGAAAACTACAGCTATTAAGAAATGGCTTCAAATGGAAGTTGAAGTACATTCTCTTATCAAGACTGATTAAGCCAGGCGTGGTGGCACACGCTTGTAATCCCCGCGCTTGGGAGGCAGAGACAGGAGGATCGCGCAGGTTCGAAGCCAGCTGCACGCGCTGGCTTAGGAGACCCTGTTTCCAAATAAAAATGTAAAAATAGGTCTGGGAGTGTAGCCCGGAGGTAGAAGGGCTTCCAGGAACCCCAGCAGTACCACCAAAAAAAAAAAAAAAAGACTGATTAAAAATAAACTCACATATACCTGTATCATTACATATTTAGTGCTTCTATGAAGAAGACTGATAAACATTAAGCCGGGTGTGGTGGCACATGCCTATAATCCTAGTATTTGGAGGCTGAGACAGGAAAATAGCAGGTTCAAGGACAGCCTCAGCAACTTAGCAAGATCCTGTTTCAACTGGTGGTGTAGCTCACTGGTGGTGGTGTGGCCCCTGGATTCCATCCCCAGTGCTGCCAAATAATAATACTTATTATTTAACAATATTATTATTGTTAATAATACTAATATTATTATTCAATAATAATTCATTAATAATAATTACTATTAAAATTAAAAGGGCTGGAAGTGTAGCTCAGAGGCAGAATGCCCCTGGGTTCAATCCCTAGTACAAAGAAAAAAGACTAATAAACATTTGAAATATATACAGCTTTTTTTAGTCAAAAGAGACTCTCTAAAAGAAAAATGTGAGTTAACTGAATTAACTAAAACACATGCCCTGTGGTGGCGCATGCTTGTAATCCCTGTGCTTGGGAGGCGGAGACAGGAGGGGCATGCAGGTTCAGAGCCAGCTTCGCTGGCTTGAGAGACCCTGTTTCCAAATTTTAAAAAGTATAAAATAGGTCTGGGAGTGTAGCCCAGAGGAAGAAGGTCTTCCAGAAACCCCAGTACCACCAAAAACAAACAAACAAAAACCACATGCCCTTAAAACTATCAAAAGAAAATCAGAATATACACACTTTGGGAACTAAAACCGTCAATATCTTTTTATAAGAAACTGCGATTTATACTCCCCATCAAAGACAAGGAGGGCCGCTCCTCCACCCAGAGTCCAAGCGAGCCCCTTGCCTTCACCGGGCAGTCCCAAAGCTGTAAACTGTCCATTCCAAACCAAACTGTCTTCTCAACTAGGTACACAGAAGCAAAACACCCTCACCAACAGAATGTCCTGGGCTTTCTACTCTTCCAGTTTATTCTGCCCAGGAACCTCTGAAATGAGATAACCAAAATAAAAAGAGCCTTTGGCTACACACGCCAAGGCCCTGGGCTCCGTCTTCCTAAGTCTATGGCTTTGTCCCTTTGCCCTGTCTTCTAAAGGATCCAGTAAAGAAGACTGAAGTCTGAAGCAACTATACTGCGCGAACCACCACAAAAGCAACCACGGCACACTCCGCAGGGAATCTCACATCTCTCATTTGGCCACCACCGCAGCAGCAGCACTATCACGAACACAGCCTTTTTTCTATAGGGAATTATCTGCTTTGAGTTCTTCTCAGAGTGAATGAAGAAATTCAATGCCAAATGAGCTATAGCTTATACACTAGAGAGAAATGAAGCCAACTTTTGATGGAGTCCCTTTGCTTCCCCCTCAAACAGTGTGCTTTCTGAGAAATGGTTTCATCTCTCAAGAAATGACTGGCTCTAGCTGTGGCCTGAGCTGACAACACACAACAGCTTCCTCTTTGCACACTGTCATAAGAAGAAACCCCCACAGATTTCACCTAGTTTATCCTGATGGTAAACATATCTCCTTTTGGAAAGTTTTCCAGGTCAAACGGAAAGGAGGACGCACATTCATCGTTGCAAAGCTCAAGAGATCACGAGTAAGGAACTTGGGGGGGCACTGAGGACTGGACCCAGGAGTATTCCACCTCTGAGCTACACCCCTGGCCCTATTTTTTTCATTGTTATTTTGAAATGGAGTCTTGCTAGGTTGCTGAGTCTCCCTACTTGCTAAGGCTGTCCTCAAACCACAGATGGGTTACAGCCCCGCCTCACCATGGCCGACAAGAGTGGTGAGGTTGGAAGTGGATTGAGGAAGAGACCCACCTATTAGTAGGCACCAAGAGTTGATTTCTCCTCTTAGACTTTCCTATTCCCAAACACAATTCAATACTAAGTGTTCAGCTAGGCACTGTGGTGCACGCTTGTAATCTCAGTATTCCGTAGGCTGAGACAGGAAGATCAGGGCTCACGGCCAGCCTCAGCTTCTTAGGGAGGCCCTCTGCGCCTTAATGAGACTGTTTCCAAACAAAGAATCGGAGGTAGAATGCCCCTTGGTTCAACCCCAGCACCACACACGAAAAACTACCAAGTGTTCAAGAGTGATGTCCAACCAGGTGTGGTGGCACATGTTTGTAATCCCAGCATTCAGGAGGCTGAGAACGGATGATGGTTCGTGGACAGCCTCAGCTACTCGGCCAGCGAGGCTGAGAACTAAGACAGGAGAGCGGCCATACGAGAGGTCTGACTAAGAGGGGCTGTGGCTATGTGTCCCAAACAAGGAACGAGCCGGACCCCAAACTTAAAAGATGGCATGGCCAAGCGTGGTAGAACACGCCTTAAATCCAGATACTTAGGAGGCCAACAGGACAGTTCCAGCCTCAGCAACGTAGCAAGACTCAGCAACTCAGAGAGACTGTCTAAAAATAAAAATAAGGTGGGTGTGGTGGTGCACACCTGTAATCCCAGTACTTAGGAGGCTGCAACAGGACAATTTTGAGTTCACAGCTGGCCTCAGCAGTGTATAGCAAGGCCCTCCACAACCTTGTGAGACCCGGGGGAATGGCCCTGGGTTCAATCCCCACACCACAGCCAATCAGTCAATCAATGATAAAAAGGGCTGGGGTGGAGCTTGGAGGTAGAATGCCCCTGGGTTCATCCCCAGTACCATAAACAAACACAAAAGTAGGGTGGATGGTTGATGGATGGACGGACTAGCATGAGCATGTTTGGATTTCAAGACAAGCACACCCAGAGCGTAGAGGATGGGCTGGCAGAGGAAGACAGCTTCAGTAGTGATGCCCGGGGTTCCCTCAAAGGTGATGAGGCTGGACCTGCGGTGGCAGTGGGAATGGAAAGGGCCACTAATCACGGCCTGCTGCACGAGCAGCACGGAGTGCCCACGTTGCCTGGCACCAGCCCCTGAGTCAGCCGAGTCGTCTGTGCCATGACTAATGCACTGCCTTGAGAGGCTCCAGCTGTCTGCGTCCCATCTGTGGAGGGCTGCAGAGGGCTCGAGGGAAGGGGCGCCTGGCGACCATGGCCTCGTGCAGGTGACACCACTGAGACCCTGGCGGGTGTCTCCCTCCTCTCCACGTGGCCCGAGCTGAGGCTAAGTATGGATACTGAGCAAAAGAACCCTCTCGACATTAGCACTAAAAGACTAGGCCCTCTTTTTGGCTTCTGCACAGCCAAATATTTGCAATTATGTCCCATGTTGGGTAGTCTGCTGGGAGACAAACAAAACTGGACATGGAAAAAGAAAGAAGATAGAATGGTTAGACTGGATCTGCTGACTGTTCTCACGGACAGGGCCTCCTTCTTATCTTCCTAAGGGCAACTAGAAAATCCCTTCACAATTCCTATTTTATCTTAATTTTTTTTTTTTTGTGGGTCTGGGGATGGAACCCAGGGGCATTCTACCTCTGAGCTATACCCGCAACCCTATTTTTTATTCTTTATTTTGAAACGGTCTCACTCAGTTGCAGAGGGCCTAAGTAACTGAGGCTGGCCTCAAAGGTCTGATCCTTCCTGTCTTGGCCTCTCAAGTACTGGGATTACAAGCCCACTACCAAACCCAGCTTATCTTAAAATTTAACAGGGATGTCAAACTTCTACTACATCCTGTATCTTTTATTTCTGTGTACTAAGGATGGAACCCAGGGGCATTCTACCTCTGAGCTACACCCACAGCCCTGTTTTTTATTCTTTATTTTGAAACAGGGTCTCAGTTGCAGAGGGCCTCACTAATTTGTTGAGGCTGGTCACGAACCTGTGATCTTCCTGTCTCAGCCTCCCAAACACTGGGATTATAAGCGTGCACCACCATGCCCGGCTGTATTTTTAATACATGCACAACCTTGTCCTCTCTGATTGTGAGCAGACTGACGGTTCAGAAGATGTGCCTCGTCCTCCGGGTGACTCAGAGCTGTCTCCACACACGCCCCGGCCCCCGCCGCACACAGCAGGCCTGAGCTGCAGTTCCGGTAGGGGCCTCAGCCACCATGCCTTTTCAGAGAAGCTCCTGGCAGCCAGGAGCCTCACGCTCACCAGGAGTCCCGCTCCTGGCTGTCGGCTGCCCAGGACCCAGTTCAAGCAGCCCCCCACATCGGAACAGGGAGGGCACCGGAACAAGCCAGCCCTTGCTCCAGGGTCCCCAGCGCCCTACACTCTGGCCACGTGGAGACGCATGTGAACCCCACACAATCGAAAGGAACCCTCCATCACGTGGTCAGTTGCCTCCACACTCAGCTTCACCTGGATTAAGTGAAACAAGCCAGCCATGGGAGGAAGAACTGGGTGATCTCTCGTCCATTCAGCATCCAGGCACTCAAGCTCACAGAAGCAGCAGGTGGGAGCCCGCTGCAATCCCAGGGCTTGGGAGGCTGAGACAGGAGGGGCGAGGAGAGTAGTGAGACTCCCATCAACCTAATGAGACCTCATTTCTAAATAAAAATAAAAATAGGGCTGGAGGTGAAGCTCAGAGGTCAGCCTGGGATGGGGACAGCAGGAGGCCAGGCTCGCCCGGGAGTTCAGAAAGGATGGCCACAAAGGGGAACGGGTTCCAGGTGGCAGGACACGCACTGGCCGGTGACTTGGTGGTCTTTACATTTTCCTCTGTAGAACTAAAGGCATAATGAAGTTCATATGCCAAGGGAGGGGCTGGTCTGAGACGGCTGGCTCAGACAGAGCCAGGAGCGGTCTGGGATTAAAGGGCATGCAGGAGGGGCAGTGCCATGGCTGCTGCCAGCCAAGAGGAAGGGCGGGTGGGCCCACGTTTGGATTTCACGGGTTGGGTGTAATTAGAAAGTGCAAGCGGGGTACTGGGAATTGAACCCAGAAGTGTTTTACAAAACTCTGAGCTATTCCCCCAGTACTAATTTATTTTTATTTATTTGTGTGTGTGTGTGTGTAGTAAAGGGAATGGAACCAGGAGCATTCTACGTCCAAGCTACACACCTAGCCTGATTTTTTATTCTTTATTTTGAAACAAGGTCTAAGTTGCAGAGGGCCTCACCAAATAGCTGAGGCAGTCCGAGAACGATCCTCCTGTCTGAGCCCCCCAAGTACTGGGATTACAAGCGTGCACCACCATGCCCAACTGCAGCCCTATTTTATTTTTATCTTCTTTAATTAATAAAATTTGTGTGTATGTATCACATACATATGCACTGTTTAAATGTATTGTGGTATTTATTCTATCACATACATCATAAAATATACAAAATTATAACTTTTTTTGGTGGTACTGGGGCTGCTGGAAGCCCTTCTACCTCCGGGCTACACTCCCAGACCTATTTTATATTTTTGAAACAGGGTCTCTTACGCCAGCGCGGCTGGCTTCGAACCTGCGCGATCCTCCTGTCTCTGCCTCCCAAGCGCGGGGATTACAAGCGTGCCCACCACGCCCAGCCAAAATTATAACTTTTAAAAGAGTGCAAGCCGAGCCAGGCGTGGTAGCGCACACTTGTAATCCCAGCATTCAGGAGGCTGAGACAGGAGGATCGTGGTTCACAGAAAGCCTCAGCTGCTTAGTGAGGCCCTCTGTGACTCAATGAGAGCCGGTTTCAGAATAATGAATAAAAAATAGGGCTGAGGGTGTACTTTGGAGGTCGAATGCCCCTCGGTTCCATCCCCAAACCTGAAAAAAAAAAAAAAAATAGTGCCACCCAGGTGTGGTGGTGAACGCTTATAATCCCAGAATTTGGGAGGCTGAGACAGAAGGATTGCAGTTCACAGCCTCAGCTACTTAGGCCCTTTGCAACTCTGTGAGACCTTGTTCCAAAACAAAAAATAAAAAATAGGGCTAGGGGTGTAGCTCGGACGTAGAATGCCCTGGGTTCCATCCTCAGTACCACACACACAAAAAAAGGAAGAATTCTGAGATTATGGTACTACATAAACTACATTATTACAGATTCTATTATATATATATTTACATACATATATAAATATATAAGCATATATATTTTGTCCTGGGGATTGAACCCAGGGGCATTCTACCTCTAAGCTACACCCCTTGCCCTATTTTTTTAAATTCTGGAACAGGGTCTCGATAAGTCAGAGTGTCTCACTCAGTTGCTGAGGCTGATCTCGAACCTGAGATCCACCTGTCTCAGCCTCCCAAGTACTGGGATGACAGGTGTGTGCCACCACACCCGCCTTAAAGAGATTCTGTAAAATATAACAGCCAAGCAATTGAAAGCAAGAGGTAGGTTGGGAAAGGAATTAATGAAAACATCAAAGAATGAACAGTCCTCCTGGTGGAGTCAAAGAATAAGAGTGGAAACGCGGAAGCGAATGGAGTGCTCGCACGATGGCTGAGCTTAATAACACCTGCGATCCAGGACTAGGGCGCCTGAGGCCGGAGGGCCACAGGCTCGTGGCCAGCCTCAGCAGCACAGCGAGGTTTTCAGCAACCTCGCAAGACCCTGTTTCCAAATAAAACCCTAAATTAAAAAGGCTGAGGTGGCACACGCTTGTCATCCCAGCATTCAAGGCTGAGACAGGAAGATACCAGTTCGCGGACAGCCTCAGCTACTTAGTGAGGCCTCTGCAACTCAGTGAGACCCTGCTTCAAAATAAAGAATAAAAAATAGGGCAGGGGGTGTAGCTCGGAGATAGAATGCCCCTGGGTTCCATCCCCAGACCCGCATAAAAAATAAATAAGTAAATAAATAAGTAAATAAAGGCAGGCTGAGGCAGAATGCTGCCAGACTCGGTCCCCAGCACTACACAAGGATGAGTGAGGCCGGAGCGCAGTGGAGGGCTCTTCACTAGCAAGTGCACGTGCACGGGCTCGACTCCCACTGTTAAGAGTAAATAAGAATTCAGAGGTGAAGATGACTGAAGGTCAAAGTCACAGGGCTGAAGAGGTCCAGCAACTCTAAGGCTGGTACTCTACAGCGCTTACCCAGAGCTGTGAGGTCACTCGAGATGAAGAGCTACCAGGGAGGAGAGGAAGGTGATGGTGAAGATAATAAAGCTGGGCACAGAGGCGTATGCCTGGAATCCCAGGACTTGGGAGGCTGAGACAGGAGGATCACAGGTTCATGGCCAGCCTCAGCAACTCATAGTAAGGCCCTCTGCAACTTAGCGGGACCCTGTTTCAAAATAAAAATATAAAATAGGGTTAGGGTATAGCTCACTGCCTTTTTAAGCTCACTGTACTGGGTTCAATCCAGTACAAGGGAAAAAAAGAGATAGAGACTATGAAGTCAGGAGAAGTGGAGTGGTCCCCTTAGTAGTACTGGGAGGTATCCAGACAGCATGGGTCTTTAGGGGACCATTTTCTTATGCAAGCTCAAGAGCACTGGCTTGGCTAGGAAATCCTGGGATGACACGGGAAGCAAGACCCAGCTACATCTACCTGAAAGAGATCAAGAGAAGTGCCGGGCATGGCGGCGCACGCCTGTAATCCAGCATTCGGGAGGCGGAGACAGGAGGATCGTGGTTCGCGGACAGCCTCAGCTACCTAGCAAGGCCCTAAGCAAGTCAGTGAGACCCTGTTTCAGAAATAAAAGACTAAAAAATAGGGCTGGGGGTGCAGCTCGGAGGTAGAATGCCTCTGGGTTCCATTCTTGGTGCCGCAAAAAAAAAAAAAAAAGTCTACTCCACGAGCAGCCAGGCTTCACCAGCGCGTGAGGCAGGAGAGCACCCGCTGAGGCCACTCCCAAAAGAAGACAGCGCCAGCACACCGGAGCCCTGGTAGGAGGGGAGCCCAGAGCAGCACTGCTCTGAGCCTACCAGGCTGAGCCTTCACCGAGAGGCACACAGGACTGAGAGCCAGGACCTTAGAGGTGGGCGACAAGCACTGTCCTCCTCCTCTCTCTTTTGCAGTGCTGGGGCTGGAATCCAGGACCTAATGCCTGTGGCCCTGCGGTCCTGCGGTACAAGTGTTTTGCCAAGAGCTCCTCCTCCAGCCCCAACAAGCACCATGCACCATTCTCTGTGTGTGCTGCTAGGGACTGGACCCAAGATTGTTCTACCTGAGATATATACCTCCAGCCCTAAATAATAATAATAATAATAATAATAATAATAATAATAATAATTAATAATAATAATAAGTAGTAGTAGTAGTAGTAGTAGTAGTAGTAGTATACCTCCAGCCCTATATTATTATTGTTGTTGTTTACTTTTTTGAAACAAAAAAACACTTGCTAAATTACTGAGACCGGGCAAGAACCTGTAAGCCTCCTCTCTCAGACTCCCAAGTACTGGGATTATAGGTAGGAGCCACCGTGCCCAGCCCATGAGCACAGTTTAAACAGAACTCTTCTTGTAGCTCTCAATTACTGACTATAGACAGATATATATTTATCTATGAGAGTGACACGCTAACTCACAAGAATAATTACTTGAACACTCAAAGTGGTAAGTTGCAAAACTTGTCTCAATTCTAACTACAAAGGTTTCTCCATTCGTTGTCAGTTTGCTAAACCTACTGAAGGACACAGATATAGCTTGGCACATACAATGACTACAATCAAAGCAAACACATAAACATACTCTGGGGTCAGGAAAGCAGGCAGGAGCAGAGCGCTTGGCTGCAGGAGGGCAACCGCATGATAAAACAGCTCCACTGGTCAGCACTGGCCGACGGCGACCACATCACTTCACACACGAGGGAACCGCACAAGACTGCGGACACCGCAAGGCCTGTCAGGGGCAAGGAGCTCCAACAGGCCGTATCAGTGCCCACTCCCTGTCTGTTATACTGCACCGCAGTCCCGTAAGATGTTACCACTGGGGGGACTGGGTGAGGGATAGACACAATCTCTGTAGTATTTCTTACAATAGCATGCAAATTTACAATTACCAAAATAAAAACGCTCTTTAAAATTAAAGGCAACAAAGCAAGGTGTCCAACTGGAAAGTGACTGCCTTCAAAAGTCATCTCAAGCTTGTTATGATGGTCCATGTCTGTAATCCCGGTACTTGAAAGGCTGAGACACGAGGATTGCAGGTCCGTGGCCAGCCTTAGCTCTCAGCAACCTAGCAAGATCCTGATTTATTTAGTTTTTTAGTGGTACTGGGGATGGAACCTAAGGGATTTCTACCTCTGGGTTACACTCCCAGACCTATTTTCTTTTTTTCTTTCTTTCTTTTTTTTTTTTTTTTTTTTGGAGGTACTGGTATTCCTGGAAGCCCTTCTACCTCCAGCCTACACTCCCAGACCTATTTTATATTTTTTTAATTTAAAACAGGGTCTCCTAAGCCAGCAAGGCTGGCTCCGAACCAGCACAATCCTCCTGTCTCTGCCTCCCAAGTGTGGGGCTTACAAGCGTGCGCCACCACGCCCAGCATCCCAGACCTATTTTCTATTTCATTTGGAAACAGGGTCTCACTAAGCTGCTGAGAGCCTCACTGAATAGCTGAGGCTGGCTTTGAACCTGTGCAATCCTCCTGTGCAATACTCCCAAGTACTGGGATTACAAGCATGCCCACCACGCCTGGCTCAAGATCCTGATTTAAAACAAAAAATAAAGAGAGCTGGGGGTATAGCTCAGAGGTAGAACGACCCTGGGTTCAACTACTAAAAAAGAGTCAGCTCTCTCTTCAAAACTCTACAAAACTGGCCTCTCTAGCTCACTACCTCTCAAGCAGTGATTTCGAGGGGTGGGTGTTAAGAGTTACTGCCCACACCTCCACTCCCCAAACACACACCAGAACTGTTGCCATGTGAGCCATAGATTTCAGAGGAAGTCTGTCATGCCTTCAAGTGTGTCACAACTAGTTAAAATAAAAATATTCTTCTATTTGCTGGTGTGTACGTGGTGCTGGGGATTGGACTCAAGGGGATTCCACCTCTTGGCTATACATCGGGCTCTCCCTATCTATCTATCCATTCATCCATCTATCTATCTCTATCTATCCATCTGTAATGGGGTCTTACAGAAAGCCTCACTAAGTTGCTGAGGCTGATGGCAAACCTGTGATCTTCCGTCTCGGCCTCCCAAGTGTAACAAGAATGTGTGCTACCATGCCCGACTTATAAACACTTCTAACTGGTAAGGGAAAAAGTATCTATGAAAACAGTAATTTATAATAAGCTTAAAACATTTTAAGAGCCTGCTTCTCACAAGATTCAACCAAAATCAGGCAATATACTCTTCATAAAAATTTACTTGGTTCACATAAAGAAAAATAGTCTGTTCGTGTAAGAATGGCCAGGCAGGGTTGGTGCTCACCTGTAATACTAGAGACTCGGGAAGCTGAGGCACACGTGGGCCCTCAAGTTCAAGACCAGCCTGGGAAACCTGGCAAGATCCTGTCTTAAAATAAGAAAGGCTGGGGTATAGCTCAGTGGTAAAGCACAACTGGGTTCAATCCCCAGCACCACAAAGGGGGGAAGGACAGTAAGAACTTTTCTTTCCAGTAACTGATGGGTTTTCAGAGGTATACGCAGAGCCTAAGTATCTGGACCATAATCAAGGAATACAGCGCTTATACAGATATCTAGTCTGTGGCCACCTCAAATGGAGTGACTAAGCCTATACAGGAAAGCTGGGCACACCAAGAGCATGCCCTGGTCAACTAGGGGAGACACACGCAGACAGCAGAACACAATCACGTGGCCAGGGAATGAAAGCCAGGGCGTTCTGCCTTGAGCTACACCCCCAGCTCATTTTATTTCTTATTTTGAAACAGGGTCTCGCTAAGTTGCAGAGTGCCTGGTGTCTGAGGCTGGCCATGAACCTGTGCTCCTTCTATCTCAGCTTTCCAGGACTAGGATTACAAACGTGCACCACCACGGCCAGTTCAATTTTTTATTTTTATTAAGTCTCTACTAGCCAGGCGTGGTGGCACATGCTTGTAATCCCTGTACTTGGGATGCTGAGACAGGAGGATCCGGGTTCATGGCCGGCCTCAGCAACTTGTGAGGCCCTCTGCAACTTAGTGTGAGACCCTGTTTCAAAATAAAGTATAATATAGGGATGGGGGTGTAGCTCAGAGGTAGAATGCCCGTGTTCAATCCCCAGTGCCATACACACACACACACACACACACACACACACACACACACACACACACACGGAAAAAAAATTCACCAGTGTGGATTATCTTATTTCTTAGTTTCTGAACTTTACAAATTTGGTCTGTACTGTTGCATATATTTGAAATTCATACATATTTTAGTACTGTATAAGTATACTATATTTATCCACTCCACTCTATGTGGACATTGGAGTCTCGGATGTCCAGTTACTGAATACTGAGTGATGCTGCTATAAATATTATTGAATGTCTTTTTTTTTTGGTGGTACTAGAGTTCCTGGAAACCCTTCTACCTCCAGGCTACACTCCCAGACCTATTTTATATTTTATTTAGAAACAGGATCTCACTAAGCTGCTGAGAGCCTCACTAAGTAGCTGAGGCTGGCTTCGAACCCGTGCCATCCTCCTGTCTCAGCCTCCCAAGCGCGGGGATTACAAGCGTGCGCCACCACAAGGTTTCACTAAGTTTCAGAGGGCCTCACTAAGTTACTGAGGCTGAATGCAAATGTAATCCTTCAGTTTCAGTCTCCCAAAGGTTGTTTTATAGTAGGAAATGTTTACATGTATTGCTAAATAGAAAAAGAGCTACAAGCTGGGCGTGGTGGCGCACGCTTGTAATCCCAGCATACAGGAGGCTGAGACCAAAGGATCGCGATTCGCAGACAGCCTCAGCTACTTAGTGAGGCCCTTTGCAACTGAGCGAGACCCTGTTTCAAATTAAAGAATACAAAATAGGGCAGGGGGTGTAGCTCGGAGGTAGAATTCCCATGGGTTCCATTCCCAGACCCGAAAAAATAAAAAGAAAAAGAAATAGAGCTACAAATTAGTATGTGTAAGATTCTACTTTTGAATTTAAAAGGATGTATTTATGTATTCATTCAGAAAAATGCCAAAAAACTATAAGCCTAAGAGGTACTTTGTTCTTTCTTTTCCTAACTCACACTTTTCTGTGGTTGATCAATTTTCTGCCATGAATATACACTACTTTTGTAAATTCAGCAGAAGGCAAGCTACACCAACACAATATTCACAAGTCATGAAATAATATGACAAGTATGTATATAAATATATTACATACACATATATAGGACTGTGACTAAATAAAAATATGCATACGAAGAATAAATGGTTGGTAGGAAATACAAAACAGGTCCCACAAAACGGTGTCAGCTCTGGTTGAAGGATGAAATAATTATGAGTAATTGTTTTTCTTTCTATTATACCTTGTCTTCAAATTTTTCTTTTAAGAATTTTTTTTTTTTTTTTTTTTTTTTTTTTTTGGTGGTGCTAGGGTTCCTGGAAATCCTTCTACCTCCGGGCTACACTCCCAGACTTATTTTATATTTTTATTTGGAAACAGGGTCTCTTAAATCAACGAGGCTGGCTTCAAACCTGCGCGATTCTCCTGTCTCCACCTCCCAAGCGTGGGGATAACAAGTGTGCACCACCACGCCCGGCACTAAGAATATAATTTTTTAACTTTAAAAGTTTCCTGAGCTGGGCGTGGTGGCGCACACTTGTAATCCCTGCGCTTGGGAGGCTAAGACAAGAGGATCACATAGGTTCAAAGCCAGCCTCAGCTACTTAGTGAGACCCTGTTTCCAAACAAAGCATAAAATAGGTTTGGGAGAATAGCCCGGAGGTAGAAAAGCCTCTGGGTTCCACCCCCAGTACCAAAAAAAAAAAAAAAAAAAAAAAAACAAGAATGAAGACCTTGCTGGAGGAAAGTCCCTGGGTTCCATCCCCAGTACAGCAAAAACGTTTCCTGCACTTATCAACCCTAACCCAAACCCTGCTGTTCACTGTGTCCTTCCTCTTAAAGCAAACCAAAGCACATACACATGCACACAAACCCACAAGTACTTACATGGGCTTACATCTCTGTATCTGTTTCGATTTCTGTTTTCTGGAAACTTGGCCACTCTATGAGGATAGTCATGGGACTCATTTCGAATTTCCTTAAAATAACAAAAATATACTTTAATACCCCTCTTAAATTTTATATAGAAAGCATATTTTCCCAGCCAATAAAGCATAACATTTGTTAACCCCTTTCCCATATTGTAAAAAAAAAAGTAGAAATTTGCTGCTGTGTTCATTTAATTTTGCATAAATACGCTCTCCAAGGCTGAAGCAAATCTGATTTTTTAATGATCGTAATCACAATTCTAGTGTCCTCATAATAAAACAGAAGCTGAAGCAGGAGCTAGATCACACGGTCCTTTCTCTCATCTTCTCCCAGTTTAGAATGCTTGCACCACTTAGCACACCCTCTTGGACCTGCAGCTGGGCAAAACACAGCTTCGCCTGGTCTGCCCACTGTGCCACTCTGCTTCCTGCCATGAGGCCACATTCCCTGTGCACATGGAGACCTTGGCCTCTCATACTGTGTCTCTCTGTGGGGTTGATGTTTGACACACTTCTCACAGAACGTGCAGCAGGTTTCTGGAACGCTCACCATATTTTCAGCAGCATTATCAGCAAGGAAAAAGCCTGACTTAGGGTGTATTCATTCGAGTCACCCCTCCATGCCAGTCTGGTATGGAGCTGTATTTCTATTTTCTGTATTTCTATCTTTTAATAAACTTCTTTAAATCTTCAAAAAAAAAAAAAAAGCCTGACTTATTCTCAATGCTAAAATAAAATATAAAAACTATTTTTGAAGCCGGGGATGGTAGTGTACACTTGTAATCCCAGTACTAAGGATCACGGATGCACAAACAGCCTCAGCTACTTAGTGAGGCCTTCCGCAACTTAGTGAGAATGTTTCAACAATAATAGAAAAATAGGGCTGGAGTGTAACTCTGAAGTAGAGTGGCCTTGGGTTCAATCTCCAGTACTACCAAAAACAAAAACAAAATCAAAAACAAAAAAAACCCTGTTCTTGAGCCAGATGTGCGGTACACACTTGTTTAAAAAAAAAAAAAAAAGAAACTTTGAAAGCATTTAAAAAAATTATTAGCCAGGCATGGTGGCACAAGCTTGTAATCCCAGCATTTTGGGAGGCTAAGACAGAAAGATCTGGGTTCATGGGCAACCTCAGCTACTTAGTGAGACCCTGTTTCCAAATAAAGAATAAAAAATTGAGCTGGGGCCAGGCAGGAGGTGGAGACCAGAGGATCGGGTTCGAGGACAGCCTCAAGGCCCTTCACAACTCAGTGAGACTGTTTTAAAAATTTTTTTAAAAGAATAAAAAAAATAGAATCAGGGGTGTAGCTCAGAGTTACAATGTCCCCAGGTTCAATCCCTGGCACCACACACACAAAAAAATCTGATGGTTTATGCATTAAATATAAATAAATTCTGAAGCCAGGCACAGTGATATATGCTTATAATTCTCGCGCTTGGGAGGCTGAGACAGGAGGACTGCACAAGTTCAAAGCCAGCCTCAGCTACTTGGTGAGGCTCTCAGCAACTCAGTGAGACCCTGTTTCCAAATAAAATAGAAAATAGGTCTGGGAGTGTAGCCTGGAGGTAGAAAGCCCCTGGGTTCCACCCCTAGCACCACCAAAATATATATATATATATATATATATATATATATATATATATATATATATATATATTCTCTGTACACATTTTGTTAAACCTCTACCTCATTTCAAGGAGCCGTAAACTCAATTATTCGCTACTGGTACTAGAGACGGAAGCCTAGGTAACTCTACAAATGAAGGAGACCCACGCTTTAAAAAGAAAAATATTAGCCAGGCGTGGTGGCGCACACTTGGAATCCCTGTGCTTGAGAGGCAGAGACAGGAGGATCGCGGTTCACGGACAGCCTCAGCTACTTAGTGAGGCCCCTGCAACCCAGTGAGACCCTGTTTCAGAAAAAAATAAAGAAAGAAAGAAGGCTGGGAGTGTAGCTTAGAGGTAGAATGCCCCTAGATCCCACCCCCAGTACTGGAAAAAAAAAAAAGTTGCCCATGCTGGCCTGGGCCTTGTGATCCTCTTGCCCATTACAAGTTCATCCTGTGCCCAGCTGAGAAGAGATAAAATGTGAGACAAAAAATACAAAGTGTTTTAATAATTATGGGTGTAAATAGGATGCCTATAAACTGTAATTATACCATAAAACAAACACACAAAATAAGTAACTCAAACTTTAATTTTAGTTTTTAAAAAATTTCCTTAGTCTTTCCAAAAGACATTGCTGATCCTAGTTGATCGTTAGCCTCTATTTCATTATTTCCATCCCTGTCTGTTACCTGGGTTTGCAAGCGTATAATCTCATTGCTATTATAAACAAGATTTGTTGTTGTTGTACCAGGGATGGAACCCAGGGGCATTCTATCTCCAAGCTACACCTCCAACTCAATTTTTCATTCTTTATTTTGAAACAGGGTCTCACTGAGTTGCAAAGGGTCTCACTAAGTAGCAGCTGAGGCTGTTCGCGAACTGCGATTCTCCTGTCTCAGCCTTCCAAATGCTGGGATTACATGCATGTGCTACCACGCCCAGCTTTAAACAAGACTTTTTTTTTTTTTTGGTGGTAATGGGGTTCCTGGAAGCCCTTCTATCTCCGGGCTACACTCCCAGACACTATATATATATATATATATATATATATATATATATATAATTTTTTTTTTAAACAGGGTCTCTTAAGCCGGTGCTGCTGGCTTTGCTTCTGGCTTCAAACCTGCCTGATCCTTCTGTCTCCACCTCCCAAGCACGGAGATTACAAGCCTGTGCCACCATGCCCAGCTAAACAAGACTTTAAAAAAAAAAAATCCCCGTGCTTGGGAGGCTGAGAAAGGAGGATTGAGGGTTCAAGGCTAGCCTCAGCTACCTTGTGAGGCCCTCCACAACTTAGTGAGATCCTGTTTCAAAATACAGAATAAAAAATAGGGCTGGTGGTGTAGCTCGGAGTTCCTGGGTTCAATCCCCAGTACTGAAAATAAGAATAATAATAAGTAAATAAATAGTAGGGTTGGGGTATAGCTCAGAGGTGGAATACCACTTTGCTCAACCCCCCAACCCCCTCCCAAATACATAATGGGACGGCCAAAGCTCATTCCAAGTCCTTGAAGAAATGTCATAACAAATATACATTTTGTTTTCTCAGCTAAGAATAAAAAGAACTCTTATAGGGAGTCCACTCTCTCAATTCTCAAAAAGAAAAAGGAAGCCCCCTGCACCAATCTCTATTGAGAAACAAAGCCACTCAGTTGTGCTGTAGGAAAAGGTTCACAAAGAGACCACGGCCGGCAGAGCGGCATGTGCGAGGGCCCGCTGCTCGGGAGGCCGAGGTGGGAAAGGCACCTGCGCCCAGCGCTGGAGGCCAGTCTGGGCAATGTATTGAGAGTCAATCTCACAAAACCAAACAACAGAAGACCTGCTCAGCAGACCCCTGGCCCTCTCACTTGGGTCTGCCTGGAATACAAGTTTTGCTGTCAGGGTCGGGGGAGGGTCCTCCTAGGCCCACAGGTAAAAAGCAGGTTCCAAGAAAAGTAGAAATAGAGGGACAGGCCGGGCGTGGTGCCGCACGCTTTTAATCCCCCCCACCCCCACGCTTGGGAGGCGGAGACAGGAGGATCGCAGGGGTTCGATGCATTGAATATAAATAAATTCTGAAGCCAGGCACAGTGATATATGCTTATAATTCTCGCGCTTGGGAGGCTGAGACAGGAGGACTGCACAAGTTCGAAGCCAGCCTCAGCTACTTAGTGAGGCTCTCAGCAACTCAGTGAGACCCTGTTTCCAAATAAAATATAAAAAAGGTCTGGGAGTGTAGTCCGGAGGTAGAAAAGCCTCTGGGTTCCACCCCTAGTACCACAAAAAAAAAAAAAGAAAAGAAAAGAAATAGAGGGGCAGGCTTGGTGACATTACAGAATCAACTAACAGCCCTGAACTCCCATCTCCAAACTTCTCATCCCATGACAAACTTTCTCATGCAACGAAATCACGTCTCTGATACACACAGCATAACCAAATCTCATCAATAACTAGATCTAAGACTCATAGATATTTAGAGCAATTCCCAAAATGCATGTAATTTTATAGGTCTTTGTACATACTATAAACACGGTCCTTCTTAAAAGGGCAAGCCGGGCGTGGTGGCGCACACTTGTCATCCCAGCATTCAGGAGACTGAGACCGGAGGATCGCAGTTTGCGGACAGCCTCAGCTACTTAGTGAGGCCCTTTGCAACTCAGTGAGACCTGGTTTCAAAATAAAGAATAAAAAATAGGGTAGGGGGGTAGCTCGGAGGTGAAATGCCCCTGGGTTCCATCCCCAGACCCGCAAAAAAAAGAAAAAGACTGGGCAGGTAGATACCTGAGCTGCCCACTAGACCATCACACGTGCAAACCCACCTCTACTGATGTTCTGGATCTCAAAACTTCATCTCCAACATCACAGAGAAACCCAACAGTGCTTCAAAATACCTCAAGAACATTTCCCATCAGCAGAGAAGCCCTCGACCCAAGGTGCCTCAGCCTCAGCAGTGCTGAGGCCTGGGCTGCACAATCATTAGGCTGGGGAGCTGTCCTGCGCTCTCCGTGACGTCAGCACCCTGCCCTGCGCTCTCCGTGATGTCAGCACCCCTGTCCTGTGCTCTCCGTGACATCAGCACCCTGCCCTGCGCTCTCCGTGATGTCAGCACCCCTGTCTTGTGCTCTCCGTGACGTCAGCACCCCTGTCCTGCGCTCTCTGTGATGTCAGCATCCCTGACCTCAGCTACTTAGTGAGACCCTGCTTCAAAATAAGAAATAAAATTGAAGCCAGGCATGGTGGCCCACGCTTGTAATCCCCACGCTTGTAAGGCAGAGACAGGAGGATCGCGCAGGTTCGAAGTCAGCCGCTTGCGCTAGCTTAGGAGACCCTGTTTCCAAATGTAAAAATAGGTCTGGGAGTGTAGCCCGGAGGTAGAAGGGCTTCCAGGAACCCCAGTACCACCAAAAAAAAAAAAAAAAAAGAAGAAAGAAAGAAAGAAAGAAAGAAAGAAAGAAAGAAAGAAAGAAAGAAAATTGTCCCAGGGCTGTGGCCAAGAGGCAGAAGGCCTGGGTCAGGGCCTTACTGACCCCAAGGTAGCTCCATCTCACATCCCGCCGCTCTAGCACAGGCCCACCCACATGAGACTGGCCACAAACCTGAGATCCTCCTGTCTCTGCCTCCTAAACGCAGGGATTACCAGCGTGTGCCACTACGCCCAGCTAATCATGGATTTTCAAAGCATGCAATATACTTCGTATTTTGCCAGGTCCTTCCACAGCACCTATACAATACACACACACACACACACAAACATTTGACTAATCATTTCCCATCACATAATTTAGGATTTACTTGTGAGCTCTAAGTATAACAAATAAATGTACATGTTCTCCCATAAATGAAAATTGACTATTAATTTGAGATTATCTTAAAGTCCTGCGTTTTCTTATAAAATCAACAGATCATCCTTTTCTGGCTTTCTAGGTTTTACTTGCAGCTCCTTCATAAGAGCTCACAGGGAAGGAAATAGTCGACCTTGCAAGAATGTCTGTTTTTCTGAATGCTACATATGAAACAAGTCTATGCATGAAATGCTAAGCTATTACTTAATATTATATGATAAAATACTGTAAATATTTCCCCCTGACAATTACAGTAATAGAAATTTTCTTTTTAAAAATTTTTAAATGTTGAGCTAGGCATGGTGGCGCACGCTTGTAATCCCAGCGCTTGGGAAGCTAAGACGGGAGGATCGTACAGGTTTGAAGCCAGCCTCAGCTACTTACTGAGGCTCTCAGCAACTTAGTGAGACCCTGTTTCCAAATAAAGTATAAAATAGGCCTGGGAGGGCCAGTGCCAGGACCAGCGTGGCCGGGATCGGAGCCTGCCAAGGGGTCAGGCCGGTGCCGGGGCCAGCGAGACCGGGATAGGAGCCTGCCGAGGGGTTAGGCCGGTGCCGGGGCCAACGAGGCCAGGATCGGAGCCTGCCATGAGGCAAGGCCGTTATTGAGGCCTCTGAGGTCGGGATCAGAGCCTGCCGAGGGGTTAGGCCGGTGCCGGGGCCAACGAGGCTGGAATCGGAGCCTGCCGTGAGGCAAGGCCGTTATTGAGGCCTCTGAGGTCGGGATCAGAGCCTGCCGAAGGGTTAGGCCGGTGCCGGGGCCAACGAGGCTGGAATCGGAGCCTGCCATGAGGCAAGGCCGGTGCTGGGGCCTCCGAGGCCGGGATCGGAGCCTGCCGAGGGGTCAGGCCGGTGCTGGGGCCAGAGTGGCCGGGATTGGAGCCTGCCATGAGGCAAGGCTGGTGCTGGGGCCTCCGAGGCCGGGATCGGAGCCTGCCGAGGGGTCAGGCCGGTGCCGGGGCCAGCGAGACCGGGATCGGAGCCTGCCAAGGGGTTAGGCCGGTGCTGGGGCCAACGGCCGGCATTGGAGCCTTCTGTGAGGCAAGGCCGTTATTGAGGCCTCTGAGGCCAGGATCGGAGCCTGCTAAGGGGTTAGGCCGGTGCTGGGGCCAGCGAGGCTGGGATCGGAGCCTGCTGCGAGGAAGGCTGATGCTGGAACCTCCGAGGCTGGGATCGGAGCCTGCCGAGGGGTTAGGCCGATGCCGGGGCCATCGGCTAACATCGGAGCCTTCCGTGAGGCAAGGCCGGTGCTGGGGCCTTCAAGGCCGGGATCGGAGCCAGCTGAGGGGTTAGGCCAGTGTCGGGGCCATCGGCTAACATCGGAGCCTTCCGTGAGGCAAGGCCGGTGCTGGGGCCTTCAAGGCCGGGATCGGAGCCTGCCGAGGGGTTAGGCCGATGCCGGGGCCATCGGCTAACATCGGAGCCTTCCGTGAGGCAAGGCCGGTGCTGGGGCCTTCAAGGCCGGGATCGGAGCCTGCCGAGGGGTTAGGCCGATGCCGGGGCCATCGGCTAACATCGGAGCCTTCCGTGAGGCAAGGCCGGTGCTGGGGCCTTCAAGGCCGGGATCGGAGCCAGCTGAGGGGTTAGGCCAGTGTCGGGGCCAGCGAGGCCAGAACCGGAGCCTCCCATGAGGCAAGGCCGCTGCTTGAGCCAGCGAGGTCTGATCAGTCCACCGGGTAGCCAGGCCACAACTGGGGCCATCAAGAGTGGGATCGGTATTTGCAATGCGGCATGCACAGAGAAATATTGCAGAAAATTAAAATCAGATGCTTCCCCTAATCAGCAATAACTAGGAGGAAACGGGCAACAGGAAGTGGTCGAGCTATAGAAAGGGCCCTATAGTGAAGCAATTAAGTGACCAATCAGAGGGTATGGAATAGGGGAGGATGGAGCCTCTTTAAAAAGCAGGAGATACATAAACATATGTATCAAAGTTAATCACCAAACAAGCATGGGATCGAGGGAGGGGGAGGGAATGGGATGGGGGCTGGATGAGGGCTAATTGGATGATGTGTGCTTTTATATCCTCTCAAGTCTTATATTCCAATGTGATGTATGATTACAATGCACCAATAAAAATAAATTTAAAAAAATAGGCCTGGGAGTATAGCCCAGAGATAGAAAAGCCCCCTGGGTTCCACCCCCAGTACCACACACACACACAAAAAAAATTTAAGTCTGAAATATGAGTCTAAATTTTGTAGCTTCACTTGTTAAAATATAAATCAGGCTGGGTGTGGTGGCACATGCTGGTAATCCCAGCATTTGGGAGGCTGAGACCAGAGGATCGCAGTTCGTGGCCAGCCTCAGTTGCTTAGTGAGGCCCTCTGCAACTTAGTGAGACCCTGTTTCAAAATAGAGAGTAAAAACAGGGCAGGGCAGGGGGTATAGCTCAGAGGTAGCATGCCCCTGGGTTCCATCCTCAGACACACAGGAAAAAAAAATTATATATATATATATATATATATATATATATATCAGAACAAAGGTAGGTCCAGTGTTATGCAATTTCCTGAAGCCACTCCAGCGTCCCAGGTCCTTTACTAGACAGAGTGTGGTACGAACTCTAGAGCCATATAATCTTAAGTAAACCTAATGAAAAAATCCCTGTAAAGAAGACTTGATAGCCTTCATGATGAAATGGTTCTAATATATTATGCAGTATGAGATTTTCTTCAAAGGAATGGAAGCTGGCCGGGCGTGGTGGTGCACGTTGCAATCCCAGCATTTGGGCGGCTGAGACGGGTGAGTCCCAGGTTCACGCCAGCCTCAGCTACTGAGGCCTCTGCAACTTAGTGAGACCCTGTTTCAAAATAAAGAGTAAAAATAGGGCAGAGGGTGTAGCTCAGAAGTAGCGTGCCCCTGGGTTCCATCCCCAGACCCGCAAAAAAAGAGAAAAAAAAAGAGAAAAATAAGGAATGGGAGCAATTTGGGCAAAGTTATAAAGGATCAGTAAACGAAATCAAATAAAACTGATGGAGCAAGAATATTAAGTCAGACATACTGGGACTTTAGGGAAAGCAGAAGAGGACACACACACACACACACACACACACACACACACACACGCACACACCCCAATCCACCAGACTGGAAAAGATGCAAAATAATCCATAGACAAAATCCAGAGATTAGAAGCCCTTGGAAAGGCCAGGCGTGGTGGCGCACGTTGTAATCCAGCATTTGGGAGGCTGAGACAGGTGAATCCCAGGTTCACGCCAGCCTCAGCTACTTAGTGAGCTCATCCACAACTTACGGAGACCCTGTTTCAGATAAAATAATAAAAATAGGGCTGGAGGTGTAGCTTAGAGGTAGAATAGGCCCCGGGTTTCATCCCCAGCACGACACACACACACACACACACACACAAGTCGGGAGTGTTGTCGCATGCCTGCAATCCCAGTACTTGGGAGGCTGCGGCAAAAGGATCACAAGTTAAAGGAAAACATCGGAAAGTAGTAAGACTCTCGTTAGCCTAGTAAGACGCTGTTTCAAATTTTAAAAAATCTAATCCTAATTCTTACACATATATATTTTTTTACAGTGCTGGGGATTGAACCCAGGGTCACTGTACTTCAAGCTACACCCCAGCTCTAATTTTTATTCTTTTTATATTTTTGGTACTGGGGGTTAAACTTAGAGGTGTTCTACCTCAGAGCTAGACCCCCCGGCCCTATTTTCCAGGAAATACAACAGGGCTGGGGATATAGCTCAGGGGCGGAACACCCCTGAGTTCCACCCCCAGTAAAACACACACACACAATCAACCATTCTCTGCGAACCATCTCTTACTTGGCACACTCTGACCTGGCTTCACCAACCCCTCCAATCTCGCTCCATTTCTCTTCTCTGCCCAGCCTGGCTCAAAGCATCAGCAGCGATTAAGGAACGGCAACAAGCAACATGAGCAAAGCCCTACAGGCCAGAGCGAACACCACACTACAGCAGTGCCACCGCTGTATCAACCAAACCAAGTGAGACTTTTCCAAACCAAGTGAGACTTTTCCACAAGTTGCCAATTCTAGGACCTGTGTTCTCTTGACCCGTTGCCGCCTGGTTCTGGCTCCAACAATTGTCCCTTCTGTTTCTGCAAACTCCACCTCCCTTAGGCTCATCCCCACAACCACTGAGCATACCAAGCTGCCATTTTCTCAAACAAAGTCGTTTACTTAGCAAATACTAAGCACTGAGTGACAGTCTGTGCAAAGCACCGCACCATGTTTGTGAGGTCTAAGGAGGGAGTTGAAGGTATACTACACTGAGAGCCTGTTCTGCCCCAACTCAATCCATTCCTAACAAGCTGCCTAGCCGGGTGTGGTGGCGCACGCTTGTAATCCCAGCATTCGGGAGGCTGAGACCGGAGGAACGCGGACAGCCTCAGCTACTTAACGGGGCCCTTCGCAACTTAGTGAGACCCTGTTTCAAAACAAAGAATAAAAAATAGGGCAGGGGATGTAGCTTGGAGGTCAAATCAAATGCCCCTGGATTCCATTCCCAGACCAGCAAAAAAAGAAGCTGCCTATTGCTGTATTGCCGACAGGCATGTTCTAAATGCAGTTATTTATATAGAATAAAAAAAAGGCTAGGCTGGGGGCGGGAGGGGAACTTGTGTCTATAGATGTCTATAATCAGAGTAGTTGGAAGGCTGAGACAGGAGGAATGCAGGTTCAAAGGTCAGCATGCAGCAACTAAGCCAGACCCTGTTTCAAAATAAAAAATAAACTAACTGGCCATGGTGGTACACACCTGCAATCCCAGTTCTTGGGAGGCTGAGACAGGAGGCTCACAGGTTCAAGGCCAGCCTCAGCAACTCAGTAAGGCTCTCCACAACTTGGGGAGACCCTGTTTCAAAAATAGAGCTGGGTGTGGTAGCGCACACTTGTAATTCCAGTACTTAGGAGGCTGAGACCGGGAGGATCGTAGGTTCTAAGCCAGCCTCAGCAGCTTAGTGAGGCTCTCAGCAACTTAGTGAGACCCTATTTCCAAATAAAATATAAAATAGGTCTGGGGTTAGGGTAGCTCGGAGGTAGAATGCCACTAGGTTTCATCGCCAGTAGCCCCCCACAAACAAATAAATTAGCAAATAAATAAATGCCATGCATTGTGGCCATACCTGTAATCCCAGTACTTGGGAAGCTGAGACAGGAGTATCTCAGGTTTGTGGCCAGCCTCAACAACTTAGTGAAGGCCTTCTGCGACTTAGTGAGACCCTGTTTTCAAATAAGAAATAAAACAGGGCTGAGAGTATAGTTCAGGGGTAGAATGGCCCTGGGTTCAATTTATCCATTGGAGATAGAATGCCACTGAGTTTCACTTATCCAAAAATAAGTAAAATAGCCAAGCACATACCTATACTCCCAGTACTTGGGAACCCGAGACAAGAGGACAGCATGTTTGAGGACAGTTTCGGCATATAGTAGTGAGGCTCTCATCAACCTAGCAAAACCTTGTTTCCAAATAAAAATAATAGAGTTGGGAGTGTAGCTCAGAGGTAGAATGCCCCTGAGTTCAATCCCCAGTGCCACAAAAAAAATAAATGAATGACTAAAGTAAAATAAAGACAGTAAAAGACCAGAAAGCCCAGGAATCCAAATATTAAATTCATTTTTCCTACTAGAATTTCAATAAGGTTTAAGGTAAAAGCTCTCCTACCACGAGTCTAGTTACATCTAGTGTTTCCTCAAGAGCAAGACTCTTCTTCTAGCCTCATGAGCATCACCAAAAGAGCACCACTCTTACAGACATCACCAGGGCCGGGCGTGGGGCACACGGAAGCCCAGCACTCGGGAGGCTGAGAGTGAAGGATCGCGGTTCGCGGACAGCCTCAGCTATTTAGGGAGGGCCTCCGCAACTCAGTGAGACCCTGACTCAAAATAAAGAATAAAAAATAGAGCAGGGGCTGTAGCTTGGAGGTCAAATGCCCTCCAATGATCAGGAACAGGTCTGTGACCCACTGTATTGATAAACATCAGAACCCACTACCATTTTTTTTTCCTTTTATTTTTGTACTGGGGGTTGGACCCAGGGGTCCTCTGAGCCACACTCCAGCCCCATTTTATTTTCCACTTGCAGACAAGGTCTCCCCAAGTTGCTGAGGCCAGCCGTGAACCTGCCTCCAAGTACTGGAATTTAGGCCCCACCATGCGCAGCTAGAACACTGACTGAGACGCTCTTCTGCTGAAGAAGATTCACTCCCACAGCCACCTGCGCAGCACTAGTCGCCTCCCCAAATAACCCGCCACCGCATTCTGTCCACCTCCCTCTATGCAAGGGAGGCCGGCCAGGCTCAGACCAGCACCATCGGCTCCCCAAAGGAGCCTTCAGGGAGGAGGGGAAGAAGGGGAGCTGTGCAAGGCAAAGCGCCCCACCTTCACAAAGGCCCCCGGGGAGAGGGGCCGCGCATTTCCAGGAACAACAGTGGAAAAGAGGAAGGAAAGCGAGTGGGGACTGAGGTGCTGAGACAGGTCAAGCTGCCTTGTGAGCCGAGGGGCTGCTCTTCATGTGGCGAGCAATCAGGAACTGCTCAGAGCAGTTAACAATCAGGTCTCACCAGGCGCCTCCTGCTCCGCTCCTCTGGAGAAGCGTCCCTTGCTGGTCTGCAGTCCTCCCACCTCTCACCCGGTTCTATCACTCACTGAGAGCACTGTTCACTAAATTATCTGTTAGGTCCCTGGCTCCACAGGTCAAAGGACCCTCTCAGCCTCACCTGAAGCAGGCGGCCCTGGAGGACCAACCTTGTCCACATCTCCCCTGACTCCTTGGCTATTTCTTTCCCATCATTATCGCAAGCATCTCCCTGTCCCTTCCCTACTCTCTCATACTGGGATTGAATCCAGGGGCACTCTGCTATACCCCAGCCCTATTTTATTATTTGGAGACAGAGTTGCAGAGAGCCTAAATTGCTGACACTGGCCTCAAACCTGCACCTCTCTGGTCTCAGCCTCCCAAGTACTGGGATTAAAGGCACATGTTTCCACACCCAGCTTCTCTACTTACTCTCTTAAATGTTGTCTAGCCAGGCGTGGGGGTGCACGCGTGTAACCTCAGCACTTGGGAGGCTGAGACAGGAGGATTGCACAGGTTCGAAGGCAGCCTCAGCTATTTGGTGAGGCTCTCAGTAACTTAGGGAGACCCTGTGTCCAAATAAAGTATAAAATAGGTCTCAGAGTATAGCCCGAAGGTAGAAAAGCCCCTGGGTTCTACGCTCAGGACCACATGTCATCTGTCCTAGGCTTTCAGCAATTCCAAACCCCCTCTATCTTCTTGGCTGACCCTGATATCTAAGATTCCCAAACACCACCCATGTGCTCATGACTTCCAATATTACATGTATCCTTGGACTGTCTTCTAAACTACAAACTATTTCCATCCCAATGGCTCCCAAATACTTCAAACAGAACTGAACAGTTTCAAAACCAAACATAGCCAGGCGTGGTGGCGCACGCTTGTAATCCCCGCGCTTGGAAGGCGGAGACAGGAGGATGGCGCTGGTTCAAAGCCAGCCTCGCTGGCTTAAGAGACCCTGTTTCCAAATAAAAAATTATAAAAATAGGTCTGGGAGTGTAACCCAGAGGTAGAAGGGTTTCCAGGAACCCCAGTACCACCCAAAAACAAAAACAAAAACAAACAAACATAGCCGGGCGTGGTGGTGCACGCTTGTAATCCCAGCATTCGGGAGGCTGAAACAGGAGGATCGCGGTTCGCGGACAGCCTCAGCTACTTAGTGAGGCCCTCTGCAACTCAGTGAGACCTGGTTTCAAAATAAAGAATTAAAAAAAAAAAAAAAAGGGCAGGGGCTGTAGCTCAGAGGTGGAATGCCCCTGGGTTCCATCCCCAGACCCACAATAAACAACACTGCAGACATGTATCTGCCCTCCATCTGCCCACCACAGCCTAGTTCGGGAGCTTGTTGCCCTCAGGTCACCCCTGCTGCTGCTGTCTGTGCCCGGCACCGTCGCCATGCTCCTCAGCGAGTCCCGGGTAACTAGTTCAACATCTGACCTATGAGGGCCGACTGGGTTCCACACCCCAACTTCACCCAGACTCCCCACCAAGCTAGACGGCTGGAGGTCTTGCTGCATTCCACGCCGTGCGGGCACACGCTTCTCCCTTACCAAGGACACCGACTCTCCTCCTCTCCCTCCTCTTCTGCAGGCCAGCTCATCCTTCAAGACTTACCTGAGGCCCTCCCTCCTCCAAAAAGCTTCACCAGGCTGCCCCGGTACCCCGTCTGGCGCTTGCTCCACGGCGCCTGGTGCTAACGGGAGCTTCACACCGACCCCGTTCACGTCTTCACTTGCTCACCCATTTAATGCTGCCCACCAGGCCCCGTCCGTAAGATCAGGAGCTCAGGCAGCGCCTCACACTGGCACAAACCAGATGTATAAGGAGATGCACCGGCCTGCAATAGGTCCTCAGAGAACAAGCCCACAACATGCATGCCAGGAGCAGAAACGAGTGGTGTTCTCTGTGGCATCTCCAAGGCCCAGAGCAAAAGCTGGCGGGCCACTGCACTGGGCACTGTGTGTGGAATGGCTGAATGCATGGCTGTCCTAGAATCACAGGAACACACTTAGTCAAACTTCTCCTGACTTGCTTTCCATTAAATTTTGTGGTTTCTGACCTTTTTCCTTTCCTTTCTTTTCCTTTTATTCTTTATTTTTAAAAAGGGTTTAGGTTGCGGAGGGCCTCACTAAGTAGCCGAGGCTGGCTGCAAACCTGATCCTCCTCGCTCAGCCTCCAAGTACTGAGATTACAAGCACGCGCCACCACGCCCGGCTTGTGGCCTACTTTTATTTTAATACAACGGTACATGGCATACTTTCTACTGACCAAACTAATGTTCTTTCTTGGTCTTCCACTGGGAAAATACCAGCAGCAGCCAAGCAACTAAACTGCAGGATTCCTGAATATTGGTCTATAAAGGGTTTCCTGAACGCCTTGAAAATGATATGATTTTTTTTTTTTTGGTCCTGGGGATTGAACCCAGGGGTACTCTACCTTTGTGCTACACCTCCACCCCCAACCCTATTTTTTATTCTCTATTTTGAAACAGGGTCTCACTAAGTTGCAGAGGGCCTCAGTAAGTTGCTGATGCTAAACCTGCAATCCTCCTGTCTCAGCCTCTCAAGCACTGACTGGGATTACAAGTGTGCATGACATCGCCTGGCTGTGAAATTTTTACTGAATGGATGTATGTGCGTTTCTCTGGCAGTATGGATCACAACATTCATTTAATTCCCAAGAATACTAATTGACCAAACTGCTCTGCCTAAATATGAAGTTGTAGCATTCACCTTTCTCTTCCTAAATCTGTATTTCAATATATCAACGGCACCTTAAGGACAGCAATTTCCACAACTAATATATGTGGAGAATCTGCAGGTGGAAGGCTCACAGAAAAACTGCTACTAGAAATTGCATTTGCAATTTTCTATAACTGGAAGGGTCCTTACCGGCATTTTTTAAACGTTGGTATCCTGTTCTAACATACTCTGTGCCCACGTGGACTAGAGAAGTTAATACCCTGCCAGCTAATGTGATCCAGAAGAAATGTTATAGTCCACACATCGCAACAAAATAAACGTTGTGTCATCTAATTAGGCGGAATGGGGGAAGCCCGGGCGCCCCCAGATGTACAGGAAAGCTCCTTCCCCCGCTGCACGGCGAGCCAGCCTCAGCGCAGGCCCCACGCACCGACCACTGAATGCCATCCAGGGAGTAATTCCATGCTAATGGCAAACCAGGCACTTGCCACACACGCCTCGGTTCCAGCCAGGCCCGCGCCCCACCCGCGGCGGCCTCCCGGGCAGGGGCGCGGCGCCGGCCACGTCACCGCCGCGTGCGCTGGCTCAGGCGTGCACACACCTGCTCGCCCGCCCGCGGAGGTCCGGGCCACGGGACGCGGGAGAGGACGCCGCTCGCCGCCCCGCCACACGCCGCAGCCTCCGTTCGGGGCGCGCACGCGCACTGGGCGGCCGCGGCAGCCCTCCCTCCCGAGCGCCGGCGCGGGCAGGCTCGGCGGCCCCGCCCGCGCCCCCCGCCCGAGGGCCGAGGCGTCGCGCAGGCGCAGGCGCAGGCGCAGTCGCGCCCCTGACGCGGCCCGCGCGCCGCACTTCCGCCCCGAGCGCGAGCCCGGTCCTCGAGGACGCCGGCCGCCGCCGCCGCCGCGCGGACCGCCACTCACCAGGTAGAGCGGCTGCCAGCGACACTGAGCATCCAGCTCCTCGAACTCTCGCTCGATGGCGGCGGACATGGCGGTGGGAGGCAGCGGGCGCGCGCAGAGCCTCCGCCGGCAGAGAGGCTCCGGCCCCGCAGGATCCGGGGAGAGCCCTGGCGCCGCGGCGCATGCGCGCTCTGCGCCCTGCCCCGCCCCCGCGCGCGCACGCGGGCCTGGGGAAAGTACCTGGAGCGTCGGACGTCAGCGCGCACGCCCGGCCCGACGTCGGGGGCGGGGCGGGGCGCTCGGGGGCGGGGCCGCGGGCGCCCAGGTGGGAGGGGCGGGGCCGGGGCGGGGCGGGGCGCGGGAGCCGGGCTTCTGAGCCGGCCCGGCGGGGAGGTAGGATGTGCGGGCTCCGGGGGCCGGCTGCCGCGAGTCTGGGGGAGCACAGCCATAGGTCGGTGGTTGCCGCGCCCACCGCCTACTTCTGCGTTCTCAGAGCCTAAGTAATCTAAAATGTTGGACTTTAAAAACCAACGTGGCGCCAGATGTGGTGGCGCACGTTTGTAATCCCAGCATCCGGGAGGCTGAGACAGGAGGATCGCAGTTCGAGACCAGCCTCAGCAATTTAGTGAGTCCTTGTTTAAAAATAAGGCCGGGCGTGGTGATGCACGCTTGTCATCCCCGCGCTTGGGAGGCCGAGACAGGAGGATCGCACAGGTTCAAAGCCAGCCTCAGCTACTTAGTGAGGCTCTCAGCAACTTAGTGAGACCCTGTTTTCCCGGAGGTAGAAAGGCCCCTGGGTTCCACCACCAGTATCGCAAAATATGTGAATAAAGAATAAAAAATGGAAGCCGGGCGTGGTGGTGCACGCTTGCAATCCCAGCATTCGGGAAGCTGAGACCAGAGGATAGCGGTTGGGGGACAGCCTCAGCTACTGAATGAGGCCCCCTGCAGTGAGACCCGGTGGAATGCCCCTGGGTTCCATCCCCAGACGCCGCCTCCCCCCCCAAAAAAAAAAAAAAAAAACAGATGTGGTGGCCCACACCTGTAATCCCAGGATTTGGGAGACTGAGACAGGATTGCAGGCTCCAGGACAGCTTCAGCAAGTAGTGAGGCCCTCTACAACTTAGAATTTGTTTCAAACTAAAGAATAAAATAGGGCTGGGGGTGTAGTTCAGTGGTAGAATGCCTCTGGGTTTAATCCCCAGGCCACAAAAATAAATAAAATAAAATGCTGTGTTTTGGCCGGGCGTGGTGGCACACACTTGCAATTCCAGCATTTGGGAGGCTGAGACAGGAGGATCGCGGTTCGCGACAGCCTCAGCTAGTGAGGCCCTTTGCAACTCAGTGAGACCCTGTTAAGAAATAAAAAGAATAAAAAATAGGGATGGGAATGTAACTCAGAGGTAGAATTCCCCTGGGTTTCATACCCAGTACCATAAAGAAAAGAAAGAAAGAAAGAAAAGAAAAAGAAAGAAAAAGCTGTGTGATTTTCTTTTTCTCTTTTCTTTCTTTTTTCTTTTTTTTTTTTTTTTTTTGCGGGTCTGGGGATGGAACCCAGGGGCATTTGACCTCCGAGCTACACCCCCTGCCCAATTTTTTATTCTTTATTTTGAAACAAGGTCTCACTGAGTTGCTGAGGCTGTAAGCGAACTGGGATCCTCCGGTCTCAGCCTCCCGAGTGCTGGGAGTACAAGGGTGCGCCACCACGCCCGGCAAAAGCTGTGTTTGGAGCTGGGTGCAGAGGCGCACACATGTAATCCCATACTTGGGAGGCTGAAACAAGAGTATTGCAGGTTAGAGGACAGCCTCAGCAGGTAGGGAGACTCCCGGCAACCCAGCGAGACACTTTCAAAATAAAAGGTCTCCCAGGCACAGTCCAGAGGTAGAATGTCCCTGGGTTCAATTCCCGGTACCACATAAAATAAATAAAATGCGGTATTTGAATTATTTTTCAAACATCAGTTAGTGGCCTGCATCCAGCTCTGGAACAGAAGCAGCCTCTGCAGAGCGCCCTTGCACACTGGCAGGTTTCATTGTCCCAAACAACCACCATAGCAAAAGGGAAGGCTGGTCCAAGCGGGACGTGCGCGTGAGAAACACGATCCTCCGTTACTAATAAATGAACATGCTAATCATGGAAACCATCTTGCTTCAGATTTCAGATTGAAATTTGTTCATTCTGACTGAATTTGTGTGCATATATTTACTGTGTGATTGTGTGTGGGGTGGGTGTGCTTCTGGGGTTGGAACCTAGAGGCACTCTCCCTGTGAGCTCCACCCCAGCCCTCGTCTATCCTTTTACTTTGAGACAGGCTCTCACTAAGTTGCAGAAGGCCTCAGTAGTTCCTAAAGGTGGTCTTCAACCTGAGACCTTTCTCTCAGCCTCACAACCGCTGAGATTACAGGCATGGGGGACCGTGCCTGGCTCTTCTACAACCCTCATAAAAACACAAAAGGTTAGGAACATGTTAGCTGTGCCGACCAGTGTTGACATTTAAATTTTTTTTTTTTTTTTTTTTTGGTGGTACTGGGGATGGAACCCAGAGCATTCTACCTCCGAGCTCCACCCCCCAGCCCTATTTTTTATTCTGTATTTGGAAACAGGGTCTCACTGAGTGGCTGAGAGCCGCAGTAAGTAGCCAAGGCTGGCTTTGCACCTGTATAATCCACACCCAGCTCTAATTTTTTTGTTTTAACCACACTTAAATCAACAATTCAATTCTTAGGACTAGGGGTAGAGCTCAATGGCAGAGCACTTGACTAGGATTCCAGAGGCACAAAAAAAGAATTCAGTTCCTCAATTGACGAGGTTAAGTAACCGCTAGGTTGCTGAGAGCCTTGACCGCTGCTTGCCGAGGCTGTCCTTGAACCTGAGATCCTCCTGTCTCAGCCTCCCAAGTACTAGGATTACAAGCCTGCGCCACCACGCCCGGATTATTCTTTATTTTGAAGCAGGGCCTCACTAAGTACCTGAGGCTGGCCATGAAACTGTGATCCTCCTGTCTCAGCCTCCCAAGTACTGGGATTACAAGTGTGGGTCTGGGGATGGAACCCAGGGGCATTCAACCTCCGAGCTACACCCCCTACCCTATTTTTTTTATTCTTTATTATAAAGAATTTATTTTATTTATTTATTTTATTTATTTTTTATTTTTATTTATTTTTTTTGTTGGTGGTACTGGGGATGGAACCCAGGGGCCTTCTACCTCCGGGCTACACTCCCAGACCTATTTTATATTTTATTTGGAAACAGGGTCTCTTAAGCCAGCTGAGGCTGGCTTCGAACCTGTGCGGTCCTCCTATCTCAGCCTCCCAAGCCCGGGGATTACTAGCGTGGGCCACCACGCCCAACTCCCCCTTTTAATTTTGAAACGTGTTTCTCAGTACCTGGGAGCCTGAGAAAGGAAGATCATAGGTTTGAGGCCAGTCTCAGCAACTAGCAAGGTGTAGTTCAGAGGTAAAAAGCCCCTGGTTCAATTCCCAGTACCACGATTTAAAAAATTCTAGGCTGAAAAATGACGGCTTAGAAAAACTATAGAACTAAACAAATGGAAGGATATATGATGTTAATTGTCCAAAAATGTACACCTGTATGTGCTACCACACCCGACTCTAAGGCTGCCAGTAATTGTCACGGTGTCTACGGATTCAGTGCCATTTCTACCAAAGCACCACCAGATACAGGTGTGTGTGTGTGTGTGTGTGGGTGTGGGTGTGTGTGTGTGTGTGTGTGTGTGTGTGTGTGTGTAAGTCAGTAAGCTGAGTTAACATATAAAAAGCAAGGGACCAGGCGGGTGTGGTGGCACACCCTTGTATCCCAGTACTTGGGAGGCTGAGACAGGAGGATCGCAGGTTCAAGACCAGCCCCAGCAAGTAGTGAGACTCATCAACCTAGCAAGACCCTGTTTCCTAATAAGAATGAAGTAGGGCAGAGGGTCCAGCTCGGAGGTAGAATGCCCCTGGGTTCCATCCCTTTGAGACACACACACAATACAAGAGAAGCTAGAGGTTTAGCCAGATTTTAGGATTTCTTTCAAAGCTCCATTAATTAAGAGAGTGCATTATGCCAAGCACGGTGGCGCAGGCTGTCATCCCAGCACTCAGGAGGCTGAGACTGGAGGATCGCAGTTCACGGCCAGCTTCAGCTACTTAGTGAGGCCCTCTGCAACTTAGTGAGACCCCGTTTCAAAATAAAGAATAAAAAAAAAATAGGGAGTACTGTAGCTCAGCGGTTGGATGCCCCTGGGTTCCATCCTCAGACCCACAAAAAAAAAGAAAAAAATATTTTTTTAATTTTGTATTTATTTTGCAGAACTGGGGATTGAACCCAGGGGCAATCTACCTCTAAGCTCTACCCCCAGCCCTATTTTTTTTGTGTGTTTGATACTGGGTATCAAACACAGGAGCATTCTACTTCCAAGCTACTCCCCATCTCTAATTTTATTCTTTATTAAAATGGTCTCATTGCTGGGCGTGGTGGCGCACGCTTGTAATCCCCACACTTGGGAGGCAGAGACAGGAGGATCGTGCAGGTTTGAAGCCAGCCGCACTGGTTTAAGAGACCCTGTTTCCAAATAAGAATATTTTTAAAAAGGTCTAGGAGTGTAGCCCAGAAGTAGAAGGGCTTCCAGGAACCCCAGTACCACCAAAAAAAAAAAAGAAGAAGAAGAATAAAAAAATAATTTGGGAGACTGAGACAGGAGAATGTGGTTCATGGCCAGCCTCAGCTATTATTTAGTGAGGCCCTTTGCAACTCAGTGAAACCCTGTTTCAAAATAAAGAATAAAAGCCGGGCGTGGTGGCGCAAGTTTATAATCCCCCCTCTTGGGAGGCTGAGACAGGAGGATCGCGCAGTTTCGAAGCCAGCCTCAGCTACTAGTGAGGCTCTCAGCAACTCAGTGAGACCCTGTTTCCAAATAAAGTATAAAATGGGTCTGGGGGTATAGCCCGGAGGTAGAAAGCCTCTGGGTTCCACCCCCAGTATCACCAAAAAAATAAAAAGAAAAAAATAAAGAATAAAAAAATTGGGCTGGGGGTATAGCTCAGAGGTAGAATGCCCTTAGGTTTCATCCCAGCACTGCAAAAAATAAATAAGTAAATAAATAATAAAAATTAGAGTTGGGGTTGTAGCTTAGAGGCAGAATGTCTCTGGGTTCCATCCTCAGTACAGCAAAAAAAAAAAACTGTCTTAATTGTGTGTGTGTGTGTGTGTGTGTGTGTGTGTGTGTGTGTGTATGGTACTCGGGATGGAACCCAATGGCATTCTACCTCCAAACTATACCCCCAGCCCTATTTTTTATTCATTATTTGGAAACAGTCTCACTGAGTTGCAAAGGGCCTCACTGAGTAGCTGAGGCTGGCCTCAAAACACAATCCTCCCATTTCAGCCTCCCAAATACTGGGATTACAAGTGAACACCACTACGCCCGGCTGAGATTTTAATTTTAATTTCTTTTTATTTTTTCAATACTGGAAATTGAACCCAGGAGCAGTCTACCTCTGAGCTATACCTTCAGCCCTATTTTTTTATTCTTTATTTTGAAACAAGGTCTTACTAATTTGCGGAGGGCCACATTAAGTATCTGAGGCTGGCTGAGAACTGCGATCCTTCTGTCTCAGCCTCCCAAGTACTGGGATTACAGGTGTGTGCCACCATACCCAGCTTCATTATGTTAACTTTTTTTTTTTTTTTTTTTTTTAGTACTGGGGATAGAACCCAGGGGTATTCTACCTCCGAGCTACACTCCTAGCCTTATTTTTTACTCTTTATTTTGAAACTGGGCCTCACTAAGTAGCGGAGGGCCTCACTAAGTAGCCAGGCATGCTTGTAATCTCAGTAGTTGGGAGGTAAGACAGGAGGATCACAGCTACTTAGTGAGGCCTCTACAACTTAGTGAGACCTGTTTCAAAATTAAGAATAAAAAATATAGATGAGGGCTAAGCTTGGAGATAGAATGCACCTGGGCCCTGGGTTCAACCCCTAGTTCTGCAAAAAAAAAAAAAAAAAATAGGGCTGGGGTGTAGCTCAGAGGTAGCTACCCCTGGGTTCAATCTCCAGTGCCATACAGACAAAAAAATCCCACAACAACCAAGCTCTAGGAAGCTGCAGTCCTGATGGAGAATCCCAACCTGCGTTCAGCTTCCAGAACTCAGTCAGCGCAGAGACCTAAGGCGCACTGTTACGGGAAGCCGCCAGTCCCGGGATGCAGGACTCGACAACACACTGCAGCACAGTGACCACTGTGGCCGGCATGGGGGCACGCTTGGGATCCAGGGGTGCGCGCACTCAAAATCCCATGGCTCAAGGCTGAGACAGGAGGTCCACAGGTTCACAACCGGCCTCAACTGGTTAGCGAGGCCTCTGCAACTTAGCGAGACCCTGTATCCAAATGCAAGAGTGAAATCGGCCGAGGGTGTAGCTCAGAGGTGGGAGCCCTCGTCCGTGATCTATGCCGCCTCACCTCCCTCAGCGCAAGGTAGGGCCCATTAGGAGCCAGGGCGCCTAAGGACCAGGTAGAGATCAAGCCAACACAGACACCCCAGGACCTTGTTTCCCCAGGTAGAGTCAGGCTGAGGAAGGGCAGGGAGAAACAGAGTTCTGAGCTGAGCACGTCGAGCACATCTTGCGACCCAGCCACTGGGTCCAAGGACCTGGCCTGAGGTAGTTCTCTGCTCCCGCGTGGTGGGTAGAAGAGATGTATTCAGAGTGGGCAGAACACTCACCGAGATCCCTGACATGAAGAACAGGAGACATCAGGGTGGACTCTTTGAAGCTGCTCCCAAGCCAGCCAAGATGGACATCAGAAGCGGACAGGCATGGTGGCACAGCCCGGAATCCCAGGCCACGGAGCGAGACCGGAGGACCCGAGATTCCAAGCCGCCAGCAACCTAGCAAGACCCTGTTTCAAAACAAAAGAATAAAAGAGGGCTGGGGGTGTAGCTCAAAGGTAGAATTTCCCTGGGCTCACTCTCCAGTACGAAGGAGAAAGAAGACTGGAGACAGAAGGTGGGGAGGGACATGCGAATGGACCCTGGAGAAGGCCAGGGCCTGCAGACAGCAGCAGTGCCAGTTAATGCCAGCGAGGGCAAAGTGCTCAGCATGGGCGGGGCTGGAACCCAGGCTGCTCTACCTCTGAGCCACACCCCGGCCCATTTTTCTTTTATTTGGAAACAGGGTTTTGCTAAATTGCTGGGAGCCTCTATAAATTGCCGAGGCTGACTTTGAATCTGCAATCCTCTTGTCTCAGCTGCCCAGGTTTCCTAACCTAGTTAGTTAGTTAGTTAGTTATTGGGGGGCCCTGGGGATTGAGCCCAGGGGCATTCTACCTCCAAGCACCACTCTAGCTTTTTTTTTTTTTTTTTGAAACAGTGTCTCTCCGAGTGTGGTGGCACATGCTTGTAATCCCACTACTTAGGAGGCTGAGACAGGAGTATGTAGAGGTTTGAGGCCAGCCTCAGCTACTTAATGAGACTCTTCAGCAACTTAGTGAGACCTTGTTTCCAAATAAAGTATAAAATAGGTCTGAGAGTATAGCCCGGAGGTAGAACAGCCCCTGGGTTCCACCTCCAGTACCACACAAAAAATAATAAGTAAATAAAATAGAAATCCAGGCGTGGTGGCGCACACTTGTAATCTCAGCATTTGGGAGGCTGAAACAGGAGGAGTGCGGTTCAAGGACAGCCTCAGCTACTTAGTGAGGCCCTCTGCAACTCAGTGAGACCCTGTTTCCAAATAAAGAATAAAAACTAGGGCTGGGGGTGGAGCTCAGAGGTAGAGTGCCCCTGGGTTCCATCCCCAGTACCACACACACACACAAAAAAAATTAAGAGATAAATAAAATAGATCTGCACTGGGTGTGGTGGCGTGCTCTTGTAATCCCAGTATTTAGGAGGCTGAGACAGGAGGACTGCCAGTTCCAAGCCACCCTCAGCAACTCAGCACTCCAAGTCCCTTATTGGGATGGAGCTAGGTGGGCACCTAGGCTCAGACCAGACCCCCGGGGTCTCAGTACCTCGGCTGTCCCTGCTTCCCACCCAAGTGCAGCTCCCCGTCCCCGGCCAGGGGGGGAGGGGAGGGGGAGGGGGATTCTGTGCTGGCAAGGGTTTGCAGCCTGCTCCTTGCCCTGCGGAAAGGCAGGGCCACGAGACCCCGGACTAGTCCCTAGACGAGCCCGGCAGTCTGCACCAGGGCAGGGGCCTCCTGTCTACCTTCAGCACCGAGGCTGTCTAATACCAGTGGAGAGCAGATGTGGAGTCTCGTGCCTTCCACAGGGGCGTCTCGGCCCTCGCCGGCCAGTCCTCAGCAAAGGCACAGTCAGGGATCACGGAATAAAGGAGGGGAGCAGGGAGCGCTCGTCCTCGGGCTTGTTCTTCAGTGTTACTCCCTCAGCTGTGAGGTGCTGCAGAGGCAACGGAATCCTTTTCTCTCCTTAGCTCAGCTGAGACTAACTTTTTAAAACTGCTGTAGCAAGAAAGGCTAATGTTGGAGTAGAAGGGTTCCATCCCCAGTACCACCAAAAAGAAAGAAAGAAAGAAAGAGAAAGGCTAATGTCGGAGTAGAAGGGTTCCATCCCCAGTACCACCAAAAAAAAAAGAAAGGCTAATGTTTTCATAAGGCTTGCCAAAACAGATAGGGCTGAGTTCTTTTTTATAACAGTTCCAGGAAATAGGCCATGATTTTTTTAAACAAAGAATTCAGAATGTGGATTTGTGGAAAATGCTGTACTGCTACTAACTATACCATTTCAGGGAGCCTTTTAAAGCTAAACAAATGGTTTAATTAACCAGATGTGGTTCAATTTGTGGGTTGTTGGAATTCATGCGGTGAGGGCGCTGGGGATTGAACCCAGGGCGTTTCACCTCCCACTTACACCCTCAGCCCTATTGTGTGTTATTTTGAAACAGGGTCTTGCTAAGTTGCTGAGGCTAGCCTTTACCCTGTGATCCCCTTTGTCCCAGCCACCCAAGTACTATGAATACAAGCCTGGGCCACCATGTCCAGCTTGTTGGAAATTTTTTTCTTCATTACTGGGGATGGGAGCCAGGGCCATTCTACCTCCGAGCTACACCCCAGCCCTGTTTTTTATTCTTATTTTGAAACGGTCTCAGTGAGTTGCAGAGGGCCTCACTAAGTAGCTGAGGCTGTCTGCTAACCTCAGTCCTCCAGTATCAGCCTCCCAAATGCTGGGATTACAAGCATGCGCCACCATGCCCAGCTTCCTGTGAAAACTTGATATAAGCAAATTTTAATTTGAAAGAGAAAGGATAGAAAAAAGAAGATAGAAGGAAGAAGAAAAACAGGAAAAGAGGAAGATAGCAGGACTGAATTCATAGGTTGTTGTTTGTTTGTTTGTTTTGATACTAGGAATTAAACCCAGGGGTGTTCTACTTCCAAGCTACACCCCCAGTGCTTTTTTTGTGTGTGGTACTGGGGTTCCTGGAAGCCCTTCTACCTTTGGGCTACACTCCCAGACCGATTTTTTATATTTTTGTTTTGAAATAGGGTCTCTTAAACCAGCGTGGCTGGCTTCAAACCTGCACCATCCTCCTGTCTCCGCCTCCCAAGTGCAGGGATTACAAGTGTGCGCCACCACGCCCGGCCCAGTGCTTTTTTTTTAAGCAGGGTATCACTAAGTTGTGGAAAGTCTAAGTTGTTGAGACTGGCCTCAAACATACAAACCACCAATTCAGCTACACAAGTTTTTTTTTTTTTTTTTTTTTTTTTTTTTTTTTTTTTGGTGGTACTGGGGATGGAACCAGGAGCATTCTACCTCCAAGCCATACCCAAGCCCCATTTTGAAACAGGGTCTCACTGAGTTAACTAAGTAGCTGAGGCTGTCCGCAACCCTCCATCCTCCAGTCTCAGCCTCCCAAATGCTGGGATCACAAGCATGTGCCACCACACCCAGCATTACACAGGTTGGTTGGTTGGTTGGTTGGTGGTACTGGAGATGGAACCCAGGGGCCTTCTACCTCCGGGCTATACTCCCAGACCTATTTTATATTTTATTTGGAAACAGGGTCTCTTAAACCAGCCGAGGCTTCAAACCTGCGTGATCCTCCTGTCTCAGCCTCCCAAGGGCGGGGATTACAAGCGTGCGCCACCACACCCGGCTTATTACACAGGTTTTTGGGTTTTTTTTTTTGTTATTGTTGTTGTTGTTTTTTTGCGGGTCTGGGGATGGAACCCAGGGGCATACTACATCTGAGCTACACCCCTGCCCTAATTTTTATTCTTTATTTTGAAACAGGGTCTCACTAAGTTGCAGAGGGCCTCACTAAGTAGCTGAGGCTGTCCGCGAACTGTGATCCTCCTGTCTCAGCTTCCCGAGTGCTGGGATTACAAGCGTGCGCCACCACGCCCGGCTTACACAGGTTTTTAACTTGGTAAAATTTTAAGTCATTAACCATCCTAGGTTTTTAGGTTTTAGTATCAAATTTCAAGTTAAAAAAATGTTATAGAAGCAGGTCTACTCTCCTGATTTTTTTTGTTTCTTGGTACTGGGGATTGATTCTACCTTCAGGGTACACTTCCAGCCCTCTTTATTTTTTGTTAAAACAAGGTCTTACTAAATTGCCGAGGCTGCTTTCAAACTTGCTATCCTCCTGTCTTAGCCTCCCAAGTACTGCAGTTACAGGCGTGTCTCTCTACTTGACTCTAATTTTCTTTTGAGGAAGAAAAATAGAAGAAAGGAAGATGTGAGACAGGGAGGGAAGAGGAAGGGGAGAGGGGGAGAGAGAGAGGGAGAGAGAGGGAGAGAGAAGGGAGATGAGAGAAAAGGAGAGAAAGGAAATAAAGTCTCTGGCTCCTGGTTCTGAGGCATCTAACTGCCGTGGTTTCCGTCTTGAATGCCCCAGAGGCCCACGTGCTGTCCCCCTGCTCCCCACCTGAGGCGCGTGGGGAGGTGGTAGGACTGGGCAGGTGAGCCTGGTGGGTGGGCCTTGAGCCATTGAGCTGTGGCCACTCCACTGCTTCCTCCAGGCCGCAGGCTCCAGCACCCCACAAGAGGCTCGAGCAGAGCACGATCATCTCAACCACTCCCTCTCACTCTGGCCTGAACCTGCAGCCTCCTGTCTAAGCTTCTTAAGTACTGGAATTACAGGTGTGCGCCACCACGCCCGGCTAACCTTCCCTCTTAGAAGTTAATTATCAAGGCGGGCATGCTGGGCAGGCTAGTAATCCCTGCGCTTGGGAGGCTGAGACAGGAGGATCACACAGGTTCGAAGCCAGCCTCAGCTACTTAGTGAGGCTCTCAGCAACTTAGTGAGACCCTGTTTCCAAATAAAATATAAAATTGGTCAAGGGCGTAGCCTGGAGGTAGAGGCCCCTGGGTTCCATCTCCAGTTACACACACACACACAAGAAGTTAATTGTCTCGGGCATTTCATTGTGATGGAAAGCTAACTAGCGTTCAGTCCATTCCAAGTGTGTTTAGAGGGTATCACAAGCAGTCGTGCTTTCCACCCGATTCTCGGCGATGCCCCTCACAGCGCACAGCTCTCTGGCTCCCGTGGCCGGGGCCCTTGGGGGCAGGAGTTGGTGAGAGTTATTTTGGAACTGACTTTGCTCACTGAGACATAGCTCTTCCAGAGCAAAGTATTTTCAGAACATTTACTGGCAGCTGAGCGCAGATGATATCACAGAAGTAATTCCCGTACTGCTGAGCTGCTGAATTCTCCTGTGTCAACAGCCCCACACCCAGGAGGACCGAGAGACCGGGCCACCCAGGAATGCCCTCCCCCAAGACATTTCAAATCAGCTACTCTTTTGCTAGCTGAGTTTTGACCTGTGATTTGAACTTTTAACTACAGCTAAAAACTTTGCCGACATTGCAAATGACTGCGTCTGATTCTCTCACTGCAGCAGCCTTGTGCAGAGGGACGTGAAGGGCGTGGGCTTTTGCTTTTCTGCTACCCTTCTGTCTCAGGAATACCGAAGGAATATGGAGAGGTCCACCAGGCACGGAGCCCTGCACTTGTGATCCCAGTGCTTGCGAAGCCGAGACAGGAGGATCGCAGCTGCACAGCCAGCCCCAGCAACTTAGAACACCCATTTCAAAATAAAAAAGAATTTCTATTTATGCCGGGCGTGTGGCCACGCTGTCATCCCAGCATTTGGGAGGCTGAGACCGGAGGATCGAGGTTCACAGACAGCCTCAGCTACTTACTGAGGCACGCTGCAACTTAGTGAGACCCTATTTCAAAATAAAGAATAAAAAACAGGGCAGAAGGTGTAGCTCAGGGGTTGAATGCCCTGGGTTCCATCCCCAGACCCGCAAAATAAATAAATAAATAAATATAAAATAAAAATAAAAAGGTCTGTGGGTGAAGCTCAGAGATAGAATGTCCCTGGGAAGTTCAATCCCCAGTACAAATAAACAAACAAAACCTGAAGCCAGCCATGGTGGCACGCTTGTAATCCCACCATTTGGGAGGCTGAGACACGAGGATCACGGTTCACGAACAGCCTCAGCTTCTTAGTGAGGCCGTCTGCAACTCAGTGAGACCCTGTTTCAAAATAAAGAATGAAAAACAGGGCTGGGGGTGTAGCTCAGAAGTAGAATGCCCCTGGGTCCCATCCCCAGTATCTCACACACACGCACACACACGCACACACACACACACACACAACTTGAAAGTGGAAAGATTTAGCTCATTTTAGAGTGTCAGTCGTCTGTGGTTAGATGGCTCCCGGGGCAAGGTAGAACATCATGGCTGAGGGTGTAGCAGAAGAAAGCTATTCTCCTCCTGGCACCAGGAGAGAGAGAGGGGGGCACGCTAAGAGGAGGAGGGAAGGGAAGGAGAAGTGTCCTTCCAAGACATCCGCTTCTTCTCCAGCCAAGCGCACCTTCTCCACCTTCCTCCTCCCAGGAAGCAGTCCGTCCATTCAGCTATCCCTGGATTAGTGTGCCGCGGGGCTGGGGTCCAGTCAGGTCCCCACGGCCCCTCTGCACACTGCTGCGCTGGGCACCTTAAGACAGGAAAGGGTCTTTCCTGTGGAGATCACATAGAGACTGGCGGACTCCCATTTTGTAACTAGCTTAGGCGTCCAGTTTGTAACTTCTGTACAAGCTCTATATGTTTCACCCCCTCAAGTACTGGTTTCTTGTTTCTTCCTTTTGAAAAAGCTGCCCAGTAGAAAGTAGCCACAGAGCCAGGGCTTGTCACCCTAGCATTTGGGAGGCTGAAACGAGGATCACAGTTCATGGCCAGCCTCAGCTACTCAGTGAAACCCTGTTTCAAAATAAAGAATAAAAAATAGAGTTGGGGTGTAGCTCAGAGGTAAAATACCTAGGTTTTCATCCCCAGTACCGCCAAAAAAAAAAAAAAAGAAAAGAAAGTAGCTCTGGGATAGATTGTGCAGCCACATGCCCGCCGACAAGGCAGTGCCGTGGGCTGGGTGCACTGCTGCGCAGTGTGCTGGTTGTGTGGTTTATGGCGGCGCACACCCTTCTGATGGCCTTTTGATTTCATGGATTTTTATTTGTGGCTCCTCTACAATCTGTTTATAACAGGGACCAAGCCTTTAACACACGAACCCTTGAGGATGTGCAGGTCTAAACCTCGACGATGTTGTCTAAATTCCACTTGGAACTCCAGTGACATGCGGCGTACACACAGGGAGAAGGCCTGAGCTCGCGGGGTCGGCGGCAGGCCAACCGCTCGCCGGCTGGTTCCGTACGAACGCCCAGCTGCCAGCCCATGCGCACCAGGGCCACGGGGGGCACAGTGATTTGGGTGAGCCATTCTTTCCTTCCTTCCTTCCTTCCTCCTTCCTCCTTTCCTTTTTTTTTTTTTCCCTTGTTTCCAAGATAACTTCTCACCTAGACCATTCCAGAACCCTTCTGGCCAACGGGATGCTCTACACTGATGGGCTTGGCCAGAGTTTCTGAATTATTCAGTGAAAACAAGCGATCCAGTCCCACAGGCCCATTCGACCGACAAGAGGGGTCAGCGTTTCCCGACTCAGGTGGGATGAGAACCTGGTGAGCTCAGGAAAGAACCTGCGGGCCATCAGGCCGGCCGGGAGCTGGTGCCGCAGGCGCCAGCGGCCAGCTGCAGCCAGGAGGGTGTTGGGCTGCCCTCCTCCCGGTGGACGGCTTTGCTCTGCAGTCTCAGCAGTGGTACTGCCCTCAACACCGCTGCCAGGACAGTCCCTGGGCCTGCGCGACGCCCTGCCCTCTTGCCCTCAGTGTTATTGTGCGCAGACATTTTATTTCTGTATGTCTTCTAATACCATGATAGACTGTTACCATCTTTGCCTTACATACTACATTAAAGAAAGTAATAAAAGAAAAAAAAAATACTTGTAATCCCAATACTTGGGAGGCTGAGACAGGAGGATTTCAGGTTAAAGGCTAGCTTCAGCAATTTAGCAAGACCCTGTTTCAAAATATAAAATAAAAAAGACTGGCATGTAGTTCAAAGGTAGTATGCCCCTGGGTTCAATCCCCAAGACCAAAGATAAAACATCCCTGAGACCTCATGCATTAGACAGGGCATCTGTGTCCAGGTGGGACCTGTGGCTGGGAAGGGTCCCTGGGGGCAGAGCTGGGATCGGTGTTTGCCCAGGTTCGCGGGCACATCGCTTGCCTCCTTCCCCAGCCGCACAAGCCGACACAGCTCTCACCGTCTGCTCCCCACTGTGATTCCCGGAGGACCTGCTGCGTGGGAGCCGGCCTAACATGGACTGAGATCTCCAGGACTGTGAGCAACCCACTTCTTCCTCCACGTTCTGGTGTTAGGAAGGCTCGGCCAGCTCCCTCTGTGGCCGGCCTGTGCCTCCCACACCACGCCAGTGGAGCTCGGGCCACCCAGGAAGGCCAGCCAACTCTAGTCATCTGAGGATCTAACTGCCATGGGTTGAGGCTTACGTCCCCGGGTGCACCAGCCCCGGAACAGGTGTTTTTTTTTCCTCTTGTTACTACCAAAAAGAAGGATTTTCATGTCTATGTACATCCTGGTGGAATGAGACTTTATAATATCTTCGACATTGTCTTCCTCCACCCTTCACATCCTATTTCTCTGCAAATTCTGGCGGTGACACCTGCAGTGTAAATCCTGCCTGCTCCCCCCAGTGCACGCCCCCCCCCCCAGTGATCCCACTTGCACCAGCAGCACCACTTGCCGGGTCACTGCGTGTGTGTGCGTGTTAGGCAGCAGCCCAAAATGAGCAGACAGAGAAGGGGGGCAGGGAGGCGCCTTCCAGAGAAGAGGCTTCCGGAAGCCAGAGGCTTCCAGCCTGTCGCCTCGCAGCTTTAGGTCGGTGCAGAACGCGGCCGTGCACAGTCGTGCTAAGCCGTGGTACCCAACCCCAAAGCAACCATCCCAAATCACCGTTCGTGAGGAGGGATGGGGTTTCCAGACAATATCAGACTCACCACGCGGCAGTATCTCCCTTTCTTCTTGCTCTGGGACTAGCCAGTGCTCTGACCCTCCTGTTAAACTCACCCAGTAAAGCCCTTTTTTTTTGGGGGGGTGGCAGGTCTGGGGATGGAACCCAGTGACCTCCGAGCTACACCCCCTGCCCTATTTTTTATTCTTTATTTTGAAACCGGGTCTTGCTGAGTTGCAGAGGGCCTCACTAAGTAGCGTGCGCACCGCGCCCGGCTCAGTAAAGCCCTTTCTGCTCACCCCGTCTGCTCCCCCAGATGCAATCTTTCTTTTGGGAAGTAAGACCTGAGTGAGCTCACAGCCCTCTAACATGCTGACCCATTGCCCTGCTCTGGTTCTCGACCTGTCCACTCTCCATGGAGAAGCCGGGATGGTAACTCAGACCTGGTGCTGTGGCACACACCTGTGATTTCAGTCCTTGGGAGGATCGCAGGACCAAGGCCAGCCTTGGTAACTTAGCCAGATCCTCACCAGCTAAGTAGAATGTGTTACAGAATAATAACTAAAAGGTCTGATGATATATCTCAGAAGTAAAATGCCTCTGGGTTTAATCCCCGGTACCCCCAAAAAAAAAAAAAAAAAAAAAAAGGCAGGAGGAGTGACGTCATGGAATTCCCCTGGGCTCGGTTTCCAGAAGTGTCTTCCAGAAGAAGTCAGTGACGGCTCTTCTCTGTAGTTTCCCTGCACCGGGCCCTGCCTTGGGCTCTAGTAATAATGCCTCCTTTGTCTCTTTTGTGGTTAGAAGAGATTTCCTTCCTGCTCAACCCTGGGATGGTGGACCACACCCTGTTTGACTTTTGGGCTCTTCAAACAACCCTATCATATCGTCTATATTTACTTACCTGGCATGAGTGAGGTTTTTTTCTGACAGATTTGGCTGGGGCATCTGGCAACAAGTTAGCACTCAGCTCAAAGCTCAGTTAATATCTCTCCAGAACATTCCTTGATTGTGTTAGTCAGCTTTCTGTTGCTATAACAAATACCCAAGATAATCAACTTATAAAGAAAAAAGCAAAAAGCTCTCCCTTCCCTGGGCCTGTCGTACCACCCTGGGACTGAACCCATGGATCTTCTACCTCTGAGCTGCACCCCCAGCCTTAGTTCTTTTTCTTTTTCTTTTTTTTTTTTTTTTTTTTTTGCAGGTCTGGGGATGGAACCCAGGGGCATTTGACCTCCGAGCTACACCCCCTGCCCTACTTTTTATTCTTTATTTTGAAACCAGGTCTCACTGAGTCACAGAGGGCCTCACTAAGCAGCTGAGGCTGTCTGTGAACCGCGATCCTCCAGGTCTCAGCCTCCCGAATGCTGGGATTCCAAGTGTGCGCCACCACGGCCAGGCTCTTATTTCATTTTTTCTTTTGAAACAGTATCTCTGAATTAGCTGTGCCTGCCCTCAGCCTCCTGTTCACCTGGGATCACAGAAGTGCGCCACTGCATGGCCGAGGAGAAGCTTCATTTGCCTCAGTTTTGAAGATTTTGGTCCACGATCAGTTAGCCCCGTTGCTCTAGGCTTGAGGTGAGGCAGCAGGTCATGGCAGACACGCGTGCAGATTGCAGCCTCTCTGTGATGAGGAAGACGCCAGGTCCCACAGTTCCCGCTGAGGGTGAAGGCTCCCCCCAGTGACCCCAAGAATCCCCGCTAGGCCCCACCCTTAAAGGTCCCACCACGTGGCCTGGCATGTGGCGCACACCTGTGACCAAAGTGCTTGGGAGGCCGAGACAGAATGGCAGGTTTGAAGCTCTCAGCCCTTTAGTCTGGAAGCAAAGCCAGGCATGGTGGTTCATGCTTGTAATCCCAGTATTTAGGTGGCTGAGACAGGAGGACCACAGGTGTAAAAAGAAAAGCAGTCTTTCCTTCCTTCCTTCCTTCCTTCCTTTTTCTTTACTGGGGATGGAACCCAGGGGCATTTGACCTCTGAGCTACACCCCCAGCCCTATTTTTTATTCATTATTTTGAAACAGGGTCTCACTGAATTGCGGAGAACCTCCTTAAATAGCTGAGGCTGTCCGCGAGCTGCGATCCTCCTGTCTCAGCCTCCCGAATGCTGGGATTACTAGCCCAGCTCAAAAGCAACCTTGTCTGTCAAACTTATGATCACATAGGATCAGGCAGGCTTTGGTTTCGCAGCTGTCCCTTCGGCTTCCGTTGTGTAACTTGCATACGTGTGCCTGTTCCACACCAGCTTGTTTAGTGTTTCCTCTTTTATAAAAGCTGTCCAGTGAAAGCTAGCCAACCAGAGCACACTGTAAAGCCACAGTCCAGGCCCTGGAGCGGCGCAGTGGCCTTCGCCTTAGGGAGTCGCGCTGCGTGGCCGGCGGCCCAGGCGTCGGCTGCGCCTTCTGCTCAGACTTCATGAGTGCTTCTTTTCTTTGAGCTCCCCTAAGTTCCACTTCTGACAACAGGGACGCGAGTCTGGGGGCCTGCATTCGGGCGAGTGCCATGGGCTCCCACCCAGGGATGACACATCTGGATGCTTCTTGCGGTGACCCCTCGTTGGGAGGTCCCAACTGGCCCAGGGTAGAAGTCTCTGGCAACGCAGGGAAACGCCTGAGCAGACACCACGGACATCATTCATGAACCAAGGTAAGAGATGCCGCTCCGGCAGGCCAAGTGCTGCCTGGGGTCGGGTCGTCCGGCTGTGCGCGTGAGGAGCCGCGGCTGAGACGCCAGCGGTCGTGGCGTTCGGCGGTGCCACTGGCGGCGTACCAAGGCTTTCTGCCAGCAGCCCTCACCTGCCTTACCAGGGACTCCCAAGAAGCACTGAGAACTCCTGGGGGGACGGCCAGTGCTGGACACAGTGCAGAGCCAGGTGTCCAGGACGGGGACTAGCAAACCAGGGAAAGTTCTGTTCAGAAAAGAAAACAAAAATCCGGGTGTTGTGGCGCAGGCTTGTAATCCCCACGCTTGGGAGGCTGAGACAGGAGGATCACACAGGTTCAAAGCCAGCCTCAGCTACTTAGTGAGGCTCTCAGTAACTTAGTGAGACCCTGTTTCCAAATAAAATATAAAATAGGTCTGGAGGTAGAAGGCCCCTGGGTTCCATCCCCTGTACCACAAAAAAAAAAGAAAAAAAAAGAAAAAAATGAGGGTAAGAGTCCCTCAGACAGTCCCCTGGGTTGTGTGTTTAAATACTGGAGAGAGCTGCCGGGCGTGGTGGCGCACCCTCGTAATCCCAGTACTTGAGAGGCTGAGACAGGAGGATCACTGGTTTGCACCAGCCTCAGCTACTTAGTGAGGCCCTCTGCAATTTAGTGAGACCCTGTTTCAAAATAAAAAATAAAAATAGATCTGGAGGTATAGCTCGGAGGTTGAATGTCCCTGGATTCAATTCCCAGTATCACATACACAAAATTTTTTTAGTATACTGGGGAGATAATCTGTGGATTTAGTACCAAAAAAAGAATAAATAAATACTTCTTCATCTGAATCCAAGAGCCCATATTATGACTGGCTGTCTTGTGGCAGAATTTCAGGCCAGATGAGGATTGACTATGTCAATTACAGATAAATGAGTCTCATTTAAAAAAATGGATACAAATACCTTTTAGTTCACATGACAAAAATCTTTAACAGATAAGCTTATCTAAGTTTGGTACTGTAACAGATGTTATTAAAAATTACCCCCAGTACCACACACACACGCAAATAAATAAAAATTATTTTTCCCAGGCTAGCCAATTAAGATTGTATTGGTTTATAAAGATGGTCTTGTTACAGTTTGGGATGATATGGTTTGGGGGAAACTGTCCCCGAGGACCCCTGTTAGTGTTCTGGACACAATTTCCCTCAAAACACAAAAAAAACCCCACAAACAGGAAAACCACGGGTTCTTGTCCTGACCTTAAGGGCAAACACACATTAGCCCGGACTTTTGCTAAAGATTTAAAGAAGTTTATTAAAAGGATAGAAATACAGAAGAGTTAAAGCCCCATGCCATTCAGAAATGGCACCGGGGTGGGGGTGCGGTTCGAGCGAGTTCACTCAAGATACAACGTGTGGCGCTTTCCTACAGGCCACGGGGCCAGGTCTGGGCGGGTCCTTTGACATGTAGATGTGCTGCCCGTCTCTAGCCAGGTCCGCCCCTCTGAGGGGGCACAGACCCCACACCTTGTGTTACACTCCCAAGATGTGTAAGTTGCTTATCCAGGATCTGGGATTTCCTTACCTCCTTGAAGAACCTGGCCTCTCTTTAGAAATGTAAAAAGGCCCTTTTCCCTGACACTCCTGGCTTTCTTTACTTCCAAAGATGTATTTTTAAAATTGGAAATCTTTCCCACAACTGGTACATTAATACATTTTGAAACCTCTTCCCAGTACTGGTAGTCTGATTAAATGGGCAAAAAGAGAAGGAATCTCAAAACAGCAAAGTATTCAAACTACTATATGGATCTTGATGTCAGCCTTCAGCAAATTGTTCACTCAATTTCAGGAAGAAAAAGTAAGGCAGAGAGACTTTATAAATTTGAGTTGGGCCAGAAGGGTACATGTAAAGCCAGGCCCAGAGGGGACAGTGCAATGCCTCAGGGGACCAGGGTGCCCGCAGCGCTTCCTGCTGTGGACGCAGCACCCTGAGCTCCTCCGCGGTGGGCAGCTCATCCACAAAGTGGCCGAGGTCACCTGGAGTGAGGCCAGGTCCGCTCCGGGCTCAGTGCAGGCCCCAGGCTGTGGAGACCCCCTGGACCACACCCTCCCGCCAGGAGGTCCCGGGGTCCAGGCGCAGCAAGGGAGGCCCGATCAGGCCTGCTGCGCATCCAGCCCAGCCGGGAGCCCCAGGGACTATGGTCTTCATAGGTTAGGACAGTGTGGAGGACGAAGAGGAGACCAGGGAGGGGCTGGGGCTCCAAGTCATCATAAGCAGGCCCAGCGGCAATGCCTGCTGGTCGGGGCAGCCTTGTGACTGTGCTAAGTCGGCCATGTCTCACGGGGTCAGCCAGAGTCAAGATGGAAGCCTAAGAACAGCAAAAAAATAAAAGTGTGTGATTACCTTTCCTAGGTTTGTAATCTGTGTTCTGATAAAACAAAGAACATGAAGTAGCCGGGTGTGGTGGGCACGCTTGTAATCCCAACATTTGGGAGGCTGAGACTGGAGGATGGCGGTTCAAAGACAGTCTCAGCTACTTAATGAGATCCTGTTTCCAAATAAAATATATCTGTCTGGGAGTATAGCCCAGAGGTAGAAAGTCTGGGAGTATAGCCCAGAGGTAGAAAGTTCCTGGGTTCTACCCCCAGTATCACACACACACACACACAAAGAATTTAAGAAATAGGGCAGGGGTTATAGCTTAGAGATAAATGCCCCCTGGTTCCATCTCAGTACTGCAAAAACAACCAACCAAACAAAAACCATAAAGCTTTTTATCTTACTGAAAATGAGTATTTTGTCTAAATTAAAAAGATTTCTAAGCCATGCATGGTGGCACACATGCTTGTAATCCCAGGATTATTTTACTTGTAATTTAGTTTAATGTGTGTGTGTGTGTGTGTGTGTGTGTGTGTGTGTGTGTGTGTGTGTCCCTGGGGATAGAACCCAGGGGCATTATATCTCTGAGCTACACCACCCCGGTCCTATTTTTTTTTTAGTTATTTAGTTTATTTATTTATTTATTTATTTGCAGGTCTGGGGATGGAACCCAGGGGCATTCGACCTCCGAGCTACACCCCCTGACCAATTTTTTATTCTATATTTTGAAACAGGGTCTCACTGAGTTGCAGAGGGCCTCACTAAGTAGCTGAGGCTGTCCACGAACTCCGATCCTCCGGTCTCAGCCTCCCAAATGCTGGGATTACAATTGTGCGCCACCACGCCCGGCTGTCTTTTTATTTTTTTAAATAGAGTCTCACTGAGTTGCAAAGGGCCTTGCTAAGTAGCTGAGGCTGTCATTCCTCTCTGGTCTCTACCTCCCGAATGCTGGGATTACAAGTGTGCGCCACCATGCCCGGCCTTATTCTTTATTTGAAACAGGGTCTCACTGAGTTGCAGAGGACATTACTAAGTATCTGAGGCTGGCCGTGAACCTGCGATCCTCCTGTCTCACCTCCCAAGTACTGGGATTACAAGCGTCTACCACTGCCCCTGGCTCTGTATTTTTTTTTTTTTTTTTTTTTGGTGGTACTGGGGTTCCTGGAAGCCCTTCTACCTCTGGGCTACACTCCCAGACCTATTTTTTTTATACTTTTTATTTGGAAACAGAATATCCTAAACCAGCGCGGCTGGCTTCGAACTTGCGTGATCCTCCTGTCTCCACGGATTACAAGCATGCGCCACCAAGCCTGGATTTTTTTTCTTTCGGAATAGAACCCAGGGGCATTGTACCTCTGAGCTACACCTCTATCCCTATTTTTTAGTTTTTTAAATTAAAAATAAAAAACAGTGTCTCACTGAGTTGTGAAGGGTCTCGCTAAGTAGCTAAGGCTGTCCGTGAACTGTGATCCTCCTGTCTCAGCCTCCTGAATGCTACAATTTACAGGGTGGTCTGGCTTGGCTCTAATTTTTTTAAATCTTAAAAGAAAACATTATGGTTGTAACAGCATTGAGGGCTCTTTTCCTTGATTCAAATAGAGATTTTTGTTTTGTTTTTTCGTGGAACTGAGGTGGAAACCAGGGGCTTTTCTACCTCCGGGCTATACTCCCAGACCTATTTTATACTTTATTTGGAAACAGGGTCTCACTAAGTAGCTGAGGCTGGCTTTGAACCTGCACGGTCCTCCTGTCTCAGCCTCCTACGCGCTGGGATTACAAGCGTGCACCTCCATGGCTGGCTCCTCAAATAGAGATTTTGAATTGGGAAATTAAAACAGACAGCTCGGTTGCAGCTTCAACAGATCTTTATTACAAAGTTAGTAAGAAATAGAAAGGGAAGAGAAGAAAAGCAGGGTGCCTGGCAGACACTGGAGATCTTGAAAGTGGAGCCCTCCCTGCATCTCAGACCCCAGCTCTTACGCAGTTTCCTTATTGGCATGTCCTTATCAGCGTTGCCAAGACAACAGGCGAGTATCTTCTCTTTTAGGCAGGACCTCCCCAGTGAGCCAGGCTCCTCTTCTCCCTCCCATCTCTGGCCCCCTACCTCCATCACATCTGTGTTGGCCTTTCACATGGACGGCAGCCTGTCCCGGGCCCTGGGAGTGTTTCAGGGACCACTGACCCGCCACACTGCACTGTTGCAAATGGCAAATGCACTTCAGAAGTCAGAGAAAGGAGAACCTTAACCAGAATTTTAGAACCCAAAGGCCTTACAGAATTTCCTTTTTCATCTCAAATGTGTGTGTGTGTGTGTGTGTGTGTGTGTGTGTGTGTGTTATTGGGAATTGACCCCAGGGGCATTCGACCTCTGACTTATACCACCAGCCTTATTTACTTATTGAGGTGCTGGGGATTGAACCCAGAGTGATTCTACCCCTGAGCTACACCCCCAGCCTGATTTTATGTTGAAACAGGGTCTCGCTGGGTTGATGAGCGTCTCGTCTCACTCCTTGCGAATTGTTCCCAAACCTGCGGTCCTCCTGTCTCAGCCTCCCAAGTACTGGGATTACAAGTGTGTACCACCACGCCTGACTCTTTGTTGTTTAATTTGTGACAGTCTCTCTAAGTTACCCCTTGCTGGGCTTGAACCTATGATCTTTTTGCCTCAGCCTCCCAAGTACTGGAATTACAGGTGTGCACCACTGCAACTGGCTCAAACTCCCCTCCTCCCTCCCTCCCCCCTCCCTCCCCTCCTCCCTCCCTCCCTCCCTTCCTTCTTTTTATTTACAGTACTGGGGATGGAACCCAGTGGCATTCTACCTCAAAGCTACACCCTTAGCCCTATTTTTTAGTCTTTTTATTTTTTGAAACAGGGTCTCTCTGAGTTGCGAAGGGCTTTGCTACTTATAACTGAGGCTGTCAGCAAACCACAATCCTCTGGTCTCAGCCTCCCAAATGCTGGGGTTACCAGAGTGCACCACCACGCCCGGCCTCAAACTATTTTTTGAATGTAACCTACAAAAAATTTTCCATGTCCCTCTAGACTGTAGCATTACGCATCCTCTGTCCCACATAACCAGGCCCTGGGGTACTGTCACATTGAGAACATAACCAGGCCCTGGGGTGCTGTCACACTGAGAACACAGTCTCCTTCCTCAGGTCCCAGGGCAGCGAGCCCCATTACAGCACAAGGACTTGAGAACAAGCCGGGCGTGGAGGTGCACACTGCAATCCCAGTACTTGGGAGGCTGAGACAGGAGGATCGCGGTTCGCGGACAGCCTCAGCTACTTAGTGAGGTCTCCCACAATTGAGTGAGACCCTGTTTCAAAAATAAAGAATATGCTGGGTGTGGTGGTGCATGCTTGTAATCCCCGCGCTTGGGAGGCGGAGACAGGAGGATCGCGCAGGTTCGAAGCCAGCTGTGCTGGCTTAAGAGACCCTGTCTCCAAATAAAAAAGTATAAAAATGGGTCTGGGAGAGTAGCCCGGAGGTGTGTGTGTGTGTTTATATATATATATATATATATATATATATATATATATATATATATATATAATTTATTTATTTATTTGGAAACAGGGTCTCACTAAGTTGCTGAGAGCCTCACTAAGTAGCTGAGGCTGGCTTCGAACCTGTGCGATCCTCCTGTCTCCGCCTCCCAAGCGCTGGGATTACAAGCGTGCGCCACCACGCCCAGCTCCAAGTACTGGGTTTAGAAATGTATGCCACCATGCCCCGCTACCTCCAAATACTGTTGAGAGCTTATTGTGTGAGTCTTGGAAAGAACCTTCTTCCAATTTCCTGCAAACATTCCTTTGTTTGGTCCCAGCTGTCGGCGGCTTCCCGGGAAGGATGTGGGGTTCTGTCTGGTCTCTGGCGCTCTGTGGAATCTGTGGCATGATCTGCTCTTCCAGTCAGCAGCCTCAACTGAACTCAGCAGCGTCCACTGTCACCGCGCTTGAGAGCTAAACCATCCTCTCCTGCTCCTCCTCTGCCTCCTCCTCCTCTTCTTTCTTTCTTTCTTTCTTTCTTTCTTTCTTTCTCTTTTTTTTGTGGATCTGGGTTTGGAACTCAGGGGCATTCAACCTCCGAGCTACACCCCTGCCCTATTTTTTATTTTTTATTTTGAAACAGGGTCTCACTGAGTTGCAGAGGGCCTCACTAAGTAGCTGAGGCTGTCTGCGAACCGCGATCTTCCTGTCTCAGCCTCCCGAGTGCTGGATGACAAGCGTGCGCTGCCCGGCCCGCCGCCTCCTCCTCCTCCTGCACGTTCTCCTTCTTTTGGGGTAATAGGGTTTGAGCCTGGGCTGTTTCCCGCGGCACTCCACCCCTGCTTTTGTCCTGGGGACGGAGGTCTAGCAATTCTAGCTGTGAGTTACACCCCAGCCCTTTTATTATCATCATTATTATGACCTCGTGGTACTGGGGAGTAAACCCAGGGGCTTTCTACCTCCAAGCTATAATCTTAGTGCTTTTTATTTTTTATTTTAACACGGTCTTGTTAGGTTGCTGAGAGTCGAGCTAAATTGCTAGTCCCAAGCCTGTGATTCTCTTGTCTCAGCCTCCCAGGCACTGGGTTTAGAGGTGTGCTCCACTATGTCCAGCTTATTTTTTATTTTGAAACAGGGTCCCTGATAAGTTGCTGAGGCTGGTCTCACACCTGCGATCCTCCTGCCTTAGCCTCCCAAGTACTGGGATTACAGGCATGTGCCACAATGCCTGGCTTCTAGCCCTTTAAAAAAATACTTTGGCTGGGCCTGGTGATCCCAGCACTTGGGAGCTGAGACAGGAGGATCACAGGTTCAAAGCCAGCCTCAGCTACGTAGTGAGGCTCTCAGCAACTCAGTGAGACCCTGTTTCCAGATAAAATATAAAAAAAAAAATAGGTCTGGGAGTGTAGCCCACAGGTAGAAAGCCCCTAGGTTCCACCCCCAGTATCACAAAAAAAAATTTAGAGACGGAATCTTGCTAAGTTGCCCAGGCTGGCCTCCAATTTGCCATCCTCCTGCCTCAGCCTCCCGAGTTACTGGGTTTAAAGGTTTGTGCCACTGAGCTGAGCTTAAGTACTAAATTCTTGAAATAAAACATCCCTAATGCCGGCCTTCCTGCAGGCTGTTGTCAGGAGGCCGAGTTGGCTGTCTGGCCTCACCAGGCCACGCAGAAGCTCCAGGGCCCCTCACACACCTGTCTCACGCCCCGGTTCAGGGAGGGCGGTGTCTCCTCTCAGCCCAACACGCCCACTGCCCTGTTCTGTTGAGTTTTCTGGGAATGGTTTGCTACCCCGGGAAACCACAGGCTGCGGGAAGGTCAAATGTGCTGTGTGCTAGAAGACGGCCCTGAAAACCACGCAGGGGAGCTGGGGCGGCCCCAGGACCTCACTCAAATTGTTGGAGCCGGGCGTGGTGATGCATGCTTCTCATCCTAGCACTTAGTGAGCTCTCCACAAGTGAGACTCTGCTTCAAAATTAAAATAGGGCTAGGGGTGTAACTTGGAGGTAGAATGCCCCTGGATTTAATCCTCAGTACTAAAAAAAAAAAAAGAAAAGAAAAAAAAATCAATTGTTGGGACTAGGTGCCTGTCATCCAGTACTCGGGAGGCTGAGATAGGAAGAGCACAGGTTTGAGGCCAGCCTCGGCAAAGTAGGGAACAGACTCAGCAACCGGACAAAGCTTGTTTCAAAATAAAAATAATAAAACAGGACTGGGGGTGTAGTTTGGAGGTAGAATGTCCCTGGGTTCCATCCCCAGTCCCCACCACGCGCAAAAAGGAAAGAAAGAAAGAAAGAAAGAAAGAAAGGAGAGAGAGAGAGAGAGGGTGTCCTCGGGGAGCACTCCGAGTCCGCTGGGTCAACTAGTGGCACCTAGTGGGTCAACTAGTGGGTCAATTAGTGACCGCTGGGTCAACTAGTGGCTTCGCCTCCAGTTTGACACCCGCGCGGTGCAGGGCGCAAAGGCTGCGGCGGTGCTTGGCTTGTGCTCGGCAGGCGCCGCGCGCCCCCTGCTGGCCGCCAGGACGAGGCGCTCCGGGGCGCGCACCTGCCCCGGGGCCTGGGCTCCAGGCGGCCTCAGCCACTCAGGGAGACCCTGCGAGATAAAACAGAGAGCGGCGTGGTGGCCGCTTCCAACCCAGGACTTGGGAGGCTGAGGCAGGAGGATCGCTGGTTTAAGGCCTGCCTCAGCTACTTGGTGAGGCTCTCAGCAACTTAGTGAGACCCTGTTTCCAAATAAAATATAAAACAGGTCTGGGAGTATGGCCCGGAGGTAGAGGCCCCTGGGTTCTATCCCCAGTACCAAAATGAAAATGAAAATAAAAATAAAATAAAGAAATAATAAATAAATAAATAAATAAATAAATAAATAAAATTAAAATAGGGCTGGGGGGTGTAGCTCGGAGGTTGAATATCCTGGGTTATATCCCCAATACCTCAAAAAAATAAAAATAAAATAAAAATAGCCAAGAAGAGCTGGGTATGGTGGTACATGCTTGTAATCCCAGTACTTGGGAGCCTGAGACAGGAGGATCGTAGGTTTGAGGTCAGCCTCAACTACTTACTGAGGCCCTCCACAACTTAGTGAGACTCAGTTTCAAAATGAATAAAAAAAAAAATAGGCTGCAGAATGCTTATTCTACCTCTGAGCTACTCCCTGGCCCTATTTTTTATTTATTTTGAACTAAATTGTGGAGGCCTCACTAAATAGCCGAGGCTGTCCGGGAACTGTGATCGTCCTGTCTCAGCCTCCCAAGTGCTGGGATTCTGAGCTGCCCACCACGCCCTATCCTTTATGACATCCTGAAGGTGGGAGCAGGGAGCGTGGCAGGGGCTGGGCGCTGAGGTGGAGGGCGAGGTCTCAGTGCAGGGAGTTATTCTGGGAGACACGCGTGGCGACGTGCCACTCTGCACGGTCCAGAGGCCACAGAACGGCCATCGAGAGGGAGCCGCGAAGCCGGCTTCAGGACTGAAGTCGATCTGCTCACGCTGCGGCTGTTCCAAAGGCCGCCCTGCACGGTGCGAGCGGGAGCCGCGTGGAGGAGGCTCTGCGTGTGTGCACGCGCGCGTTTGTGGGCAGTGTGTATACGGAACTCTATCTTCTGCTCAACCTTGCTGTGAACACAGTGCTCTAAAATCTAAGATCTATTCAAATTAACCCGGCTTCACCTACTTACCGTCTCCGCTGTCTCCAATAATCTGTGGCATCCACTGATCTGTTTATTTTTTGTTTTATATTTTTTCAGTACTGGGGATGGGACCAAGGGGCATTCTATTTCTGAGCTACACCTTCAGCTCTATTTTTCATTCTTTGTTTTGAAACAGGGTCTCACTGAGTTGTAGTGGGCCTCGCTAAGTAGCTGAGCCTGTCCGCGAATTGCGATCCTCCGGTCTCAGCCTCCCACGTGGGATTACAAGCGTGCCACCACTCCCAGCTCCACCGATCTGTCTATTAAAACTTAACTTTAGCCGGGCGTGGTGGCGCAGGTTTGTAATCCCTGCGCTTGGGAGGCGGAGACAGGAGGATCGCGCAGGTTCGAAGCCAGCCGTGCTGGCGTAAGAGACCCTGTTTCAAAATATAAAATAGGTCTGGGAGTGTAGCCCGGAGGTAAAGGGCTTCCAGGAACCCCAGTACCACCAAAAACAAAAAACAAAAAACAAAAAAATATAAACACACACACACAAAACTTAACTTTAGCCGGGCGTGGTGGACGCTCACAATCCCAGCACTTGGGAGACTGAGATAGGAGGATCGCAGTTCGCAGACAGCCTCAGCTACTTAGCTAAGGCCCTCTGCTCAGTGAGACCCAGTTTCAAAATAAAGAATAATGCTCCTGGGTTCCATTCCCAGCACCACAAACAACAGTAACAACAAAAACTTACCTTTAAGCGGGGCGGGGTGGTGCACGCTTGTAGTCCACGTGGGAGGGCGAGAGGGGAGGATCGCGGTCCGCTGGCCGGGGAAGGCGAGGGAGATGCAGCTGTGAGTCTGCTAACTGCCCCGTGGCTCGCCCCTGAAGGCCTGCTTCCTTCCAGGCCCGAGTCTGGAAAAGGCCCAGTAAGCGCTAGAGCAACGCTTGTCCGCCTAATTGGGGCACACCCTTTGTTAACCTAGAGAATGTACTTTTATTGTTTTTTTTTTTTTTGGTGGTACTGGGGTTGGAACCCAGAGGCTTTCTACCTCCAGGCTATACTCCCAGACCTACTTTCTATTTTATTTGGAAACAGGGTCTCACTAAGTTGCTGAGAGCCTCCCTAAGTAGCTGAGGCTGGCTTCGAACCTGTGTGATCTTCCTGTCTCAGCCTCCCAAGCGCTGGGATTACAAGCGTGTGCCGCCATCCCCAGCGAGAATGTACTTTTAGACTCACCTAAAGAGGTCTAGAGGAAGGGTATTGTGGTGCACGCCTGTACTTGGGAGGCTGAGACAAAGATTTCAAGTTCAGATTTCGAGGTGAGACCCTGTTTAAAAATCAGAAATAAAATAGGACTGGAGTGCGGCTCAGGGGTAGAAGGCCCCTGGGCTTATCTCCAGTACCCCTCAAAGCTCAGTGATGTGCGCAGTCCATCTGCCGGGAGTCACCCTGCAGGTTCCTGAAGACCCCGGCCAGGCAGAGGCTCTGTGCTCTCCAGCTGGCCGGCTGAGCTGTTGGGATGACCACACCCGGCCTCTGGCTCCCAAAGCCGCCTTGCTCTCCGCTCACTGAGCCTGCACTTTCCTAAGCAGCCTGTCTATGTCTCTGACTGGCTTATGCCGAGATTCTTTCCCATCACCGCAGACCCTGCGGGGAGGCACTGACTCTCCTCCTGTGGCGGTCTGAGGACTGCAGAGGGTATATTTCATTTTCATTTTTCTTTTTTTTTGTGATACTGAGCTGGAACCCAGAATCCTTCTACCTCCAAGCTACATCCCCAGCCCTAGATTTTATTCTTTATTTTGAAATGGTCTCACTGAGTTACAGAGGGCCTCACAAAGTCGCTGAGGCTGTGCGCGAACCGTTATCCTCTTCTTTAATACTTTTTTTTGACATTAGAGGTTGAACACAGAGGTATAATATATCTAAGCTACACCTCTGGTCCTATTTATTTATGTATTTATTTATTTGCAGTACTGGGGATGGAACCCAGGTGCATTCTACCTCTGTCTGAGCTACACCCCCAGCCCCCAGCCCTATTTCCTATTTTTATTCTTTATTTTGAAACGGCCTCACAGAGTTGCAAAGGGCCTCATCACTAAGTAGCTGACGCTACTGCTATCCTCCTGTTTCAGCGTCCCGAATGCCTTATTTTATTTTGAAACAGGGTTTAGCTAAGTTGCTGCGGCTGGCTTCGAACCGGAATCCTCCTATGTGAGCCTCCCAAGTACTGGAATGCCAGGCCTGCGCCACCATGCTTTGCTTTACTACTTTCGTAACGCCCTTTTTTTTTTCTTTTTACGGTACTGGGGATGGAATCCAGGGGCCTTCTACCTCAGCCCTATTTTTTTTTTTTTATTCTTTATTTTGAAACAGGGGCTCACTGAGTAGCTGAGGCTGTCCGTGAACTGCCATGACCGCGATCCTCAGGTCGCTGCCTCCCGAGTGCTGGGATTACGAGTGTGCGCCGCCACGCCGGGTTTACCCTCGTCTTAGGACGGAGGCCTTGCCAGTCCCAAGCTCTTCAGCGAGTCTCCCGCAGCCTCTGAGGCCAGAGGGTGGGCGGGGCGAGCCGAGGGCAGGGCCAATGAGAGGTGGGCGAGCCGAGGGCAGGGCCAATGAGAGGTGGGCCGATCCGAGGGCGGGGCCAATGAGAGGTGGGCGAGCCGAGGGCGGGGCCAATGAGAGGTGGGCGAGCCAAAGGCGGGGCCAATGAGAGGTGGGCCGATCCGAGGGCGGGGCCAATGAGAGGTGGGCGAGCCGAGGGCGGGGGCAACGGGAGGTGGGCGAGCCGGGGGCGGGGCCAATGAGAGGTGGGCCGCGCCGAGGGCGGGGTCAATGAGAGGTGGGCCGATCCGAGGGCGGGGCCAATGAGAGGTGGGCCGCGCCGAGGGCGGGGCCAATGAGAGGTGGGCGAGCCGAGGGCGTGGCTCGGCCGTCGGGGGCGTGGCTCTGCCAGTGGCGGGCGCGGCTCCGCAGCGAAGGGGCGGGGCGGGGCGAGGCGGGCTGCTCGCGCCGAGCGCGCCGGCGGCGGGACCCGGGGCTGCGGCCGCGCGCCCCACCTCCGCCCTCTTCGGAGGCGGGCGAGGCGGGAGGGGCGTTTGGGCCACGCGCGCCGGCCGGAGCCATGTTTGTAGCGCGCAGCATCGCGGCGGACCACAAGGATCTCATCCATGATGTCTCTTTCGATTTCCACGGGCGGCGGATGGCCACCTGCTCCAGCGACCAGAGCGTCAAGGTGCGCGGGGCCGAGCCTGGAGGGTAGGCCGGCGTGGACAAAGGGCTCTCCCGGACTCCGGGCGCGCTGCGGGCAGAAGCCCGGCACCCCGCGGCCGGGCGCGGCGGAGGCCCTCCCTGCTCGGGCCGTGGGGCGCGGCGGTCCGGCAGGGCCGCGCTTCAGCGCGCGGCCGCAGTGCGCCTGCGCGGGCCGGCTCCTGGCCCCTGCGCGCTCCCGCTGCGGGCTTGGCCGCGCGCTTGCGAGCCGCGCTTCCGGCGTCGGGCGGCGGTGGGCGGAGCCTGGGGCGGCGTGGGGGCGTGGCCTAGGCGGCCGGCCTCCAGCCCCGCAGTCCTGGGCTCTTAGGTGCGTTGTGTTCCCCTTGGGTTGGGGTCTGAAGCTCACTTTGTTTCACCAGCCCCGATTTTTATTCTTTATTTTGAAACAGGGCCTCACTGAGTTGCAAAGGGCTTAATTTAGTAGCTGAGGCTGGCCTCGAACAGCGACCCTCCCATCTCACCTTCCCAAACGCTGGGATTACAAGCGTGCGCCACCACGCCGGGCTCCCCAGCCTTAATTCTATTTTGAAACAAGGTCTTGCTAGTTTGACGAGAGTCTCACTAGTTCTGAGGCTGTCCTTGAACCTGCAATCCTCCTGTCTTAGCCTCCCAAGTACTGGGGTTACAAGTGTGTGCCACCACGTCCAGCTGCATTTGAAGTAAGGTACTTATGGAACATGGCCTTCTCTATTTTTGCGGTGGCGGAGATGGAACCCAGAGGCCCTCTATCACTAAGCTGCACCTCCAGCTCTTTTTATTTCGAAAGTGTTTTGCTGAGTTGCAGAGGCTGGCCTCGAATTTAAGAGGTGCTACCATGTCCAACTCATTGCTACATTTTCTTTTTAATTTTTTCTCTCTCATTGCTATCTTAATACTCTGTGTGTGTCAAGGAGGGGGGATACTGGAGATTGAACCCAGGGACATTGAGCTACACCTCCAGTCCATTTTATTTTTTATTTTGAACTTGGCATCTTCCCAGCTCAAAAGTCCCAAGTACTGGGGTTATAGGTGTGTGTACCACCATGCTTGACATGTTAGTATTTATTGATATTCTCTCTCCTTTTTTTTCTAGTGTTTCAATTATTATGGTAGCATGTGTGTATGTACATATTTGTATGAATGCGCATATATATACACGTACATGTATAATAAGTGTATAATTAAAAGTGTATGGCTTGGAGCCAGGCGTGGTGGCGCACGCTTGTAATCCCAGCATTCGGGAGGCTGAGACCAGAGGATCGTGGTTCGCGGACAGCCTCAGCTACTTAGTGAGGCCCTCCGCAATTCAGTGAGACCCGGTTTCAAAATAAAGAATTAAAAAAAAAAATAGGGCAGGGGGTGTAGCTCGGAGGTCAAATGTACCTGGGTTCCATTCCCAGACCGCAAAAAAAAAAATAATAATAATAAATAAAAAATAAAAATGTATGACTTGTTTAGTTAACATTCATAAGAAAATGTAATAGTGTGAGAAAATTTTCATGCAAATCTTATGAAAGTATATGTATGCATGTATATATGGGTATGCATGTAGGTACATATGTGTGGGTATGCATGTAGGTACATATGTGTATATCTACATACACATGTGTATGTACATATATACCTCATTGGCATGTATATGTAGATATATGTATATATACTTCATTATCATTCCTTAATTAATGCCTGTTAACTGAATGAGTCGTGCTTTTTTTTTGTGGTACTAGGGATTGAACCCAGGGGGCAGTCTACCTCCAAACAACACCTCCAGCCCTATTCCCTATTTTTTATTCTTTAGTTTGAAACAGGGTCTCAATAGGATGTTGAGAGGTCGCTGAGTGGCTGAGGCTGGCGTGTGTGTGTGTGTGTGTGTGTGTGTGTGATACTGGGCGTGGAACCCAGGGGCTTTTCTACCTCTGGGCTATACTCCCAGACCTAATACACACACACACACACACACACACACACACACACACACACACACACACACACACACACTGTGTGTTGCTGAGAGCTTCACGAAGCAGCTGAGGATGGCTTGGAACCTGTGGGATCCTCCTGTCTCAGCCTCCCAAGCGCGGGGATTACAAGTGTGCGCCACCACGCCTGGCTCAGAGGCTGGCTTTGAAACTGCAATTCTGCTGTCTTCGTCTCCCAAATACTGGGATTATAAGTGTGTGCCACCACGCTTGGCTTTATTATCTCCTTATTACCGGGTCCTTTAGTTGATTCTTCAGTTTGTAGGTTGTCAGAAGTAGCTTTAGCAGAGAAAAGCTTTATTTATTTAGTATTTTATACATTTTGAATGATGTCTAAAATTTTAATACCAGAAGAGAAGTGCGTATTTTTAAACTTTGAAAAGAACTGGCAAGTTGCCTTTTCTTGGTGCAGCTTCTTTTTGCAGTTCTGGGCTGGAGCCCAGGGCCTCCCACAAGTTAGGTGAGTGCTCCGACGGGATGCCGCTGAGCCCAGTCTCGCCGCCCGCGCTGCTGGTGGGTGTAGATTGGGCAGCATCACTGGCCGCACTGGGCACCACCATTTTCAACAGGTTTTATTAGTACCTTGCTTTTGTAATCTGTACTTTGGCTTTTGCAGGTTTGGGATAAAAGTGAAAGTGGAGATTGGCATTGTACTGCTAGCTGGAAGGTTAGTATTTATTTTTACAGTGAATTAAAAATTGAAATATTTCTTGCTTATTTAGTAGTATCAATGACTTTCTGTTCAGCTTGGAGAACATTACATACTATATATGTAGTTCTTTTCCTGGAAAAATATTTTACATTTTTTCAGTATTGGAAGTAATAGAGCCGGGCGTGGTGGTGCTTAGTACTTGGGAGGCTAAGACATGAGGATCGCAGGTTTGCATCTAGCCTCAGCTACTTAGTGAGGCCCTATTTCAAAATAAAGAATGAATAATAGGGTTGGTGGTGGAGCTTGGAGGTAGAATGCCCTTGGGTTCAATCCCCAGTACCACCAAAATAAGTTCAGAGGTAGAATGTCCTGGCCTCATTCTCTGGTGTCTCTCTCACACACACACACAATCAGGGCTTTTTATTTTTTGGCGGTCCTGGGAATGGAGCCCAGGGACATTCAACCTCTAGGCTATACCCCAAGCCCCCCTTTTTAATTTTTAAATTTTTATTATTATTTTTAAAATTTTTAAATTTATTATTTTTTTTTTGTGGTCTGGGGATGGAACCCAGGGGCATTCGATCTCCAAGTTACACTCCCTGTCCTATTTTTTATTCTTTATTTTGAAACCGGGTCTCACTGAGTTGCAGAGGACAGCTGAGGCTGTCCGTGAACCGCGATCCTCCGGTCTCAGCCTCCCAAATGCTGGGATTCCAAGTGTGCGCCACCACGCCAGACTAGAACTTTTCATTAAAATATTAATAGATCGCCTTTCTCCTTTGCTGAGTAAAATGATGATTTGTCTGTTGCCTCGTGTGACACACGGTAACTCAGACTTGTCTTTGTTTCCTCATGGGCCCAGACGCACAGTGGATCCGTTTGGCGGGTGACATGGGCCCATCCAGAATTCGGACAGGTGTTGGCTTCCTGCTCCTTCGACCGGACGGCTGCCGTATGGGAAGAAATAGTAGGAGAGTCCAACGATAAGCTGCGAGGACAGAGCCACTGGGTGAGGCCTCTGCTGGCTGCGGGCCACCTGCCCTCTGCCCTTAGCTCGCTGCTTTTCCCTCCTCGTTACTTGGCTTGGCTTGGGCCCGGGTGGTGTTCAGGAAGCTCCTGATGCTGTTTAATTATACCTCTGCTGACAAATCTGGAGTGTTTGCTTGTATCTGGATTTGTATTTTAGTATATTTTATAGGGTATAATTGGTGTATAACTTTGTTTATTTATTATTTATTTTGGTGGTACTGGGGGTGGAACCCAGGGGCTTTCTACCTCCGGGCTACACTCCCAGACCTGTTTTATGCTTTATTTGGAAACAGGGTCGCACTAAGTTGCTGAGAGCTTCACTAAGTAGCTGAGGCTGGCTTTGAAACTTGTGTGATCCTCCTGTCTCAGCCTCCCAAGTGCAGGGATTACAAGCGTGCGCTACCACGCCCGGCTTTTATTCTTTATTTTAAAACAGAGTTTTACTAAGTTGTGGAGGCCTCACCAAGTAACTGAGGCTGGTCTCCAGCCAGTGTTCCCTGTCTCAGCCTCCCACGAACTAGGATTTTGAGTGTGCGCCACCATGCCTGGCTATATTTTTATTTTGAAACAGCGTCTCATTAAGTTGTTTGGGGCTCCTGAGTTGCTGAGGTTGTCTTTGAACCTGTGATCCTCCTGTCTCCGCTTTCCAAGTACTGTTACTACAAATGTGTGCCATTGAACCTGGCTTTTATAGCTGGGCGTAGTGGCATATACTTGTCATCCCAGCATATGGGAGGCTGAGACAGGAGGATCGCGTTTGCGGCCAGCCTCAGTTACTACTTACTGAGGCCCTTTGAAACTCAGTGAGACCCTGTTTCAAAATAAAGAATAAAAAATAGGGCTGGGGGTGTAGCTCGAAGGTTGAATGCCCCTGGGTTCCATCCCCAGTACCACAAAACATCAACAACAAAACAAAACTTAGCCAGGCGTGGTGGCGCACGCCTATAATCCTAGCACTTAGGAGGCTGAGACAGGAGGATCGCAGAGGTTTGAAGCCAGCCTCCTTAGTGAGGCTCTCAGCAACTTAGTGAGACCCTGTTTCCAAATAAAGTATAAAATAGATCTGGAGGTATAGCCTGGAGGTAGGAAGCCCCTGGGTTCCACCTCTAGTACCACAAAAAAACCCAAAACAAAAACCTGGCTTTCTATTTACTATTGACGCATCTTAATTCACTAATTGCTGCCTGCAGCATGCTTACGTGACAAAGCTGCCTGCATGAAAATTGTAACATTTTCTGGCTTTGTGACCACTTGGTTAAGAGAGATTACAAATTAGGTTTATTTTATACTTTTGGGTGGTAGTGAGGATGGGAGCCAGAGCTGGCTGCATGTAGGTAAGGGATCTACTGTTGAACTACGCCAGACTGTTGTGTTGCTTCTTTCTGTGTTTCTAGGGATTGAGCCCAGAGGCATTCTATGTCTGAGCTGTGTTTATCTTTTTTTTTTTTTTTTTTTGGTGGTACTGGGGGTGGAACCCAGAGGCTTTCTACCTCCGGGCTATACTCCCAGACCTTTTTTATATTTTATTTGGAAACAGGGTCTCACTAAGTTGCTGAGAGCCTCACTAAGTAGCTGAGGCTGGCTTTGAACTCCTGCGATCCTCCTGTCTCTGCCTCCCCAGCGCGGGGATTACAAGCCTGTGCCACCATGCCCGGCTTGTGTTTATCTTTTTATCTTTGTTTTGAAACAGTCACACTTGGTTGGTGAGAGTTTGGTATTCTGTTGAGGCTGTCCTTGAACCTGTCTCTGCCTCCCAAGTATTGGGATTACAGGTGTGTGCCCCCATGTCCAGTCTTATTTTTTTAAACTTTAAGACGGGATCTTGCTAATTTACCCAGGCTATCCTCGAGCTTGGGTCTTGTTGTTTCAGTGCCCCATGTAGCTGGGTTTATAGCCATGAGCCTCTAGACCTGGCTGAAGTTAGGTCTGAGGGAGATTTTTTTCTGCCTTAAAGGCAATAATAATTACAGATTACCGATTTGTTAGTGATTGTTATGTATGTGATACTTTGCAAAGTGTTTTGTAGGAAATTGAGGCCTGTTAGGTTTTATTTATTTATTTATTTATATTTTTTGCGGGTCTGGGGATGGAACTCAGGAATATTTGACCTCCAAGCTACACCCCCTGCCCAATTTTTTTTTTTTTTTTTATTCTTTGTTTTGAAACCGGGTCTCACTGAGTTGCAGAGGGCCTCTCTAAATAGCTGAGGCTGGCTGTGAACCGCGATCCTTCGGTCTCAGCCTCCTGAATGCTGGGATTACAAGTGTGCGCCACCATGCCCGGTGTTAGGCCCGTTAGGTTTTAAAATAGCTTACTTAAGCTTATGTACACACCATATATGGCAAAGAACTTTTTGTAGGATTCTGGAGTCTGTGTTCTTTCCACTGTACCATGGTTTCTTTCTGTGCATAATTTTAATTGGTGACTGTTGTTTTGTAGGTGAAGAGGACAACTCTGGTGGATAGCAGAACATCTGTCACTGATGTGAAGTTTGCTCCCAAGCACATGGGTCTCATGTTAGCTACCTGTTCGGCAGATGGTGTCGTAAGAATCTATGAGGCGCCGGATGTCATGAACCTCAGCCAGTGGTCTCTGCAGCATGAGATCTCGTGCAAGCTGAGCTGTAGCTGTATTTCCTGGAACCCTTCAAGGTAAGTGTATACACCAAGCTTCTGAAAACACAGTAGTGGTAAAACAGGCTAGTAATTTTTTTTTTCCGCTACTGTGAATGGAACCCAGGGCCACTCTACCTCCGACCTACACCCCCTGCCCTAATTTTTATTCTTTATTTTGAAACAGGGTCTCACTGATTTGCGGAGGGCCTCACTAAGTAGCTGAGGCTGTCTGTGAACCGCGATCCTCCAGTGTCAGCCTCCCAAATGCTGGGATTACAAGTGTGCACCACCACGCCAAGTTCGGCTCTCTTTTTTAACCTATTTAATTTCAGAAGTTTTCTCTTTTGGGAACAGAGTTCCTTTCTGTCCAGGCCATAGAAAAGGGTCAGAAGAATCGAGGATGGTCCGGTGTTGTGGTTCTGTGTGTGACCTCGAGTGTGCCCGCTGGCAGGTGTGGCCGCCCAGTGCATGGGCTGGCTGGCGCTGCTGCGGGTCCCGGTCGTGGCCCTCTCGCCGTGTGACGCTCATCTGCTCTCCCCTGCAGCTCCCGCGCTCACGCTCCCATGATCGCCGTGGGAAGCGACGACAGTGGTCCCAGCGCGACGGCCAAGGTGCAGGTTTTCGAGTACAGTGAGAACACCAGGTTGGTCCTGCTGAGTATTAATTATTGTTCAAAGTCGTACTGGATTTCTTTCTTTTTTTGTGGTACTGGGGGTGGAACCCATGGGCTTTTCTACCTCTGGGCTATACTCCCAGACCTGTTTTGTACTTTATTTGGAAACAGGGTCTCAGTAGCTGAGGCTGGCCACGAGCCTGTGCGATCCTCCTGCCCAGCCTCCCGAGCACTGGATTCCGAGCGTGCCCGCCACGCCCGGCCGCTCTAGATTCTTGGAGTATTCCTTTATTCAAAGCTGAGCTGGGCCTCATCCATTCTTGGTTTCCTTGGTCGGCCATGCTCTGTTTAGACTGATAGTCTGAGGTAAGATGAGAAGGTAACTTTCTCCCCGTATGTGCCATTCTGAAGGGAAAACAACAGCAAAAGTCTTACTAACAGGCAGGGAGATTTGGGACGTAATGTCAGCGTTTTAGGGTGTTGATGTTGGTGTTTGTCTGGAAGGAATTCTGAGGCCTTGATTTACATCTTTGATTATATTGTGATTTCCTTTTAGGAATATTATGGTAAGTTAAACTTATCAAATCTTCCTTTTAAAAATTGAGAAAAATAAGAGGGTTAGATTTTATGACCTGAGCGAATCGGGGTGTGGAACAGTTTATACCCGGGGAAACCTCATCCAGGATGGGGTTCAGGAAGGGCCTCGAGGAATCCCGCAGGACAAGCAGAAGCCACCAGAGCACGCTGCAGTGCAGGCGAGCGCGGCAGGCTCTGGAAGAGGAGCATTCGACCTCTGAGCTACACGCCCTGCCCAATTTTTTATTCTTTATTTTGAAAGAGGGTCTCACTGAATCGCGGAGACCCTCACTAAGTAGCTGAGGCTGTCCCCGAACCGCCATCCTCCAGTCTCATCCTCTGTAATGCTGGGATTACAAGCATGTACCACCACGCCTGGCTCTTTTCTTTATTTTTGAAACAGGGTCTCACTGAGTTCAGAGGGCCTCAGTAGTAGCTGAGGCTGTCTGCGAACTGCAGTCCTCCTGTCTCAGCCTCTCTGGGATTTCAAGCATGGGCCACCACGCCTGGCTAAGACTTAATTTTAGATAGGGTTTTATTAAACTTTTAAGGTAGCCGGGTGTGGTGGCGCAGGCTTATAATCCCAGCATTTGGGAGGCTGAGACCAGAGGATTGCGGTTCGCGGACAGCCTCAGCTACTTAGTGAGGCCCTCTGCAACTCAGTGAGACCCTGTTTCAAAATAAAGGATAAAAAATTGGGCAGGGGTTGTAGCTCGGAGGTCAAATGCCTCTGGGTTCCATCCCCAGACCCGCAAAAAAACCCAAAAAACTTTTAAGGTAAAGCTAAATTTTCAAAGGAGGGTTCCTGGAGGTTCTGCAGATCCCAGGTGGCTTAGCCCTGCAGCTTTACCCGCGGGAGTCCCTGAGGCCAGGAGTCCTCGAGGAGCTGGTGGGCTGTGCACCTCCCAGACCCTTCCCTCCTCGGGCTTCCTGCCAGTCCAGGAGTCCTCGGCCGCTGTTCACAGGTGCCTTCTCCGATCTCTGTGTCTCTCCTGGCCTGCCTTTTCTAAGGGCAGGGGCCATTGCATTCAGGGTCCAGCCTAATCCAGGATGAATTCATTCCAGGGTCTTTAACTGTACCCGCAAAGATTCTTTTTCTCAATAACGTCACATTTACAATTAAGATGACCACTATTCAGCCCACTGCAGAGGTAAATGTGACTTGCTTGTAAGCAGAATTTAAAGAAAATTGAGGCACATTTATATGGTTTGGCAGATTTTATTTGTGATATTTTTAATGTAAGTTCTTGTTTTTTTTTTCCATTAGGAAATATGCAAAAGCCGAGACGCTTATGACAGTCACCGATCCTGTGCATGACATCGCGTTTGCTCCAAACTTGGGAAGGTCCTTCCACATACTAGCCATAGCGACCAAGGATGTGAGGATTTTTACCTTAAAGCCAGTGAGGTGAGTTTACACAGTGACAGATTTGGAGTCTCTAGGCTGCTTGTAGCTTTACTTGTGGAGGAGAGAAGCGGTGCTATGATTTAAAGAATAGGATCTTTTCTTTTTGCGAGTCTGGGGATGAACCCAGGGGAATTTGACCTCCAAACTACACCCCTGCCCTATTTTTTATTCTTTATTTTGAAACTGGGTCTCTCTAAGTTGCAGAGTCTCACTAAGTAGCTGAGGCTGTCTGCAAACCCTGATCCTCCGGTCTCAGCCTCCCGAATGCTGGGATCACAAGCGTGCGCCACCACGCCCGGTTCCCCTGCCCACTTTTTTATTCTTTATTTTGAAGTAGGGTCTCACTGAGTTGCAGAGGGCCTCGCTAAGTAGCTGAGGCTGTCTGCGAACCACCATCCTCCGGTCTCAGCCTCCCAAATTCTGGGATTACAAGCGTGTGTGCCACCACGCCCAGCTGAAGAATAGGTTCTTTAATGGATATTTTGTGTGTAACAATGTGACTTTTTGGGATGGGGAATTGAATAAAGAGATGAGATTTATATGCTCTTAATTGTCTTACTTAGGCTAATAACTAACACTGAATTGCTCCCCTGAATAAATTGGTACCTTATACGATGTTTGAATAAGACATTCTTGTGAATGATATATTACTTTTGATTTTAATTAGGAGTTTCATTTCTTCCCCTTTTTCTGCCTTTACAGTATTCCCTTTCAAAATAATTATTCAGTTTTTGACTCGTCAGCCTTGTTTGGGGATGACGTCTTTCCTTTTTCTTCCTTCCATGAGAGGATGTGATTCATGGGCTGGGTCACTTCAGGTCCTGGGGGGGGGGGGCATCCCGTGAAAATGACACTGGCCCAGCCCGAGATGGAGCGTGAAGGAATCCCCCTGGGCACACTATTGTAAAGTAACACGGATAGCTGGGCGTGGTGGCATGAGCCTCTAATCCAGCACTTGGGAAGCTGAGAAGGAGGGTCACAGGTTTGAAGCCAGCCTCAGGAGTTTAGTGAGGCCCTCAGCAACTTAGGAAGACCCTTATTCCAAATAAAAAATAAAATGGGGCTGGGGATGTATCTCAGAGGTAGAATGCCCCTGGGTTGAATCTCCAGTATCATATACACACAAAGAATAAATAAAATATCATGTTAACTACATGAGACTTTTTTATTTAGAACTGCATATATTCTTATTTTACTTAATTTTTTTGGTGGTACTGGGGATAGAACCCTTCTACCTCTGGGCTATACTCCCATACCTATTATTATTATTATTATTATTTGTATTTTATTTGGAAACAGGGTCTCTGAAGCCAGCGAGCTGGCTTCGAACTTGTGCGATCCTCCTGTCTCTATCTCACAAGCGTGGGGATTACAAGTGTGCGCCACCACACCTGGCCATATTCTAATTTATTTATTTGTTTTATTTATTTATTTTGGCAGAACTGGGGATGGAACCCAGGGGCATTCTACCTCTGAGCTATACCCTAACCCTATTTTATTTTTATTTTTTTGCGGGTCTGGGGATGGTACCCAGGGGCATTCAGCCTCTGAGCTACAATCCCTGCCCAATTTTTTATCCTTTATTTTGAAACATTGTCACTGAGTTGCAAAGGGCCTCACTAACTAGCTGAGACTGTCAGCAAACCGGGATCCTCCAGTCTCAGCCTCCCAGATGCTGGGGTGCGCCACCACACCTGGCTGCCCAGCCCTATTTTTTATTCTTTACTTTGAAACAAGCTCTCATTGAGTTGCAGAGGGCCTCACTAGTTAGCTGAGGCTGTCTGTGAACCATGATCCTCCTGTCTCAGCCTCCCAAGTACTGGGATTACAAGCATGTTCCACTATGTCTGGCTTCTTTTATTTTTAAAAACTCCTGTCAGACTTCTTTTTTTTTAATTAACAGGAAAGAACTTACTTCCTCTGGTGGGCCAACAAAGTTTGAAATCCATATCGTGGCCCAGTTTGACAGTCATAATTCTCAGGTCTGGCGTGTGAGTTGGAACATAACAGGGACAGTGCTGGCGTCTTCCGGAGACGATGGCTGTGTGAGGCTGTGGAAAGGTAAGGCAGTGGGCCGCAGCCCCGCCGCACGCCGCACGTGTCTGCTTTAGGCTTTTCCCCTGGAACTGGGTGTGGAGGTGCATGCCTGGATCCAAGAGGATTGCAGGTGTGAGGCCAGCCTCAGCAACGTCACGAGGCCTCTGCAACTGAGCGGGAGCCTGCTTTCAAGATAAAAAGCAAGCGCGCAGGGCGTGGCGGCGCAGACCGAGGACCGCGCTTGCGGCAGCCTCGGCTACTCAGGGAGACCCTGCTTCAAAAATGAAAAGACTAAGAAATCGGGCTGGGGGCATAGCTCGGAGGCTGAATGCCCGAGTTCCATCCCCAGTACTGTAAAACAACAACAAGAAGAACAAAAATAGGGCTAGGGATATTATCCAAAGTACACACTCTGGATAGGACCGCGGTCACCTTTCATTATGTAATGGAGACAGCCAGTCCTTACATCCAGTGCCTTCCCTTCCCTTCCTTTAACTCTCTAGTGTTCAAGAACCTTGAGGCTAAGCTGTGTGTGGCGGCGCACGCTTGCAATCCCAGCTTTCAGGAGGCTGAGACAGGAGGATCCAAGTTCACTCACAGCCTCGGCTACTCAGTGAGGCCCTCTGCAACTCAGTGAGGCCCTGTTTCAGAATAAGAAGAAAAAGTCGGGCTTGGGGTGTAGCCTGGAGGTAGAGTGCCCCTGGGTTCATCCCCAGTACCGCAAACAAAACAAAACAAAACCTTGGAATTGTAAGGTTTTTACAAGGCTGTGCTGAGAAAAAACTCATCTGGTTAATAGACACAGACTTTGGTTTCTCTTACTTGGTTCTGTGCTTTTCCAAGAATGTCTGTCTGTTGATCAGGTGGTCTGTGGTCTGTGCGCCACCGTAATGGGTGGCGTCTCATGCTTAGCATCCAAATTACCTCTGTCCTGGGACACTGACCCTGAGCAATTCGTTTCCCACAGTGCAGCTTGGTTAGACGCCTCCTGTGATCAGGTTCCGCGTGGCAGAACCAGCCAGACTTTCCTCAGTGGCTTTTGTTTTAAAGGGCCTGCTGTTCTCGTCAGGCCTGGGCCTTAGTGGACCACACAGCCGCACGCTTGGCTCCTTGACCGCTTTGCCGTCACAGAGTTGGCCGCGTGAGATAAGCCACTCACGTGCCTTCCTCACCTCCTCAGAGTTGGTCTCTGTCCACCCTGCAGACAGGAGGTGCCCGCGCGGGGGACTCACTGCCTTTCGCGAGTTACGATGGAAAGACACAGGCTTTTTTTTTTTTATGGTACTGGGGGAGGGAACCCAGGGCCTTCTACCTCTGGCTCCACTCCCAGACCTTTTTTATATTTTTTATTTGGAAACAGGGTCTCTTAACCCAGCTGAGGCTGGCTTCGAACCTACGTGATCCTCCTGTCCCAGCCTCCCAAGCGTGTCGCCACCACGCCCGGCGACACGGCTCATTTTGATATTAACTTAATGTGGTAGGCTAAGAGAATTGTCTCTGTTAATAGTCAACCAGAAAGTAAACGGGTGGCTAATGGTTTTCTGAGGTATGTATTTCATTAAAAGTTGTCCTTGGCTGAGTGTCCTGGCGCATGTGTGTAATCCCAGCTACTCAGGAGGCTGAGGCAGGAGGATTGCAGGTTTGAGGTCAGCCTCGGTAATTTAGCAACGCCCTGTCCCAAAACTGAAAAGGAGCTGGTGATGGGGCTCAGTGGTGCAGCACTTAACTATCATGCGTGAGCCTCTGGGTTCTGTCTTCAGTTCTCTCTCTCACACCACACACATGTGCACACATACACACACGCACAGACACATACACACACACACACACAAAATTGGTGTTAATGCTTACTTGGAAAGAAATCTAGCCCATAGATTCTCTCTGTTTCTCTCATTGTTTTAGGACACGGATACAGATTTGTGCTACTGTGCGTAGGTGTTAATCATGTTGCTGTATTTGAATATCTTCTTTCAGCTAACTACATGGACAACTGGAAGTGTACTGGTATTTTGAAAGGTAACGGAAGCCCAGTGAGTGGGAGTTCTCAGGGAAATTCAAATCCTGCCCTAGGTTCGAATACTCCAAGTCTTCAAAACTCATTCAGTGGATCTTCTGCTGGCAGGTAGGCTGTTTGTGGGAAAATTAGAAATTACCTTCTTTTTATTTATTTTATTTTATTTTTGGTGGTACTGGGGTTCCTGGAAGCCCTTCTACCTCCGGGCTACACTCCCAGACCTATTTTTACATTTTAATTTGGAAACAGGGTCTCCTAAGCAGCGCGCGCGGCTGGCTTCGAACCCGCGCGATCCTCCTGTCTCCGCCTCCCGAGCGCGGGGATGACAAGCGTGCGCCACCACGCCCGGCTCTATTCTTTATTTTGAAACGGGGTCTCACTGAGATGCAGAGGGCCTCACTAAGTGTCTGAGGCTGGCCGCGAACCGCAGCCTTCAGGTCTCAGCCTCCCGAATGCTGGGATAACAAGCGTGCCCACCACGCCCGGCCATTCCCTTCTTTTTAAACCATCTGGTGGCCATGCTAGAGGCATGCTAGTTTTTGAATTTTAAGATAAACGAAGAAAGTCACACATAATTATGACACTAGAATCTAAACATTCACTTTCTTCTGTTTTTGGCTTACTTGGTGATAACATTGACAAGTGGGTTGTGAGGCCACTAGACTGAGTCATGTTCTGAAACTTCGGCATCGCCGGCAGAGTGCTGAGGCCGTGTGAGGGTCGGCTTCCGCGGCCGGAGCCGGAGCGAGGCGCCTTCACGCGAGGCGCAGTCCTGCCAGCGGCTTCACGCTCTCGCCTGTAGCTTCTGTAAATAAAGTATGTTCAGGTTTTAGAGAAGACAGTGTTAACTGATGTGGCTTTTGTGTTTCAAACTTCAATGGGTATTATAAAAGGATAAAGTCTGAGATGTTGAGTTTTAGAAATTTCAGTAGCATTTGTTAGATTTTTGCGTATTATAATAAAGAATGCTTAAGCTTGGTGTGGCAGCACGTGCTTATTATCCTAGTGCTTGGGAGGCTGATACCGGAGGATCTGGGTTCGCAGCCAGCCTCAGCTACTTAGGCCCTCCGCAACTCAGTGAGACTCTGTTTCAAAATAAAGAATAAAAAATAGGGCCTGGGGTGTAGCTCGGAGGTAGAGTGCCCCTGGGTTCCATCCCCAATACTGGAAAAAAAAGTTTCAGAAAAATTGAGGTGATTCTAAGCAGTCCCCTTTGTTTTTGTATTCAAATTTCCAATATGTGAATCTGATTGATAATTAAGACATCTTTGTGAATAGTGTAGTTCACGAAACTTCCAAACTCAGCCATTACAAGACTGTCCTGTTTATCCTATCGCCATCCTAAACCAAAGAAGGAAATTGTGTTTAAGTGTGTCCATGTAATTTTATATCATTGTATTTTTACAAAAAATGTCCCGTGTGCAAGGCCCCGAGCTTGAACACCATCAGACACACACACACCAAGCCTGCTGTTTGATTTTGGAGTTGTTAAGTGTTTGTTAAAAGTCTCCGATTCATCCCCGTTGAGGATAGCAGAGGACAGAGGCAGTTTCCTGAAGCGGAGACGCCGGGCTTTGGAACCCGGCGTTGGCGCACGTTCTCTCTGGCCAGCGGCGCATGCTTTGATCTGTGTTCTTATGCGCGATGCCGTCGTTGTTGATCTGTGATGCATTTCCCCTTCTCCATTTGTATTATGTCCTCTAACAGAAAGCACAGCTGAACACAGCTCCCTGGAGTAACTTTGCTGTTTGCTGCTTGTTGCATGCACACGAGAGTGGAGAGCGAGCTCCTTTCCCCTTCCCCAGCGCCGTTTGACCTCTCCAAGACACCAGCAGCCGCTTCCTACCAAACAAAAGACCCTTAAAAAGACAGTGTAGATCATGTTTTTGTACTAGTCAGTGTATTGCCACTCTTTGAAACTCTTGGAATATAAAAGGAGAGGCTTCTTGTTGCGACATTGTCACCAAAACAACTTTTTGAAATGTTCCTAAAACTAACTGGGATTTAAACTTAAAGGATTGTTACCAGCCTTATCAGTGGTCGGGAGGAGGAAAGCGCGTGTCATTCCATTTGGACGACATAGGCATACTTCTTTTGTTTTCTAAATAAGCTAAAGTGATGGGTTTTTATAGTTTTAATTTGAAGAGTGAATAAATATTTTTCATAAAGATTGTTTTGAGTGCACATTTGTTTACCTTTTGTAGAATTGCTTTATATATTCCATACAACTCTTGTCATTTCACTGTAATATTTTAAAAAATCAGTAAAAGAAGAAATTAGTCAAGTAGTCCTAGTAAGACAGAGGTAAAATTGGACTGTAAAGTTCGTAGCCAAGTGGAACATTTGATATTTCTCTCATTTATAGTTTGTTAGGAAAATGGAAACACCTTGATAAGTTTTCAATTCATATTCACTAGAGATAAATGTTTCTAATATGTGCATGTGTATTTTTATGGTGTGATTCCATGACAACATACTCTGGAAATAGAAGAGAAGCAGTTAAAATTTTGCTAGGAGTGCATGCAAATCAACATTCCATGTCTCAGGATCTTGTTCAGCCTGCCGTTTCAGTGAGTTCATACCCTCTAAGGCTGTGATCTTGCTGACAAAGCTCTACATCTCTACCTTTGCTAAAATGCACACATATTACGGGTAAGTTACAAACTGGCGCAAGAATAACACTAGGGTATGATCATTCTTTGAGCCCTTTTACTACCAAAATTCTGTAGTTATTTTAAGGATTTTGCAGAAAAATGCATATGTTTAATGATTGTATTTCTTCAAAGTATGTTGCGGTAGCTAGCCATACGGTGTGAAAGTATTTGAACTGCTTCTCAGTATCATGTGTGCCTGCTGCTGCGGTGGGCAGCCTCAGGGAGCGCGGAGATCGTAAACCTAGAGAGCGGCACCACACGTCCCGAGCGGCTCGGAACGTTCTCATCCTGTGAGACCAAGTCTTTCTTTGTAACGTTCATGCTGACAGGTTTTTGATATTTTAAGTTTAACAGATTGCATTTCTTTCTTTGAAGTTTTTATACTTGCTTACGCAATCTTGGTTTGAGTAAGGGTCTTGATCTGTGCTATTGTTCTGTTTTGGCATGGGTATACTAAAGCTTATTTCCAGCATGTGTTTTCTCCTCCTTGGTTCTCTCTGTATTTACTACTTTTCTCTTTCTCTTGTGTTTTTTCTTTTTCCCCGTTGTTTTCGTTTGTTTTGGTGTTTTGTTCCTGTCTCCATTGTTTCAGGTATTTCTTTCCCCCTCTGGATTCCCCACGGGCTGGATCGAGATGGTCCAGTTGTGCCCAGCTCCCTCCTCCTCCTCCTCCTCCTCTGGCAGAGCCCTCTTGCGATGCTGACACTGCCAGCCTCCAGTATCCTCACCCTCGCAGACGATATCTCTCTCAGCCTCTTAACCCCTTGCCTGAGAACGAAGGCCTTTAGACACTGGCGCTCCTAACTGCTTCTGCTCCTGGCTGCTCTCTGTTTTTCTCCATTTTCTTTCAGAAGAGCTTTCTGGGTAGGGTCTGTCCTGCACGCACTGCCACCAGGACAGTGTTTGGACCCTCGGGCCGTTTGTGAGCCTGCATCAAAGGAGCGCGGGCTTCACTGCCGACCTTTGATGCTGTGTGGCCGGGCAGGGGGCGTGGCGCGGCCCCAGGGCTGGCTGCACAGTGCCCGTTCTGTGGATTTTATCCTGAACTGTTACTGTAGTCTTCAGTTTCCTCTGCTTTGTCATACTGGTTGATGTGAAAACATATCATTATGGGTTCATTCTGCCTCTGAGTCATATTGAGACATGTTTTTAATTTTTCAGGCTATGTTGCGAGTAACTAGTATGTAAAAGAAATCATTCCTCTGTATGAAGCAGCAAAACATAATACGGATTTTTTTAAAAGAAAATTGTCATTCACTACTTAGAATTATTATTTAAGGCTTTTGTAATTATTATCCAATTAGTTATTTAATAAATCTATTTAAAAAAATATGAATCGCTTGCTTGTAAAAACAGAATATTTTATTTAAAATAGTTGGTAGCGCCTCCTCTCGTCCTTTTGCCATGTCAGAACACAAAGCCAAACAAATGAGAAGGAGGGGACTAGAGAGCCGGTGTGGAAAGAAACATTTAGAACTGTAGATGTTGGCTTTAATCCCATTGGCTCAGCCGGGCGCGGTGGGCATGCTGGTCACCCCGGCACTCGGGAGGCTGAGACCTGAGGGTCGCGGTTCGCGGACAGCCTCAGCTACTTAGTGAGGCCCTCTGCAACTCAGTGAGACCCGGTTTCAAAATAAAAGAATAAAAAATAGGGAAGGGGGTGTAGCTCGGAGGTCAAATACCCTTGGCTTCCACCCCCAGACCTGCAAAAAAAAAAAAAAAAAAAAATCTCATTGGTTGTCATTAGAATTTTTTTTGTGTGTGTGTGTGGTGGTACTGGGGTTCCTGGAAGCCCTTCCACCTCTGGGCTACACTCCCAGACCTATTTTATACCTTTTTATTTGGAAACAGGGTCTCTTAAGTCAGCGCGGCTGGCTTCGAACCTGCACGATCCTCCTGTCTCCACCTCCCAAGCACAGGGATTACAAGCGTGCACCACCACGCCCAGCTATATTTTTTATTTTGAAACACAGTCTCTTGAAGTTGTGGAGGGCCTCACTAAGTAGCTGAGACTGTCTGGGAACAAATGCTGGGATCACAAGTGTGCGCCATCATGCCTGGCTAGAATTCATTGCTTTCTAAACAATCTTTTTGGGTGTGGTACTGGAGATTTTATTTATTTATTTAATTATTTATTTATTTGTGGTACTGGGGGTGGAACCCAGAGGGTTTCTACTTCCGGGCTATATTCCCAGCCCTGTTTTGTATTTTATTTAGAAACAGGGTCTTACTAAGTTGCTGAGAGCCTAAGTAGCTGAGGCTGGCTTCGAACCTGTGCAGTCCTCCTGTCTCAGCCTCCCAAGCGTGGGGATGACAAGCATGTGCCACCATGCCCAGCTGGTCCTGGAGATTAAACCCAAGGGTATTCTGCTTCCAAGCTATACTCCAGCCCTATTTTTTTTTTTTTTTTTTTTTTGTGTGTGTGTGTGGTATTGGGGTGGAACCCAGGGGCTTTCTACTCCAGGCTATACTCCCAGACCTCTTTTATACTTTATTTGGAAACAAGGTCTAAGTTGCTGAGAGCCTCACTCTGGCTGGGCTGGCTTCAAAACTGCGTAGTCCTCCTGTCTCAGCCTCCCAAGCGCTAGGATTACAAGCGTGAGCCACCATGCCCGGCTCCTCTCCAGCCCTATTTTTAAATTTTTTTTTTTTTTTTTTGCTGGTCTGGGGATAGAACCCAGGGGCATTCGACCACTGAGCTACACCTCCTGCCCTATTTTTTATTCTTTATTTTGAAACTGTGCGGGTCTCACTGAGTTGCAAAGGGCCTCACTAAGTAGCAGAGGCTGTCTGCAAACCGCTATCCTCTGGTCTCAGCCTCCCAAATGCTGTAATTACAAGCGTGTGCCACCGCGCCGGGCTTTAAGTTTTTATTTTGAAATGACCTTACTACTTGCTGAGGCTGTCCTTGAACCTGTGATCCACCTGTTTCAGCCTCCCAAATTACTGTGATTACAGGCATGTGCCACCACACCTGGCTTAAAAAGTTTTAAAGTTAGAAATAAAATACATTTGAAAGCCAGGCAAGGTGGCTGTAATTATGCCACCAGGATTATGCTTTTAATCCCAGTACTTGGGAAGTTCAGACAGGAGGATTGCAGGTTTGCGACCAGTCTCAAGTACTTAGTGAGGTCCTCTGCAACTTAGTGAGACCCTGTTTCAAAATAAAGAATAAAAAATGGGGCTGGGGATGTAGCTAAATGGTAGAATGTCTTAGGGTTTAATCCCCAGCACCCAAAATAAATAAATAAATAAATTGGTCTGGGGTGTAGCTTGGAGGTAGAATCCTCTTAGGTTCAATCCTCAGTACAACAAATATATACATTATAATATACTGGTTCAAGGCAATGATTAATGATTAAAGCTATGGGGCTAAAGCCAGGTCTGATCTTGTTTGCAGACAGCCTCAGCTACTTAGGCCCTTTACAACTCAGTGAGACCTGATTCAAAATAAAGAATAAAAAGTAGGGCTGGGGGTGTAGTTCGGAGGTAGAATGCCCCTGGGTTACACACACACACACACACACACACACACACACACACACGCACGCACGTAAAATAGAGTGGGGATGTAGTACGCCCCAGGGGTCAATCCCCAGTATCACAAAAAGACAAAACACTAAAAACACTATGGGGCTAGTAATACCTGTGTTGGTTCCGTTTTCTTAGGAAACGTGTAGCCTTCTCGCTCTCAGATGTGTGTGAACAGCATCTCATGTTAGTTGCATGGGTGAAATAATTGTTACAACCATATGGATTGTGTGTGTGTGGTTCTGGGGATTGAACCCAGATGCCTTCTACCTCCAAGCTATACCTTCAGCCCAATTTTAATTTAATTTTATCTTGAAACACTCTGGGTTGCTGAAAGTCTTGCTAAATTGCTGAGGCTGGCTTTGAACCTGGGATCCTCCTGTCTCTGCCTTCCAAGTTCTGGGATTACAGGCGTTTGCCACCAAGCCTCTTAAGCCCCCTCCCCCTAGTGCCAGAGATTGAACCTAGGGCCTCTTGAATGCTAGGCAAGCACTCACACTCGCCAGAGTTAACAGTCGGTAGGGGCTCCTGTGATCCCAGTGTGGGAGGCTGAGAAGAAGGATTCGGGTTAGGAAGGAAGGAAGAAGGTAGAAACTGCAGTAGGCATGAAAGCCTTTGCCGTCCTAGAGCCGTGAGATCTGGCAGGCATGCGGGACTCCAGGCAGAGGGGTTGAGGTAAGACAGGCTAGGGTTGTATTCAGGGAACAGAATGGCAAGTTTGATGAGAGCGGAGTACATTTAGGCGGCCAGTAGGAGGTGGATCTAGAGCAGGTTGTGGTCCATGAAAGGCTCTGTTGGGCTGGGGCACGCCACTGGCATAGGGAATTTGGGAGATGCCTGGTGTTTTCATTAGGTAGGCATCACTTCTGGTTCCCTGGGAGGCACCCTGGCTTTGAGACCTCTGCTGGTGCTGTGTGTGTGTGTGTGTGTGTGCGCGCGGGTCTGGGGATGGAACCCAAGGGCATTCGACCCCCGAGCTATACCCCCTTACCCTATTTTGTATTCTTTATTTTGAAACAGGGTCTCACTAAGTTGCAGAGAGCCCCGATCCTCTGGTCTCAGCCTCCCGAATGCTGGAATGATAAGCATGTACCCGGGTCTGGCTCTTTTTTGTGTGTGTGTGGTACTGGGGATGGATCCCAGGGGCATTCTAAATCTGAGCCACATCCTCAGCCCTGTTTTTTATTTTTTATTTTGAAACGGGGTCTCACTGAATTGCAGAGGGCCTAAGTGGCTGAGATTGTTTGCCAACTGCAGTCCTGTGGTCTCCGCCTGTCAGCCTCTGGAATGCTGGGATGACAGGCCTGGTGGCTGCTCTACTAAAGGAGGAGGTGTGCGTATCACAGGGGGAGTTGTGGCTTCCTTTGCAGTTGACCAGGGTAGACGCTGAGGTGTTGGGGCATTGCTGCTCTTTGCTGGGTACCTTCCTGTGGCAGTTACATGGTTACCTGCCGGAGTCCTCACAGCCAGCCTCTGAGGCAAGTGCTCTAATTGGCCTCATTTCATAGGTTAATGATACTTTCCCCAGGTACTGCATGGCTTCCATCCAGAAGGAGGGGGTGCCAGGATCCACGCTAGCCAGCCCTGCGTGCAATCCACGCTCTCCTGCTGCCTGCACGTACCTTGGCACTGGGGATTGAACCCAGGGACATTCTACTACCAAGCTTCTACCACCGTTCTACCCAAGCCTTTTTTTTTGGGGGGGGGTCTGGGATGGAACCCAGGGGCATTCGACCTCTGAGCTACACCCCCTGCCCTATTTTTTATTCTTTACTTTGAAACAGGGTCTCACTGAGTTATGGAGTACCTAAGTAGCTGAGGCTCTGGTCTCAGCCTCTCAATGCTGGGATTACAAGCATGTGCCACCCCAGCCCTTTTAATTTTGAAATAATCTCTGAATTGCTGTGAGTCCCGCCAAATTGCTGAGGCTGGTCTTGAACTTGCCATCATCCTGTCTGTCTCCCAAGTACTGGGATTACAGGCGTGCACCACCATGCCTTGCTGAAATACTTTGGCTTGCAGTTCTCTCATTAGAGATCCAGATTGATGAGTGTGGGGAGAGCTCTGGTGACCCGAGACTTATGGGGGTGATTAATGAGGTCAGTGGGGTTCTTGGTGAAGGACAGTCTGGAACGTTTCAGGAGTTCAGCTTCCAGTGTATAGCCAGTTGGGTTAAGAGTTGATAAAGGGTGGCTTATATCACTCAGAAAGATCCTTTGAACTTTACAAGTGTATTCACTTTATGGAAGACTCAGAAGCTTAAGATTTTTCTTCATTTTATCTTTCCTTATTGAATGTGCACTAGGGAGAAGTGAGCACTAAGTCTGAAGTGTAGTAAGAGAGGCCAAGAGAACTGCAGAGAGATTGGTTTGGACAACTAGGAGACCGTTCCTGATAAAATATGTGAAAGTGGTGCTCAGAACCAAGCTAGATAACACGGAGTGAGGAAAGGTAAGGTCTAGAAGAGGCCCTTGGAGGGAAGGAGACAGGTGATACGGTCAGGTAATGGGAGGTGTGTGCATGCGGCTGCGGGGGAGCAGTGGTTTTTTTTTGTTTGTTTGTTTGTTTTTTCTTTGCAGGTCTGGGGATGGAACCCAGGGGCATTCGACCTCCGAGCTACACACCCTGCCCTATTTTTTTTTTTTATTATTTATTTTGAAATCGGGTCTCACTGACTAGCAGAGGGCCTCACTAAGTAGCTGAGGGTGCTCGCAAACCGCGATCCTGTCTCACTCAGCCTCCCGAATGCTGGGATTACAAGCGTGCGCCACCATGCCCGGCAGGAGCAGTGTTTTTAATAGAAAACAACCAGTGGAGGGTAAGTCAGGAATGCTAGCTGCGCAGTTTTGGAGGAGCCAGAACATGAGCAAATAGATGACTTCCCCCACCAGGCCAAATTCAGTAGTAAGGATTGTAAGGCTCAATTGTGCGTTTTTTCTTTTCTCTCCTACCAGTGCAAAAGGCATCTCTTAGAATATTCGGTAACTGTTGAATGAAGTTAAGGCATTGACTTTGGAAAATAGCAGCTCGCTTCCTTTTGAGACTCGTGGGGAAGAGTTTGAGATCCTTTTAAATGAGGTGTTGAAAGCGAGTTGCCGTTCTGGTTTCAGTAAAGCGGCTAGGGCGTGCGCTGAGCAGGCGGTGGCGCGATCTGTGGGCAGGGATGGGGAAAAGGCGCAGTCTGGGGGAGAATTCCGTCTCCTTTCAGTTTTCCAGCCGGGACCGACCTTATCCAGCTCCGAGGCGAGCGGGTTAAGGCGCTGCCGCGAAGGCACGATTTAGTGGCGTCGGGCAGACCGTGACACCCACGGCGTCGGGAGGGTCCGCGTCTACTGTCGTGGGGACAAGTACGGAGCGGCCATTTGTCCGTACTCCCGCCCGCCATACTGCCGGTGTGCTGGGCGGATGGCGCGGTCTCGGGGTCCAAACCGAACCGGGTGAGCGCCGCGGCCGCGTTCTCTGCTCCGCTGCCGGAACCTCGGGCGCAGTCCCCCGCTTCAAATCCTGGGCGCGCGGCCTTGGCCAATCAGCGGGCCCGGGCGGTGCCGCCCTCCGCGCCGGCCAATGGGAGGCCGGCCCCGCGGGCCCGCCACGCCCCCCGGCCGCGAACCGCCGTGAAGCCGGCGCGCGGGACGGCCGGCTCGCGCATGCGCGGCGGGCGGTTTCCTGCGCTCGGCCGGCGGCCCCGCAGGAGCGGCGCGCGTGTGCGGCGCGGAGGCCGGCTGCGGGCGTCCTCGCTCGCGGCCGCAGCGCGCTGTTGGGGTCGGGCCCCGCGGCCGAGGCCTCGCCGCCCGGGCGCGGGTGTGCGCACGGGGCGCGGCCGAGGAGGTAGGACGGGCCGCCGCGGCTCCAGCGCCGCCCGCGCCGCCTGGCGTGTGCGTTTTTCGGGTTTGCGGAATGTGCAGCGAGTTAACATCACTCTTGCTCTGCTCTGCTCTGCGTTTCAGGCTTTACCTAGTAAAGCACGCGGTCCCTTTCTACACCATCGTTTGGAGGGCAGCTGCGTGTGTAACACTGTTGACGTTTGTGGTTACCATCTTGCGGTCACTCCACTGGCGTTTTATCTGTTCCAAAATCAACGTTTTCTCCGAATTCCAGTTTTGTGGGAAAAGTTTACGGTAAGCTTTGAAAACCAGTTTAGCAGGATACCAAACACCCGCGTAATTTCGAAGTATAGCCTTAAAGTGTCAAGAGTAAGAGAGCTTTGGGAAGTTTGGCGAGGCTGTGATTCCACAGCCTGTACTTTTCAGTGTGCCTAATTGCACACGTAGACCTGCAGCTAATGATTACATAATAAATAAATGATTGCAAATAGTTTTTGTACACAAATGTTATTAAAACAAACTGCTAAAACTGTATGTGAAATTTGATGTCACTTAAGAGAATAGTAAGAGAAATAGCAAAAATGGCTACTTTATTCAAGTACAGCAGCAGAAGAGAGATAAGATTGAATTATCTCCACTTTAGTGGTGCAGGAAGGGTGAGTAATGTAACACTGAGGGAAGTCAGGGAAAGTGTAGCTTTTCTAGAACAGTGTTATCTTTTTTTGAACCAAGAAATGAGATACTAGATTACATCTTGAGGAAGTGTGTGTGTGTGTGTGTGTGTGTGCGCGCGCTCACGCTTTACTGGGACTTGAATCCAGAGGCATTCTACTTCCAAGTTACATCCCCAGCCTGATTTTTTTAAGATAATATTTGGAAATAGGGTCTTGCTAGGTTGCCGGGACTGGCTTTGAACCTGTGATCCTTCTTGCCCCAGCCTCCCACGTACTGACTGGGATTCTAGGTGTGTACCACCACACCTCGCTTGAGGAGTCTTCTAATGAGTGTGTTACTGTCAGTGAAGCACTCAACTCTGTATTCTGTGATAAGAATCACCAGCTCCTAAGTGGGCTACCATATTTATCTTTATATTCCTGGTGCCAGGTAGGTTACCTTTCATGGTTGTGCTTGATAATGGTTATGGCTTGAATGATATTTGAATAATGTTTAAATTTTCTTTGGATTTGACCCTGGGGATAACTATTGAGTTCAGTGCATATTTTAATGCAACTTAAGTGTCTATAAATAAATGAATTACAAATTTGCAAGGATAGCCTGGGGCAGGCTAGTTGGGTGACTTGTGTAGGAGTTTGGATTCTGAAGCGATGGACGCACGCTTGTCATCCCAGCATCGGGAGGCTGAGGATCCAGATTCGCAGCCAGCCTCAGCTACTTAGTGAGCCCTCTGCAACTTAGAGACCCTGTTTCAAATAGAGACTCAAAAGTAGGGCTGGAGGTGTAGCTCGGAGGTAGCATGCCCCAGTTTCACCCCCAGTTCCATCCCCAGTACCACAAAAAACAAAACCAAAACAACAAGAGTGATGGGCAGCAGGAATGGGGCTGTAGCGATGGGTCTACAGGAGCTCCTTTTACCTGTGGTTTGAAGTGTTAGAACTTGCTCGGTAATTGAGAGCAGGAGAGATCAGGATGGTCCTCAGTGTCCAGGTTAGAGAGCCAGAGTCAGCCCGGATCAAGACTGAAGAGAAGGGAGGGGGAGGGGAAAATTGGTTTTCTATTGGCTGACTTGCTCGCCCCGGGAGACGGGGGGTAAGGTTTGGAAATCTAGGTCAGGGGTCTGGTGGAGGTGGCTGGGAGCCGAGGAGGTGGCACCGTGTGGAGAGAACTAGGGCTGGGCGGTCTGCTGGGTGGCCCTGCTCGCGGTTCTTAATCCCTCTCGGCCTTGGTCGCCTCAGTTGTAGGGATGACAATTACAAATTGGATGCAAGAGAGCTGGGGACGGTGGCGCACGCTCGTAATCCCAGTATTTGAGAGGCTGAGACAGGAGGATTGCAGTTCATAGCCAGCCTCAGCTACTTAGTGAGGCCCTGTTTCAAAATAAAGAATAAAAAATGGGGGGGGGTAGCTCCGAAGTCGAATGCCCCTGAGTTCCATCCCCAGACCTCCACAAAAACAAAACAAAAAGAAATTGGATGCAAGAATTATAGTCAAGTACAGCACTTGGCGAGATCAGTGAGGGCTCACGGATGGTCTCTTCCAGCTCACATGATTCCGACTCGTACACCTGGTTTGATATCAGGTACTGAAGTATACCAGCCAAGACGTTCCCTAAGGAACGGCCTTCTGTGTACAGGGGCCAAGTTGAGTTCACTGCCGAGAACTTCTTTTTTTTCATTTCACAAATATTTATTGAGTACCTGTTCCGTGCTAGGTCTAGGGATTGTCAAATAGTGAAGAACAGGTAGCCAGGACCCTGCTCTTAGTGGGCAGTGGTCTGGTGAGACAGACATCAAATGCCAGGTGAACAGAGGAGCGGGGCGCAGTGGCACACACCTGTAATCCCAGTGCGTGGGGAGCTGGGACCGGAGGATCGAAGGTTCCAGGGCAGCCTTGGCAATTTAGTAAGCCCTCTGCATCCTAGCGAGACCCTGTTTGAAAACAGAGAAGGGCTGGGGATGAAGCTCGAGGTAGAATGCCCCTGGGTTTAATCCCCAGTACTACCATCAAAAAAAAAAAAGAATGGATGTAATAGACTGTAGGGTTATATTGGTTGAATGATAAAGGGTAACCGCTCTTACAAGGCGACGTTCAAGTTGAGGTTCGGGCTGTGAAGAAGCTAGTTATGCAAAATCTCGGGAGAAAAATATTTTGGACCCCGAGGTAGAACAAAACATCCAAGAGGTTGGGGTGTGGCTCAGTGGTAGAGAACGTGGCTAGCAAGGCCCTGGATCCAGTCTCTGGTACTGCTGGGCGGGGGACAACAGGAAGTCCAGTATGTGGTGAGTGAGCCTTGAGGGGCCGAAGCTGAGGTGGTGCGGGCGTGCTGGTGCAGCCTGTGATCCCAGTGCTTGGGAGGCTGAGACCAGAGGATCACAGGTTCACACCTAGCTGCAGCTACCTAGTGAGGCCGTGTTTCAAAAGAAAAAGAATAAAAAATAGGGCTGGGGATATGGCTCAGAGTAGAAGGGCCCTGGGTTTCAGTCCTCGGTACTGCCAAAAAACCAAAAACCCGAGGTGGGGACTTGGCACCTTTGACTGCTGTGGAGGAGCGGCTGCAGAGGCAGAACGGGCAGCGTGGGGCCTGGTCAGAGGCGCTCGGGCACAGGCTGGGGCACTGGGTGGTTCAGAGTAGGTTTTCTTTTGGTTCTAGCAACTGAACCCAGAGCTTTTCTATCTCTAAGGTAGACCCCTAGCCCTATTTGTGTGTGTGTGTGTGTGGGGGGGGTACTGGGAATGGAACCCAGGGGCATTCTAGCTAACCCGATTTTTTATTCTTTATTTTGAAACAAGGTCTCGCTAAGTTGTGGTGGGCCTCACTAAATAACTGAGGCTGGTTTTGTACCTGCACGATCCTCCTATCTCAGCCTTCCAAGTACTGAGATTATAAGCATGAGCCACCATGCCCAGCTCCCAGCCCTATTTTTGATTCTTTATTATGAAACAGGATCTTACTAAATTGCTGAGGGCCTCTAAGTAGCTGTGACTGGCTTTGAACCTGCGTTCCTCCTATCTCAGCCTCCCGAATGCTGGGATGACAAGTGTGGACCACCACACTCGGTTTGAAACAGTCTCCCTGAGTTACTGGGGGCCTTGCTCAGTTGCCAAGGCTGACCTTGAAGCTGCAGTCCTCTTGTCTCAGCCCAAGTACTGGAACTTCAGGCCTGGGCCACCAGGCCAAGCAAAGAAGGTAAGTTGAATGCTTGGTGTTTATATTCTTATCCATAAAGTAGCAAAGTAGTCTGAGATTTACTTTACCTCAGAACATCTCATTGATGTAAAAAATCATTGTTTCCTAAGATTGGTTTTCTAAGATTTCTGAGACTTGTATTTTTATTATTTGAAAAAGTTTCTAGCGATACTTGCTTTGTAAAAATACCTCTGTTGTTGCAGTGAGATGGAAGAACTTCGCGGCATCGCAGAAGAGTCATTTCCAAGCTTCTTAGCCGATTCGTTGCTTGGCAATAGTGGGACTTTGGAAAATGTTACTCTTTCTTCAAATCTCGGCTTGCCCGTTGCAGTTTCCACACTTGCTCGGAATAGACCCAGCACGGATAACAGGTATGGTTTATTTGAACAGATACTTTGTTGGGTCTGAAACCTGTAGCACGCTGATGCGGAGCTGATGCGGAGCCCTGTTGCCTCCTGGCACAGAGAGGCCGTCCTGGGCGGCGGGCCTGGCTCTGCCTCCATCCCCTGTGTGTCGGCCTGTGTCTCTCACCTCGCTGGCTCTGCCTGCTTTTCTGTTGCACATTGAGAGTATCGCCCCACAAGACATCACGAATTACGTGTGTGTGGAGAGAGTGCCGGGCACTGAACCCAGGCCTTCTACCTCCGCGTTTCACCCAGCCCTGTTGTGTTTTACTTTGAAATAGGGTCTAAGTTGCCGAGGCTGGCCTTGGATCTGCAGTCCTTCTGTCTCAGCCGCCCAGGTAGTGGGATTATTGCTGTGTGCTACCATGCCCGATTTAGGATTATATCTCTAGCTACACAAGGAGACTTAACAAACTCTCAAAGTCTCGGGCGTTGCCGGCCTGGCGTGGCTCGCATGTCCATCCCGAAGCTGGCTGCGCCCGGCTGCGGCTCGGGTGGCTGGGCGTGTTTAGCTGTGGCGGGGCCTCCCCTCCCTCATCTCAGCCAGTGTGAGCAGCCTCCTTCCCCTCCAGTGTGCTCTGTGCTTCCGAGGCAACTTAGATCGGAGTTTCCACTGCCCCGGTCAAAACCAGCTTCCTTAGGAGCCAAACCAGCTTGACTTTTCTTATTCCAGTCTTATAACCAGCTAAATGTTTGGTTAAGTATTGCTTATTTCTGTCCCTCCAAATATGATGTGCTGGGTACATGCATGTAGGGTCTTGTACAATGCGTCAAGTTTGCCCACGTTTAGATACCTGACCACTCGTCCATTTCTCAGCCTTGTCATTTGGTGAAAAGCATCTCATTATCTTTGAGACAAAGGGCTTGGATTGAGTCTCCGTAATCTCCTAGCTTTAAAATTTCTGCGACTGAAGCTGGGCGTGGTGGCGCACGCTTGTAATCCCAGCATGTGGGAGGCTGAGACTGGAGGATGGCGGTTTGCGGACAGCCTCAGCTACTTAGTGAGGCCCTCCGCAACTTAGTGAGACCCTGTTTCAAAAAAATAAAGAATAAAAAATTGGGCGGGGGGTGTAGCTCGGAGGTCAAATGCCTCTGGGTTCCATCCCTAGACCCACACACACAAAAAAAATTTCTGTGACTATTTTTTTGTTATTCTGTTTTGTTTTTAATCAAGGCACCGATTTATTTAGGAAAGCAAGCATTTCACACTTGAGGGGAAAGATAACGCAGGCTCCTTCCTGAGCCGGGATCCCCTACTGTCGATGCAGATGGGCGATGCCCCGTGGTCAGCGCGGGTGTCCAGTGCTCTGTGCAGAGCTAATAGTTTCGAGCACTGAGGGTCCTATCAATTTTTAACTCTCTGATGGCTGGCTTTACTGTCATCTAGCTCCATGCCATGGTGAATTTTAAATGTATCTAACCCAACCCCTTACCATCTGTCCAGGTGTCCCGATGCCCAGGCATCTTACTTAGTCGATGGGAGGTTTTCGGTCCCATCGGAGTCATCTCGCAGCTGCCAGAGTGACGGTGAGCCGAGAGAGCAGCTGCAGCTCAGCTTTCAGGATGACGAGTGAGTCCATCCCCTCATTTGCTTGCTCTGTGCTCAGTGGTAGCCCTGGTCTTACGGAAAACGTAACTAAATCTGATTACTTCTGAGTATCTTTAAGAGTTTTCTTCATACGTTGTAATTAAATCTTTAGCCTTTGAAAACTTTTCCTGGCTCTAAAACTTAAGGTGGTCATTGAAAAAAATAGAAAACAGCTGTGTGTGGTGGCACACACTTGTAATCCCACTGCTTGGGAGCCGGAGACAGGAGGATCACAGGTTTGCAGCCAAGCTTAGCAACATAGGATCTCTGCAACTTAGTGAGACCCTGTTTGTTCCAAATAAAAAATAAAATAGGGCTGGGTGTGTAGCTCAAGAGGTAGAATGCCCCTGGGTTCCATTCCAGTAAACGCGCGCGCGCGCGCGCGCGCGCGCACACACACACACACACACACACACACACAGTAGAAAACAGAACTGTTATGAAGACATTAAAGGCCTATGAGCCTGTTAACTGGAGAATGGCCATTGATTACATTTTTCATTTGCAGTCTTACTATTTTCTCTGCACATATATGATTTAATTTTTACAGACTAAGATTTAGCTGTGTACTGTTTATAACTTTAAAAATAGTACATTGGTCATGCGTGGTGGCTTGTAATCCCAGAATTCTGGAGGCAGAGACAGGAGGATCGTGGTTTGCAGACAGCCTCAGCTACTTAGTGAGGCTCTCGGTAACTTAGTGAGACCCCTGTTTCCAAATAAAATATAAAAATAGGTCTGGGGGTATAGCCCAGAGGTAGAAAGTCCCTGCATTCCACGCCCATTACCACCTAAATAAATAAATAAGTAAATAGACTAAAAAATAGGGGTGAAGGTGTAGCTCAGAGGTAGAGTGTGCCTGGGCTCCATCCCCAGTACTGTAAAAAGCCCATCGTGTTCATCTTCTAGGCACAGCTGGTATGTGTCTTTTATGTTGTTGACAACTGTACTCGAGTCTCTTGAGCATGTAGATTCTAGCAGCTTTGCTGCTAACGACGTAATGAACTTCTTTATTCATATATGTCATATACATACTTGGCATACCCAGATTATTTTAGTAAGATGAATTCCTGCTGGGTGTATGGCACATTCCTGTACTCTCAGTACCTGAGAAGCTAAGGCAGGAGAATCAGGCCAGTCTCACAAACTTAGTGAAATCCCAGCAACTTTTACCCAGTTTCAAAATAAAAAAAATCAGGCTGGCTGTATCTCAGAGGTAGAATGCTCCTAGGTTCCATCCCCAGTAACACATACAGAGAAAAAAAGATGAATTCCTAGAATATAAATGGCTGAGCTAAAAGGATTTCTGTGTGTGTGTGTGTGTGTGTGTGTGTGTGTGTGTGTGTGTGTGTGTATGTGTGTGTGTTGGGGATCAGGGACAGTTTTATCTCTTAGCTACACCCACAATCTTATTTATTTATTTATTTATTTATTTATTTATTTATTTATTTATTTTGGTGGTACTGGAGGTGGAACCCAGAGGCTTTCTACCTCCGGGCTATACTCCAATACCTACTTTTTATATTTTTATTTGGAAACAGGGTCTCACTAAGTTGCTGAGAGCCTCACTAAGTAAGTTGAGGCTGGCTTCGAACCTGTGCGATCCTCCTGTCTCAGCCTCCCAAGCGTGGGGATTACAAGCGTGCGCCACCACGGCCCGCTTGCTTGCTTGCTTGCTTGCTTGCTTGCTTGCGTATGTATGTATGTATGTATGTATGTATGTATGTATGTATTGATTTATTTTGTGGTACTGGGGATGGAACCCAGGGGCATTCTACCTCTGAGTGATACCTCAGCCCTATTTTTAATTCTTTATTTTGCAACAGGTCTCACTGAATTGCAAAGGGCCTCACTGAGTTGCTGAGGCTGTCCGCGAACCATTATCCTCCTGGCTCAGCCTCCCAAATGCTGGGATTACAAGGGTGTGCCACCACGCCCAACTTCAGTTTTTGTTTTGAAACAGGGTCTTATTCCTGGAGTCTTGCTAATTTTCTGAGGCTGAAATCCTCAGCAAATCTCAAACCTGAAATCCTCCTGTCTCAGCCTCCCAAGTACTGGGATTCCAGGTCTGCACCACCACGCCTGGCTAATAGTATTTCTTTTTCTTTTCTTTTCTTTTTTTTTGGCGGGTCTGGGGATGGAACCCAGAGGTATTCGACCTCTGAGCTACATACACCTCCTGCCCAATTTTTTTATTCTTTATTTTGAAAGAGTCTCACTGAGTTGCGGAGGCTCTCACTTAGTAGCTAAGGCTGTCTGCGAACCGTGATCCTCCGGTCTCAGTCTCCCAAATGCTGGGATTACAAGCATGCGCCACCACGCCCAGCTCAATATTTCATTAAAAAAAATTTTTTTTTTTTGTGGTACTGGGGGTGGGACCCAGGGGTTTTTCTACCTCCAGGCTATACTCCCAGACCTCTTTTATACTTTATTTCTAAACGGGGGTGTCTCAGTAAGTTGTTGAGAACCTCACTCAGTAGCTGAGGCTGGCTTTGAACCTGTGCAATCCTCCTGTCTCAGCCTCCCAAGCTCTGGGATTACAAGAGTGTGCCACCATGCCCGGCTCATTTTATTAATTAAAAAATATATATTTTTTGTGGTACTGGGAGTGGAACCCAGGGGCTTTTCTACCTCCGGGCTATACTCCCAGACCTATATTTTATACTTTATTTGGAAACAGGGTCTCACTAATTTGCTGAGAGCCTTACTAAGTAGTTAAGACTGGCTTCGATCCTGTGCGACCCTCCTGTCTCAGCTTCTCAAGTGCTAGGATTACAAGCGTGCGCTACCACGCCTAGCAGTATTTCATTTTTTAAAGCCAAACCAGCACATAGCTCCTTAGAAACTGGCACCAGATCATAGGCTTGATAGATGTACATGATGCTATTTAATATTTGCTGGTATTAATATTATTATTTTCTGTGTGTGGTAAAGGGGATTCTACCCTGGGCATTGTACCTCTGAGCTACATCCCCAGCGCTGTTTTTTGTAGGTCTTGCTCGGTTGCTGGTGATCGTGAAGTCACTGAGGCTGACTTCACACCTGCAGTCCTCCTGTCTCAGCCTCCCAGATGCTGGGATTCCAGGCGTGTGCCACCACCCGGCTAGTGGTATTATTTTTGATCTTTGATATTAGAGATAAAATAACTTATGCATATGTATGAAAGGAAGTTTGGACATTTATAAAACCCAAATGTAAAGGAGTAGTTTCTTCTTGGTGGTACAGTCTTAAGGTTTTCTATATTCAAATTCCTATTTGGGCACTTGCGGGGTTGAACATGCTTCAGTCTGACTCATCTCCGGTACGTCGCTGTGGCTGGCCTCTTGAGGGCTTTTCTGTGTGGGCGCCTGTGTATACTGAAGGCTGGCCACTGTCCACCTGCTCTCAGTACGCACTGACTCCGTGTCTCTGTTGTGCAGCAGACAGGTCCATGAGCTTGGGAGATAGCAGGAAGGAAGCAGATGATACAGCCATCACAGCCTGTCAGAGCAGGCCGGAGGGAAGAGTGTGGGAGAAGAGGTGGCCATGGGAATGGTTGTGGGAGGGCTGCAGGCAGGGGTCAGGAGGAGGACGTGAGCCAAGGCAGCCACACGAAGCTGGGGTGCCCCGTGTGTGCAGTGCAGTGGGATGAGCTGGGCCCTCGCCAGCTACAGAGCAGGAGGCCATCGGAGTGCCCGTTGCCTCCTTGCGAGCAGGTTCTCTGGCTGCTATGGGGAGTCCGTGGGGGTGAGCATGGGCAGGAGACCACCAGGGAGGCGGGGCTGTTAAGGCAAGAGAGAAGAGGAAAGAGCAGCCGGTGTGGTCCTCACGGCTCCAGCACGGAGTGGCGGGCAGGAGGCAGACAGACAAAGACCTGGCGTGGAGGTGGGAGGTGGGAGAGCAGCCTCGGCCAGCTGCGGGCTGGGGGCTGGGCTGCACGCCTGCAGTCCCAGCGACTCAGCCTCGGAGTCTAGACTAGCCAGGGCTACAGAGCGAAACCCTGCCCAGCCCCTGCCCCAGCAACCCCGTGAAAGCCCAGCAGAAGCAACACAGAAAATGTGTGAAGGAAGATCGACCATCCAGCTGTGTCAGATAAGGTGAGGTTCAGCTGGGTGCGGTGGTGCGCCTCTGTAATCCCAGTACTCGGGAAGTTGAGAACGATCACAGGTTCCAGGTCAGCCCCAGCGATTTAATGAGATCCTCCGCAACTTAGTGAGACCTTATTCCCAAATAAGTAAAAGGGGCTGGAGGTGAAGATGTAGAATTTCCGTGGGTTCAACTTCAGGTCAAAAAAGGAAAAGGAAAAATAAGGGTCAAGAGTTAGCTTTGGCCGGGCGTGGTGGCTCACGCTTGTCATCCCAGCATTCGGGAGGCTGAGACTGGAGGATTGCAGTTTGTGGACAGCCTCAGCTACTTAGGCCCTCTACAACTCAGTGAGACCTGGTTTCAAAATAAAGAATAAAAAATTGGGCAGGGGTGTAGCTCGGAGGTCGAATGCCCCTGGGTTCCATCCCCAAACCTGCAAAAAAAAAAAAAAAAAAAAGAATTGAGCTTTGGAGTTTGTAATCCCAGCATTTGGGAGGCTGAGACAGGAGGATTGCAGTTCACGGACAGCCTCAGCTACTAAGTGAGGCCCTCTGCAACTCAGTGAGACCCTATTTCAAAATAAAGAATAAAAAATTGGGCAGGGGTGTAGCTCGGAGGTCGAATGCCCCTGGGTTCCATCATCAGACCTGAAAAAAAAAAAAAAAGATGCGCTTTGTGTTATTAAAGTGGGCTGGGTCATTGGTGGCCACCCCAGAGCTCTGGCGGGGGTGGCGAGAGGCCCCGTCGCCTACCGAGCAAGCCTAAGAGCGGGAGGTTGACAGCAGGCGTGGGCAGCATGCCAGACGAGGCTGCAGGGGAGTGCAGAAATGGGGTTGTGGCAGCTGGTACATGAAGTGAGTCGGACGGTTTACTCTTATGTGGCAGGCAAAGTTTCTGCATGTTTACATGGTAACATCAAAGATTTCCTGGAAAAGCCCAGGTCCAAATCGCGTGGCAAGAGGAGAGCTGCTGGAGTTGTCCGGTAGGGAAGAGAGGCCAGGCTCTGGAGCGCCTCATTCAGGAGGACCACAGACAGCGCCTGGCCGCTCCACAGGAGGGACCAGTGCGCCTAGTGGTGAGGGTCTGGAGGTTGCCTCTTCGCCGCTACCAGTAGGCTTGGCCAGGTGGGAAGTGTGGTCTTCAAGTCAGAGTGAGGCGGAGGTCGAGGAGCTGGCAGAGCGAGAGAGAAGGCCATCTCCCTCGGCGGAGAGGAAGTGGCCGGCTTGCCCGGCACCATCGCAGGCCCAGCGAGGGCCATCGACTGGGGAGACTCTATGATTGTGACGTTTTCTCCGGGCACATTCATCGATAGAGGTGTGAGTAAGGAGTAGGGGAAGAGTTGGGTTAAACTGAGACTCTAGTTTTATTTTTAATTTTTGTTGTATTAGAGATTGAACCCAGAGGCATTTTACCTCCAAGCAATACCCCAGGCCTTTTCATTTTAGTTTAGTTTTGAAACATGGTCTCACTAGGTTGCTGAGGGTCTCAACCTTGTGCCCCTCCCATCTCAGCCTTCCAAGTACTGGGATTACAGATGTGCACACCACAGCCAGCTGGGAACTTATATTTTTGACACTTTGTGTGTGTGTGGTTTTGGGGATGGAACCCAGGGGCATTCTACCTCCGAGTGACACCCCAGCCCTATTTTTTATTCTTTATTTTGAAATAGGGTCTTGCAGTGGCGGAGGGCCTCGCTAAGTAACTGAGGCTGTTCATCAACTGCGATCCTCTTGTCTCAGCCTCCCAAATGCTGGGATTACAATTGTGCACCATCACACCCAGCTTGGAAAAGAATTTTGGATTTTCAGGGCTGATGTATTTCCACTGTTTTTTTTCCTTTTTTTGTTTTAGTGTAAAAAGACTGTTCAGCCTGTTGTGGTTGTGCACGCCTGTAATCCTAATACTTGGGAGACTAAGACGGGGATTGCAGGTTTATGGCCAGCCTCGGCTACTTAGTGAGGTCCCCTGAAATTTAGTGAGGCCTTGTTTCTAAATGAAAGAATAAAGTCAGGCTGGCAGTATAGCGCAGAGGTAGAGTCCTGCTGTCTTTCATCCCCAGTATCGCATCGTGGTGCTGCGCTCTGGCTGGGTGGGTGGCAGTCAGGGGACCCGGCATGGTGCTGTGCTCTGGCATGGTGGGTGGGTGGTAGTCAGGGGACCCGGCATGGTGATGCGCTCTGGCTGGGTGGGTGGTAGTCAGGGGACCCGGCATGGTGCTGTGCTCTGGCATGGTGGGTGGGTGGTAGTCAGGGGACCCGGCATGGTGATGCGCTCTGGCTGGCTGGGTGGGTGGCAGTCAGGGGACCCGGCATGGTGATGTGCTCTGGCTGGGTGGGTGGCAGTCAGGGGACCCGGCATGGTGATGTGCTCTGGCATGGTGGGTGGGTGGTAGTCAGGGGACCCGGCATGGTGATGCGCTCTGGCTGGCTGGGTGGGTGGCAGTCAGGGGACCCGGCATGGTGTTTCAGGGTCACCAGTTCGATCTAGCTGAACCGAGAAATCCTTCATTGAAGGATCTGTCTTTTTCTTTTTGAGAGATGAAGTACAGAGCTGACCAGTCGGCATTTTATAGGTCTTTCCAAGGTAACTAACATTTTGCAATTATTCTGTTCTCTAATAAACAAGTTCTTTCTCTAGGAAAAAGCCCTGTGTGGACAGCCCACCTTTGCTGGATGCTCTCAGGAAACAGCTGGCCTTTCGAAGCAGCGCTGCCGATGCAGGAGCCACGCCGGAGGGCGTTCCAGCACCCCTTCAGGACCAGGATCCTGTGGACAGCGCTTCACCACAGCTGGTGCAAGGTGCTGAACTGTCGGAAATTAATTCCTATTGTCTGTAGTTGAATTCTTTCTTCATTTCCCCATTTTAGGACCGGTATTTATCTTATGCTATCATATGATAAACTGAAAATGTTATGGTTTGGTATGTGCTTGATAATATTGTATTTATAATACTTTTCTCAGGGGAATAGGTTGGATCCAGAGATATTGTACCTCTTTTATTTTTATTTTATTTATTTATTTATTTATTTATTTTTGTGGTACTGGGGGTGGAACCCAGAAACATCCTACCTCTAAGTGATGACACCCCCCAGTCCTATATTTTATTCTTTGTTTTGAAACAGGGTCTCACTGAGTTGCACAGGGCCTCACCAAGTAGCTGAGGCTGTCTGTGAACCGTGATCCGCCTGTCTCAGCCTCCCGAGTGCTGAGATTATAAGTGTGTGCTACCACACCCGACTAGATTTTTTAAAAATTTGCAACAGATTTTCAATAAGTTGCTTAGGGTCTTAGTAAGTTGCTGAGGCTGGCCTCAAATTTGTAATCCCCCTGTCTCAGCCTTCCAAGTACTAGAATTACAGTTCTGCAACACCACACCTGGGTTTTACTGTACCTTTATGGGAAAGGTCTCCACTGCTCTCTTAACTATTTTTTACTGAGTTAGGGTGAAATTGCCTTCCCTTTGGAAGCCCTGTCGCCAAGTGGCCACAAGTGCCTTTTGTAACTACACAAATACACAGAGTATATTGCTTAATTATATACTATCTTTTACCTTAAAGACTTTAAGAGACATTTATAATTTCTTAATGAAAAATGTGCAGAAGTAGAATAGAATTAACTCTGCACTTTCAAGCAATAAAAGAAAAACATAAGCAGATGTGGTGGTGCATGCCTGTAATCCCAGTACTTGCGAGGCCGAGACAAGAGGATTGGAGGTTTGAGGACAACTTCAGCAAGTAGTGAGACGCTCATCAACCTAACGAGACCTTGTTTCAAACCAATCAATCAATAAATAAACAAGTAAAATAGAGCTGGGGGATTGAATGCCCCTGGGTTTAATCCCCAGTACCACAACAGAAAAAGAAAAACATAACTAGACTCTTTCAAAACTTAAAACACTATCAACAAAATGAAAAAAACAAAAATAATGGGAGAAAGTATTTGCAAATCATATATGTGGGAAGGAACTAGTATTCAGAATATAGAAGAACTCTTGCAATTCAACTTTAAAAATACATGGGCAGCTGGGTGTGGTGGTGCATGCCTGTAGTCCCAGGACGGGAGGATCCAGGTTCACGGCCAGCGCAGCTGCTTGGGGAGGCCGTCACGTCCACCAGTGTTCACAGCAGTGTTACTCACAGTAGCCTGAAAGTGCAGACACCGGTTGGGTGTAGTGGTGCACACCTGTAGTCCAGCTACTCCAGAGGCTGAGATAGGGGATCACGATTTTCAGGGCAGCCTGGCAACTTAATGAGACCTTGTCTCCAAATAGAAAATAAAAAGGGATGAGGATTTAGTTCAGTGGTAGAGCACTGCTTGCTTCAGTTTCAAGTACTGCAGAGCAAAATGGGACGCCTGTGTGCCCACGCAGGTCCAAGTGGGTTGCGATGCCCGTGTGCCCACGCAGGTCCAGGTGGGATGTGATGCCTGTGTGCCCACGCAGGTCCATGTAGGATGCGACGCCCGTGTGCTCACTCGGGTCCAGGTGGGATGCGACACCTGTGTGCCAACTCGGGGCCAGGTGGGATGCGACGCACATGTGCCCACTCAAGTCCAGGTGGGATGCGATGCCCGTGTGCCCACTCGGGTCCATGTAGGATGCGATGCCCGTGTGCCCACGCAGGTCCAGGTGGGATGCGACTTTGTTGCACTTGCTTTATCTCTCTGTTTCTGCGGGGCTGGGATGCCCAGCGCAGCCTGCTGAGGAAGCCCTCCACTGCTGAAATGCATGCTCACTTCCCTCCTTCCTTCTGGTATTTTAAAGTTCCAGGTATTACATTATTCCTACACAATTTAGTATGCATCTCTACAAATGCGGACATTTTCTTTTTTTTTTTTGGTACTGGGGATGTATCCCTTGGGCATTCTGCCTCTAACTACCCCTTGGACCTGTTGTATTCTTTATTTTGAAACAGGGTCCCACTAAAGTGCAGAGGGCCTCACCAAGTCACCGAGGCTGGCAGCAAGATCTCCTGTCTCAGCCTCCCAAGTACTGGCATTATGGGCACATATCACCACGCCTGGCTTATCCTAATATTTTAGAAAACTTAGCTGACCAATGATGGATTCTTATACCATCATTTGAAAGTGTTTCTTTACTATTTCAAGGTAAAAATCTTAGGTTCATTAGTTTTCTGTGTTTAGGTATTATTGGGTATTTGGTAGATAAAATAATCTTTTTTCTTTAGCTTTTGTTTTCCTTTTCTTAAACAGACGCTGTTGATTTTCGTTTACAATCATGGCTGAATAATCCGGAGCACAAGGTAGAGTTTTAAGTATTTGTTGTTGACTTCTGGAGTGATAGGGGAGCGAAGGTGTATCTCGCTTACCTGTGTTGTTAATACTAGAAGGCTTCTGCTCACACACAGCAGGAGTGCCGTTGACTCAGCAGAGTGAGAGCGTCTCAGGTGACAGGAAGCCGTGGGTAGCGCTGGCGCCACCAGGGCCTTGGGTACTGACGCGCCAGCTCAGCACCGTCCTCTCGAGTCTAAGAGGGCGCGCGCACCCGTGGTTTGTACGTTGTGATTTAACTTTGGGGCTGGTTTCTGTTGTTTCAGTACATATTCACTCATGTGAAATAAAATCGAGACTTAGAGAAAAGTGTTCTGCTTTCGTTCTGGGCCCTGAGGACCCTTAATAAACTGCTGTTGCCCGCGCGGCCTCCGTGGGCCCTGGGTGTCGATTGCCGGGGCAGTGATTACTGACTGCAGCTTCCTCGTTTTCACCTCCTCTAGTGAGCCTTGTTTTGCTCAGGTTCGGGTGTGCGTCAGGACTAATTGTATTAGCCGGTTCTCCACGCAGGTGTAGTTTGATGTCTTGCTGAGTGGGTCAGGGGAGGGAGGTGTCATAGGCCGGAAAGGAACGTACTGACACACGTGTGATGGCTTGCTCCTCATGGGGTGAGCTTTGGTTTTGAGCACGGTGGAGACGAAGAAACGGATGCTCTTCCTGTAGTCTTGGGTTGTGCTCCTCAGGGCGGGGGTCAGGGTGAGGACGCGCGGGTGCTCCTCAGGGCGGGGGTCCTCAGGGCAGGGACGCACTGCTCTACTGTTTCGTTTCCTTTAGGCTTTTGCTCCTGATGCTGGAAAACCTTTTGAAGATCAGACCCCAGACGGCGCCTTCAGCCACGCTAGCTTGTTAGAGAACGAGAGACTGGCATCACCGCCAAGCCTGGAAGACTCATCCGGTACAGCCGCGACGCGTGCTTCCTGGGCCCTCTTTGCCTGTCTGCACCCCGCGGCAGCCTTGCTCAGCCCCGCAGCAGTGGACGTCCTGCCAGCTCTTGGGGCTTGCCCTCCCCTGTCCTGCCTACTGGCACTCAGATACTCACTTCTTTTGAGTGTTAGGATGGTTTTGTGTGTGGTGTGTTTTATTGCAAAATGAGTTTTCATACTTTTTTTGAATGTGGACTTGTGGGTAAGAATTATTGGCGAGAATTTATGAGATTTTTGGTTGGGTTAGTAGGCTGGATTCTTAGAGGGAAAATTTCTTTCTGTTTTTTTTTTTTTTTTTTTTTTTTGTGGTACTGGGGTTCCTGGAAGCCCTTCTACCTCCGGGCTACACTCCCAGACCTATTTTATACTTTTTTATTTGGAAACAGGGTCTCCTAAGCCAGCGCGGCTGGCTTCTAACCTGCGCGATCCTCCTGTCTCTGCTTCCTAAGTGCGGAGATTACAAGCGTGCGTCACCACGCCCGGCTTTAGAGGGGCGATTTCCAAGTCAGTGGTTATGAACATTCAGGCTCCTCATGTTAATCGCAAAAGTAACTTGTTGCTGGGCGCAGGGTACAGGTCTATAATCCAAGGTACTGGGCACTCACTCAGAGCTAGTCTGGACAACTTAGTGAGACCTTGGCTCTAAATTAAATAAAAAGGGTCGGGGATATAGCTCAGTAGTCACGGGCCTCAGGGTTCAGTCCCCAGTGCTGCAAAACAGTCTCTAGAGATCAGCGCTACCTCACAGCACTGTTAGCTATGACTGAGCCGCCAGTCCTTGACAGGCTGGCGTGCAGTTGTTAGGGCTGAGCCGGGCGCGGTGGGCACGCTTGGAATCCCTGCGCTTGGGAGGCTGAGACAGGAGGATCGCACGGGTTCAAAGCCAGCCTCTGCTACTTAGTGAGACCCTGTTTCCAAATAAAATATAAAATAGGTCTGGGAGTATATCTTGCCACCACAGTACCACCAAAAAACAAAAAACAAACAAAAAAAACAGATATTAGGGCGCTGCGCACTGTACTCTGCTGACGGCCTGGCTGTCTGTCCTTTTTGGGAGCCGTCCACTGCACTGTTTCCTGAGTATTCTGTTCTTTCCTTATTGATTCTTCTTCCTCCTCCTCCTCCTCCTCCTCCTCCTCCTCCTCCTCCTCCTCCTCCTCCTCCTCCTCCTCCTCTTCTTCTTCTTCTTCTTCTTCTTCTTCTTCTTCTTCTTTTTGCAGTACTGGGAACAGAATTCAGGGGCACTCTACCTCTGAGCCACACCCCCTGGCCTATTTTTAATTCTTTGTTTTGAAACCGGGTCTCACTGAAATGCAAAGGGCCTCACTAAGTAGCTGAGGCTGTCCGCGAACCATGATCTTCTGTCTCAGCCTCCCGAGTGCTGGGATTACTAGCGTGTACCACCACGCCAGCTCATTGTGAACATTTTTTTTTAAAATAATATTTAACCTTTTTGAGAGGACAGAACAGAAACGATCTGGCATCTTGCAGAAACTTGCCACCAACTTGGGAGGATGAGACAGGGGGATTGTAGTTTTGAGGCCAGCCTCAGCTCCTTTGGCGTAAGGCCCTCTGCAACTTAGTGAGCCCCATTGCAACATAAAGAATGAAAACTAGGGCTGGTGGAGTAGCGCGGACGAAGAGTGCCTCTGGTTCAGTCCCCAGTACCACAAAAAAAGAAAGAAATAAAAATGTCCATGGTGACTTATAACTGACTACTATTATGAGTATTTTCATGTCAAATGTAAAAACAATTTTATTGTCTATGGACAGATTGTTTTATTAGCATCTTTTATTAAAATTATAAAGAAGTCAGCTCTTCATTAAAGCCTGTCTTGCTTTTTCCTTATTTTGTCTCTAGATGATGATATCAATGATGAAGAGTTTTACGATGATCATCTGGAGGCTTATTTTGAACAACTGGCAATTCCAGGAATGATCTATGAAGACCTAGGCCGGGAGTCTCCGGACACAGATTTTACGTCGCTTAGAGGTGACCCTAGTCAGGTGTGCTCCAGTCTTCATGGCTTCTCAGAAATTGGACGTTAGATCATCCCCCCTCACTAAATGTTAGCGTTGATTCTCTTTTTAAGTTTTTGTGTTGGTGCGTTGTAGTCATACCTCCCAATGGGGCACAGGATGGTGGAGGCACACATGCACACATCACTCACTTAGCCCTTCCCCAGCTCCCGCCCCATTCCCTCCCCCTCCTTCCTGCTCATGCTTGGCTTAGTGGTCAACTTTGATATCTTTGTTAATGTACATCATGTGTATTAGAGGATTTCCCTCTTTTCCCTTCCCATCCCCTCTGTTAGTCGCCTTATTTGCTCACCTACGGTTTCTCCATCTAGAGCTCCTCCTATGACCCATTTTCTTCCTAGCTTTTGCATAGAGCATACAATTTCTTATTTTTTTGTGACTGACTAATCTCACATAGCATAATGTCCTCCAGTTCCATCCATTTCCCTGTAAGTGATGTGTGTTTTTCTTTATGGCGGAGTAAAATTCCATTGTGCACATACCCCATAGTTTTGTAATCCATTCATCTGTTGATGGACATCTTGGCTGGCTCCATAGTCTGGCTATGGTGAATTGTGCAGCTATGAACATAGATACACATGCATTAGTCTGGTAGTTTGGCTTCCTTTCTTTTGGATAGATACCCAGAAGTGGTATTGCTGAATCGAATCGTAAGTTTGTTTCCATTCTTCTGAGGATCCTCCATATGGTTTTCCAAAGTGGTTGCACTAATTTGCAATCCCACCAACAATGTTTTAGAGTTCCCACTTCTCCGCATCCTCGCCAGCATTTGTTGTTTGTGGTTTTGTGTGTGTGTGTGTGTGTGTGTGTGTGTGTGTGTGTGTGTGTGTGTGTTACTAGGGATGAAACCAAGGGCTATACTACCCCTGGGCTATACTCCCAGACCTATTTTATATTTTATTTGGAAACAAGGCCTCACTAAGTAGCTGCGGCTGGCTTTGAACCTGTGCAATCCCCTGTCTCAGCCTCCCAAGTACTGGGATTACAAGTGTGTGCCACCACACCTGGATTTGTGTTTTAATGATCGCTGTTAGCGTTAAACTTAATTCTTTACTACTTTGGAGTATATTTTCCTAGATTTGAATTTCCTCCCTACTTCCTCCCTCTTTTTTCCTCTTTATTTCCCCTCACCTACAGAAAATAAAAATAATAAAAAAGGATAGAAAAGTGGACATCTCTGTTTCCTCCATCTACAGTAACCAGCTGTTAACATCTTGACACCTCTGCATTCCTCTCTCCCTCCATAAGTACTTTTGTCCTTGAAACGTTTGAAAGAAAGTTACATTTTATGACATTTTACTCAGGTACTTCAGCTTTTATCTCCTGTAAATACGCACATTTTTCCTATGTAATCACAACTCTATTTTGGTATAGAAATCTAAATTAGAACTGGGCGTGGTGGGCTCGCTTGTAATCCTAGCATTTGGGAGGCTGAGACAGGACGACCGCGCAGGTTCGAAGCCAGCCTTGGCCACTTAGTGAGGCCCTCACCAACTCAGTGAGACTCTTTCAAAATAAAGAATATGCTGGGCATGGTGTCGCTGCCTGTAATCCCTGCGCTTGGGAAGCTGAGACAGGAGGACCACACAGGTTCGAAGCCAGCCTCAGCTACTTAGGGTCTCAGCAACTTAGTGAGACCCTGTTTCTAAATAAAATATAAAATAGGGCTGGGAGTATAGCCCGGAGGTAGAAAGCCTCTGGGTTCCACCCCCAGAAACACACACACACACACACAGGGCTGGGGGTGTAGCTCGTAGGTAGAATGCCCCGGGTTCCATCCCCAGTACTACAAAAACAAAACAACAACAGACAAACAAATCTGAACTAATATGTTGTCCCTATTTGAATTGCCCAGTTGTCCTCCCAGCAGCAGTCTTTTGGTTGTTTCAGATTAGGATTTAGTCAGTTTATACTTGCCCGTGGTTGTTGTATATCTTTGTTCTATTTTAATTTGGAATCTTTGATGAGGTTAAACATTTTATAAACCTAGGGTAACCCACCATCTAGATCTGTCTGATTGCCCCCCGCGGGTGAGATCCATCATTTGGCACGCACTCCAGTGAAAGGTCTGTTTCTCAGATGGATATAGGTCAAGCCCAGACTTTGTGTGCCTGTCTCTTTGCCTCCCATCAGGACAGCGGAGTCGGTCTGTGCTTGGTCACTTGGGCTCAGGTGCTAGTGGCTGGGGTCTCAGGGCGAGGCCCTTTTCCCCTGTGCCATTTAGCCATCAGTGCCGCCACAGCAAGGTCTTGTGAGCATCCTTCCCAATAGCCCTTCATGATTGGTTTCTTGGAGACAAGTGTTGCTCTGGTGGAGATTGTTCTGATTCCTTCCATGTTTGTTACCTGACATCCTTCTGTGAAGCAGACCTCTGTTTTCTCCACGTTTTTTCAAAGTGTTTAATTCTAATTTAGAAAATTGACTTAGTCAGGATATCCTTTCAACAGGCAAATGAAAGCAGTAGCTTAAAGTGTAAGTTTCAGTCAGAAATCTGAAAATCACAGCTCTCTGATTTCCCAGGGCTCACAATCTTCTGGAAGTTCTGAAGTGACTCCCAGAGCATCTGTGGAAGGCCATGTGTTCTGTTTGCCTGGGACCAGTAAGTATCTAACTGATTCCCTCCTTCTTAAATTCTATGCTTGGCTGTTTTTAAAAAGAATTGATTTCCTTATTGTGATCTGTCACACACCAACTCTCTATTTCCTCAACTCTTTAGTCTGTGTAAAACATTTCAGAAGAACTTTCAGTAATACTGCAGGCTTGGCATGGGGGCACATACCTGTAATCCCTGTACTAGGGAGGCTGAGACAGGAGGATCACAGGTTCATAGGTTCAAAGCCAGCCTCAGCAACTTAGCAAGGCTCTGGGATTTAAAAATAAAATAGGGCTGGGGATGAGGCTCAGAAATAGAATGCACTGTATTCATTTCCTAACACCCCCCCCAACACACACACACACACACACACACACACACACACACACACAGAAAAACAACCCTAAGTAGATTATAGACCTTCTTGATTAAATTTTCCTGAGTGGTTTTATGTTGCTGCTATGAATGCTATTGCTTTATTTTTAATAGGTCCTGGAGGCAGTGGAAGGCTTGTCGCTGGCACGTTACCGCTTCCCTCTCCTGCCTGGAGGACGGAGAAGACAAGGGCACACAGCTGGAAGGGTGTCGTCCCAGCGGGCAGCGGAGTAAGCTTCTATGTCTCTTTACATCTATGAAGAAAGTATGGAGTCTCTTGTATTTGTGAGACCAGTTTTTTCAAACAATATTAATGGCTTTTGAAAAATAGAGAAAAGCATAAAAATCATTCCTGATGACGCTTGTGTTTGTTTGTATTTGACTATCTTTACCACTAAGATTTTTCTTACTTTTAGACATGTTAATGTTAAATGTTAATGCATTTGGATTCTTCACTGTAAAGCTCTTTGGTCCAACGTGCAGTCATTAAATCCAGAAGCAAATTGCTCGTCTTCTAACTTACTCGAGCAGGCTTGCTTTCCATTGTTTTAGCTTTTTTCTGTATCGGCACCACTCTTTTTTTTTTTTTTTTTTTTTAGTTCTAGCTAGCAATTAAACCCAGGGGCATTCTACCTCCGAGCAACATTCCCAGCCTATTTTTATTCTAAACAAGACCTCTTTAGAGAGTCTCACTACCTGCTGAGGCTGTCCTTGAACCTGTGATCCTCCTGTCTCAGCATCCTGAGTACTGGGATTGCAGGTGTGCACCACCACGCCCGGCTCTTACTTCTTATTCTTTGGATGTGTTGTGTTTTTGCCATGGCTACATTTTTGAGGTTAGGTTTTGTTTGGTGTATAGCTGGACATCGATTGGTTCTTATACAGCCTGGATTATAGTGAATACTATGTGGTCCGTTCCCTCATGTGATAAAACTATATTAAGTATCGAATTTTTCTCATAACATCTTTAAATGGTTTTGGAGAAACGTGCTCTGCGAATGTTTTTTAAAGGACAGTTTGGGAGCAGTTCTGGAGGAGCCGTTCAGAGCGTCTGGTGAGAAGCGTCCTCCTCAGGACACAGGTGCCCATGAGGGTGAAGGCGGCGTGGACGTGCCTGATGGCCTGGGTCCGAGGGCAGGGGCCCCACGCTGGCACCAGCGCTTGGCCTCAGATGCGGAAGTCACCTTGCATGCCGCCGGAGGCTCTGGCACCGAGCCGTGTGCAGGCTGTGCGGAGAGGAGCGCGGGCAGAGCCGCTCTGAAGCCGGCTAATGGCCACAGGGTGGACTCCCCCGGCGCGCTCTGCTCACCCACCAGCGCGAGGAGGACGTGCGGCCATTGCGACTCCATGACGGAGTGTCAGGAGCGTAAGTGGATGGTGCTTACATGTTTGAGCGGCAGGTTATACTTGCCCGTGAGACTTGCCAGCCGTTCACATCCAAATGCCTAGAAGTTGATGTATCTTAGAAATTTGTAAAACGTACTAGTATTCGGGGATTGGTAGTCAGAAATAGTGTTTTTGTTTTGTGTGTGACACTGGAGATTGACCCCAAGGGGGTTCTACCTCTGAGCTACACCCCGAGCCCCAGTATAATTTTGAAACAGGGTCTCACTAAGCTGCTGTGGCTGGCTTTGAAGTGGCGATCCTCCTGTCTCAGCCTCCCAGGTATTGAGATTACAGGCATGCCCCACCACGCCTGGCTAGAAATAATTATCTTTAAGCAGAGTTCTAGCACAGGTCTACTTTTATAAGCCTTCCTCTTCTTTTCCTTTATCCTTCATTGCCCATCACAGACTAGTGAGCAAGGCTGCTGGCTCCACGGAAGAGATGCTTTCTTTTGAGGAGATGGTTTCCCTTTTCCAGTTAGGTTTGGGCAGACTTCTGCACTCTTGATAACTATGTAGTCAACTGAGTAAGATTATTTGAGAATATTACAGTTGTTATGTGTGTCATTGCATATTTTTGGAATTGTATTTTTCAGAGATGGATCTCCCACAGAACGTGATCTATCAAAACGAAGAGGGCAGCTGGGTCACTGACCTCGCCTATTACACGTCTTTTCATAATGAGCAAGTGCTAAGTGTGTTTCCACAGAGCGAGGCAGAGGAGGACTTCAGATCTGGTGGTGAGCGTCACGGCCTGTGACAGTGCTCTCTGTCCTGGTGAACACATCACGTCAGACCCCTGGGCATGTCCTTCTGGTTTCCATGGGAACAAGGCTTGACTCAGCTGCACTCTCATTCCTTAAGCAAGGGCGCTGGTCAGACCAGCACTCCTCTGTGGGGACCCGTGGTTTCACAGGGCTGGGAGGGACTTTAGGTTTACTTGGTCGCTTTTAAAATTCTGTCCCGAGCAGAAGAGTTACCAGAGCCATCTGTTTTGGAGTAAAAATTAAATACAGGAATGATGGAAGGAAAGTGACAGAGAAGGCACAGTCTCAAGGGATGGCACATTGATGACTCTGGGTGCTGACCAGGCTCTTCTGACGTGGTGACAGAGGCTGAGGGTGCTGACCAGGCTCCTGGCGGTGGCTTTGGCCTGCAGATGCACGTTGAACTTCAGCCTGGGAAGGCTTTACTGTGCTGTGAGCTCCGGTGCCGTGTGCGGCCCGGCTGTCCTCAGGCAGCTCAGAGGTGCGGGGGATGGTACTCGTACTCCCTCCTGGGCTGAGCTTCCCCAGACATCTAGTGATATGAGGCAGAAGAGGGCACCCTTCCATTCCTTGAGAAACTCCTCCATGAGGACAGAGAGGGAGAGAAGAACATAGCTCGGTCAGGGCACGAGGTACCCAGCGCCTTGCGGTTTCTTACAGGAGAAGGAACGTGCTTGTGGGCAGCAGAAGGTTCCACAGAGTCGCTTGTTTTATTTTTGTTTTTGTGGTGCTGTGAGTTGAACCCCGGGGTATCATAGAGATATAAGTGAGGAGTCCCTTAAGTTCAGAGAAGAGGTATTTAGAAATATATAAATAGTATTTTGGACTATCTACCCAATGATGTAAAAACACGTGGTATTTAGCTCATTGAGTAAAAACATTTTGAACCCAGGGGCACTCTACCTCTGAGCTACCCCTCCAGCCCTATTTTAGTCTGTTTCTTCTTGAAACAGGGTGTCGCTAGGTTGCTGAGGCGGTCCTTGAACCTGTGACCCTCCTTTGCAGCCTCCCAAGTACTGGCCCTCAGCACCACTGCCCGGCCTGGGCCACCTGCACTCTCGGCTGTCAGGTTTGGTGGGTGGGTACATTCACATTTTTGGCACTGGCCTTTGCTTTGGGCCGCAGAACCACAGGGGCCATCCTAGGAGCGCGTTTATGCACGGTGTGCTGTCTGCATGTGATGTCCTCCTGCGCTCGGCCTTAGGCTCTGCACCCGAGGAGGCGCGTGCGCGGAAGAAGCGTGGCTGTTCCTCAGCTGCCCGGCTTGTCCTCGGTGCTCTGCTCTCCTGACTGAAAGCGTCGCCCTACGTCTGCCCAGGATTTGCCCCCGGCTGCCCATGTGGGGCTGTCCAGGTTTCCAAGGGGCAGTTGGATCTAGTTCGTTTCCGATGCGTGCATTCCTCCTGGAGGGCCACGAGGGCGCTGTCCCTCGGCCGTGCTCGTCCCTCTCCGCTACCCACAAGCGATGGGGTGGGCGGGCTGGACCCTGGCCCTCCTTGATCACCCCCCCTCAGCCTCAGGCATTCGGAGTGTGGTCTGCTGGCACACGGTCCTCGAGCTGTGGCCGTCAGCAGGAACTCTGAAAACAGATGTTAGGGGACCTCCTGTCCCAAGGCTTCCTGAGATGCAGAGCTGTGCAAAGCTGGTGTGTTCTTGGGCACCAGCAGAGAGCTTTGTGACTAGTTTGCAGAGGCTGGCAGCCTCATAGTACCAGGGAAATGGCCCGTGGATTCATGGACAAGTACCTAGATTTAGGTGTGCCAGACCCTTCAAAGCTACCATGAATTGGCAGGGTTGGCGAGGGAGGGGCCTCTCGCTAGGTAGTCATCATGGCTGGCCTTGAATCCTGGCTTCCAAGTTACCCTCCTGCCTCAGTCTCCAAGTAGGTGGGGCTGCAGGCGTGCAGCCTTGTGCTTAGCCTAGTGGTCATAAAAATAAGCTTTTTTAGCCAGGGGTGGTGGGCACACTTGTCATCCCAGCATTCGGGAGGCTGAGACCAGAGGATCGTGTTTCGCAAACAGCCTCAGCCACTTAGTGAGGCCCTTTGCAACTCAGTGAGACCCGGTTTCAAAATAAAGAATACAAAATAGGGCAGGGGGTGTAGCTCGGAGGTCGAATGCCCCTGGGTTCCATCCCCAGACCTGCACAAACACACACAGCTTGTTTAGTAACACTATTCAGCAAATTACTGAGCGGTGACATCAGTCAATCAGTCATAGCAGAGAGTTCATTAGCACAAGTTTGGCCCTCAGCTGACGGCCTCACCACGCATGAGCAGGGAGTGGAGGCCTTCACACACTCCGCGCCTTCGTGGAGTGTCACTGTCCTCACGAGGGCATCCTGTGTAATCTAATTATAAAATTTGTTCTTTTTATGCCGGGTGTGGTGGCGCACGCTTGTAATCCCCGCGCTTGGGAGGCGGAGACAGGAGGATCGCACAGGTTCGAAGCCAGCCGCGCTGGCGTAAGAGACCCTATTTCCAAATAAAATAGAAAACAGGTCTGTGAGCGAAGCCCGGAGGTAGAAGGGCTTCATGCCCAGTACCACCAAAAGTAAATGAGTGAATAAATGAGTGAGCACGGTTTGTTCTTTTTAAGCTGAAGCATTGGATCTGATTGCACACGATGAGGAAGAATTCAATCGGGAGCATCAGTTTATACAGGTTCGTAATTACTTGCTTTGGGCAAAGCTTAAAGTTTTCTGTATGAAATTAAATATAGGCAAGATGTGCATTTTTTTCTGTAGTTAATATAAAGTTGTTTCTTATTTTTCTCCTGGTACCACAACTTCTGCTTTTTCCTTCTGAATTACCAGTTGGAGAACCTGAAACCTCAGCTGTGCCTTCGAGCTCAGAGTGTAGCTTACTGGTAGAGCACTTGTCCAGTGTGCATGAGGCCCTGAGTACCAAGTACTTCTGAATAAATTAAGAAACCTTCAAATTCACTTAAGTTGCTTAAGAAACCTTCTTAGCTGTTTCCCTAGTTTTAGAATGAGGTAATCTTATTTTAGTGACATAGTTTCCTTTTTTTTCTTTTTTCTTTGTTTGCAGGTCTGGGGATGGAACCCAGGCGCATTCAACCTTCTAGCTATACCCCCTGCCCTATTTTTATTCTTTATTTTTTGGGGGGGTGGTGCTGGGGGTGGAACCCAGAGGCTTTCTACCTCTGGGCTATACTCCCAGACCTTTTTTTAAAATATTTTATTTGGAAACAGGGTCTCACTAAGTTGCTACAAGCCTCACTAAGTAGCTGAGGCTGGCTTTGAACCCGTGCAATCCTCCTGTCTCAGCCTCCCAAGCACGGGGATTACAAGCGTGCGCCACCACGCCCGGCTTTTTATTCTTTATTTTGAGGCAAGGTCTCACTGAGTTGCGGAAGTCTCTAGCTGAGTCTGTCTGCAAACCGCGATCCTCCAGTCTTGGCCTCCGGAATGCTGGGATTCCAAGCGTGCCCACCACGCCCGGCCATAGTTTCCTTTCTGAAGATTCTTATTGGTGACAGTCAGTGTTTGGCTGAGCAGTATATTAAGCCACTGTGTACTGCAATTGAAGGATTCTAAAATGAGTTGCCCTGTCTGGACTTTATTAGCAGAAGTTTGACACTGTATTGACATGCTTAGTACAGGTGCATGAGCACGTGAGTGGAGGCTTTCGCATACGTGTGCTAAATTTGTTTCTTTAGAATTTAACTTTCCTAAGTAAAGTGGTTGCTTATACTTGAATTTGTCCAAATGTTTTATTTTGTGTGGCCCTGGGGATGGACCCCAGGGGCATCCTACCCCTGAGCTGCATTCCAGTTCTCTTTTATTCCTTATTTTAAAATAGGGTCTCACTAAACTGTGGAAGGCCTCACTGGGTTACTGAGGCTGGCCACAAGCCTGTAATCCTCCTGTCTTAGCCTCTCAAGTGTGAGAGCCACCATGCCCAGCTTTGCTCAATTAAACAAAAAAAAATCACTTAGGTTTTCTAGTTAACTTATTATTATTTTTTTGGTGGTACTGGGGTTCCTGGAAGCCCTTCTACCTCGGGGCTACACTCCCAGACCTATTTTTACATTTTCATTTTGGAAACAGGGTCTCCTAAGCCAGCGCGCGGCTGGCTTCGAACCTGCGCGATCCTCCTGTCTCTGCCTCCCAAGCGCGGGGATTACAAGCGTGCGCCACCACGCCTGGCTAGTTAACTTATTTTTTATTTATTTATTTTTTTGTGGTCCTGCGGGGGGAACACAGACTTCCTACCTCCGGGCTACACTCCCAATAGCTGAGGATGGCTTCGAACCTGCGCGATCCTCCTGTCTCAGCCTCCCAAGTGTGGGGATTATAAGCGTGTGCCACCACGCTCGGCTTATTTTAAAATTTTCACATACTAGGCTGGGTGTGGTGGCACACGCTTGTAATCCCTGCACTTGGGAGGCAGAGACAGGAGGATCACGCAGGTTCGAAGCCAGCCTCAGCTACTGGGAGTGCAGCCCGGAGGCAGAAGGGTTTCCAGGAACCCCAGTACCACCAAAAAATAAAACTAAAAATATTCACATACTAGAAGAACAGAAAGAAGTCTTTGTGTGTGAGGGGAGGAAAGATGAGATTGACTTTCTTTTTCCTAGGAAGAAAACATAGATGCTCACAACACTTCGGCTGCACTATGGGACACGTCCTGGGTCTCTACAATTAATTATAATCTGTTGAGGAAGCCACTTAGCACAGTGGATTTGAACAGAGATGATGCCAGTTACTCACGCCTGTCGCTAGGAGAATTTTTTGCTCAGAGGTCTGAAGCTCTCGGCTGCCTCGGTGGTGAAAATGGTGTGAAACGAGTAAGTATGAGCCTCGCTGCAGTCCAGAGGCACCGGCGTTGCAGTCCGCTTTGCGTTGTTGTGACAGCACATGCCTGAGCACATAAGCTGTAACGAAAAGGAGCTTGTCTTGACTTACAGTGCTGGGGGCTCTTGCTGGTAGGTACCTGAGGAGGTTAGAACAGTGCCTGGCACAGAGTGGGTGCTGAATTTTAGTTGTTGAAGAAATTCAGTCATTTCTTTTGTTGCTGTGGTTTGGATTTCTTAGTAAGGCTAACGTATTTGATAGGTTTTTTTTTTTTTAAACTCTGATAGTTAAAGAGAAAGTGAGCATTAAGGGAATAAAAGGCTTATCTGGCCTTTAACGTTCCTCTCTGGTCATGTTAAGTTAGAGTTAAGTGGGGGCGGTTTTGTTGGTTCCTCAGCTGTGTGACCAATATTAGACCAAACACTGTACAATTTCTCAGAGCATTTGAAAATTAAGGAACATGAATCCGCATTCAATTGTTTTGTAGCCATCATTTGGCTATTTCATCAGATCACCAGAGAAGAGAGAACCTGTTGCTTTGATAGACTCTGAACTGTCAGAAAGTAATTTGGAGAGAGAAACAACTCATCTTGGCCATGCTCCGGTGTCAGGTAACGGATTAGATGGAAACCTCTTCAGGGACCCTTCATTCTAAACCTGTCACTTACTGCCTGTGTGACCATGTCCTTCTGGAGTGAGAATGTGCAAACTGCTTCTCAATTGTTCAGTGTTGGTTATAAATTTGATTTATGTGTATCCCCATAATTTCTTCAGTCTAATGTAGAATCAGGTCAGCCCAAATCCACCGGAATCCTTTTTTCAAAAAAGCAGTGAGTTTGGTGTGGTGGCATGTGGAGGCCGAAGCAAAGCTTACGAGTTGGAGGCCAGCCAGCGCAGCTCTCAGAGTAAAACGTAGAAAGGGCTGAGGGCGTCGTTCACTGGAGAAGCACTGGGGGCGATGCCCAGTGGTGTAAAAAGAAAACAGTGGGGTTTGCACCCAGGGGCACCACACCTGGAGCTACATCCCCAGACGTTTTCTCTTTTCTTCCTTTTGTTTCATTTAAAAAAAATTATTTAATTTATTTTATTTTATTTTACTTGCTGAAATAGGGGTTGAACCCAGGGGCATTCTGCTTCTAAGCTACACCCGGAGCCCTGTTTTTTATTCTTTTTTTTTTTATGGTACTGGGGATGAAACCCAGGGGCACTCTACCTCTGAGTGACACCCTCCGCCCTAGTTTTATTCTTTATTTTGAAACAGGGTCTCACTCAGCTGCAAAAGGCCTTGGTAAGTAGCTGAGGCTGGCTTCGAATCTGCGCGATCCTCAGCCCCAAATGCTGGGATTGCAGTGTGCGCTACCACACTCGACTTTTATTCTCAATTCGAAACAGGGTCTCACTAAGTTGTAGAGGGCCTCACTAAGTAGCTGTGGAACTTAGGCCAGGAACCTGTGATCCTCCTGTCTTAGCCTCTCAAGTACTGGAATTACAAGCGTGTGTCCCATGCCAGGCTTTTTTTTTTCTTTCTGTACTGGGGATGAAACCCAGGGGCATTCTAACTCCCCGGTCCAGTTATAGTTCTTTATTTTGAAACAGGATCTCACTGAGTTGCAAAGGGCCTCATTGAGTAGCTGAAGCTGTCCTCAAACTGGGATTCTCTTGTCTCAGCCTCAAAATGCTGGGATTACAAGCATGTGCCACCATGCCTGGCTCATCTTTTTTATTATAAGACAAGACATCACTAAGTTGCCCAGGCTAGCCTGGAACATGAAACCCTCCTCCCTCAGCCTCCCGAGTAGCTGGGATGATTTTGAAGGGGCTATTTAATTTTGGCTTATGGGCAGGGGTTGTAGCTCGGAGGTCAAATGCCTCTGGGTTCCATCCTCAGACAAAGAAAGAAAGAAAGAAAGGAAGAAAGGAAGGAAGGAAGAGGGAAAGAAAGAAAGGAGAAAGAGAAGGAAGGAAGGAAGGAAACTTAGACTGTGGTAGTCTGAATGTGACACATCTCATGAGTATCTCTGGTGAGCACTTGCAGTCACACCTAGAGTTACAGAGCCACCTTCTGCAGCCGCGTGGCTAGGCCACGCCCATGCCCATTCCTTACACAGGCCATTCTAGCAAAGGCAGGCCCGAGGGCCTTGTCTGTGCGGTTAGTGCATTTTCTAGCACTCTGGAAAGTATGTACTTCTGAATCAATGTGGAATATTTAAAGCTGAGATAAGTAAATGAACTTATATGACCATTTGCAGGGAAGAGATTAAATTCACAGTATCCCTTCAAAGTTTGTCTTGTGTCCAGAATATACATTTAAGCCATCTCAGTGAGGACAGCCTACCTCTGGGGTGCAGGGACTCTTCCATGGCGTCAGCTGCACTAGTCCTGCTCCGCGGCCTGCCTGTGGGCGGGGCATGCAGTAAGTGGGTGTCGCCTTTCTGCAGGAGGCTTGAAGGAACCTTCCTGGGCACCACCAAGTGAAGGCTCGACCACCCTGCAGGGAGAGGCGCCGGAGAGCCCTTCAGCAGACGAGAGTGACGTGACGCTGACCACCGCGACGCTGCCCACCAGCACCAGCAGAACAGAGGTGCTCAGCCTAGATGCTGGGGACAAAACCCGGGCATCTACCTGAGCTAATCCCCAGCCTGATTTTATTTCTTATTTGGAAACAGGCTCCCTAAGTTGCAGAGGGCCTTGCTAAGTTGTTGAAGCTGGCTTCAAACCTATAATCCTCCTGTCTCGGCTTCCTGCGTACTGGGATGACGAGATGTTTTTAATTTTGAAACAGGGTCTCCTAAGTCGCTGCGGGTCTCCCTGCAATTCTGAGGCTGTCCTCGGCCCTGGATTACAGGGTCACAGCTGTGCACCACCCCGGCTTGTACTACTTTTTAACTCTTCCTAAAGCCTTTTCTTTGGTGGTCCTGGGGTTCCTGGAACCCTTCTACCTCTGGGCTACACTCCTAGATACTAGATACTTATTTTTTATATTTTTATTTGGAAATGGGGTCTCTTAAGCCAGCGCGGCTGGCTTCGAACCTGCGCGATCCTCCTGTCTCCGCCTCCCAAGCGCGGGGATGACGAGCGCGCCCACCGCGCCGGCTCTTAAGTTGTTTTTCATCGTTCTTTCAGTTTTAGCATCTCCTTCATTCTTGAATATTTAAAAAAGTCAGAGGCAGACTTGGTTAATGCCTGCTTCTGTAATCAAGCAGCTCGCCTCCCGTGTCTGGCCGAGGCTAGGGTGGCGTCTCCTGCGTCCGCTCTGCTCCCGTTATGTGGCCTCGTGGCGGCAGGCCCGGTGTCATGGAAGCAGACGTGCACACCCGTTACCGTGTGCTGCTGTGTTCCCTTTTACCATTGTCTCTGGCCTCCTAGTTGGGCTGTGTCACGGTGTGTGTGGCCCACGCCTGGGTGAAGATGGAACCAGTGTGTACACGTGCGTGGAAGCTTGCTCACTTTACCTGTGTCTTGCTCGTTTCTAGGGCACTTTCAGGAATAGCACACCGATTCAGCCCTCAGGCCAACCGTCCCCCAGGGAGGACTCTGTGCTCACGATAAGCACCATCGCTGCAGCCATCGCCGACGCGTCGGTCAGTGCCGACCCGCCCCAGCTTGCCGCCATGCTGAAGGCACTGGCAGGGAAGGCCAGGGGCAGGCCTGTTCAGGAGGAGGGTGAGCGGAAGGACCGCCCCGCTGTGTTTCACCTCTTCCCAAGTGAGCTGGAGAAAAGCCATGGGTCTACTGTGTTTGATATGGAGAAATATCTTACCAAAACAGACACTAGTAGATATGAAGCTGGGTCTGTAAACTTTTCAAGAGCAGGCATCTCTGATGTTTGGGACTTTTCTTTGCCAAGAGAACAGACCCCTCGAGACCTGCCTGTGATTGGCTCCTGCACCACCGAGATGAGTGCCAGGGAACCGAGAGAAAGTGGCGCAGCCGCAGGGGATGTCGAAAGTACAGGAAGTGAGGATCTGGAGTCGTGCGGGAAGACAGACTCTGCCATTCGCACAAGGAGCAGTGAGCACGAGACTGCTGTGGCCACCGGCAGTGAGAGGGCTGCCTCGGTCCCCGCTGCGGCACCTCCTGGGAACCCACCGGGAGGGGACCCCAGAAAGACATCTCTCTGCCTCCCAGGAGAGCGTGAGGAGGGACAGGCCAAGAAAGAAGCCGAGAGGACGCCGGGCGGCCACAGGCGCGTCACTTTTGGGAAGCTCTGCCACACCTTGCCCAGCGATGTCGGTAAGCTTGAGTGACCGGTCACTTTTGCAGACAGATTTTTTTCTGTTCTCATTGGAAAATGCCCCTCTCTGGTAGATACGGAAGCCACCTCTCCTGCGCGTGGGGAGCCTGGTTCGGAGGACGACCAGGACAGCTTCAGACCCTCTTCCTCGCCCCTCAGCCACTCCTCTCCTAGTGAGCTTTCCGGAACGAGCGCGTCAGGGTAGGTGCTGACTTCCCTTCCTTGTCAGATGATGTGCTCTGTGTTGGGAAGCCTTTCTGTGATGTGAACTCCGTGCGCACGTGTGCGGCACGGGCGATCGAGCTCGGTGGCTTTCTATCGAGACACCCCCAGCCCGCATTTCATCTTTTAATTTGAAACAGGGCTCACTAAGCTGTGTAGGCGGACCTTGATCCTGCTGGCCTTCCGTCCGTAGGCCTGTGCTACCTGAATTTTTGTGTGTGTGGATTTATAAGAGATCTTTCATATATTATTTTTTGGTAAAAGGACATTTCTTTGCTCTTCACATAATTCTTTTTTGGCGGAGGTACTGGGGATTGAACCCAAGTGCATTCTATTTCTGAGTTGCACCCCCAGCCATATTTTACTTTATTTTATTTTTTAATTTTTTATTGGTACTGGGGGTGGAACCCAGAGGTTTTCTACCTCTGGGCTATACTCCCAGACCTATTTTATATTTTATTTGGAAACAGGGTCTCACTAAGTTGCTGAGAGCCTCACTCAGTAGCTGAGGCTGGCTTCAAACCTGTGCGATCCTCCTGTCTCAGCCTCCCAAGCGCAGGGATTACAAGTGTGGGCCACCACGCCCAGCTGCAGTCTTGTGAATATACTAAAATCCACTGATGTTAAATGTTTTTTTAAATTGCTCCATATCAGGTACTCAATTTATTTTTATTTTCTAAGTAACTAATATTGTTAAGTGTTTTTTATTTATCAATGAAAATGTCACATTTTATTTTACAGAAGCTTACTGTATAGGTCATTTGATAGTAATATAAGTTGTGATTTTAGATCATTAAATGTAAACAATGAGCTTGTGTTGAATCTTCTAAGCTGACAGGCAGAGCTGGGCATGGTGGCACACGCCAGTAATCCCAGTACTTGGGAGGCTGAGACAGGAGGATCACAGATTAGAGGATGGCTTCAGCAAGTGATGCTCAACCTAGGGAGACCCTGATTAAAAATAGAGCTGGGGGTGTAGCTCAGAAGGTAGCATGCCCTGAGTTCAATCCCCAGTACAGAAAGCAAAGCCGCAGGTGCGGCAGCGGCTGGTGCGGAGCGGTGGACTCTAGCACGTGCTCTCCTTTCTCTTCCAGGTGTGCCTTGGAGTCTACCGATGCCCCAGCAGGGCACCGTTCAGAGAGCGAGCTGTCTCGGTCGGCTTGCTCCCGCGCTGATCTGAGCAGGCTGACCTATGTGTCTGAGCAGGAGAGTGCCTGTCCCGGGACAGCTGCTGACAGCCGCGCGGAGAGCTGCAAGGTGGGCTGTGCCTGGCTGGGGCTGCAGAGGCTGGCCCCAGGTGCTCGGTGCTTGGCTCAGCCTGAAGCTGAGGCCTGCCTGACTCCTGCGGTGCGGATGCACCTTTAAAACGAACTGGCGTGTGTCTGCTCACAGGCACAGGTGTTAAACAGCTGCTTGTGCTGGTAGGCACGAGGTGCAAGCGTTATGGCAGCTTCCCCCACACCGTCTGCTGGAAGATCACCGCAGCCCGGTGCACCACGTGCGTGCTCTGGGGATTCAGGAGGCAGACAGGATCTGCTTCAGGTGCGGGCCTGCTTCAGCAGCCCTGAGAGGGCTGGTGTGTTGAGCCCCAGTGCAGGAGGGGTGGGCCTGTGCCTGCCCTGCATTTTATACGTGTTCATTAGAAAAGGGGCGGACGGGAAGGCGGGCCCAACGCTCTGAGCCCTGGCGCAGAACAGAGATTCGAAGGCCCTGGAGCTGGTGTTGGTGTCCTGCAGCAGTGGGTGGGTGGACAGGGTGATAACCAGGTGGTGGACGTGGTGGCACAGGCTGGCGTCCTGCAGCAGTGGGGTGGGTGGACAGGGTGATAACCAGGTGGTGGACGTGATGGCACAGGCTGGCGTCCTGCAGCAGTGGGGTGGGTGGACAGGGTGATAACCAGGTGGTGGACGTGGTGGCACAGGCTGGCGTCCTGCAGCAGTGGGGTGGGTGGACAGGGTGATAACCAGGTGGTGGACGTGGTGGCACAGGCTGGCGTCCTGCAGCAGTGGGGTGGGTGGACAGGGTGATAACCAGGTGGTGGATGTGGTGGCACAGGCTGGCGTCCTGCAGCAGTGGGTGGGTGGACAGGGTGATAACCAGGTGGTGGACGTGGTGGCACAGGCTGTAATCCTAGTACTTGGGGGCTGAGGCAGGCAGGTTGCAGGTTGGAGGACAGCCTCAGCAACTTAGCAAGATCTATTTCAAAATGAAATAGAAGGGCTGGGGATGCAGTTCAGAGGTAGATCACCCTTGGGTATAGCCCCCGTGTGCCTGACCTCTGGTAGCAGCTACGAGATGAGAGGAGAGCCGGGAGACTGAGCCAGGAGAGGCCGGCGTGTGCGTGTGTGTGTGTGTGTGTGTGTGTGTGTGTGTGTGGCATTGTTCAGCCTCTTTATTTTTTTTGGTATTGGGAATGGAGCCCAGGGGCATTCTACCTCTGAGTTACACCCCAGCCCTATTTTTTAGCCCTATTTTTTAAACTGGTCTCAGTGAGTTGCGAAGGGCCTCGGTAAGTAGCTGAGGCTGTCCTGGAACTGTGATCCTCCAGCTTCAGCCCCACTGTCATTCAGCATCTTAAGCAGTGAGTCAGGCGGGGGTGTGTGTGCTGTGTGGGCCTCCGTAGTCTAAGTATATGCTGTGGAGTTACGAAGCATATGATGCAGTGCTGGGTGTGGGGTTTGGTCCATCTCGTTGACTGCCATCTTTTTATATGGATTCTTAGTCTGTATTTTCTTTTCTTTTTCTCTTTTTTTTGGTACTGAGAATTGAACCCAGGGTCACTCTACCTCTGAGTTACACCCCCAGCCGAGTTTTATTGTTTTGTTTTGAAACATGTTCCTGCTAAGTTGCTAAGCAGCTCACTCAGTCGCTGAGGCTAGCCTTGAACCTGTGATCCTCCTGTCTCAAACTCCTCAGTATTGGTATTCCATGCCTGTGTGCCACACACCCAGCTGAGTCTGTATAGCGCACAGTCTTAGGAGCTGAGTGGAGTGAGACAGCCTCCTCTGCTACTTGTGCAGATTGCTAAGCCTTGCCAAGCCTGGCCTCCCTGGGAAGGAGGAGTGCTTGGCGCATACTAGCTCACCCTTAATATATATTGTGTGGTTTTTTAGTTACGGAGAGCCTCAGTAAGTAGCTGAGGCTGTCTGCGAACCGTGATCCTTCTGTCTCAAGCCTCTCAAATGCTAGGATTACAAGCATGTGCCACTATACCTCGCTAATACGTATTATTTTTTTGTTATTAACACCCAACAAATAATCTGGTCCTTGTGTATCGATATTATTGTTTCTAAAACTTTGGTCCAGGAGAAATTCCCCAACCAGGTACCAGAAATGATCAGCAGGTTAAGTATGCTCTGTGTCGATCCCAGCTGGCCCCTGCCCACCTATTCTAAAGAAACGCGTATGAGAGCATTCATGGGGCTGGACCACACACCCACGTCTAGACGCGGCACGAGGTTGAGCTCCGGCATCCCGTGCACGCATCTTCAGCCCTTCCAGCACTGCCAGACACTGTGGGCACGCCGTGGACAGACGGGGACCCAGGAGCAGGCTCTGTAGGCCCTGCCTCCCTTCACAGCTCGCCACCCCCCACCCCGTGCCCCCTATTCCTTCCCTACTCATTTGTTTAGGTTTTGATTATAAACCTTACAGAAGCAAGCCCTGAATTTGCAAAAAGTTCCTGAATTTGCTGGGCACACACCAACACTCGCAGCCACTCAGGAGGCTGAAGCAGGCAGACCCTCAGCTGCAGCCAGCATGTAGAGAATTTAGTGAGATTCTGTCTCAAGATAAAAACAAAAGGGCTGAGGAGTCGGCATGGTGCCTGGTGACTCGGCCTGCATCCCAGCACTTGGTTCGAGAAAGGAGTATGGGGCTTCCAGAGTTCAACTTGAGCCACCTGCTGAGGTCGTTTCAAAACTTCAGAAGGGCTGGGGTGTAGCTTGAAGCTAGAACACCCCTGGCTTCAATGCCCAGTACATACATACGTGTACACACACACACACACACACTCTCTCTCTCTCTCACTCTCTCTGCAGCTGGGCATATAGTTTAACCCCCGAGTACCACAACAAACAAAACCCTTGCACTCTGGTCTTTTATCTATGTAAGTTTTTCAGGTATAATTGATGTATGTTGCCTGTTTATTTTTCTCATATTACACTTTTATAATGCAAGGATGCATTTTCTTATGCAAGCCTGCATTTCACAGCTGGCAATGGCTTATCTTTGTGTAAACCCATCCTTTTCTTTTGGCCGTACTAGAGATGGAACCCAGGGGTATTCTACCTCCTAGCTACACTCCAAGCCCTATTTTTTTAATTCTTTATTTTGAGACAGGATCTGAGTTGCGGAGGGCTTCACTAAGTAGCTGAGACTATGTGATCTGCCATCCTTCTATCTCAGCCTCCCAAATGCTGGGATTACAAGCGTGTGCCACCACACCTGGCTAAACCCATTCTTTTCAGAGGGACAATGTATTATGGATTCCTCTATTATACTACTTGAGATTATGACTGCATAGTTTGAATTTGTTAAATTCAGTTCATCAGGTTGGGTACGGTGGGTGGTACACACTGTAATCCCAGTGTCCAGCCTCAGAAACTTACGCCTTCTGCAGCTTAGGAAGGCCCTGTTTCTTTTTTTCTTTTTCTTTTTTTTGGTGGTACTGGGGTTCCTGGAAGCCCTTCTACCTCCGGGCTACACTCCCAGACCTATTTTATATTTTTTTATTTGGAAACAGGGTCTCTTAAGCCAGCGAGGCTGGCTCCGAACCAGCACGATCCTCCTGTTTCCGCCTCCCAAGCGCAGGGATTACAAGCGTGTGCCACCACGCCTGGCAGGAAGGCCCTGTTTCAAATCAAATCAAATAGGGCTGGGAGTATAGCTTGGAAGTGAAATGCCCCTGGGGTCAATCCCCAGTATGAAAATTGAGTTTACCTGTGGATTCTTCTAAGAATTATTTTGTCACCCACAGAGTGACGTCACCAGCGAGCTGAGCACCACAATTATCCGAGCCAGTCCGACTCCTTCAGAGGACCCGGGTGCAGAGAAGCTGAGAGACGCCATTCCACTTCCGAGCAGAGGGAAAGGAGCGCTGCCACCTACCTTGACCCACACGTGTGCCAGGAGGAGCGTGTCTGGAACTACTTCTGTGAGCAGCAGACCTGAGGGCGCAGCTGACTTTGCAAGTCGAGACCCTTCCTTGCAGAGTGGAGCAACGCTGGGAACCCAGGATGGAGACTGGACGTCAGGCCCCAGCGAGCTGGACCTGCTCAGTCGGCGCCTCCTGAGCCAGGCAGGGCCGAGCCCTCCGTTGGGCTTGCCTGCACCACACCCCCCAGAATCGGGCCAGACGTCTTCAGATGAAGGTCAGAGGAGAGCTTTGAAAGAGACTTCAGCTGTGGGCAGCAGCGAGTGTGGTGACCAGATTCCTAATCGTGGCGCCACCAGGAGCCAGCATGGCCCTGCCGCCCGGGTCCCTGCTGGGGGCTTTGCTGCCCCCGTGCACCCCGCGCTCTGGCACGGACCTCCTCTTGGCACAGCTCCCTTGGGCCCACAGTTTGTGGGCGCACTCCCTGCCTTGACACAGCTCCATGCCGGAAGCGCCTTGGCCTGTGGCTTCTCCAGCTGCTGCGCCTACCCTGGCGTGGTGAGAGAGCATGCTCAGAACGCCGTGGCCGCGGGCGTGAGCCGGCTGCTGGCGCCCTCCTCCCTCTGCGACCAGTGTCCCACCGCCTTGCACCACACCCTGCTCAGCGCCGCCCGGCCCCCTCCTGTGCCGCCGCTGGATGCGGGCTGCAGCGCTGAGCCCTGGGACTCAGAGATGGCAGGTCTGGTTGAGATGCTTTTTCTTCCCGTTTCCTCTGTTGGAGCTTGCTGTTCAGCGGGTGGGCTTTCTGCAGTGGGATCCTAAAGCTAGTCCATTTAAAACAAAGTAGTTGGCCTTAGTTTTCTTTCTTTTTTTTTTTTGCGGGTGTGGGGATGGAACCCAGGGGCATTTGACCTCTGAGCTACACCCCCTGCCTTATTTATTTTTTATATTTTATTTTTTGGGACTGGGGGTGGAACCCAGAGGATTTCTACCTCCGGGCTATACTCCCAGACCTATTTTATATTTTATTTGGAAACAGGGTCTCACTAAGTTGCTGAGAGCCTCACTCAGTAGCTGAGGCTGGCTTTGAACCTGTGCGATCCTCCTGTCTCAGCCTCCCAAGCTCTGGGATTACAAGCGTGCGCCACCACACCCGGCTTTGGCCTTAGTTTTCTACAGGTCCTTTCTTTGTCCTGTCTGAGCGCTCCAGAGTGGCTGTCTGGGGTCCCTGCAGCTGCCTGGGCCCGCGCTGAGCCCTGCCAGGGCACGCCCAAGTCGTCGTCTGCCACCCATTCCTCGGCCCTGCATTTGGCGTTTGCTCTTTCGCTGGGCAGTCCCAGCAAGCATGGTGTCCCTCCCTCACCCGGGAGCTGGCCACTCCTCGTTGACAGTCGCCTGCCGCAGAGCTGGGCGCTGCACCCTGTGACACAGTGTGCGCCCCTGGAGTGACTCTTCATCTGCCTGCAGGCTGTCTGCACGGGGTTGAGGGAGAGCGGGGACGGCCCCCCAGCCCAAACAGGCTGCAGCCGCGACACTGCAGCTTCTGCGCTTTCGTAGCTTAGCAGCTTGTGATCTGAGAAGCTGATGGATGGCCAGCTGGGAATAGCACCAGGGAGTTGCTTGGTGGTGTGTTGTGAGCTGGCTCAGTTCAGAATCCTCCTCTAGGCTGGGTAGAGCAGGGAGAAGTGGTTAGCCGGCCGGCACTGAGGCCTGCGCCATGTCTAGGGTTGTGCATTTGGCCCACCTGCTACACCCAGGTAAGCCTTGCTGATAACTTCCATTATCCCTGTTACTCTGGTGTCTGATGTCGTTTGCACTTTGACTTACTCTCCTGCAGGGGGCGCCCGAGTGCCCGAGGAGCTGAAGTTCCCTCACGCCTGCTGCGTGGGCATCGCCTCCCAGACCCACCTCAGCGTCCTCAACCCCACTGGCCGCTGGCTGCAGGTCAGCGTTGGGCTTGTCAGCGTCAGCATCAATGGCGAGAAGGTGAGCTCCTGCGAGGCTGCTTCCCACGCCAGGGGCAGTGGGATGGAGTGCCCGGACCCGTGCCTGTCCCAGGCCTGCCACACTCGCTTTCTATAGTGTCCACCCCTGACCCCTCACACTCATTGGAGAGTGCTGTGTTTCAGCCTTCCTTTTTAGTACTCACAGCCTGAGAAGGGAGATCTGAAGATGACTTTTTCACCATGGTCCATCAGTTACTAATCTTTTTTAATATGCTTTATCACTTATTTATAAAAGTGACAATTTCCCATAGCACTTTTATTTTAATCACTAGATATTTTGAGTTTCTGTTGGTTTTGCTAAAGGTGATTGAATATAAGTTACTACCTATCAAAACAAAAACAAAAAACCAAGTTACTCTTGGGGTCTGTGCCCTCATTTAGTAAGGGGAGTATTTTTGACGAATCTGCTCTTTTGTTTAAGTCATTTTTGAGGTACCTGGAAATAGTTTTGTCGCAAGCTCTGTGGCCAGGTCTCATAGTCAGGTGCAGCTCTTTTTGTGAGACTGTCCATCTCTTCACCAGGTGCCCTTCTGATGCGGGGAGGGAAGTGGCGGGAAGTGGCGCCGGAGCTGGCTCCACCTCCCTCCTCCTTTCACGTGCCTCTGTCCTGTTTTGTCTCTGCTTTCAGATCTGTGGGTAGGGAAAGGCGGGTGTGACTGTAGGTGTGAAATTTGGATTTGATGTGGCGAAGGGGAAGGTCGTCCCCCCTCCAGGGGACCCCAGTCACAGCATGGGGATTGACGAGAGGCAGAAGCAGCCCAGGGAGGGTCAGGGCTGGGAAGTGCTGCCGGGAAGTGCTGCCTTCTTAGCACCCTTCAATGAAGGGAGGGTCTAGGTGGCTGCCTGCTGGGACCCGGTCCTCCTGCAGGGAGAGCAGTGCAGTGCAGGAAGCGGGCTGACTAGTGTTTGCAGGTGAAGGGTTGCAAGGTGTGTTTCTGAAGAGGTCATCATCTACACTGGGTGTTTTGAGTAACTCGGGACTGGGCTCCTAAACTAGATGAGTCGGCTTGGTTTCGTGCAAAGCCAGTTCTGAGTAACCGTGTGGCTTTTTCTTGAAGGTGGACCTTTCAACATATCCTTGTCTAGTTTTCAAAAATAAAGTCATTGTGAGACCTCATGCCTCAGAAGAGATAAAGGTGCTCTTCATACCATCCGATCCCGGGGTCTTCCGATGTACACTCCGTGTGGCTTCCTGGCCGTTCTCTGCAGCCGCCGAGACCGTCATGCAGGCAGAAGCCCTGGCGAGCAGAGTCGCCCTCACAGCCGTGGCTGAGACCCCCGTCATAGAGGTGACTGGCCGTCAGTGTGTCCGCCGTTCCCGGAGTCTGAGTGAAGGTCTTTAGCCTCGGAAGTAATGTTAGGAAACGACTTTGGGCAAATACACCACATAGTTTGTTTTGAGCTAAATGTTAGTTCCTACTAGCTTCCTATTCATAAATTGATAAAGCAGAGGGTAACATTAAACCATATTTTCCCATTGATTTCTATTATATAACTAGACATACACTTAAGAAAGTATGACTGGTTCATATTCTTCCTCTCCCTCCCTTCCACACTAGAGGTGAATTCAGAGCCTTTCTACCTCCAGGGTATACACCAGCCCTATTCCTTTTTTTCCTGGTTCTAGGAATTGAACCCAGGGGTATTCTGCTTCTGAGCTACATTCCCCCAGCCCTATTTTATTTTTTAGTTTGAAACAGAGTCTCACTGGGTTACTGAGAGTCTCGCTAAGTTGTTGAGGCTGGCTTTGAACCTGTGGTCCTCCTAAGTACTGGGATTACAGGTATGCACCACCATGCTTGGCTCCCCCAGCCCTATCTTTTTTATTTTATTTTATTTTATTTTATTTGCGGTACTGGGGATGGAACCTAGGAGCATTTTACCTCTAAGCTACACCCCAGCCCAATTTTTTATTTTGAAACAGGGTCTCACTGAGTTGCAGACCTTGAATAGCTGAGGCTGTCCGTGAACTGCGATCCTCCTGTGTCAGCCTCCCAAGTACTAGGATTACAGGAGTGCACCGCCATACCCAGCTCTTCCCTTGCTTTTCTGTGCCTGAAGATTCCTTGCTGGCTAGAAACAGTTCCACTATCACCTATTTTCTGGTAGCAGAACAAATTCAGTTTAGCCAGACTGGAATGAAGAGCCCTCATTGGAGTATGTGCGCTGGCTGCATGCTGGCTCAACATCGTGGTTTTGAAGTACTCTCCAGGGCTGAGTCCCGCCCAGAGCACTACATGGGGGTGGCGGCAATGGTGGCGGTTCAGCTCGGCATCAGTCGTTTAGAAATCTTAGCTGGGCGTGGTGGCACACGCTTGTCATCCCAGTGCTTGGGGGGCTGAGACAGGAGGATTGCAGGTTCGTGGCCAGCCTCAGCAGCTTGTGAGACTCTCCAAAACTTAGTGAGACTTGTTTCCAAATAAAAAATATAGTAGGGTTGGGGTTGTAGCCAGGAGGTAGAAGGCCCCTGGGTTCTATCCCCAGTACTACACACACACAAAAAAACCCTTTAGAGCTAATAGTCTTTTCAGAATAGCAGCAGCTAAAATACAGCTTTATTCTGTGGTCTGTTTGGGTATAGGCTACCTCAAAAGAAGAATTTAATATTTGGTTTTGTAGAAAATAAGCAATTATGAAATAGCCTGGGGAAAACTTAAGTCTACATGTACCTTTAATGCTGACTCTTAATTTGTGGCCAGAAGAGATCTGTGATTTTTATTAACATGTTGCTTTTCAGTAGATGAGTCCTTTTTTCATCCTTAGGTACAAACAGAAAAGAAAGGCGTTCTTGATTTCGGCGACTTGACTTACGGAGGCTGGAAGGCTCTCCCGCTAAAACTGATCAACCGAACGCGTGCCGCTGTGCCAGTCAGACTGGTCATCAATGCTGTAAGTGCTGACGTGGAGAAAGGTCGGCTACGGAGGGCTGTGGTCTGGTTGGGATTGTGGACATGGCTAGTATTCTTGGTTCATTTTCCTTGGGAGAGTGAATTATGTCATTAAGGGTTTTGCGTAAAGCCTGGGCGTTCCTGAAGCTGACTGTGTATTTGAACAGAGCGCCTCTGCCTGGCGGTGCTTCGCGCTTTCCAAGGAGCCCGTGGGTGTCTCTCTGGAAGCTGCTCCCTACGCGGATGTGATTACGCCGGTGTCAGCCCCGTCCGTGGTCAGCCACGTGATGCCTGCCAGTCTCGATGGGCAGGTAGGCTGGGTGGGCTGGAGACCTGGCTTGGAATTAAAGAGGAAGTTACGCTTCCCAGTGGCTTTTCTTGCAGTAAGATTTCAATTATAAGACCAGTATATATTAAATATTTTTTTCAATTTTGTAGGATCCAGAATTTCTGATAATTTGGGTTCTTTTCCACAGTCCCAAGAAACTAATTGCTTCTTCAGGTATTGTGTTTACATTTTATAGGAGTCACTTTACTCCATAGCTAAATAAACTAAATTTAAAGCTCATTTCCTCTTTCACTAAAAGTGCCAGGTGGAGCAATTTGCTCAGCGCCTCCCATTATAGAAGAGGGCAGAGGCGCGGCCCCTTGGGTGGGCGTGCGGGCGCGGAGGCCAGGCCGTGCCGGCCTGCCGGGGCGCTCTCTGCTCTCGGCCTCCACGCCACACGTGTCCACTCCTTTAGAACTCCCCTTGCCTAGATTGTCCTGTGGCCCTCAGGACATGACGTTGGATGTAGTGATGACACTTAAGACTGAAAGCTCTGTGGGCTCTGAACTAACACAATGAACTTCCGTAGCAGACCTAGACTTGGCAGAAGAGTTCTTGGCACGAGTGGACGTCGAAGTGGACAGCCCTAACCCCACGCCCGTTCTTGGAAGCGTGGGTCTCCGCGCTCGTGCGGGGATAGCTCGGATCCACGCGCCCAGGCACTTGCAGGTACTGTGGCTCTTGCCCTGTGCTCTGGTCGCGCTGGTCTCACTTGATTCGTGTCCGAGTTCTTAGTGTGTGTGTTTGGCCCAATCCTCCAGACCGTGCACTTGTCGGCCAGTGTGAATTCCTCAGCGAAGCAGCACTTGCCTTTGAAAAATGCTGGGAATATCGACGTTTACTTGGACATCCAGGTAAACGCGTCTCCCCGTCTCCTGAAGACTGCTGCGCTGCGCCACGTGAGTGCGCTGAGCGCCAGGCTAGGGAGACCGCAGTGTCGTGAGGCCTGGGGGTTATTGTGGTGCTGGGGGTGGAGCCCAGAGCCCTTCTACCTCCGAGCTATACCCCTGCCCTATGTTTTATTCTTTATTTTGAAATGGTCTCACTGAGTTGCAAAGGGCCTCACTAAATAGCTGAGGCTGTCTTTGAACCGCGATCCTCCTGTCTCAGCCTCCCAAATGCTGGGATTACAGGTATGCACTACCATGCCCAGCTGTATGTAATATATCTGAGACTCATGAGTGCGTGAGTGCTGGTGACTGGGAGTAGGAGATGGAGAGGAGCTTGGTGTGCTTTGGAGGGAGGAGGAGGAAGACATCCTTTCCAAGAGCGTGTGTGACGAGTGAGTCGGCGGCAGCCAAGGCAGCAGGAAGACAGTAGCCCGATGGTGCGGACAGGCGCTCTAGGGAGAGCCGCGTTCCGGAGGGGGGCGGCGTAGAGTGACTGTGACATTGTTTAGGTCCCAGAACAAGGAAGTCACTTTTCAGTGGATCCAGAGACTCTGTTCCTTAGGCCTGGAGAAGAGCAAGAAGTTGTCGTTTCATTTACGCCCAAGGACCGCGGCGCCTGTGAGGAAAGGTAACGTGGCGTGTCGCACGCACCCTTACTCAGATTGCTGCTCGCACGCCGCTGCGTGGCACAGTCACTCTCATTGTACATCCCCGGTGCGGGCAGGGTTCGGCGTAACCTCTTCATTTGGCCTGAGATGTTCTTTTTTATTACTAAAAATCTCCTTGTAAACCAGCTGAATAGAAATGAAGAAATCGCTATTCTCAAGTATATTATGTCAAAAGTAATAAAACATCGATTTTGATGTTTCTCACTTTTTTTCTTTCTCCCAGGAAACCTTTAGTTGACCCTGTCATTTGTTAGTTTAAGACTCTTAAACAGGCCTGGTGGCGCATGCCTATAATCCCAGGACTTGGGAGCCTGAGACAGGAGAATCTCGAGTTCAAAGCCAGCCCCAGCAATTTAGCGAGACTCATGAATCTAGTGCGACCTCGTTTCAAAACAAAATCCAAAAAAGGGCTGGGCAGCGGTTGGGACGTGGAGCGCCCCGAGTCCCGCACCAATGCACACCTGTTCTCTCATCCCGCTCCCTCCCTCCCTCCCGCTCGCATCCCACTTCTAGGCCCGTCACCTTTTGGTACCTGAATCTTAAGTGCAAATCAACATACAGTCCCACACCCTTGTCATTCAAACGTGGACTTGGTGTGGAAGCCTCGCTTAGAGGCTCACCTTGGGGAGGAACTTGGCCCTGATGCCTCCAGACCTGAGCCGGGGGCGCCCGTGGGAGAGGACGTCTGGCGGTGCTCACCCACGTGCACGCTTGTGCCTGTGCTCTTGCCCTCAGCCCTGGCCACTCCCTGTCGGGCAGCCGCCCACTCTGTCCCGTGACCTCATTGTCTCCCTGGGCAGGTGCTTCATGACTAGCTCAGTCTGTTGGACAAAGGACGCACGTAGGAGTAGTTCCAGAATTCAGTGCAGAACGCTTGACTTAGGTTTCTCTTTGTTAGGATCTTGAGAATATTTGTGCAGCCGCTCGGACCTCAGTATGAAGTAGTGTTGAAGGGTGAGGTTTCCTCAGGAAGGGCGCCTCTGCCACCCGGACCCTGCCGCCCAGACGTTCCGTTGATCTTGTCCAACAAGCAGTTTCTGACCTGGGGCGGTGTCCCTCTCGGCAGAACACAGTGAGTGCTCCGTGGCCTGGCTGGGGTCCTGTCTGCCTGCCTGCACTAAGTTTCTCTGGGGTTAATCATGACCATGTTATATTTTTTAGAGTTGAGATAAAGCCATCTTATGTTCACGTAATCTTCTAGGGGTGTGTTTGTGTGTGTGTGTGTGTGTGTGTGTGTGTGTGTGTGTGTGTGTGTGTGTGTGGTGGGAAGCATTCTACCTCTGAGCCACACTCCCAGCCCTTATTTAGAGACTGGGTCAGCAGGGCGTGGTGGCGCACGCTTGTCATCCCAGCATTTGGGAGGCTGAGACTGGAGGATCACTGTTCGCTGCAAGCCTCAGCTACTTAGTGAGGCCCTTCGCAACCCAGTGAGACCCTGTTTCAGAAAAAAGAATAAAAATAGGGTCGGGGATGTAGCTCGGAGGTAAAATGCCCCTGGGCTCCATTCCCAATACTGCAAAAAAAAAAAAAAAAAAAATTAGAAACTGGGTCTCGCTGAGTTGCTGAGGCTAACCTCCTACCTGAGATCCTCCTGCCTGAGCTTCCCAAGGACTCTGAATACTGGGGTTACAGGTGTGCACCTCCATACCTGGATGTGAATTTTAATCTGTTCTTTAACTTTTTTGTAGTACTAGGGATTGAACCTGGGGAAGTTCTCTCTCCAAGTTACGTTAGCGCTTTTTATTTTTTGGTTTAGAAAAGGGTCTTGCCAGGTCACTCAGAGTCTTCTAAGTTGCTGAAGCTGTCCTTAAACCTGGGATTCTCCTGCCTGTCTCCCAAGTACTGGGCTTACAGGTGTGTGCCACTACACCTGGCTGTGAATTTTAATTCATTTTTTTTAACGGTACTGGTGATGGAACCCAGGGCCATTCCACCTCCAAGCTACACCCCCAGCCCTATTTTTTATTATTTATTTTGAAATGGTCTCATTGAGTTGCAAAGGACCTCACAAAGTAGTGAGGCTGACCACAAACCACAGTCCTCCTATTTCAGACTTACAAATGCTGGGATTACAAGTGTGCGTCACCACGCCCGGCGCGTTTTATTTATTTATTTAATTAATTAATTATTATTATTATTTTTTGGTGGTGGTACTGGGGTTCCTGGAAGCCCTTCTACCTCTGGGCTACACTCCCAGACCTACTTTATACTTTTTTATTTTTGGAAACAGGGTCACCTAAGCCAGCACAGCTGGCTTTGAACCTGCACAATCCTCCTGTCTCTGCCTCCCAAGCACGGGGATTACAAGTGTGCACCACTGCGCCTGGCCGCATTTTAATTATTTATTTATTTATTTATTTATTTATTATTTTTGCGGGTCTGGGGATGGAACTTAGGAGCATTTGACCTCCGAGCTACACCCCCTGCCCTGTTTTTTATTCTTTATTTTGAAACCGGGTCTCACTGAGTTGCAGAGGGCCTCACTAAGTAGCTGAGGCTGTCCTCTAACCGCGACCCCCCAGGTCTCAGCCTCCTGAATGCTGGGATTACAAGAGTGCGCCACCACGCCCGGCTGCATTTTAATCTTTTAATTAAAATTTTTTTCACTTAAATTTTTTTTTTTCGGGTCTGGGGATGGAACCCAGGGGCATTCAACCTCTGAGCTACACCCCCTGCCTGTTTTTTTTTTTTTTTTTTTATTCTTTCTTTCTTTATTTTTTTTTGGTGGTACTGGGGGTGGAACCCAGAGGCTTTCTACCTCCAGGCTATACTCCCAGACCTTTTTTTAAAAATATATTTTATTTGGAAACAGGGTCTCACTTAAGTTGCTGAGAGCCTCACTAAGTAGCTGAGGCTGGCTTCGAACCCATGTGATCCTCCTGTCTCAGCCTCTCAAGCGCGGGGATTACAAGCATGTGCCACCACGCCTGGCTATTTTATTCTTTATTTTGAAACTGGGTCTCACTGAGTTGCAGAGGGCCTCGGTAAGTAGGTGAGGCTGTCTGCAAACCGCGATCCTCCTGTCTCAGCTACCCAAATTGCTGGGATTACAAGCGTGCACCACCACGCCCAGCTAAAATTTTTTTCACTTTTGCCAGACCCTGTGGCATGTGCCTGTTATTTTAGTTCCTTGGGAGACTGAGGTAGCAGAATTCCAAGTTTAAGGCCAGCCTGGGGCAACTTAGGAAGACCTTGTCTCAAAACAAAAAAATAACAGCTGGGGATATACTTCAGTGGTAGAACACCCCTGGGTTCAATCCCCAGTATTAAAAAAATTTTTCCTTTTATTAAAATGTACCTCAAATAAATAAATTTCAGTCTTAGGCTTTTTAGTGAGTTCTTTGCAGACTGTTATAATAAGGTTAATTTTTTTAGCTACTGGGGATGGAACCCAGGGGCATTGTACTTCTGAGCTATACCCCCAGCCCTATTTTTTATTCTTTATATTCTTTTTTGAAACAGGTCTCACGGAGTTGCAAAGGTCCTCACTAAGTAGCTGAGGCTGTTTGCAAACTCGGATCCTCGTCTCAGCCTCCCAAATGCTGGGATTACAAGTGTGCACCGCAACGCCCGGCAATAAGATTAATTTATATATAACATATAGTCCTTTAATTTATTGTATATTAATATTTTTTTGCTTTAGAAGCTTAGCAATATAGTCCTCAAATCAGTACATAAATGCTTCTGATTACCAACCTGGGTGAATAGGAATGTTTATTATTTCATATTTTTTACTTTTGTTCTTTTCCTAAACGTTTTTCCCATATTTCTGTGGTACCTGAGAGAGAAGTAGCACCTGGGCTGAATCTATACTACAGGTGTGAAGAAATTACTTCTTAAAAACCACACTTTTGAGCCGGGCGTGGTTGTGCACACTTGTAATCCCAGCATTCGGGAGGCTGAGACAAGAGGATCGCAGTTCTTGGCCTCACTACCTAGTGAGGCCCTCTGCAACTCAGTGAGACTTTGTTTCCAAATAAAGAATACAAAAAGAGGTCGAATGCCCCTGGGCTCCATTAAAAGTATTGAATGGAGCCTCTGTACTTAGAGAATTCAGCCACCTGCTTGAAGGTTCCTGCGGTTGTCAGGGCCTTGTCTTGTCCCAGTAGCAGTTTAGGAAAAGAGGGAAATGAGTCACTTGAGAAATGACTTCTGTTGGGGAAGCGAGAGGCAGCAGCCCCTGAAGGCGTGCTTATATATTGTCGGTTTTGAAAGAATAGGGATGTTAATCCTTTTTGTTTGTGTAGAATCTTTTTAAACTAGAAACCAGTTCTCTTTCCCTCAGCTCATAACTATTGGGGATTGAACCCAGGGCTCTTTTACCTCTCAGCCCTTTTAAATATATTTTTATTTTGAAGCACGGATCTCAAAGGGTCTTAAGGGTTTCTTACGTTGCTGAGGGTCTTGTAGGTTGCTGAGGCTGGCCTTGAATTTGTGATCATCCTGTCTCAACCTCCCAAGTACTGGGATTACTGATGACTCTTCTTAAAAGAAAAAACACGTTTCTTTAAAATATAAAAATTAGCCGAATGTGGTGGTGCACGCTTGTAATCCCAGCATTCGGGAGGCTGAGACTGGAGGATCTCTACTTAGGCCCTCTGCAACTCAGTGAGACACTTTTTCAAAATAAAGAATAAAAAATAGGGCAGGGGGTGTAGCTCAAAGGTCAAATGCCCCTGGGTTCCATCCCCAAACCCGCAAAAAAAAAAGAAAAAATAATAAAACTTAAAGTTTTCCTTAATGCCATATTTTTCCAGCCAGTGTGGCTGTGATGGTCATAGCCAGAGCCTCGGCACTCCCTCTGACACCAGCAGATGAGGCATAGGCTACAGCTCACATGACCGATGGCTGTCTTCACTTTTGGAGTTGAGGAGGGTTTTGCCCCACGCATTCCTGTTCTCCAGCGAAGAGGGCGCTCACATAGTTCTAAAGATGAAAGTTTCTCTACCACCAGCGGCCACTGTTCCTGTATCCTTGTATTATGACTATTCAGGAGTAGGGTTAATGCATTACTTCTTTTTTTTAGGGGGTTTCTGGGGATGGAACCCAGAGACATTTGACCTCCAAGCTACACCCCCTGCCCCATGTTTTATTCTTTATTTTGAAACAGGGTCTCGCTGAGCTGCGGAGGGCCTTACTAAGTAGCTGAGGCTGTCTGTGAACCGCGATCCTCGGGTCTCAGCCTCCCGAGTGGTGGGACTGTGCATTGAATCTCTTTAAGTAGTTTCACTGAGTGATGCTTTCTATGATAAAGACTAAGCCCGCTGAGGTTCTGCAGTTGGAGAGCGAGTAAGCCAAAGAGGTTTTCTTTGATAAGGAGGGTCTTGGGCCTTCACATTATCAGAAAGTAGAGTTCCAGGACTATGAGCAGTGATTCTGGCCTGCGAAGATGTCATGTCACTCCATCTCTAGACAGTGTGATTGGTTTAATTGGCTTTATTTAGGTAATTGAGGCAGTATCCACGGAAGAAGGCAATTAAAATGTGTAATTATTTCTAGGCTTCAGAAACTCGCTTTAAGAAGTAATTCCACGTCTGCAACCCAGCACCTGCGACTGCTTATTAAAGGGCAGGATCAGGACTGCTTTCAGGTTTGTGGGGTGCGCGGTCTTGGGCTCCATCTAGTGTTTTATCTGGGTCCAGAACACTCACATATGTAGGCCAACGCAGTGTGTGTGTGAGCTGCTGCGTTTGAACCCAGAGGCATTCTTCCTCAGGTTGTGGGATTGAAGTGTGCCTTACCATGCCTGGCTCCCAGATGGATTGTTTTGTCAAGAGTTCATGTTAGTAGTTGATTTATTTGCACTGTTTTGTTTTATGCAGTGATTATTTTAAATTACAGCTTCAGAATACTTTTGGCTCCGAAGAACGATTGACCAGTAACTGTGAGATAAGAATTAATCCCAGAGAAGACATTGTAATTTCTGTATTATTTGCACCTACTCGATTATCTTGTATGTTGGCTAAACTAGAAATCAAACAACTTGGAAATCGATCGCAACCTGGCATTAAATTCATGGTAAGATAATTAATTTCATTGCTGTTTTCCTTTTGTGGAGTTTATGAGAATATACAACTAGTGGCTTAACGTTGGAAAATTACATACTGTACTTTCTATAAGTGTCTAGATTTATAAGCAAATTAAATAGTAATTGTCAAGGTATAAAAGCAGCCATTGATTTGGATGTGATGGCACGTTGTAATTCTAGTACTTGGAGGCTGAAACGGGAGGATTTCAGGTTGGGGACAGCCTTGGCAAGGTATCCAGGCTCTCAGCAACCTAGGGAGACCCCGTTTCAAAAGTGAAAATAATAAGTAGGGCTGGGGACACAGCCTGGAGGTAGGATGCCCTGTTCAATCCCCAGTCACTCGCGTGCACACGGCCATTGTAATATCCTACATTCTCTACCAGTGTTTTTAAGTTTCATTATAGTTTGAGAAATTTGAAATGTACCCCACTTTTCAGTCTATACCTTTGGGTATACCCAGATAGAGTTGTTTAAGATACTGATATTCTAAGTAAATTTTATTTTTTCAACTCAGCAAAAAATGCTGGTTTTGTCTCTTTGGTCTCCTGTGAGCAAATAGCACAGACTAGATGAGTTGTAAGGAAGAGAGATTATTGCTTCTGTTTGGAGGTGGAAGTCCAAGGTCGAGGGCCGGCTGGGCTGCAGGATGACCCCTCCCGCTGCCCTCATGGAGGGAGGGTGGCCCTCTGCATCCTCTGCTATTTTTGCTTTCTGAGGTGCTGGGGTTGAACTCGCCCTCAGGCCTCACACATGCCAGCGAGTGCTCTCCCGAGCTACGAGCGGCCCTGCATCATCCTCCTGCCGGTCACAAGGGTGGGCTGCCTAATTACTTCCAGCGGGGTGTGGTGTGCCCCCAGATCCCAGCACTTGGGAGGCTGGGACAGGAGGATGGCAGATTGAAGGGCAGTGCACAGTAACTTAGCAAGACCCTGCTTCAAAATAAAATATAAAAGGGCTGGGGGTATAGCTAAGCTGTAAAATCCCACTGGGTTCAAACCCCAGTACTACCAGAAAAAAATCACCTCTTAATATTGTCATACTGAGTTAAGTTTCAACATATGAATTTGGGGTGCACATTCAGACCATAGCAAATATCTGTTCATAGGAATTGCTAGACTCTCTTATGTTATAGATACTAGGGATACCAAGATAAGAGATAAAAAAGTTACATTTTATTCCCAACATAATTTTTTTTTAGGTTTTTTTTTTTTTTTTTTGCGGGTCTGGGGATGGAACCCAGGGACATTATACCTCAGAGCTACACCCCAGCCCGATTTTTCATTCTTTATTTTGGAACAAGGTCTCACTAAGTTGCAGAGGGCCTCACTAAGTAGCTGAGGCTGGCCGTGAACCTGTGATCCTCCTGTTTCAGCCTCCCAAGTACTGGGATTACAAGGGTGCGCCACCACGCTTGGCTTTTCTTAGTTTTTGGTATGGTGATTGCACCCAGGTAACACTCTACTACTGAGCTATGCCTTCCTTTGCCACTGAGCTACGCCTTTCTCTACCCTTTCTTAGAAATTTGAATCCAGGGCTCATTAAGTTATGCATGCTGGCCTCCAGCCTGCCATCCTCCTGTCTCAGTTTCCCCAGGTACTGAGATTACAGGTGTGCACCACCAAGCCCAGGCCCAGCATCATTTTTAAAAAGGATTTGAAGCCACTGTAGAAGTACATTCGGGGCAGTTAGAGGTAAAAGGGATAAATTAGTGAGGAAAGAAAATCAGAGCAGGAGAGTTAAGTGAAACTTGAGCTGCTAACAGCACGGACCTTCACTGCACGGCTGCCCGTGGTGGGGCGTCACTGAAATGCTGGTGCTGTTTTCTGGCACCAGAGGAGGGCTGCGGTGAAGCATGGGTGGCCAGTGTATCTGGCCGCGTGTTGGCCCCGAATGGGCAGGCTTGCTTGAAGACGCAGGAGGCCATCTTAAAGCCAGTCTTGTTCAGGGTGAGCCCTGCCTGTCGACCGTGCTCTGAGGCACCAGCTGCACAGCTCTCTGACGAGCTCATTTAGTGTCAAGGTCAGCTGAGTTTGTCAGAGGACAATGGGCCGTGACCGTCACCCGTCCTGAGTACATCTCCATGCTTGCTGGCCAGCAGCTGAGTCACTGACGAGGAAGACTCTTGAGGGCATGATGACTGCGGCCTCAGCCTAGGTCGGCCCGACTTCCCAGGTGGGCTTGGTGCCCTCGTAAGTGCACCAGGGTCCTAGTGGGAGTCCTGAGCAGGTGGCTGCTGTTTTCTCACAGAATGCTAAGACGATTGTATGATAATCGACTCCCCAACTCTGACTCCATAGTTTACCACCGTCGGCTCAACGTTAGTTAAAATATTGTGTTTCACCTTAAGACCTTTGCAGTACTGTGGATGGAACCGAGGGGCATTCTACCTCCAAGCTATACCACTGCCCTATTTTTTATTCTTTATTTGGAAACAGGGTCTCACTGAGTTGCAGAGGGCCTCACTAAGTGGCTGAGGCTGGCCGCGAACCTCCTGTCTCAGCCTCAAATGCTGGGATCACAAGTAAACGCCACCATGCCTGGTGCTGTAATAATTTTTTAATTGTCCTCTATCATCTAAGCTTGACTTGTGTAATAGTGAAATTTGGAAGGTATGTAAGACTCTGTTTCAAGATAAAAGTAAATATGGACAGGGGGGTGTAGTTTGGAGGTAGAATGCCTCAACCCCCAGAACCAAAAAAAAACTAATTAATTAAAAAAAGTCTTCAGTGGGGCGTGGTGGCGCACGCTTGTCATCCCTGCACTTGGGAGGCGGAGACAGGAGGCTCACGCAGGTTCGAAGCCAGCCGCGCTGGCGTAAGAGACCCTGTTTCCAAAAAAATATATAAAATGGGTCTGGGAGCGTAGCCCGGAGGTAGAAGGCTTCCAGGAGCCCAGCACCACCAAAAACAAAAAAACAAAGTCTTCAGGAAATGCTCCACTAAAAGTGAAGTAACTATTAGCCCAAGTATACAAATATTAAAAATTGGAATTGTATTAAACTATTCTATATTTTCTTCTAACTGTAATTAAATCTTCTGCTCTCTTACACGAAATAATTTTGGTTGTGTATATTCTTTTAGATACCTTTGTCTGGATATGGAGGAACGAGTAACCTTATTTTGGAAGGTGTGAAGAAATTATCTGATAGTTACATGGTAACAGTGAATGGCTTAGTACCTGGCAAAGAAAGCAAAATTGTATTTTCTGTCCGAAACACTGGCTCCCGAGCGGCTTTTGTTAAAGCAGTAGGATTTAAGGATTCTCAGAAAAAAGTTTTGCTGGATCCTAAAGTGTTAAGGATCTTTCCAGATAAATTTGTGCTCAAAGAAAGAACACAAGAAGTAAGTATAAAAATTTCTGCCATAGGGCCATGGGGTGGCACATGCTTATAATCCCAGTACTTGGGAGGCTGAGAAAAAAGGATTACAAGCCGGGCGTGCTGGTGCACGCTTGTAATCCCCGCGCTTGTGAGGCTGAGACAGGAGGATCGTACAGGTTCAAAGCCAGCCTCAGCTACTTAGTGAGGCTGTCAGCAACTTAGTGAGACCCTGTTTCCAAATAAAATACAGAGTAGGTCTGGGAGTATAGCCCAGAGGTAAAGAGCCCCTGGGTTCCACCCCCAGTACCACCAAAAAAAAAAAAAAAAAAAAAAAAGAATTTCAGGTTCAAGGCCAGCCTCAGCTACTTGGTGAGAACCCCCGCAACTCCTGTTTCAAAATAAAGAATTAAAATAGGGCTGGGATGTAGCTTGGAGGTAGAATGTTCCTAGATTCAATCCTCAGTACCACACAAAAAAATCTCTGATGGAGAAAAGTGATGTGCTGCACGCCTGCAATCCCAGTACTTTGGAGGCTCAGACAGGAGGATCACAGGTTCCAGGCCAGCCTCAGCTACTTAGCCATCTGCAACTTACTGACTTGAGATCCTGTTTCAAAATAGAAAGTAAAATAGGGCTGGGCATAGCTCACAGGTAAACTTCCTCAGAGCTCAACCTACAATACTAAAAGAAAGAAAAGAAAGAAAAAAGAAGCATGAGTTTGTTTTTAGCCCACTACTAAGATATCTTGTGCCCAGAAGTGACCCCTTATTTGTTAGGGATGTAGAGTGCTTGCCCAGTCTCTGTGGAAATCCCCCCACGCGCTTGCTCCGTGTTGAATGTTGGGGCTGACAGGACTGTTCATTCAGAGCGGAATCACTCAAGAAAAATACTCACTGCTTCTGGTTTTTTCCTGGCATTAGGATGTTACTTTAATATATAATCCATCAGACAGAAAGAAGGATTATAAAACTGCGACAGAACTCTCGACTATCTACTTCTTTGGTGGAGATGAAATTTCCAGACAGCAGTATCGAAGGTAGGCGACTTCTCAGACAGTCTTGGGATTTACTCAGAATAATGAAGGCTTAAGTGCAGTGGGATTTGGAGCTTCTGGAATGCCCTTCAGTGTCTAATGAGCTGCTGGGAGGCGGGCCTGCGGTGCGCTGCCTGCTCGCCGTGCGCCTTCCTCCACGGGCACGTGTCCCACTGCTCCTTCATACAGTCGGAGCGTCCCGTGTCAGTGCCACCACGTACCCAGGGTCTCAATCGTGCACCTGCTTCCTAAGACTTTAGCAACTATTGAAAGTAGTTTGGAGTCAGCCTGGAAGGCTGTGAACTGCTTGAAGGGGTGCCAGTTGGCGACGTGGGCTGATTCACTTCTCTACTTGAAGCACGTGCTTCTGTAGAATTTGATTCATCTAACATGCTGATCTGTGGCCATTAGGCTGTTACCAAGATGTGACTTAAGCCTGTGCTACGATCCGTGTTTTAAACTCTGGAGTCTTCATAATGAAGTCCAGTTTCCTGGACTAGACCGACCAATGCTGGCTGGGTGGCGCTCGGGGCATCTCCTGTGCGGTGGGGAGCCATCAGCGCCAGTGCAGGTGGAGGGCGCAGTCTCCTTTCTGTCCCTGACATCTGGCGGGCTTATTGAGGTGTAGATTTGGGAAGTTGTTTTTACTTTGTTAAGGCCTATAGGAATGTTTCAAAAGAGGAAATTAATGATGACTTGATAATCTGGTGTTAGAACTCACATTTGAAAATGGCTTTGTTCCTTGTAAACTTTTTTTTTTTAATTTTTTTTTTTTTAACAGGGGATTGAATGCAGGGACATTCTATCTCCAAGCTACAACCTTATCCCAATTTTATTATTTTTATTTTGGAACAGGGTCTTGCTAAATTGCTGAGAGTTTCTTTAAATTGCTGAGACTGACCTCCAACCTGTGATCATCCTGTCTCAGCCTCCTGAGCACTGGGATTGCAGGCGTGTGTGCCCGTGCCTAAATACATCTTTTTGTTCTTGTTCTTTTTTCCTTTCCAGTGTTGGGGACTGAAGCCAGGGCCTCAGATGCCGGGTTTGCGAGGCAGTCTTTCTATCACTAAGCTGCGTCCCCAGCCCTGGCTTTGTTTCTTGAGCAGCTTATAGATAGACTAACGTTCGGAGGAATCATTTGATAGGTTTTGGGTTTCTTTTTCTCTCTCGTGGTAGATAGAGATTGGTGTATTGTTTCAGAACTCTACTTTGCCAAAAACATACAGCGATGAGATTTTCCTTGTTTTTGGAACATCTGAGTCAGAGGGAAATTTACATTTTAGTTTTCACCTCAGAGATTGTCTGAAGAGGCCAGATACAGATAGTTGCGTAATAATTTAAATATTTTTCTCTGATATATCATCATTTTTTACCATGTTTTTTGAGACAAATTTCCAACTATGATCAAATTATCACAAATAATGAAAATATCAAGACCTGAAAAGTACCCAATTTTACTTTTCTTTTCTACTATAGTAGAGACTTTTGTTTTGATGTTACTATTTAACCAAAGCCGATGTTTTTACTACAGTGTATAACTTTTTTTCCTTTCTTTTTCTTTTTTTTTTTCTTCAGTACTGTGGTTGGAACCCATGGACATTCTACCTCTGAGTTACACCCCTAGTCCTATTTTTTATTTATTTTGAAACAGGGTCTCACTAAGTTGGAGAGGGCCTCACTAAGTAGCTGAGGCTGGCTGTGAACTCGTGATCTTCCTGTCTCAGCCTCCCAAGCACTGGGATTACAAGCGTGCCCACCACGCCCGGTCCATGTGTAACTTTTAAGGGAACTTCCCAGACGGGCTTTTCCTTCAACAGTACTTTTATTAGACTTGAGAGACAAGATCTATATGCTAATGCACTGTGTAGTTAGTGGGGTTCGCCAGATGTGTTAATGAAAAGCAAGTTAAGGTCCTTTTATACATAAAGTCACTTGAATGAAAAATCTCGCCTTCAGAGCGCTCTCCCATACCCCAGGGATCATAAGACAGATCCTTCCAGAGCACAGCGTGCTGCAGACTGTGAATTTTGATGAAGCCTTTCAAGACGAGCTCCTAGTGGATGAAGGTGAGATTCCCGCAGTCTCCAGTCTTTGGGTGTTTGCCGTGCTGTCTGCATCACATTTGGTGGGAGTCCCTCGGATGTGGTGCTGGGCTAGCTTCGAGCCGCAGCTCCGCTGTGCGACTTGGATAGATCACATCATGCCATCCTGCTGCCGAGTCTGTACAGTGGTGGCCCCTCGCTTCTCCTCTCTGCAGGGCAGTCACGGGGTCGGCTTCAGAGCTCGGCGTTTGTGTGGGGGGGCTGGGAGCTGAACACTGTACCTTTGAAATACCCTCCCTCGGCCCTATTTTATTTATTTATTTATTTATTTATTTATTTATTTATTTATTTATTTATTCATTTATTTATGGTGGTACTGGGGTTCCTGGAAACCCTTCTGCCTCCGGGCTACACTCCCAGACACCTATTTTTTATATTTTTATTTGGAAACAGGGTCTCTTAAGCCAGCTGAGGCTGGCTTCGAATCTGCATGATCCTCCTGTCTCTGCTGCCAAGCGTGGGAATTACAAGTGTGAGCCACCATGCCCGGCAGCCCTATTTTATTTTAATTAATTAATTAATTTTGTGTGTGTGTGTGTGTGTGTGTGTGTGTGTGTGTGTGTGTGTGTGGTACCGGGGATGGAACCCAGGTATCTTCTACCTCCAGGTGTTTTATTTGGAAACAGGGTCTAAGTTGCTGAGAGCCTCACTAAGTAGCTGAGGCTGGCTTCAAACCTGTGCGATCTTCCTGTCTCAGCCTCCCAAGTCCTGGGATTACAAGTGTGTGCCACTATACCTGGCCCCCAGCCCTATTTTATCTAGTTTTGAAACAAGGTCTCACTAAGTTGCAAAGGGCATTCTTAAATTGCTGAGGGTGGCCAGGAACTTGTCATCCTCCTGTCTCAGCCTCCCACATACTAGGATTGCAGCTGTGTGCCACCATGCCTGGCTAAGAACTTTGCCCTACAGATGTGCATGTATGTATTATATGTATATATTTATTTACTTTGTGATATTGGGGATTGCACACACAGTGTTTCTGGATTTGCCTAAATTTAATGTCTGCGACATTTTCATATAGGTATTATGCATCCTGAACCTGTTGGAGCTTCAGGTTCCTCACCTTGGAGGAAATTAACCCTCCCTCAAAGAGTTGTTCTGAAATTGTTGATGCACAGGGGCTGGAAAAATGCCTGGCTGTGATGCTGTTATAAAAACGCTTGTTGGGTCATATCTTCCAAACATTGTTATATCAAGACTCACAGCGCCCTGGGATAGCTTGTTGCTCCAGATGATAACCAAGAGTGGCTAAGGACCTTGCCAGAGGTCGCAGAGCTCAAGTGTGGCAAGGATGGTTTAGATTGGGCGGGCATCCTAGCTGGTGCCATGACTTGGAGCTGCCTCCAGCTCACGCCAGCCAGCAGTGTCTCGCCCACCCCAGCCCGAGAAACAGTGTTCTGTGTCTGTCAGCGTGTCTGTCAGCGTGTCAGCGTGTCAGTCAGTGTGTCAGCGTGTCTGTCAGCATGTCAGTGTGTCTGTCAGCGTGTCTGTTCATGTGTCAGTGTGTCTGCTGCTCTGCGTTGTGCTGATGAGAAGATTTGTGTGTTCTTCTTTCAGTGTACGACCTTCCCCAGCGGCCTACTGATGTCCAGCTCTTTTATGGAAGCATGCGTAGAATTGTCCTTTCAGTAATTGGAGACTTCAGAGACCCCGTTTCTACTAGTGAATTTCTTCAGTCTTCCAGCGCTAGCTTGGAACTTAAAAGGTAAAAAACAAATCCACAAGCAAAAGTCTTTCATCAGATTTCAGGGTTATTCACGGTAGAATTAATGTTTCTCCCCTATATTTTATTATTATCTTCTGAAATATTTTTATTTTACCTTTTGTGTGTGTGTGTGTGTGTGTGTGGTCCTGGAGATAGAACCCAGGGGCATTCTACCCCTGAGCTACACCCCCAGCCTGATTTTTTTGTCCTTTATTTTGAAACAGGGTCTCACTAAGTTGTGGAGGGCCTCACTAAGTAGCTGAGGCTGGCTGCGAACCTGTGATCCTTCTGTCTCATCCTCCCAGGTACTGGTGTTACAGGTGTCCACCACCCGGTTGGCTTTTTACCTATATTTTTAGTTAAAATCATTTCAAGCTTTCAGAAAAAGCTTAAATATAGTGCAGATAACGCCTATAAATCTTATATTCAGATCGCCTTATTATCATTCTTGATTTATATAGACTTTTTTTTTTTTTTTGGTAGTGCTGAGGATTGAACCCAGGGCCCCACGAATGCTAGGAAACACTACCACTGAGCTACATCCTTAGCCCTGCTTAGATCTTTTACCTAAACCAACTAGGAGTAAATTGCAAGCCGGGTGTGATGGTGCACATCTGTAATCCCAGTACTTGGGAGGCTGAGACAGGAGGATAGCAGGCTCCGAGCCAACTTCAGCAATTTAGCGACGTCCCCCAGCAACATAGCGAGAACTTGTTTAAAGATAAAAAATAAAATAGGGCTCTGGATGCAGCACAGAGGTAGAGTGCCCCTGGGTTCAGCCTCCACTAGCAAAAACAAACAAAAAGGAGTACATTGTGGGCATGATGACCAGGATGCCCTAAGTCTTTCAAAACCCTTCTGTAACCTGTGGAAAGCCAACAGACTTAAACTGTTAACGTTTTCCTTTCTTCTCTGGAGGCCACACCCAGGGGCATCCTACTCAGTGCTCTACTCCAGCACTCTGTATGTTTGTTTTGAAGCAGGATCTTGAAAGGTCGCTGAGCCCCTACCATGATGTCACGGCTGGCTGCAGACCTGTGGTCCTCCTGTCTCAGCCTCCCAAGTGCACAGCGATACAGTAACACTGCTTAGCCCACAGTTCCCATTTATATTTCACCAGTTGTTATAAGAAGGTCCTCTGCATTTAAACTCGAGTCACAAAATAAAAACGATCTCTTTCTTTTTCTCTAGTCCCAAATCTAGTCTAAGATTACCTTTACAGAGCCGTCTCTACTCTTTCAGTATTGAACAGTACTCTCTCCTTTGCCTTTTATAAGAGATAGCACAGAGGTCGGGTTAGCAGATCTGACCACAGAATGAAAGACATTGTCTGCAATTCAGCTTTACTGACAGTGTTGGTGCAGCCTGCAGAAGGGTGGGTGGGCTGCCTGCGGTGCCCCTCCTTCACAGTGCCCATTGAATCCCCGTGCTCGGCTTCCAGCTTAACACAAGCTTGCGTGGTGGTGCACACCTTTATTCCCCTGCTTGGGAGGGAGCCAGGAGGACCACAGGCTCCCGGCCAGCCTCAGCAACTTAGGGAGGCCCTGTTTCAAAAGAAAGACTAAAATAGGGCTGGGAGTGTCGCTCAGAGGTAGAACGCCCCTGGGTTCAATCCCTAGCACCACACGTACAAAAACATTTAACACAGGTTGTACCGTGTGGCTTACACAAAAGGGGGATTATTTTCAGCCTGGAACTTGTGTTTTCTACTTCGGTAATTATGTGACTTACGTGATAATTCTTCAAAGAACTTAGTCCATAAACTCACAGGTCCCAGCTCTCTTCATCACAGACATTCTAGACCAGTCAGACACCTGCCGTGACACGCATCCACGGTAAGGACGCGAGTGTCCGCCAGCGCTAGCCGCCGCCTCGTTTCTCCACTCATCTTTCACTTTCTCCGCGCTCTGGCTGCAGCGCCCTCCTGCCGTGACTGCCGCCTGCAGGCTCAGGCCGGTTTGAGGACTGCCTCCAGTCCAGTGTGCAGCCATGTTTCTGCTCTGACAGCACAAAGAACGGTGCTGTCAGTTCTCCGCTGGCGCACAATAGTGACTCGTCCTGTTACTGGTAATACTTTTGTCTAATTAAAAATGGTGTCTGCCACCATCCGTCATGGCATTCACCTGTAATCCCAGGACTCGGAGGCTAGGACGAGAGGATCACAGGTTCATGGCCAGCCTTAGCAACGTAGTGAGGCTCTCTTCTCAATTTAGTGAGACCCTGGCTTACTCTTTTTTGTTTGTTTGTTTGTTAAATGTAAAACCCAGGGCTTCATGTGTGCTAGACAAGCCCTCTACCTCAGCCTTAGAAACTACTTTTAATTGTATAAAATATGGGGGATTTTTATTCACTAAAAAGTACCTGGCAAGCTGGGTGTGGTGGTACACACTTGTAATTCTGGAACTTGGGAGGCTGAGATAGGATTGCAGGGTTAAAGCCAGTCTCAGCAACTTCGGATCTCAGCAACTTAGTGAGACCCTTTTTCCAAATAAAAAAAGTAGGTTTGCTGTAGCCCAGAGGTAGAAGGCTAGGGTTCCATCCCTAGTACCAGGTACATGAATACGTGGTACTTTTTTTTTTTTTGGTGGTACTGGGGTTCCTGAAAACCCTTCTACCTCCAGGCTGCACTCGTAGACACCTATTTTTATTTGGAAACAGGGTCTCTTAAGCCAGCGTGGCTGGCTTTGAACCTGTGCGGTCCTCCTGTCTCTGCCTCCCAAGTGCGGGGATTACAAGTGTGCGCCACCACGCCCGGCCAAATACATGGTACTTAATCCCCTTTCAGTTTTATGAAGAATTAGTATAGAAATGTGGGGAACAATCTATCTTTTCCTTGTTTTGAACCTCTCTCTTTGTCTCTCTCTGCCTTTTTAATTTTAATAACTTGCAGTGAGTCGAGAGCTTCCGGAAAACACAGTGGCAACGTCTCCTTGGATGTTCTGCCGGTTAGAGGCCCTCAGGGGAAGCCGTTTCCCTCACAGACTGCCTGCCCACCTCCAGATAACTCGGCCTCTGAGGAGATGTGGACTGTCCGACCCGAGCACTTGATCCTGCTGGCCCCTTCTTCCTGTGAGTTGTTGCTTCCCGAGGGTGCGGAGTGGCCATCTTGCACTCTGGACTGGGGGGACCTCACCCTGGCGCGGAGGAGCCCCGTCCCCCGGTCCTGCGCTGAGCCCCAGCCAAGCTCCGCAGCCTGCCACAGAGCTGCACATGCCCCCAGTGCCCGCCCTGGCACAGTCGGCCGAGAGGGGCGCGCAGCACCGCGCACGCACTGGGCAAACACAGGCAGTAACGGTTTTCAGACTTCTGTTTTTCTCATTCAATATCACAGTGTCTAGTTTCTAGATGTTATCAAGTAGAACTGTTTTCACGAGGATTTGAGATTGCTGTAATTGAGCAGTATTTACTTAGGATTCTTTCTCTTGTTAACATTTGCCTTTTTCACTAGTGCGAAATGTAAGGGACATTTATCTCTTCCAATAGGTGATTTGGCAAAAACTCAGTGCTTCCTGATCGTAAATAATTCTGTGAGATTACTGAAATTTGAGCTGTATTGGCCCGCACATTGCCTGACAGTCACGCCACAGCACGGCTTTATTGAGCCGGAGTAAGTATGCCTGCCGTGTTCTCTGGTGTGATTCAGTGCTCTTGTGGTGACTGTGTCTGTTCAGGGCCGCAGATCTGTGGCCAAGTGCCTGCCCTCTATGTATGAGGCCCGAGGTTCCATCCACAGCACTGCAAAAAATAAGCTCGTTGGGTGAGAGCTTGCACTTTGCTAACTGGGCAGAGCAGGCCCTGGCTTTGTGGGGATGGGCCCAAGACTCATGCCCACTAGCGGAGTGGCGATCGCGTGCGCGCTGGGCAGGCTGTGCCTGCCACGGTACAGGGCGGGCTGGAGGTGAGGCAGGCAAGCCCTCTGCACACAGAGCCCAAGCCCGGCAGCAGAAGCCGGGGTGTGTGTGGCTCCCCTGATGCCCTGCTGCTCTCCGGCTTCTGACAGGCACTTCTCAGCCAGGACGTCCTGGCTTGTACCATGTCTGAGCTCTAGCAGAGGCTACTTTTTACGTGGAGTGTTGTAAGATGTCTCGGGGGCTACAGAAGCTCGGCTGCCCCGTACACAGCCTTGTTGTACGGCCGGCCTGGCCGTGGCTCTGTGGCTTCTGGGGCTGCGCTGGGTGGGCGCAGAGCTCTGCCATCTGGAGCCGCCGTGCGTTTGGGATCAGCAGCTTTGCAGGACAGCAGTTTCTTTACTTTTGCCAGACAGTGAGTGCACATTGCAGGCGCATTTACCGGAGGAGACCGAGGGAAGTGCGGATACAGACACCCACAGAAACAGGGCAGTGGAGGCAGCGGCACAGGTGCTTCCCGCGGCGCCAGCCGAGAGTGCGGCCCGCCTCCATGACTGTGGCTGGTGGAGTCTCCCCGTCACAGCCTGGTCACAGCATTCGCCGACATTAGACCCTCCCTGGCGCTCGGTGAGCTGGAGGCCACCCTGAGCCCAGAAGGATGAGCGGCAGCCAGAAGAAACTGTCTCTTCATCTCCCGCCTACCGTTTCTTCCGCTTTCCTTCCCCGCCGTTAAGTCTCTGGGATCCTGACAGCAGCATTCCTTTCTGTTAGGAGGGTTAGAGCTTTTGTAATGTGGAGCCTTTTCCCCAGACATCTTTAAATTACTTTTGAAATGTATTTCTAGCTGGGCGTGGTAGCACACACTTGTAATCCTGGAGGTGAGGCAGGCAAGCTCTTTGCACACAGAGGAGGCTGAGACAGGAGGATCACAGGTTGGAGGCAAGCCTCAGCAACTTAGCAGAAGTTTATTTTTCAAAATGAAAAAACAGGGCTGGGGGTGTGGGTTGGAGGTAGAACGACCTTGGCTTCGTTCCCCAGCACCACCAAGAGAAGGTGTTCCCCCAGCATGGGGTGTCTTCACGGGCTTTGCCTTTGGCGGGCGGCCTCCCTCGTGCCTTCTCAGCCAGAGGCAGCTGCCGGGTGGCAGCAGGATGTGTACGTGTCGGCATTACCGCTGTAGACGTGCAGGATGCTCACGGCTTTTTATTACGCAATTCTTCTTTTAAAGGAGTAAAGTGCAGATTCTTGTGAGTCCTAATTCTTCCTTATCCACGAAGCCGTCAGCGTTCCCGTGGAGCGGCCTGATCTATGTGCACTGCGACGGCGGACAGAAGGTACTCGTGAGGTGCCCTCTGCCAGCAGCGCCCCCTGTGGCTCTTGTTTATCATTCGAGTCAACCCTCGGGTCTAGAATGCAGGAGAGGTGCTGGCCGACCAGCCCAGCGAGGTGCTCTTCATGCCATTAGAGCTTTTAGGCTAGTGTCTCACTCTTAGTGACCCGAGCGGTTCGCTGGGGGACTAGAAGCCACTGCCGATTTGTAAAATGTGTTTATAAATGGCTTGGTGCAGTGGTGTGCGCCTATATTCCCAATACCTGGGAGGCTGAGACAGGAGGATCGCATTTGAGGCCAGCCTCACTTCACGAGGCCCTCAGCTTAGTGAGAGACTGTCTCAAAAGTGGAAAGGGCTGGACTGCAGCTGGGAGGCAGCTGTTCCCTGGCCTCAGTCTCCAGTGCAGATAAAAGGTAGCAGGGTAGCGGGGATGGGTAGGGGGTCAGAGTCAAAGAATTACTTTGAGATCTGAATAAACTTTAATTTCAGAGTGTTTTATTTACTTAACGTTATTCTCTACCATAATTTGAAAGTCAAGAGGCTGAAGCAGGGGGACAGTCGCCAAGTTCAAGGCCAGCCAGGGCAACTTCGTGAGACTCTTTCTCAAAGTAAAAAAGGCCCAGCCAGGCCCAGCGCCTGCCTGCAATACTAGTGCCCGAGGCTGAGGGGAGGCCCTAGGTCCAAGGCCAGTGTGTGGTAACTCAGTGAGACCCCACTGCACGATAAGAAGATGAAGAGAGTGCCGCTGGCTCCATCCAGCACCCCACCCACAGAAAATCGGAATTGTTTCTTTTGAAATGATGGTTACTTTTTTGTCTTATCCCTTTATTTGGTCATTTTAGAAAATTGTGAAAGTTCAAATTCGAGAAGATTTGGCGCAGGAAGAACTTTTGCCTGGTGTGATCTCTGATCCGTTTGGGGTTCTCATCCCAGCAACTGAGCCTTCCTTGAGTCATTTGGTAAAGCCAGTGCCCAAAGCCCCTTCCACCAAGGTTGAAGTCAGAAGCAAGACTGTTACTTTCCCCCCCACGGAGCCCGGCGGGACTTCAGGTACCACGTCGCGGGGTGGGGCGCTGGCGCCGCTTACTGAGTCTCCTGCTCTGCTCTGCATTTTGTTTCTTTCTTTTACTGGAAATGGAACCCCAGGACATTCTACCTCCGAGCTCCACACTCAGCCTTAGTTTTATTCTTTATTTTGAAACAGGGTCTCACTGAGTTGCAAAGGGCCTCACTAAGTAGCTGAGGTTGGCCTCAAACTGCGATCTTCCTGTCTCAGCCTCCCGAATGCTGGGATTACAAGGGTGTGCCACCACGCCTGGCTTCTCTGTTATTTTTAATTAGTTAGTTTACTTTTGCAGGGCCACACCACAGACGAATGCTCTGTTCTTAACTTAGTAATGAGTGTAAGTTTGCCCCTACTTCAGGTGAAAATCAAGTAGTCACTGGCAATCCTACCAGGATTTAGGAGAGTGAATTTAAAATGTGAATCCTGGGCACCAGGTGGCTCCATGTGTCCAGGGACGTGGATTTCAGCTGATGGCCAGAACTAGCCCTGCCCAGGTCTTTCACCAGATTGATAAGGTGATAGGTTAGGAGATGGACCCAGGAGTGGTGACACACTCCTGTGATCTCAGTACTCGGGAGGCCAGGCCTGGAGGACCACAGGCCCAAGGCCGGTCTCAGCAGCATAGCAAGACTCAGCAGCTTGGGGAGACCCTGTTTCAGAAACGTAAGGTAAAAAGAGCAGTGGGTGTAGCTCAGAGGTAGGACGTTCTGGGTTCGATCCCCAGTACCGCAGAAATAGATGAGTTAGACGAAGGAAGGGAGATGGTGGAGCCGGGCTCAGCGCCGGGTGCCTGAGGTGCCAGAGAGGCTGAGCGGACAGCCCACTCCCACAGGGAAGACGGCCCCTGCCCCTGCTGCCCCTGCTGCCACCTCGCGAGGTGGCGCCTGCGGGTGCAACAGGGCGCCCCAACCCCGCTGTCGGTCGGTCAGTCCTTCCCTCCCTCGGTACTGGGGTGGAGCCAGGGCCACCGCACCGCAGCCCTGTTTTCGGCTTGGTTTTGAAGCCAGCCTTGCTCAGCTGCTGAGGCTCAGGAGTCCTGGGGCTGGCCTCAGACCTTGCTGTCCTGCCTCTGCCTCTGCCCTCTGCTGGTCGCGCAGAGCAGCGGCCATGCCCCGGCCAGTCAGGAAGCCGGCTCTAGCTCCCCGTGGGCTGCCTCCTGCCCTGCCCTCCCCTCCTGCTGGTGCTCTGTCCAGGCCTGCAGCCTCCTCTGACCTGGCTGCAGCCTGTGGCCTGTCCTTAGGAAGGCTGGCTCTGCCCCATGAGCTGCCCTGACCCCGTGCTCCACATCCCGACCCAGGCTTCTCCCCGGCGCCAGCTGCACCATGCCCCTGCTGCCCTGGCTTCGGGGTCAGATCTCGAGCCGGAGCACTGTTGCGCAGTCTGGGTGCCCCTCCCACCCTCTCCAGGGTTCTCTGCTCTCCTTTCTCTTTCTGGGCCTCAGCTCCTCACTTCCACCAGCCTGTGGCTCCGCTCTCCCTCCCTCAGGCTGCTTGTTCTGAGTTCTGTTGCCCCCCCCCCCATTCCCGGCCCCTCCTGAGACGCCTTTGTCATCTGGACCCCCCTCCTGAGGGCTGCTGCTCTGGCTCTGCACAGCAGCTGTTCACGGCTCAGGTGTCGCCCCCGTGTCGATAGCTCCAGCTCCTCCACATTGTCTTATTCTTAGGGTAAAATCCAAGCTAGGGGTCCCGCTTCTCAAGTGTTTAGGAAATTGCCACTCCTGTTGGGCGGCTCCTAAGCTGTGCTGTGTCCTCCTAGAGAGCTGCCTGGAGCTGGAGAACCACGGCCCCGCGGGCGTCACGTGGCACCTGTCGTCCTTTGCTCCCCCCTATGTCAAGGTCAGTCGTGCCCCAGGCCCTCGGAGCCTGGGCGCCACGTGGCTGTCGGACGGGCTTGCATGGCGGCTGTGGGATTCACCTCGCCAGTGCCTCTGCTCCGTGTCCCTGTGGGCGGGGTGTACGTGCCAGGTCTCTCACTAGGTGATTCTGAAAAGTTACATTGAGTTTGCGTCAAAATCCGCACGGCTCCCCTCGTGTCTCTCAGTCCTCATTTCCCTGTGGGCTAAACTCACGGCCTCCTACAGAGGATTGTGTGCACACAGGGTTTCCTCTCCCTGCTCCGTGCGGTGCTCCCTCCCCTGGAGCTGCAGAACTAGGCAGAGCGCCCTCCGCCAGCGCATCGGCCGCGTGTGGGCCAGACGCCGTGGCCCTCCGCCTTAGGTTTTATGTGACAGCATTTTTGAGCCACAGTGCCAATAAAATGTGTGTGAAAGGCAGTCACCGGATCTGCTGAAGGTGAAAGGCGCTGCGTAGGGTGTTAAGGGGGTGGGTCCCAGGGCACTTGGGCAAGAGGCAGCCGCCTTGTGAGCAGTACTGTGCAGGCCATCGTGCCGGGGCGCCCCGAGGGGTGGTGTCGAGGTGACCCTCTGACCGTGGTTTCTGACTTCTGATGCTTGCTGGCAGGGGGTTGATGAGAGCGGAGATGTCTTCAGAGCTACCTACGCGGCCTTCAGGTGTTCTCCTCTTTCAGGAACACTGGAAAGCCATGACACCCAGAAGGTGAGTTTCCACCATTTCTTCTCATCCCCTGGTGCTGTTCGGTGCAGTCCTGTCCGCCTTCCCTCGGCTGCAGGCCTCAGCGCCAGGCTGCCTGTGGGAGGCGGCCTTGTTCCCGGAGACCCGACCCGGGTCCTCAGGTGGCCCAGGAAGACCCCTTCGTTCTCGTGCTGAGGTGCACCTGCTGCCACACTTGGTGTGGCACAGGCCGGTGTGTCAGACTTTCACACTGGTACGAGCTGCAGGGCATAGCTGCACGCTCTCTCCTCTCCTGCTCTCACTCTTGAAGGACATACTCAAGCGCCATCTGTTCCCCTTGTCCAGTCACTGCAGACGCAGAGCAGAATGGAGAACAGACACCGTGCCGAGCTGTGTTCAGCCTCTGGAGGGGCTGCAGAGCGCAGACCGCCGGAGACCCCCTTGCATCCTGGGCGCAGCATCGTGGGGCAGTGCCCAGGCTGATCTAAGGTTCAGACAGCACCAGGCAGAACCCTAGCTGGCTTTTAAAATATCTTGTTTTCATGGTGGCACATGCTTATAATCCCAGCACTTGGGAGGCTGAGATAGGAGAATCGTAGGTTGGCAGTCAGCTTTAGCTACTTAGTGAGGCCCTCTGCAACTTAGAGACCCTGTTTCAAAATGGAGAATAAGCCGGGCGTGGTGGCACACACTTGTCATCCCAGCACTTGGGAGGTTGAGACAGGAGGATTGCTCGGGTTCGAAGCCAGCCTCAGCTACTTAGTGAGGCTTTCAGCAACTTAGTGGGACCCTGTTTCCAAATAAAATATAAAATAGGTTTGAGAGTATAGCCGGGAGGTAGAAAAGCCCCTGAGTTACACGCCCAGTACCAAAAATAAAAAAAAAATCAATCTGGAGGTGTAGCTCGAAGTTAGAATGCCTCTGGGTTCCATCCCCAGTACAGTGAAAAATAAAAAGTAGGCAAATATCTTGTTTGTTTTGAAGTTGGCAGGTGATCTAATGGTTGGTATGGCATACAAGGGACCCAAAATAAAAATAACAAAATTGAAGAACTCATACTTGTCACTTTACAAAGTAGAAAGCCGCGTACTTCTAGAACAGAAATGTGCCACGTCCAGGGAAACGCAGTCCCACAGACCGCAGGGTGGAGTTGGGCTCCTGGGCCCTCGTATTTGTCAATGCTCTTGATGGGACCAAGACAACCCACGGAGGAAGATGCGGTTCAGCAAATGGTGCTGAGACAACTGGACACGCACAGGTCAACGTGTTAGATAGGATCCTGACTCAGCAAAATATAGAAAAGTTAAAACGGATCCTCAGTGTCAGATAGGAATAAGTCATCACCTGGGCTATGCGTTTGTTTCATAAGCGCGTCACCAATAAAGCACAAGCTACAGAAAAGAAAATAAGTGAGTTACCAGAGCTAAAAGTTATCAGGAATAAAAATATCCACATGAGCCGGGCGTGGTGGCGCACGCTTGTCATCCCCGCACTTGGGAGGCAGAGACAGGAGGATCGTGCAGGTTCGAAGCTAGCCCCGCACGCTGGCTTAGGAGACCCTGTTTCCAAATAAAAATGCAAAAATAGGTCTGGGAGTGTAGCCCGGAGGTAGAAGGGCTTCCAGAAACCCCAGTACCACCAAAAAAAAAAAAAAAAAAAAAAAAATCCACATGACGCAGTGGAAGTCTTTGCAGGTCACTGACAAAGGACTCACATCCAGAACCTGGAGAAAACGTTGACAGCTGAAAGACAGACTACCGGGTTTCTCTTTCTCCGCTTCCATGTGGGTCAATGTTAGGTCACAGGGGTTTGTTTTCGTGTTAAGTCCAGACTCGATTCTGACTAGTTGCTGACCTCACTGAACTTTCTGATAATGCGAAGCTCTTCTCACATGCGCTGGGCATAGTCTCCGTGGTCTCTGGGCAAAAACATGACGCAGACCTACCAGACAGCCAGAAGACAGTCGAATGGACCTGCCCACCGCCCCAAGGGCCGCACATGGTTTTAAGCCTTAGGCCTCCCTCGGAGCCTTCCCCTGCTGTGCAGCTCTGGCTGGCGTGCTGAAGCTCACCCAGGGCGCGGGAGCACTCGCCCTGCGGTGCCAGCCCTCCCCGGCCGCCCCTGCAACCTGTCCTTGTGTGGCACAGAGGGGGCTGCGCAGGCAGCGTCCTGGGGACTGCCCTCCCGGAGGGTGCGCCACAGCGCTGGCACTCTGAAAACTTCCCTCCAGAAGAGCATTTGCTGTACACTTTCAGGAACATGTCGTAGAAAGCCTTTGAAAAAGTATAGTCTGGCGCTGGGCGTGGTGGCACACACTTGTAATCCCCGCACTTGGGAGGCGGAGACAGGAGGATCGCACGGGTTTGAAGCCAGCTGTGCTGGCTTAACAGACCCTGTTTCCACATAAAAAAGTATAAAATAGGTCTGGGAATGTAGCCCGGAGTCAGAGGGCTTCCAGGAACCCCAGTACCACACACACACAAAAAAAGTATAGTCTGGATCTTAAGTGGTTACCAACCCTGTTAGAAATTGCATTGGTGGACGTTCCTCTGTAACGAGTGGCTTTTTTGTTCCGCGCTCTCACACCAGCGCCTGTGGGGGTGGTCTGCACATAGGTGCGGCCCTTGGGGCGGTGGGCAGGTCCATTCGAATGCCTTCTGGCTGTTTGGTAGGTCTGCGTGACGTTTTTGCCCAGAGATCACGGGGACTATGCCCAGTTCTGGGACATCGAGTGCCACCCTGTTCAGGAGCCTCATAGGACGCACACGTTGAGGGTCCAGCTCTCTGGACAGGTGAGTGACACCGGCTCTGAGCGGCTCGTCTTGTGTCTGGAGCACACTGGAGGTGCAGGCTCTCCTGGTGCCGCTGCGCCCGCCTGTCTCCGCGCTGCCTGAAATCAATGTCTGCTTAATTATAGAAGTACTGCGGTGAGGCCAGACCGTACAGCACAGTGTGCAATTCGGGGACGTGAGGATCAGAACTCTCCCTTTAAAAAATGTTAAAGGAACCGGGCATGGTGGGCACGCTTGTCATCCCAGCATTTGGGAGGCTGAGATGGGAGGATCACGGTTCGTGGGCAACCTCAGCTACTTAGGCCCTTTGCAACTCAGTGAGACCCTGTTTCAAAATAAAGAATAAAAAATAGGGCTGGGGGTGTAGCTCGAGGTAGAATGGCCCTGAGTTTCATCCCCAGTACAGCAAAAAAAAAAAAAAAAAAAGTTATAGGAAACAGTAGAATCCCAGTAGGAATCCGCAAACACTAGTCTGCGTGTTTTCTAGGGTGTTAACTTCTCCCTGTCCCCCATGATTCTTCTATCCAGAGCATTGGAGCTGGGAGCGAGGCTGAGAGCTCATGCCCTTCCACAGACGCCCTCGTCAAACTGGACACCGTGGCTGAGTCCCGGAGGCGCACCCCACCGGCCTCCTCCATGCTCCCCAGGTGTGTCCTGTGGGCCCGGCCGCAGGGCAGGGCAGCGCAGTCTTTCCCGAGCGGTCAGTGGCCCGTATGTCCCACTCCCCGTGCCCTGGTTTCTGGGGCCCAAGGCTGGTCTTGCTCCAGCGCCACTGTGCATGTGCACACGGTCACACTGTCCATCCGGCTGCACGTCTTTTTGGCCGCGCTGTGTGCCGTTACTCAGACAATCTGTTCATTTCCTTACCAAGATCCACGCGTCACAATTTGGGTATTATAAGCTAAGGTGCTATGAACGTTGCACGTGCATTTTTTGGGTATGTTTTTATTTGTGGGGCTAAAAATACATGCTTTGCCTAGAATTGCTGGGTTACACATAATGTATTTGACTTTTTTAGGTACTGGGCATTGAACCTGGGATGTTTGGCCCAGTCGTAATTTTAAAGATTTTTCTTTTTGGTACTGGAGGTTGAGCCCAGAGGTGTTGTACCTCCAAGCTGCACCCACCCCTGCACCTGGCGGGTGGCTCTCGGAGTGGCCTATGGACGGTGTGAGTGGCCAGGAGTGGAGGGACGAGGGCCAGGCTAGCCTGGAGGCCTGAGGAGGCCCTGCCGCTCCAGGCTCTCCTGCCCCTGCGCCATCTGCAGGGGCCTCTGCTGGCGGCAGACATGTGCAGTTCTTACAAGCCCTGGGAGAGAGGAACGGTGCTGCTGTAGATCTTAACAACCGCCTTCCCCTCCCAAAGCAGGCAGCTGGACATGAGCCGGCGCGGGGTGCACGCCCCAGAGGATGTGTACATGTTCCTGCCCACCAGAGCTGGGGAAGCACGGATGCTCAAAGTCAGTCTGCGAAATAATTCTTTTATTACACACTCCGTAAGTTGGGAATATTACTGTGGGTTTGGGGAACATAAAGGCATTCAAAAATTTGATGAAAATTTTCCTGATGATTTGAACTGTAATGAGTTAATTTCAGTTAATTTTTAAAAAATGGCTTATTACAGCATTTGAAAAGAAATTCACGAGAAGTTCATGATTCTCTCTTTGGAAGTCAAGGACTTTGCTTTAACTTTGTTTTTACTCTATGTGTGTCTTGAATCAAAGCCACACGGGATGTTTTACGCGTGCTAAACTGTGATTTGCGTAACTTCCTAAAGTGTCTCCTGTTGCGTTCCAGCTGAAGTTCTTGAGCCCCAGAGAGCCTTTCTACATCAAGCATTCCAAGTACTCCCTGAGGTGAGTGGCTTGCAGCCGCAGCTCCCTGCAGCCCAACATTGCCAGCAGCAAGGACCCGGGGTCAGGCGTCCCGCGCCGCGGCCCTGCAGCCGAGCTTCTCAGCTGTGGCTCGCTTCTGCCATGGCTCCTGCTCATGGGTCGCTCTCAGGGACAGAACGCTGGCGACTGGGGCCCTGGAGAACTGCTTTCCTGAGCCTCGTCCGGGTGCCGCAGCCTCCTTGAGTTGGGCCTCACTTCTTGTCTTTTTTTTTTGTACTGGGGATTGAACCAAGGGGCATTCTGCCTCTAAGCAATACCTCCAGCCCTTTTTACTTTTTAATTTCGAAAGTGGGTCTCACAAAGTTACTGAGGCTGGCCTTGAACCTGTGATCCTGCTGTCTCTGCCTCCTAAGTACTGGTGTTATATGTATGCCCCACTATGCCCTGCCCAAACAAGGTAAGATTGTGTTTTAGTTAAAATTTGTAAGCCAAATCAACTTCTTCCTTCATCCTTCCCAGAAAAAGAACCAAACTTTGTCCATTCACAGACGTGCTGTGAGGGTGGGGCCTGTTTCCATAGGAGAGCAGGCTGGACCTCCGAGGCAGGAGAGAGAAGGGGGATTTTGAGTGGAATTTGGGCCCTTCGGTGGCATCCTAATTCCCTCACTCTGCTGCAGCAGAATACTGGAGATGCTTAACAGCAGAGTTTTCCTCCCGGCTCCAGAGCCCAGGAAGGCCAGGTCAGGGCACCAGCAGAAGGCCCTTTGTGCTCACAGGTGACCATCTCCCCTGGCCCTCTGGTGGCAGAGGCCACTCGCCACCACTGAGGACTTCCACAGAAAGATTTGAGTGAGGGCTGCAGACAGTCATGGTAAGGCACAGTGAGGTGGTCCTTACGACATCGACACCGTCTAAGTTAAAATACCGCCCTGACAGTCAGATGTCAAATTATTTTCATCGTCTACATAACCAAAGCTCATCTCCTTGCAGTCACCTGGTCGTACAGGTGTTTTGCCACTTCTCGTGTGGGCTCTGAAGACATCAGCAAAGACGACAGGAGCCGTGAGGGCCGCACGTCGTAAATGAGGTGGTGTTTCGTTGGTTCTGTCCACAGAAAGTGTGTGTGTTGCTGGCCTTTTCACAGTAGACGTTTCTGCTGAAGTCTCTGCCACTGCGGTGCTGGGAGCTCCTGCGCTGTCTTGGTGAACACCTTGCATTAGCAGGCCTTGGGGCGTTATCTAGAGTGTCTGAAGGAACTTGAGAACAGGAGGAGACATTTTTAAATTGAGCACAGTGTGGAAGTTTAGGGAAACTAGCATTGAAATAGTTTCACAAGATACATTTGCTTATATTCTTTGGAGTTACTGTGTCGTTTTTAAACTCTTACACTCTGAAGGCCAGGTGTAGGCACAGACCTGTAATCCCAGGACTTGGAAGCTGAGACAGTAGGATTGCAGGTTCAGAGCCAGCCTGAGAAACGGTGAGACCCTACTTAAGAACAAAGAGTGGGCGTGGCTGGAGGCAGAACCCTCTGGGTTAAGTCTTGTTGTCACCAAACCCCTGCGTGCGGCTCCAGCTCCGCACTGCGTGGCCAGCTGAGGACTCGCGCTCGGGGTGCGTCCCTGGAGGGGCCGAGCGGTGCAGCGGACAGGGCCCGCCCAGCCCGAGTGCCTGATACCACCTAGGCAGCAGTGTGTGGGTATGTACACGCAATCACCCTGTGTCCACAGGCCCGTGTGGATGTGTACACACACGCACAGTCGCCCTGTGTCCACAGGCCCGTGTGGATGTGTACACACACGCACAGTCGCCGTGTCCACAGGCCCGTGTGGATGTGTATACACACGCACAGTCGCCGTGTCCATAGGCCCGTGTGGATGTGTACACACACGCACAGTCGCCCTGTGTCCACAGGCCCGTGTGGATGTGTACACACACGCACAGTCGCCGTGTTCACAGGCCCGTGTGGATGTGTACACACACAGTCACCTGCCCTCCGTGTCCATGGGTTTCCCCCTTTGCGTCATTCCTAATTAAGCACTGCCGTCTCAGACGCTGGAGATTGGCCTGTCGCGTGCTCGCGGCCTCCGAGCTGCTGGGTCACGTGCTGCCCTGCCCCCCTTTCTGCAGAGCCCGGCACTACATTCACGTGCCCGTGTACTTCAGACCAAAGGCGGCAGGCAGATTCGAGGCTCTGCTGGTCGTTCAGACAGATGAAGGCAGGAGCGTCGCTGTTCGATTAATCGGCGAGGCCCTTGAGAAGAGCTGATGGAATACATTTTGTGTACATTACTAAGTTATATTTGGGCAACTTCTTTTCCTTCACTACAGTTATGCTGTTGTATATATTTTGTATGATAACTGGTTGTGTATAACTATAGATTTTTTTGTTTTGAGAAGTTAATCTTGAAGACCTAACTAAAATATCATGTATCTGGCCACAGCATTGTATTAACTTTTATGGAGAAGAGCTATATTTTTGCACTGATTATGATATCCTGAGTAAATATGGCATATATTTTAATGTGGTATATCCAGAAATAAACTTAATTTCCACTAACTTGTCTTTTATGTGAGGTTGATCCTGTTATGGACACCGGGGCTTACAGGGGAAAACACCACGTATCTGTCCACTGTCCTGGCCGCGGGTGGTCAGGACTCGGGAAGAGACCCCGTGACCGTGCAGGCTCATGGAACCTGACCAGAGGCCCGCCCTCACTTCCCCCGGGGCAGCTCATCTACCCCTCCCGCAAGATACAGGTGGGCCTGGGAGGGCGTGTCCGAGTGCGCACTCTGTCTCAGCGCTTGCCCGCTACACTAACAGTCCTACCTTGGCTTCACAGCTGAGCTTTCTAGTTCCTTATTTATTCTACCTCGGGCTAAGAAAAAGGACCCATGGTATAACAACAGCACAAAAGCCATAGCAATGTCATATAGAAATTAGAATATTGCTTTATTTTGCTAATTATTTCCAAGTTTCTAACCTGTGATTTTTCTTTCTCATTACAGTATTTTTGTGTGTGTGTGTGTGGGGGGGACTGGTGATTGAACCCACCAGAGATGTTCGACTTAAAGCCCCTCCCTCCCCTACTTTTTTAGGAAACAGGATCTAAGTTGCTGAGACTTGTCTCAGATCTGCAATCCTTGTCTCAGCCTCCCAGCTACTGGGTTTATAGGTGTATGTCTCCATGCCTGGCCCAACCCTATTTTTTTTTTTTTTTTTTGGTGGTACTGGGGTTCCTGGAAGCCCTTCTACCTCCGGGCTACACTCCCAGACCTATTTTTTATATGTTTTTATTTGGAAACAGGGTCTCCTAAGCCAGCGCGCGTGGCTGGCTTCGAACCTGCGCGATCCTCCTGTCTCTGCCTCCCAAGCGCGGGGATTACAAGCGTGCGCCACCACGCCCGGCCTCCAACCCTATTTTTTAAATTTTTATTTTGAGCCAGGCATGGTAGCGCACACTTGTAATCCCAGCATTTGGGAGGCTGAGGATCACGGTTTGAGGACAGCCTCAGCTACTTAGTGAGGCCCTCTGCAACTCAGTGAGACCTGGTTTCAAATTAAATAATAAAAATAGGGCAGGGGGTGTAGCTCGGAGGTCAAATACCCCTGGGTTCCAGCCCCAGACCCTCAAAAAGAATTTTTTTTAAAGAAGCATCATCACTAGGTTGATGAGGGTCTCACTACCTGCTGAGGACACTTTTAGAAGTCTGCTTCTCGTGGCTGTAAAGCGGCTGCAGGCATGGTCTTGCCCGTTTCCCTCACTGGAGTCATAGAAGTGCGGCTGCCTCTTAACCAGGCAAGACGCTTTGCAGGTGAGACCTGGAGTGTGTGGAACTCAGTGGTGATTACTGTGTGTCACTGGCTTGAGTAGTTCAGAAATGAGATCGTGGAAGAGGCATCTGGTTTGAGTCTTCAGGGAAACTCACGCAGCGAGTGCGCTCCGCGGTGTGGTGGCTCCCTGGGTCAAATGAAATCGGGTAGGTCGTCATGACCACGAACGACCACCTTCTCTACCCTGTCCCTTAAGTGGCTCTCCTCCCTTTTCAGCTCAGTATTGTCCAAAATGATAGATACTTTGATAGATTCTGTTATTTTACAGAGGTCTGATGGAAGCCTGGTTCTGAAAGCCCAGCACTCCTTCCCAGTGTTTTCATGCTGGGATCGTCTTTCCTCAGTCACGGCTTAGACCAACGAGTCTTCCCTGTGGTCCAGGCTGCTTCGCTGTTCCCAAAGGCAGGCACTTTGCCAGCTGCGTGGCCCCACGCTGGCCCCGGCTGGTGGTAGGCTCACTGTGGGATTAAGTCTTTCTTTTGTATTTTGAAACAAGGTCTCAATAAGTTGCTGAGAGCCTCACCAAGTTGCTGGCACAACAACCTGAACAGGAGAACAGGGTGTGTGTGTGTGTGTGTGTGTGTGTGTGTGTGTGTGCGCGCGTGCGCGCGCGCGCGCGCTCAGCACCCCCTGAGCTACACCCCTAGACTTTTATTCTTTATTTTGAAACAGGGTTTCCTTAGGTTGCCAAGGCAGGCCGTAAACTCAGAAACCTGTCTAGCTGTAAAGTGCTGGGATTACAGACCTGCACACTATGGTCAAGCCAGTTTTAATCTGAAATACGATGGACAGTTCTATCTTTTACATTTTTAAGTTTATGCTAGGTAAAAAGTCTAGACATACAGGAACAAAGAATTCTTGCTAGTTTTTAAATATATGCTGAGTGTGAGGGTTGTATCTTCTGAGCTCACTGAAGTTTAAGGGACGTGAGGGGTAGGATAGTATCACCAGCCTCCCGATCCTTGAGGATCAGCTGTGCAGACAGCACCTGGCCACCCAGGCCGCCCTCCAAGGAGCACCCACTCCACCACAAGCTGCGTGTTATGTAGTGCTGCCTCGAAGGGTGCACTTGTCTGTGATTTTCTGCTTGTTTGTTTTTTGCTTTTTTTTTTTTTTTTTTTTTTTGCTTTTGCTATAACAAGAACACCTTAGACTGGTGAGTTATAAAGGAGGTGTGTGTTTGGGTGTATGTGTGCGTGCGCACGCGCGCATGTGTGTACGTTCACGTGTCGTACTGGGGACCAAGCCGGGGCATTCTACCTCTGAACTCCACCCCAGCCCGTTTTATTTCTTATTTGGAACAGGGCCTCACTAAGTTGCTGAGGCTGGCCTCCAACCTATGCTTCTCCCGTGCCAGCCTCCCAAGGACTGGGATTCCAGGCGCGCACACTGTGCCCGACAAGGCTTTACTTCTTGCAGTTTGGGAGTCCAGAAGACCGAGACTGCAGGACCACATCTGGTACAGACCTCCTTGCCGGAGGGCACTCTGCAGAAGCCCGGGGTAGAGCACTGCATCTAAGACTCTGAGAAGCCCGGGGTAGAGCATCGCATCTAAGACTCTGCGGGATTCTGCGGCGGACCTGCTGCGGAGATCACCTGCTGACCCACAAGTGGTCACGCGATGGTACTGAGCCCTCAGGACCCACCCATCCCGCCCCTCAGTGTGCAGCGAGGTGATGCCACTTCACCTTTAGTTCTGGTGGGTGTTCAAAGGATAACGAGAGGAGGGGAGCGCTGGGTAGACAAGCACAGACCCAGCCCTCCTGCACGTCAGCTCCTCCTGCAACTAGTGCCCAACCCCAAAAGATACCTACGAGCAGGTGTGAACAGTGCTGGGTTAATTCATTAACTCGCTCTGGCACTGAGGACGGGACGCGGGCGTGTTCTACCTCTGAGCCACATTCCTATCATATTTCTGGTACCGGGGATTAAACCCAGGGGTGTTCCACCTCTGACCAAGCTACACCCCCAGCCGATCTTACTTATAGAGAGGGCTGTTCCAGGTTGCGAGTCTCCCTGCTTGCTGAGGCTGCCCTTGAACCTGCGATCCTCCTGTCTCAGCCTCCCAAGTACTGGGATCACAGGTGTACACCACCATGCCTGGCTTCCAGGCCTATTTTACTGTGGTTCTGGGGATTGAATTCAGGGGGATTCTACCACCTAGCTACACCCCCATTCCTATTTTTATTTTGAAACGGGATCTTGATAGGTTGTTGACAGTCTCCTTACTTGCTGGGGCTGTCCTCAAACCTGTGATCCTCCTGCCTCAGCCTCCCAAGTACTGAGATTACAGGCATGTGCCACCACACCTGGCTTATTTTATTAATTTGGAAAAGGTCTCACTAAGTAGCTGAGAGCCTTGCTAGGTAGCTGAGGCTGGCTGTGAACCTAAAATCCTCCTGTTTCAACCTTCCAAGTCCTGGGATGGCAGGTACGCACCACCGTGCCCAGTTTGTTTTCATTTTGAATCAGGGTCTCACTAAGTATCTGAGGCTGGTCTTGATCCTGCAGTCCTGTCATAGCCTCCCAGACACTGGGGCCAGTGGTGTGCAGCGCCAGCCCCGCTTGCGGGCCGGCTGACATTGCAGTCGGAGTCAGTCGTGCCAGTATGACTGGTGTGACTTGTTGGGACGACTTGGGCCCCTCTTGGTTCAGCAGATTCTCCTTCTGATGTGGGGTGCGGAGGCGCACTGGCGCTCACCAGGCGCCTTCAAACGCCGCTTGCGCTGTGACTGCCAGCTTGCTGCTCCGGTGGGACCCTGCGCGTGGGCCTCCGGCAGCCCACCCAGCAGAGCGTGCGGGGCAGCAGCACCGGCCACGCTGGTGGACGCCCCGCGCTTCCAGGTGCAGCTTCAGGTGCACTCAGCCCCCAAAGGAGCTCCACCCACTCGGTCTCCCAAAGGACAGCTCGGCAGGACGTCTGCGCTCAGCCGCGCTGTGGAGAAGCCAGTCGAGCCAGTTCCTAGCAGTAAACCCTCACGGAAAGGTGCCCCAACATCTTTGGCCTGGGTCTCATTCAGACACGACCGCCGGTCTCCCCTCCTGCCGCTGGGTGTGCCTGGCCGCCGCGCTGACGAATTCCAGCCGCCCAGAGCTGCTGGGCGTGCGGGGCAGAAAGACCATTCACAGAAAGCTGCCCCTTGTCCTGGTGAGGCCCTTTGCTCTCTGGTCATCCTGGGCTGAGCCTGTGGACGCGGCGGCTCACAGCCGCGCCTCACATTTTCTTCACAATCCTTGATCGGCTGCTCACAGTTCCCTTTGGGGTTGGCATCTAAAATCTGTGTTACTCAAACCACGTGAGCATCTGAACCACAGACTCCATGGGGCCGCGGCGGGCTGCAGGGACCTCTGCAGGTTTGAAGGGTGTACAGACAAAAGCCAAGACAAAAGCCGACGGTCGCCTTGGTCCACTCTGCTCGACAGCCGCTCCCCCCACTGAAGCGGCCTCGGGGCACCCGGAAGCACCTGTTGCTCTCCACCCTCAGCCTGGGAGCACCCGGAGAAACAGGCCAGCCTCCCCAGGCGCCTCCTCTCCAGGGCGGGGAGGGCGCCCTGACTTAGTCATCTGCGGAGATCCAACACACTTCTCACCAGGTGACTAAGGATGTCCCCCGGCCTCTTGCTTGCTGCGTTCTGTGGAGCCGCAGATGGACCCGCACAGAAGCCAAAGGAAATGTACAGCCAGGCACGGAGGCCGCTGCCGCAGTCCCAGCGCTTGGGAGGCGGAGACTGGAGGAGCGCAGCAATGTCCAAAGGTCCTGTTTCAAGCCGGGCGTGGTGGGCACGTTTGTCATCCCAGCACTCCGGAGGCTGAGACCTGAGGATCACGGTTCACAGACAGCCTCAGCTACTTAGTGAGGCCCTCCGCAACTTAGTGAGATCCTGCTTCAAAATAATAATAAAAAAGGGCTGGGGGTGTAGCTCAGAGGTAGAATGCCCCTGGGTTCCACGCCCAGTAACACACACACACACACACACACACACACACACACACACACACACACACGGAAATGTACACTCACAAGCTGGGCCTTGTCGGGCGGCTCCTGCTGGGGTGGCCCTGGTGGAGAGGGCCGGTGTCATGGCGGCTCCGTGGCAGGCACCAAAGTGGCCTCAGAGCCGGGGGCAGGGCGGGCCACGAGTGGGGCTGCTCTCCAGGCCGGAGCAGGCTTCCGGGGTGCTGGGAGGAAGGGGTGCACCCGAGGAGGGAGGAGAAGATGCTCTCAGGGATTCCTCTAATTGTATGTGTGACGACCTGTTTTCCCCTTTCCAGAATCAGAAGCCTGATGCGCACCTCCCCACCTCACACAGTTTGAAATTTGAAGAAGGATAAAAGCCTTTTATTTCCATCCTACTTCAGCTAAGAGCATGGCACCCGCCTCTCCGCAGATGTCCTGCGAGCACCGTGTGGGAAAATGTGTTTGCGGAGTTCAGGGAGTCTGTGCCGCAGAGGCCAGGGCCGTCGGGCACCCTGGTGCTCGCATCTCTGCAGACAGAATGCACCCACCACTCTGAATTTTTACTTGTTTGTTACTAGGGATGGAATCCAGGGGCATCCCACCTGAGTCACACCCCCGGCCCTATCTTATTTTTTATTTTGAAACAAGGTCTCACTATGTTGCTGAAGTTGGCCTCAAGCCTGTGGTCCTTGGGATTACAAGCACACACCACCATGCCTGGCTTGAAATATTTTTAAAAACTGTGAGTTCTGACATAATCACTGAGTTGTCCGCAGGTGCAAGGGCCGCACTGTGAGTGCCCCAGTACCAGGACGTGCCGCCTAGTGGAACATCCTGCACAGCTGCCGCCCAGCACAGCTTTGCTGAACCAAGTATGGAGACGGAGGGTGAGGAAGGCGCAGGGCCTGCAGCAAGGGAGGAGGGCGTGGGGAGCACCACGGAGCGCCTCGGCAGAGCCTCGTGGGCACCAATGCGAGTGTCCGTAATTCTCCTTGTACAGGTCTTGCATAGCCCTAGGTAAGCGCATTCCTGCGTGCCTTCTTTGTGTGTGACCATTGCACATGGAACTGCTTTCCAGTTTCTTTCTCAGTGAGTTCATTATTGGTGTATAGAAAAGCTACTGATTTTTAACCGGGCGTGGTGGTGCACGCTTATAATCCCCGCGCTTGGGAGGCTGAGCCAGGAGGATTGTACAGTTTCGAAGCCAGACTCTGTTTCCAAATAAAATATAGATATAAAAAAAAGATCTGGGAGTATAGCCCGGAGGTAGAAAGCCTCTGGGTTCCACCCCCAGTACCACCGAAAGAAAAAGAAAGAAAGAAAGAAAGAAAGAAAGAAAGAAAGAAAGAAAGAAAGAAAGAAGGAAGAAAGAAAGGAGGGAGGGAGGGAGGGAGGGAGGGAGGGAGGGAGGAAGGAAGGAAAGAAAGGCTACTGATTTTTGTATGCTGATTGTGTTACTTGACTGAACTTATTGGTTCTAAAAGTCGGTCCTTCCTTCCTTCCTTCCTTCCTTCCTTCCTTCCTTCCTTCCTTCCTGTGGTACTAGGGGGTGAACCCAGGAGCATTCTACTTCCAAGCTACACCCCAGCCCTGTTTCATAACCCGTGATCCTCCTGCCTCAGCCTCCCCAGTACAGGCCTGCGCTCCCGTCCTGGCTGCCTTCAAGTGTCTGTGTATGGAGTCATCGTCTGCAAGCAGGGTGCCTGGCTCCCTCCTGCCCCATGCACCTGCCTTTTCTTTCTTTGGTCTGATGGTTTGGGCTAGAATTTCTAGTACATGCTGAATCAGAGCCTTGCTCCTGACCTTAGAGCTTTCCTCCCTCGGTACGATGTTGGCTGTGGCTTGTCACATCTGCTGCTGTGGTGTTGAGCTCTGCTTCTCCACAGCTCATCCAGGCTTTTTTCATGAATATTGACTTAGCAAAGAATTTCTTGCATCTCTTGAGATGGTCATGTGACTTCCAGCCTTGTATCTGTTCACACGCTGTATTGTTTACTGACTTGTGTGTGCTGGCCCACCCTGCGTCCCTGGTAGAGCACTCCCGGCGCGGGACCTTTTTAGTGATGTCGCATCCACTTTGCAAGGATTTTGTGGAGACTTAGCGTCTGTGTTCGTCAGGGATAGTTTATCGTTTTTGCTGTCTTTGCTGTGTTGCCAGGTTTTAAGAGCTGGGTAATACTGGCTTCCACGGCATGAGTGTGGAAGGGTTCCTTCCCTTCCTATGTTATAGAATATTTTGAGAGGCACTAGTTATTAGTTCTTTACTAAACTTCTGGTAAAATTTAACAATGAGTGCATCCAATCTTAGGGTTTTCTTCTCTTTCCCTCTTATTCTTTCTTTTGCAGTGCTTGGGGTTGAACCCAGGGGCATTCTACCACCAAGCTACACCCCTAGTCCTATTTTTATTCTTATTTTTATTCTTTTATTTTACGGTACTGGGGATGGAACCCAGGGGCATTCTACCTCCAAGGTACACTCCCAGCCCTATTTTTTATTCTTTTATTTTGAAACAGGGTCTCACTGAGTTGCAAAGGGCCTCACTAAGTAGCTGAGGCTGTCAGTGAACCTCGATCCTCCTGTCTCAGCCTCCCAAATTAGAAGCGTACGCCACCACACCCTACTTTTTATTCTTATTTTGAAACAGGTTCTCGCTAAGTTGCAGTGTCTCACTCAGTAGCTGAGGCCGGCCGAGAGTCTGGGATCTGCCCGTCTCAGCCTCCCAAGTACTAGGATTACAAGTGTGCGCCCCCATGCCCGGCTCCCCCACCCTTTCATCTTATTCTTCACACTGGGGATGGAGCCCAGGAGCATTCGACCTCTGAGCTCCACCTCTAGCCCTTTTTAATTTTTTTGGTTTTGAAATAGGGACTCGCTAAGTTGCCGAGAGTCTTGTGACCTTGTTGAGGCTGTCCTCAAATCTTCAATCCTCCTGTTTCAAGTACTGGGATTGCAGCATGCACTCCCATGCCTGGCTTTAGTTTTTTTCTGATATGTTTAATTATTGCTTCAATTTTATTTCTTGTTATTGATCTATTTAGTTTTTATATCCTATCAGTTCAACTTTTATAAGTTATTTATGTCCAGAAATGTGTCCATTTCCTCTAGATTTTCCAACTTATTGGCTTATAGTTTTCAAAACGATGGTCCTTTGAATTTCAGTGGCATGTCAGATGGTTCTCTCTCCTCTTTCATTTGGTTTCTTTAGGACTCTCTTTCTTGTGGTTATTTTAAGATTTTGTCCATTTTATCTTTTCAAGGAATCAACTCTTAGTTTATTGATCCTTTGGGTTGTTCTTTTAGTTTATTCTTCACCTCTGATCCTTTTTTAAGTTATTTATTGCTGCACTGTATTTATACACCATACTGGGTAGATATAAATGCACACGTCACTCAGCCAGCCCCACGCGGTCCCACCCCACACACCTCTGACCTTTACAAATTCTTTCCTTCCTTCTGCCTTTTGGGTTTGGTTTGTTCTTGCTTATTTTTCTTGTTTGGGGGCATTCTACCTCTGAGATACACCCCCAGCCCTTGTTACATTTGTTTCTGAAATGGGGTCTCACTAGGTTGCTGAGGCTGGTCTTGAACTTGTGATCCTCCTGTTTCAGCTTCCAGGGTACTGGGACCACAGACCTTGATATGCACCATTAGGATGTTTATTTAGATGCCTCTCCTCCCCTCCCCTCTCCTTTCCCTCTTTCTCTGTGGTACTAGGGATTGAACCCAGTGGTGTTTTACCTCTGAGCTATACCCTCAGCCCCATTTTATTTTTTTATTTTGAAACAGGGTCTCACTAAGTTGTAAAGGGCCTTATTAGGTTCCTGAGGCTGGCCTCGAACCTGTGATCCTCCTGTCTCAGCCTCCAAGTGCTGGGATTACAGGCGTGCGCCACCACGCCTCCTGAGAGCGCATTCTCTCTCTCTCCCTCTCGGCCCTGATTGCCATAAACCTTCCTCTTAGTACTACTTTTTCTGAATCTCCTCGATTTTTGCATGTTGTGTTTCCATTTTCATTTGATTCAAGGGATTTTTAACTTTCCCTCTGACTTCTTCAATGGAACGCTCTTCATTAGCATGATGTTTGTATAATTTTAGCCGTTTCTCTTCCTGCTGACGTCTTGTTGTGTTCCACTGTGATCTGATAAGATACAAGAACTTGTTTCATTTTTAGGATTGGCTGAGGCTCGCTTTATGGCACGTGTGATCTCCGCTGTCGGATGATCGTCCGTCGGGGTCCATTAGGCCACTTGGCCTGGCTGGGTTCGATGCCCAAGGGGCTTCTTTGTGACAGCCTGCGTGCTGTGTCTGTGGGTGACAGGGTGCTGAAGTCGCCCACAGTTAGCGTGCTGGGTCCTCTGTCTGCCCTTATGCCTAGTAGCATTTTTAAATAAAATCTGGGGCATGTGGTTGTGTGTGGTGGCACGTGCCTGGGATCCCTGTGCTCGGGGCTGAGACCAGAGGATTGCAAGTCCAAAGCCAGCACATGCTAACTACTGAGTTACTAAATAAATAGGGCTGGGGCAGCAGTGGTAGAATGCCCCGTATGCAAATATATGTACACACACGCACATTTCAGGATGGAACTGAGTGTATTTTCTTTTCTTTCTTTTTTTTTTTGTGATACTGAAGATTGAACCCAATAGAATGTACCTCTGAAGGTACATTCTGCCATTCTACCTCTGAGCTACACCCACAGCCCTGTTTTATTTTATTTATTTATTTATTATTTTGGTGGCACTGGGGGTGAAACCCAGAGGCTTTCTACCTCCGGGGTATACTCCCAGACTTTTTAAAAAAATATTTCATTTGGAAACAGGGTCTCACTAAGTTGCTGAGAGCCTCACTAAATAGCTAAGGCTGGCTTCGAACCTGTGTGATCCTCCTGTCTCAGCGCCCCCCAGCACTGGGCTTATAAGCGTGTGCCTCCACGCCCGGCCTGTTTTATTTTGAAACAGGGTCTCACTAAGTTGCTGAGGCTGGCTGTGAACCTGCGCTCCTCCCGTTTGAGCCTCCCAAGCAGTGAGATTACAAGTGTGCCCACCACATGTCACAGATGTGTATTTTCTAAAGTCACCTGCAGCGATTTGTGCTGTCTCTCGCTCCTTTATAAACCTCCTGCATTCCCGAGCAGAAGTGGGAGCCATCTCTCCACCCTTAGCATACATGGCGGAAGGGAAGCCGTGCCGGGGCAGGAACGGCCCAGAGTTGGCCACACGGCTCTGCTGACTTCCTCCTGGGAGCCCAGCACCAGAAGGAAGGAGTGCAGACACCCTCAGACTCCTGCTGCGACCCCCGCAAGGCCGCCAGCTCACCCAGGGGTGAGTGAGCGGTGCCTGGTGCCTGGAAGGCAGAGACGGGCAGGTCTGAGGCCAGCCTCAGCAACTTAGCCAGACCCTGTCTCAAAATAAAAATAAAATAGGGCTGGAGGTGTAGCTTACAGATAGAATGCTCCTGGGTTCAATCTCCAGTACCCACAACAAACAAACAAACCCAAACAAAACAAAATCAGCGGAGCCAAAAGTCCACCAAGAACTGGGCCCTTGAGTCCGGCGTGGTGGTGGACACTCGTAATCCCAGCATTTGGGAGGCTGAGACAGGAGGATCGCGGTTCGCGGACAGCCTCAAGTTCTACTCAGCGAGACCCTATTATAGGGTCTCACTGCAACTCAGTGAGACCCTATTTCAAAATAGAGAATGAAAAGTCGGGTGGGGTTGTAGCTCGGAGGTAGAGTGCCCCTGGGTTCTACCCCCAGTAGGTAGACCAGAGTCCAACCACGCGGCCCAGACTCCCCAATTCCTGACTCACCAAAGCCGCGCAGAATAAAGCGGCGTTGTACACCGCCGAGCTCCAGGGCGGTCTGTCAGGCAGCGTCCATAGCAAATACCACAACAGCCCTTGTTTCTTTTTCTTTTTTCTTTTCTTTTTGCAGGTCTGGGGATGGAACCTGTGGGCATTTGACCACCGAGCTAGCCCCAGCCCTACGCGGTGGAGTTGAGGGAAGGACCTCTCCGGAGTGGCTCGTCCATGGATCCCTGGCCCCTGGACCAGGTCTCCCCTTCCGGCCTTCCCGTTCTCCTGCCCTCCCTGTTTCTTATTTAAAGAGCACAGGGGCAAAGTGGATCATTTTGGAAAGCTTGCGTTTCACCTAAATGTTCTGCTCCTCCTTGAAGCCAACCTCAGTCGACGTCCAGCTGCCCGAGCGAGATCTCCTCAGCAGTCTATCCTGACGCGGCGCCATTCAGCGCAGGCGTTCCAGGCGTTGCGGGGGTCAGGCCCTGTGTGTGCCCTGGGGATGGCCAGTCCCTAGACCGAGCGGAAGGAAGTCCACCGCGAGGCCCTCGGTCCGCCCGCACCGCTGCGGCCGGCGGAGCTCAAGTGGGCTGTTCTGGGTCTCGCGAGGCAAACCTCCCTCTCAGCATCTCAGCTCCAGCTGCCGGGGCTGAGCGCATTGAGAGGGAGAGGCCGGGGCCTCCCTGCGTGTTGAGAAGGCGCGGTAGGAGAGGCTGAAAGGCCAAACCAACTCAGGAGGGATGGGACCCAGGGACCGTCCGCCCAGAGCTGTTCTGGAAATCGAAGTGGGTTTCTGCAGCTTTTCGTTAAAAATGATAGAAAAGGCAGTCGAGATGGATTGAGATTCACCTCAAATAGAAACACTGAGGTTATGGCGGGCGTGGTGGCGTACGCTTGTAATCCCCGCGCTTGGGAGGCTGAGACAGGAGGATCGCACGGGTTCGAAGCCAGCCTCAGCTGCTTAGTGAGGCTCTCAGCAACTTAGTGAGACCCTGTTTCCAAATAAAGTAAAAAACATAGGACTGCTGGGGTAGCCTGGAGGTAGAAAGCCCCTGGTTTCTATCCCGAGTTCCACAAAAAAAAATTGAGGTTATGATTTTAAAATTCAGCTACCACTTAAAGGAGTGAGATCAGACGTACAGAAGTCATGCGCAGGTGAAGCAGGAACAAACTGCCTGTGGTTTTGGAAAAACATTTTCTTCTTCACTGCCCATTTTTCTTTCTACCCAAACAGGGCAGGAACAGTCTCTCTAGCCCTGCAGCATGTGAGCTGTGATCAGTGTGGTATTCACTCGTGTCCATAAACTAGGAACTAGTGGCACATGCCTGTAATTCAGTACCTGGAGGCTCAGACAGGAGGATCCTAAGTTGAAGGCCAGCTGGGCAACTGGGTGAGAGCCTGTTTCAAAATAAAAGATAAAAGGGCTGGGGATGTAGTTCAATGATAGAATGCCCCTGTGTTCAATCTCTAGCACCACAAATATTATTAATAAATATAAAAGCAAAATATGTATTTGTGTACATACATTATACACTAAAGCCCGGCACAGCGATGCATGCCTGTAACCCCAGGACTTTGGCAGGGTGGCAGGTTGGAGGCCAGCTTTTTATGGCAGTTTTCAGCAAAACTGTTTCAAAATAAAAGATAAAAAGGGCTGGGGGTGCAGCTCAGTGGTAGAACAGCCCTGGGTTCAATCCACAGTTTCCCCAACACACACATCCCCCAAGAAATATGTGCTTATGGGATTCAGATCATAAACGCTTACCGACTCGCTGCTCATTCCGTCAAAGGCCCGCCCAGCAGCCAGGCTCCCTCCGGCCGGACGTCTCGGTGGCGAGGAGGCGGAGCTGGCTGGGCCCTGCCCTCTGCTGCTGCAGGTAGGTGGCACTGTGGTCTGCTGGTTCCGCGCCCTGCTTTCGACCCATCTCTCTGGGGCTAGGGATAAATTTCTAAACCTTTATAAGCCCGACGTTCTCATCCGTGAAATGAGAAGAAATAGCTTAGAAAGAATGGCCAAGTGCTTAGGAGCCAGTCTTGATTAGGGTTTTGTTACCGGAGCTGCGGGGTGACGTTCGCAGTGGGCCGGCCCCTGGGACCCGAGGGCAGTGAGCGAGCCGCGGCCCTGGCACGGGGAGCGCTGGCCCTGGTGCGTCTCTCACCCAGGTGGACGTCTGGCCAGTCCCCGCGGGTCTGAACTCCTGGCTCGGGCTCCTCCCCCACCCCCAGGTTCTAATGGCCGCGCTCCATCCAGACGTGGGGAGAGGAGAGCGGGCTGCGCCTTCTGGGTGGGGAGGGGGCGAGGCAGAGGGCGCAGGCGGCCGCCACCCGCGGGCGGGGCGGCGGGGCGGGCCTGGGGGCTGGCGCTGGCTGGGTGCCCACCTGCCTGGCGTGGCTCGGCCGAGGGGCAGGGAGCCCGGGACCGGCCGCCAGGGCGAGCCCCTCGGCCCTGGGCCAGGACGAGCCCCTCGGCCCTGGGCCAGGACGGAGGACGGTCCCTGCGCCCAAAGAGCCGCTGCCGCTGCCGGTTCCGGAGTGCCAGGCGGGGCGGAGGCCGCGTCTGCACAGCCCGCTGCAGGTGAGTGGCCGGTTCTGCCCGCCCCGCCTGGCCCGGGCCCAGCCAGCGGCGCCCTCTGCCTTTGTGCAGCCGGGCAGGCGGCGGTGAGCGGGCCTGAACTTCCCAGGTTGGGAGTCCGTCGGGGAGGGGGCCGGGCGCCCCCAGTTCCAAGCCGGGTCCTCTGCTGCCGGTGGCGTGGCCGCAGGAACTAGCGCAATTTTTCTTTTTTTTTTTTTTTTTGGGTTCTCCCCAGGTAATCTGTTAGTTAGCTGGAACGGGACGGTTGGCGTTTGCTTTTCTTTTTTCTATTCTGAGGACTTGGCAGGTCCCCATCTCTGGGCTCCTGGCCCCTCCTGACCCCGGCCACTTTCTGGATGTTGTCGAGGTTGTGATAAATATTTCTCTGGTGCCGGCTCTGGGCTAGGCTTGGCGCACAGGAGGAGAAGCGGGTCCAAGCGGCACCTAGAAAGTTGCCTGCGGTGGGGACGCAGGCGGCGGCACAGCGGCAGCGGTCTGGCTGGCAGGAAGCCAGCCGGCTTGGCACCCAGCACCGCTCAGCGGGCAGGGCCGGCCGGCACCAGGTTCCTGCCTCCTGCTGGTTCCCGGAAGCGCCCTTTAAGGACCACTTTCCTGCCTGCGGCTCCCCTAAGCTGCGGAAGGGCTCTGAGCGGCCCGAGGCACACTGCAGGAGCCTCCGCCCAGGGCCGAGCGGGCTCGCTTGCCTGGGTCCCCTTTGTCCTGTGCACCGTTCTCTCGGAGTGTATGTTCAAGTCAGCATGACGGTGTCAACCCTGAGTCATCGCCCACATGATGGCTGTTGCCCATATACACCTGTGGAATGGCAAGATCTGGTTTCTGGCACCCCGGGAATGTGATCTGGTGCCCTGCAGAGCAGAGCTTTAAGCCACGCTGCGTGCAGGGGGTGGGTCTTCCGGCGCCTCTGTGTGGGTCTCCACTGGCTATCCCCGCGAGGCGCCTCGTGGACCGGTAGCCGCCCTTGCCGTGTTTAAAGCCCTCTCAACCTCTGAGCACTGCTGTGCCCTGGAAGAGCTCGCGGGCCGTGGCCGTGGCTGGTGTCCGTGGAGGTTGTATACGTTGGCGCAGACCCTGGCTGTCGCTCCTGGGGTGGCCTCTCCAGGCCCGGGGGCTGGTTTGCCCGGAGCCCAGCCGGTGCCAGCTGCCTGTTAAGGGATCTGTGCCAATTGGTTGGCACATCATTTGAGATTCCACAGCCCTTGCCCACCCTCCTCCACCAGAACATATACATACGTAGCAAATATTTATTTCCCCCAACTGCCGACAGTGTTCTCAGAATAGCTTTCTTGCCTGGCACGCCGCGAGCAAGCTCCGTCTGCAGAGGTGTTTACAATTCAAGGCTGTGCTGTTGTCTTGGCTGACTTAGCAGCGGCCGAGCAGCCCTGCCGCTCCTGCGCCTGGGACCTGGCTGCTTCTCATCTGGGCTGCCGAGGGGCAGCTTCCCAGCCTGGCTGGGCAAGTGTGTGGGGGGGAGAGGGACTTTTCTCCTGGGGGCGGTTGCCCGCAAGCAGAGCCCCTGAGAAAGTCACCTTGCGGTGGCGTGCATGGGGGTGCCTGGGCCCCGGCCCTCACAGCCCAAGTGATATCAGGGCCTGGGCGGCACTTCCCGTGAGCCCTTGCCGGTGCTCTTACTTCTGACTCCGGGCTTCTGGGCTTCCTCTGACGTACCTGTCCTTTGGGTGAGGTTTACTGGAGAAGAGAAAACTCGGGATGCGGTGGCTGCAGGAGAGGAGCCCTCCGCTCTCGCACGACCCCGCGGTAGCGATCTCTACCATGGCCCATGCGCGCGTGGCTGTGAGGTGCCAGCAGAGGCACACTGCGCGGCACCCCACGTTACTTCTCTTCCTTTGTTTTCTCCTGCTCTCTTTCCCTCCCTTCTTAGAGTTCTTTCTTTTTTAGGTCTCAGAAAAATCCCCCGGTAGCCGTTAGAATGTGATGTCAGAGTGAATCCTTCTAACGCGGCTGTGCTAGCCGGGAATCGCCTCTGGACCCAGGTCGGGTGTGCACAGAAGGGAAACTTTTGACCAGGAGCGCAGGGGTTCTGCCTCATCGGAGACCCAGGCTTCCAGGCCTCCCACTCTCCAGAGCCTTTTGTGGCGTTTCACTCCTCGGTAGGCAGCCCAAGGAAAGAAGCACGTCCTGTCCATCGCTATAGAAACGTTTGGCTGGCATTCCTAGCTGATATCGCTTTCCCTGTCCAGGAAGACCTGGGGACGACGGGCGTGTGGCCATGTGCCCACGTGCTTCCTGTGCGGCTCTTTTCCTTGAATTCCTCCGAGAAACGGGACTGTGGCCTTTGGAGCTGTTTTTGTGAGGATTTTTCTTTCCACTGAGCTTGTTTTCCAGCTAGGTCTTGGAAATGACAAAGAACATAGATATAATTTCTCCCTTGATTGGCAGCTGAGCACTTTCCCGGACAAAAATAAGGCTCTACTGTGCCAAGTGGTTGACTTTTCTAGAATAAAAACTCTAAAGGGTCTGCAGAACGCCCTCTGCTTAATACACTGGCATTCCCAGAACCCACTAACCTGTGGCAGCCTGCCAGGTCCCACTTACTGAGGACGCAGAGCGGCTCCGTCTCCAGCTGGAGGGGTGGGGCTGGACGTGCACACCCTCTATTAATTTTTAATGACTGTACTTTTGCTTTGCAGATTTTGCTTAGTGCCCCTCCAAACGACTTGCCAACACCAGCCCCCATTTGTTTATTTACTTGGCGAGGGAAGAGTGCGCAGGGTCAGGGCGAGAGCTCTGCTGAGCGAGCGTTCCTGTTTGTCTAGGTTCTTTTGTCGTTGGTCCTCTTCCTTTTTCTGGAACAGGAAGAGAGAAGAGGAACAGAAAAGATGAGGACTTATTTTTTGATGATGATTTATTGTCTGCTGGAGAAAGAGAAGTGTTTGGGAAGCTTTACGTTAGTCAGACAGTCTCTATGGCGGTTCCAGTGGGTGCTTGCCCAGCCCTAGACAGACTGTTGATGTTACATGACAGGGGAAGTAAGTGGCTGCCGCGGGCCCTGCAGCTGCCGCCTGTGGCCCGCTGGGGAAGTGAGAAGGGCGGCCACTCCCCCTCACCTTTGGCAGGCTGGGGGCCGGCGGAGCCAGGTGCTCCCGACCCCTCCCGTCCTCGGGCTGGCCAGAGGCACTGCCAGGAATGTGGCGCCCACCTGCCCCCTACCTTGACTTGTTCTCAGCTGCTGGAGCCTGAGGTGTCCCGGAGCCGAGCTTCGACGGCTTCTGTGCCTGTGTGCTTTCACGAGAGCAAATGGCCTGAAGGAGGGCTGGGTGGACTCCGCCATCGTGCAGGGGACTCTGCGGGCAGCGTGACAGGTGTGGGAACTTGGCGGTCTCACTCTAGTTGGCAGTGGACATGCTGCTCAGGTCATGAAGCCGCCCAGATGCCGCCCTGCCCAGGGTGACCTCTTCTCCTTATAGACGGGACTCTGGGCCCACCCGGCTGGCGGGCTGACCCTGCGGTCAGAAGCGGGAGGGCGATCTGCTTGTGGGTGCCCCATCACCTGGCTTCTCTTCCAAGAGGAGAGGACCCAGCAGGGCCAGTGCCGCGCCGCACTGCGCCGCGGGGACCCCGGGTGTGCATGGTCCTGCCTCTGGGATCGCACTGGGCAGGCTGCTGCGTTCCTGTGCAGGGCCTGCAGCGGCCGAGGCACAGCCAGCCATGGTTCTTGCGTGGGGGTCCACGGACAGCAACCTGTGTGTGCAGCTGGGGCGGCAAGTTCCATGGGAAAACCTTGCCCTCTGTCCCTGCGGGAGCGCAGGGGAGCAGATAGGGAGGGGCCCCTCGCCCTGGCCAGGCCTGCTTCACCTGGGCACTCACTCCAATACAGGAAGCAGTTCTGAATGGGGCCGGGCAATGCCAGACTCCAGCCTCAGTGCCCAGACACAGACCCGAGGGGAGAAGCTTGTCAGTAAGTCTCTTGTCAATGCGTAGGTTGGAGTTGGGCCCAGCTCTGGCCGCCTGGCTTCAGGGTCTGGGCTTTGACTCTGGAGCTACAGGACAGAGGGCTCAGCTCAGAAGGCCTTCATGAGCCAGGCGTGGTGGGCACGCTTGTAATCCCCGCGCTTGGGAGGTCGAGACAGGAGGATCGCACAGGTTCAAAGCCAGCCTCAGCTACTTAGTGAGGCTCTCAGCAACGCAGTGAGACCCTGTTTCCAAATAAAATATAAAATAGGACTGAGAGTGTAGCCCAGAGGTAGAAAAGTCACTGGTGCCCCCAGTACCACCAAAAAAAAAAAAAAAAAGAAAGCCTTCATGAGAGCGGGGTGCGGGATGCACTTCTGTAATCCCAGGACTTGGGAGGCTGAGATGGAGGATTGCAGGTCGGAGGCCAGTCTCAGCAATTTAGCAAGACCCTCAGTACCTTAGTGAGACCCTGATTCAAAATAAAAACTAAAGTCAGGTGTGGTGGCGCACACTTGGAATCCCAGCATTAGGAAGACAGAGACCTGAGGAGGACTGCAGTTCACGGACAGCCTCAGCTACTTAGCGAGGCCCTCTGCAACTCAGTGAGGCTCTGTTTCAAAATAAATAAATAAATAAAAAAAGGCGAGAGCTGTAGATCGGAGGCAGAGGCCCGGGTAAGTCCAGGCGGATGCTGGTTGCTGCTGCCGATGGCGCCGGAGACAGGCTTGAGATGGCCTCCGCGGCTCCCCAGAGCGGGGGACCCGGGCGCTTTCTCGGGGGATACCGCCGCTCCTTCGCCTCACAGAGTATTTAGCTCTGTAAAGCTTGTCGCAGACAGCGTCTAATTCATGTTCCTTGGCTTTAAGGAACAATGAAGGAAATGTACATAGAAATGAAATTAATGGATTGTTCCTTCTCTAGTATGGCTGAAGGTAGAATCCAGTTCGAAGTCTTCTCCCTCCTCCTCCTCCTCCTCCTTTTCCATTTGGTCCTGGGAGTCCTTTCGAGGTGCACAGCCCAGTCAGATAACAATGTCCTCTCGCCCCCGAAGCCCCCGAGGCCCAAGGCATTGGTGCTAGGTGGGTACCAGTCGATGCAATTCTGAGTGGTTAGGGTAAATCACTAGAAATCAAGTTTGAAAGCTAAATAGTTGAATGGAGCCAGGCGTGGTGGCACACACCTGTAATCCCAGTACTTGGGAGGCTGAGACAGGAGGATCACAAGTTCAAGGACAGCCTCGGCAAGTAGTGAGAATCTCATCAACCTAGTGAGGCCCTGCTTCAAAGTTAAAAATAAAACCAGGCTGAGGGTGTAGCCCAGAGGTAGAATGCCTCAGGGTTCACTCCCCAGTACCACAGCACACACGCACACACGGTTGGATGGTGAGACTCTGAGGGCCCAGCTGTGAAGTCCTGTCCCTGGTGGCCGTGAGCAGCAGGTGTGACAGACGCCTGCCACCCTCTGCCCCGGGCTCCGTGTCCAGCCGCCCGGCTTTGGCTCCAGCGTGGCTTTGGCTCCCGCCGTGGCCCGGTCTGCTCAGCCGTGGGGCAGGCCGACCTCAGCTGCCCGTCCTCAGCCGCCCGTCCCGCTGACTGCGTGCAAGCAGTGCGTGGCGCTGCCCCTTGGCACAGCCAGGGTTCCGGACGGGCTTCCTGCGTTCCGGGCGGAGGTGTTCACGCTGTGCTCACAGGCGCTTCCCAGTTTCTGCTCACTCTCCCCAGCCCTCTGACCGCTGTCTCCAGCAAGCTCTGTCCTGGAAGTGCCGCTGAGAGCCCAGCCCAGGTGCTAGGCCGGCTCACTGCTGGAGGTCCCGCTCAGCACTCAGGGGGCGAGGCAGGGCTTCCCACCTCCTGGGACCTCGCCTGTGTGCGGAGAAGCTGGTGACTAAGCGGGGAGAGTGCCTGCAGCTCCCCGTGCGCCAGCGCCCCAGAGAAATGGCCGGGGGCCTCGACAGGGCGTCTCCGGAGGGTGAACGTGCTCTCTGCGTCTGCTTAGAAACGGGTGGGCGGCGGCGAGGGAGCCAGCTTGTGATGCGCCTTCCTCGCTCGCTCGTGTGCTCTTGAGAGGAGATGGCCCGACGGCGGGGGCGATTCTGGAGATGCTCGGAGCAGGTAGAGGGGGAATTCCTTGCAGAGCCCAGGAAGGAATGGAAGCGCTGCTTTTGAAAGCTGGCCAAAGACCCGAGACTGCCTCCGATCTGGGCCTTGGTCGCCGCCTGGCCGACTCGGGACGCATCCTCTAGAGACAGAGGTCTGTGGGCACTTGGGCCCCACCTCTGTGCCGTGCGTGGCCAGGTTAAACCTGCCACGCGGTAGGGGGCACTTCAGGGGCAGCAGGAAGCGGGCATTCTCGTGTCCTCGGTGGACAGAGGTTTCTGAATCAAGAACCTCGTGCCTACCTCTGGGCAGCTCCGAGGCAGAACTCTTAAGTAGACTGAAGATAGTTCTGTACAGATCTTGCTTCTGAACTGCGCACTACAGGTGCAGCCACCTGTGGGCACGGCTGTGGACAGGCATCCCGGCCGCTTGCAGGGGATGAACTCGGAGGCTGGTGCGGCTCGGGCAGTTTGTGCTGAGCATGCAAGGCCCTGGGTCTGCCCAGCACCACACAGAGCGCTGACCTTCCATGCTGTGGGCGCGTGCGCGTGGCACGAGGACTTGAGCCCCGGAGCATTTTACCTCAGCCAGGTTCCCTCCCTCCCTCCCTTCCTTTTTTATTTTTATTTTTTTCGGTACTGGGGATGGAAGCCAGGTGCAGCTACCTCCAAGCTACACCCCTGCCCCATTTTTTAAATCCTTTATTTAGAAACAGGGTCTCACTGAGTTGCAAAGGGCCTCAGTAAATAGCCGAGGCTTGTCTGCCAACCGCGATCCTCCGGTCTCAGCCTCCTGAATGCTGGGATTACGAGCATGCACCACCACACCGGTTTTATTTCTTATTTTGAAATAAGTCTCGTGTGTGTGTGTGTGTGTGTGTGTGTGTGTGTGTGTGTGTGTGTGTGTGATACTGGGGATTAAGCCCAGGGGTCTTCTACCTCTGAGCCACATACCCGGCCCTTTTTATATGTTACTTTGAAACGAGGTCTTGCCCAGTTGCTGACGGTCTTGCTAATTTCTGAGGCTGGCCTTGAACCTGTGATCCTCCTGTCTCAGCTTCTCAAGTACTGGGGTTACAGGTGTGCACCAGCATGCTCAGGGTGTGCGTGAATGTGAGTCTGTGGTGCTGGGATGGAACCCAGGGCCTTACGCGTGCCGGGCACACGCCCTGCCACCGAACCGCACCCCGGCCCCTGCATTAAGTGCTTATTTTACTGTTCCCCTCGTGAGTGAGCAGCCTTCTAGAAGCCAAGAGAAGCGTTTCTTTTCTGGGCTGTTCTTGCCCTCGTTTCTCCTCCCTAGAATTTAACTTTCTGGCTAAATCAGTTACAGTGAACTAGGTCTTATTTACATGTCGAAGGCAAATCCATCAAGCTGTAAGAATCGTAGACCTGTTCATGTTACTAAGGGTGTCGCGTGGAGGTGCTCTCCCTTCAGACAAGATGTCTCCACTGCACCCTTAGCCCCTGCACTGTTTTCCTCTGCTCTTGGGATCAGGAAAAGTCCAAAGCAGAGAAAATAACGGTCTGTGAATATTTTGCCAGTTAACAGAAGACTAAGTGTTCGCCAGTTACCTGGAAGTCTGACTCATCTTCCAAATACGTGACTGAGTTTTTTCTGGCCTCTGCTTTCTTTCCTTTTGGCTCTGAGGATTGACTGCAAGGGCTCTCTATCCCCGAGCTACACCCCCAGCTCCTTCAAACAGGACCTCACTAAGTTGCTGAGGCTGACCTCGAACCCACGATCCTCAGGTCTCAGCCTCCCAAGAACTGGGATTACAGGTGGCGCCACTGCTCCAGCTTACAGACGATTTCTTGGACTTGTTTTTTTTCTGCTTTGAATGTAAAATCCACGAGGACCGTGAAAACCCACTGCCTGGTGAGACAGAGAGACCCCGAGAGACGAATCCTTAGGGTGGCAGCTCGTCCAGGGATGGTTCAGCTCCGTCCCCGTGGTGCCGGCCACCCTGCCTGTGAGAGGTTCCCATGGCTTCGCGTGCCACGCAGGGGACCCCCGCAGTGCCTGGCCTGGGCAGAGAGGCCGCGGTCCTCGCCGTGAGCCTGGCCTGGGCAGAGAGGCCGCGGTCCTCGCCGTGAGCAGCCCTGGTCTGCGTGGTGATGTAGGCACCTGGACCTCCACCCGCAGGCACCCGTGTTTAAGGCAGCGTCACGGCGGGGCGCGGGGGTTTGAGGGCCAAAGGGACCACGTAGGTGTGCCAGCGGACCCCTGTCCCCCACCTTCGCTTGCTAGGGGCTCTCGTGCTGCGAGCGCGCAGACGGCTGCCTAGTCAGGGTGCGTCACAGGAGTTAAGCATATGGTCTTCCAGCAGGCGAAAGCAGCCGTTGTCCAAGGGCGCCTGCACTCCGCTGGGCTCAGAGAAGCCCCGTCCCCCACTTCTAAAGCCTCACGGCGCACGGCTGGGGCGCTCTGGGCATGGAGGAGGAGTGAGGCCAGCCTCCGGCTGGGGCGCCCCGCCTCCCTCAGGCGCCTCAGCCCAGTTAGGTTGCGGCTAGCAGCATCCTTCAGGGCCCGGGGACCTGTGCTCCTGTCCCGTCCACAGCGGGGCGCAGCGACACCCCGGCCCAGCCTCCCGCCCCCAGCTGTGGGGTCCGGCTCCCTCTGGGCACCGGAAGGGGATTCCTCGGTGGGGAATACTCTTTTTGGCTTGTTCAGATGGCTTTGGACATGGAAACCCACTGCTCCATAGTTAAACAAATAGGCTGGAGCTTTAGAAGACCCGTCTGGGTGGTCACAGGCCCACTCACAACCAGCAGACTCAGCTGCTCCGGGGAGGGCGCGGGCCGTCCCTCCCGGGCCCTCCGCAGCCCTGCGCCTTCTTGGCTTCACTCCCCTCCGGGGCTGCTGGGTGTGATCGTCACCTCACTTCCTAAACGTGGCATCAAGGCAGAGAGCACCCGATGCCCCCAAATGTGCTTTCAAAAAAATTTGAAACAGAGTCTTGTTAACTTGCCGAGGGTGTCCCTGATTTTGCTGAGGCTGGTCTTGGACCTGCAATCCTTCTGTCTCGGTCTCTTAATTACAGATGTACACCTGTAATTCTGGTACTTGGGGATGCTGGGACAGGAGGATTGCAGGTTCATGGCCAGCCTCAGAAACTTAGAGAGGCCCTCAGCAACTTAGTGAGACACTGCTTCAAGATAAAAAACAAAATAGGGCGGGGGGTGTAGCTCGGAGGTGGAATGCTCCTGGGTTCCATCCCCAGCACAAGAGGGGAAAAGACAGTGACGTACGCACGCCAAGCTCGGCTGAGAGACTGGGGCCGTCTCGAGTCCCTGCCCTGACCCTGGCTCTCTGTCCACGTCGCTGGGGGATGAGGACAGCACAGCTTCTGCAGCACCGACCTCAGCCCCTGCTCCACCCTGGGTGGCAGCGGCCGGGCAGGGCCCGCAACGCCGCGCTCCTGGGCTTTCATCACAGTCGGTCTCTGCCTGGAATGACGAGACAAGCCTGACAGCTGTCCAAGTGGTGCTCGAGAGCGAATTAAAAATGCATTGTTAAAAACAGGCTCGACGTGTGAACGAAGATTGGCAGGAAGGCCGGTCTCTGTATTTTTAGAGGCTCGTTAACGTGCGGGAAGGGTGATAAATGCAGAGCGCGGCTCGGCGTCGGAAGCCACGGCGAGGGAAGTGCTCTGCCGTGCGGCCGGGGCCCAGGTTCCGAGGCTTCTGGCCATGTTGAGACCCCCGAGCCTGGGGAGCCCTGTGGAGCCCGGGTGCCCCTGCTTCCCTGGTGCCGGGGGACGTGCCTTTCTGCAGTCCTGAGTGTGGGCCGGGCACGTGTTAGAGTCACGTGGCTGTAGCAGTCTGTGGTCAGGTGTTCGCAGGTGGGACCCGATGGGGTGGGGCGAACGGAGCATCACCTCCAGAGGGTGGTGGGCACGCAGAGCCAGGTAGCAGGCCATCCCGCAGTGGGCTGGCTGTCATACAGCACGGACACCAGGGCCCCGCCGGGCGCCCGGCCAGCTGTGGATGGGCTGCAGTAGTTGTGCTGGGCACCGTGGTGCGTGCCATGACCTCGGACTTGGGAGGCTGAGACGGGCGGGTCGCAGGCTGGAGGTCAGTCTCAGCAATTTAGCAAGACCCTCAGCACCTTAGTGAGACCCTGTTCAAAATAAAAAATCGAAAGGACTGGAGATGTAGCTCAGAGGTAGAATGCCCCTGGGTTGAATCCCCAGAGCTTACACACGCATGCGCACACGAGAGAGAGAGAGAGAGAGAGAGAGAGAGAGAGAGAGAGAGAGAGAGAGAGAGAGGGAGGGAGAGGGAGAGAGAGAAGACATATGAATGAGTGTGCAGCCAGTGGGGAGAACATCCCCCCATGTGTCAGTGACTTGGAAGCTGGCCTGCAGAGATCGCCTGCGGAGTGGGCTATGTCCAGGGCTGTCTGCTAGGGGGTAAACTCACTGCAGGTTGAGGAGAGGAGGCTGCACACGCCCAGGCGGAGCCCTGCTGAGCACCCCGGCACCTGGGACGGGGCGCCCCCTCCACCGCGGGCCTCCTGCCGCAGCCCAGCGTTGTGAGACACTGCGGCAGCACACGCTGCTAGTCTGAGAAAAGGACAGAATTCCAAAAAAGCACAGTTTCTCCTGAATCCACGGCTTTTACGTCATTGTAAAGTCGAAAGAAATCCCCAAGTTGAACCCTGAGAAGCCAGGGACACCTGTGTCCTGCGAGTGGACCCTGAGATTGGGAACATGAGATTCTTAAGAGCTAGGCTAGTTTGGTTCTGATACTCTGCAATGCCTTTTTATCTACAAGGTTTAAAAAAAACTGCTAACAGAAAATGAATATTCATTGTACACAGAAATAGTGATGTTGCGCTGAGACCAAAATGATCCGGGGAGAGCGTGAGGCCGCGCCGGGTACCAGGAGCAGCTCGCTCCTACCAGACCCCCGGCCCACCGCCTGGCGGGCTGGGTGCCGGAGGTGTGGGTATTTGGGGTTTTGTTTTCACACTGTTGCAGGCTTTTGAAGTCTGTATCCTTCCCCTTTCTGTCACCAACCACTTTTTTTTAAAGCTTCCGTTTGGAATTTTTGTAGATTCATAAAAGAATCGCAAAGATGGCGCAGACAGTTTCCAGTCTGTGCGCTGCCTCCCCTGGGCGTGGGCTCATACAGCTCAGGACGCACGCAGCGCTGTGGGTTTGGCTAAGGTTTCTACCAACAGCGTTTTTCTGTCCTCAGCCAGGTCAGTGTGCCATATTGTGGGGGTGTTTTTTTTTGTACCAAGAATTGAACCCCAGAGCATTCTACCTCTGAGACGTATCTACCAGCCTTATTTAGTTATTTACTTATTTCTTATATATGTATGTATGTATGTATGTATGTATACATTGGCTCTAGGGATTGAATCCAAGGCCATTCTACCTTCCAGCTACACCCTCAGCCCCATTTTATTTCTTATTTTGAAACGTTCTCACTGAGTTGCTGAGGCTGGCTTTGAACCTGCCATCCTCCCATCTCAGCCTCCCAGGCGCTGGGATTACAGGCATGCGCCACCACGCCGGGCTCCACTGTACTGGGCTAATGCAAATTGTCTACTGGGAGCAAGATGGCCTCGTTTCCAGGGTCTGCCTTCCCTCGGTGCAGGGCCCTAGGTGGTAAAGGGCTGCGGAGCTGCCCACCTGGCACCGTCCTATCTTGGAGCCTTGTTTTCTGCTTTCTGTGCTTTGTACTGTTTATTGCCTGGTGCTGGGAAAGCGATGCCCCCGTGGGCACTGCGATGCAGCCGTCGTCGGATGACTGAATGATGGGGTGGCGGTGGACGAGGCGCTGACCACCACAGGCCTGACCATGAGCCACTCGCGCCAGGTGCTCGTAGCTCTTAGTGGTCACAAGTGTTTGACATTTTGGGGGTTATGTTCTTTTTTAAATATACTTTTATTGGTGCATTGCAATTGTACACCTCGATGAGGTTCAGAGTAATAGAAACGCACACGCACATAGCACTTGGCATGTACGTGTGACGTGCACGTGTGACTGTACGTGTGACGTGTACGTGTGTGACGGTATCGGCTGCTTTATGTTTCAAGGGGCTGGGCCCAAACGTACCATTCCTGGAAGCTTTTCTCACGGGTCTTCAAAGGAAGTTTGTGGCTTCGATGACCGTGAAGACACAGTGGAGAGGAATGTTATTCCTGTAGCAGAGGGCGGGCCTTCGGTCAGCGCTGGACTCTGTTCTCGCTGTAAAGGAGGCTTTTAATGAAAAAAATCAACACTTCAGGTCAAGCTCAAATCACACACATCCCCTCAAGGATGACTTCCCGGCACGGCGCGGTGCACGTCAGGCGTTGGGAACCCGGGTCCTGGCCACAGCTCCGTTGTCTACGGGGACTGACTCCAGGCAGCACTGGGTGCACAAAGGGCGGATTTGAAGTGCTCGTGCTTAGTAGTTTAGAATCACAGGTGTCCCGGGAGAATTCAAGTCAGCAGGCTGTAACGATGCATGCATCGCCGTGTTTCAGAAGTAACCTGGGCGTCTGCCGTCGTGTGAGTGCATAAAGAGATGTGGTGTGGAGCTTCACGTCCATAAAGAAGAACAGAGTCCGGCCGTCCGCAGGGAACAATGGAGCTGGAGCACATTCTGCTCAGCGAGGCCAGCCAGGCTCAGAGAGGCAAGGCCGGCATGTTTTCCTTCATGGGCGGCAGCTCGAGAGGAACAGGAAGTAGTCCAATTAAGTGAGGAGAGAGCCGAGAACAGTGGCGGGGCCTGGGAGGGAGGCAGGAGGGAAGGAGGGGAGAAGGACACGGTTCAAATGGTGCCCGGTCCGCCTCCCCATGTGGCGGTATCCCCGCCCATCCCGCTAGCAGACGCGGCGGGGTGCGGGGAGCACCATGTACCATGCGCATGGTGTCTGTCTCACCTTGGGCCTCGCGATCAGCGTACTTACAACGCACCAGTGAAAGCATTAGAGAACAGCGGAGGCCCAGGCAGGTGGTGGGCATTAGCACTGGCGGGGCCCAGGCCTGGAGGGAATCTCTGTAGACGGAATGACAGGGCCCGACCTTGGAAAGGGAGAGCCAGTGCAAGAGACCGGGCGCTGCTGGCTTCTGCACGAACCAGACGGCCTCTGCCCTCGCCCCTGCAGGCCTGAGTGATGGCTGCTCAGGATGCCTGGCCCTCAGCCCTCCGCAGGCGGCCCTCACAGCGCTGTTCTTCCAAACCCTGGCTGTACCACGGGGCTGCGGAGGACGGATGGAGGCGCATGCTCATTGGAAAGCCGCTGCCCGGGCCACGGCGGGCCGGCCTCGGGGCTCCTGCTCTTGCTGCCTGGGCTCCAGGTGCCTGACCAAGTTGTCTGGCCCCGGCCTTGGAGTCCCTGGTGCGGCCTCAGCCGGGAGCAGGCAGGGGCAGGTGCCAGCATGGTGCCAGGGAAGGGCAGGGAGCCTGATGGTCTTGGCCTGTAGCCTCCATATGGCTTCAGGAGGCTGGGGCACTAGGTGGGGGTCCAGTGTGGGGAGCAGGGGAGCAGTGGCACTGTGGGACCTGCTGCAGCCTCAGGCAGTGTGCTGAGGCCGGGAGGAGGGCGGGAGGGCTGCTGAGGCCGAGGCGGGCTCAGAGTGGGGAAGGAGGAGCAGCGGCTTTGACGATTGCTCTCCTTGTGAGGAGTTCATTACTAGCACTGATATTATTTTGGCCTGACGTTTATGATTGTCATCTTGTTCCTGTCTATTCTTTGTGTTTGCTAACCTTTAGAAAACGAGGTAGGTACCAGCTGGATGTGGTGGTGGTGGACTGAACACAGAGATATTCTACCACTGAGCTACATCCCCAGCCTTTTTAAAATTTTGGGACAGGCCAGATATGGCAGTGCATGTAATCCTAGTACTTGGGAGGCTGAGACACGAGGAATGAAGATTCAAGGCCAGTCTGGGCAACTTAGTGAGACCTTGCTTCAAAATAAAAAAATAAAATCAGTCTCTCTCTCTCCTGCTATCTCTCTCTCTCTCTCTCTCTCTCTCTCTCTCTCTCTCCCCCCCCCACACACACACACACACACACACACACACAAAATAAACAAATAAACAACTAAGAAAAGGAAAAGAAAGAAAAAAAGGCATACCACTTATTTAGGACGTCAGAGGTGTTTACCAAATTGAATTTCTTTTCAAGAAAGAATGCATTTAAATAACTTTCATTCTTCAGGGGGAAGGGTGCTGTATATATGTATGATCTTAATGCTTATAACTCTATTGAAAATTGGAGCAGTGATTATATACATTGGCAGAACTCAAATCGGTGAACTGCCCTGAACGTAGTAGTGGGGAAGTTTGGATAAATCCAAATCTGATTTCAGATTCTAAAATCCTCCTCCTAGCATTTGAGACGAGTCCTCTCCATGTTGGGAGCAGAGATTGCTTGTGTTTTAGGTGAGGGCCACTAGGCAAGATGACAAGAAAGGTCAGCCAAGCCCAGGGGTTGGAGGCCAGCCTGCGTTATAGCAACACTACAACTCCTTAAAAATAAATGTGAGCAGCCAGGCGTGTGGCACACACCTGTGATCCCAGTACTTGGGAGGCCGAGACAAGAGGATCAGCCTCAGTAATGTAGTGCGGCTCTCCAGAAATCTAGCTAGACCCTGTTTCCAAATAAAATATAAAGAGGACGGGGAAGGGGGTAGCTCAAAGGTAGAAAGTCCCTGAATTCAATCCCAGTTACAAAAGAAGAAAGAAGAAAAAGGAAGAAAGAAAGAAAGAAAAAGAAAGAAAGGAAGAAAGAAAGAAGGGAAATAAACTAGGATCTAGGTGTGATGGTGTACATCTTTAATCCAGTACTCGGAAGGCTGAGATGGGAGTATCACGGGTTAGGGCCAGGCTTGGAAACATAGCAAAATCCTTAACAACTTAGTGAGACTGTCTCAAAATAAAAAATAAGCTACAAAAGGGCTGGGGGTGCATCTCAGATGTAGAATTCCCCTGACTTAAATCCCCAGTACACACAGACACAAAACCCAGGGTCCCTTTCTTTGGATCTGATATCTGAGTTCACCTCCTGGGGTCACAGACCATCCTCCTGGGCACAGGTTGGAAATGTAGTCTAACCCCAGCCCCACCTGACCGCCCCAGCGGAACCTGACCTTTAACAAGACAGTGGGGGATTCGCATACACTTTAGTTTGGGAAGTGCTGGGCTAGAACATTTTTAAAGGGGTTCCAAAGCCTTCTTGCCTTGGATCAGGTTCTTATTAGGGCAGCTGGGTATAAGTCGGATGAACGCAGGCAGGAGTGAACAGTATGGCTACTTAGGTCAAGTTACTGAGCGACCCTCAGGGCATCTCCAGCAACCTGGGACCCCACTGATGCTTTTGCATAGCGTCCTTGGAGAGTGAGGTGCCAGCAGGCCAGGCTGTGCTGGCAGGGACCGGAGCCTCCTCATTTCCACAGAAAGGGTAAGCAGCGGGTGATGCGGATGGGGAGGCCAGGTGCTGAGCGCCGGGAGCAGGTGCGCTGTGGCGGGGGAGGCCCGTGTTGTGGAAGCAAAGTCGCTGTGTGGTGTGAGTTGGTGTAATTATTTGGAAAACATTGCCCACAGATCTCAGAAGTGTTTGCGGCCTTTTCCTTAAACGTCTCTCTTGTCAGAGTGACGAGAAGATTGCCTGTGTGGGAACGGGAAGTGCAAATGTGTCACTGCCTGTTCTGACAGCGTGTGCGTTCAGAGCCGTTCTGAGCTGTCCCGGTCCTCCAGTTCCGTGGTGTTCTGTCCCATCCATGACCATGGCGGGGAGCCGGGGAGGACGCTGCTCAGAAGGCTGGCCTGTGTGCCGTGGCTCTGTTTTCTCAACTGGTGGCATAAATTGTGAGAGTGAAAATGGTCCGGTTCCTGTGGGAAGATGTTTTAAATCTCTTCTCCCTTTTAATGAGATTCAGAAACCTCATGTTATAGATTAAGTCAGAGATTTAGCTGTGTGTGTGTGTGTTACTGGAGATTGAACTGAGGGACGTTCTATCCCTGAGCAGCGCCGCCAGACCGTTTTATTTTTTATTTTGAAACAGGGCCTCACTAAGTCGCTGAGACTGGCCTTGAACCTGCGATATTCCCTTCTCAGCCTCCCAAATACTGGGGTTGCAGGTGTGTGTCGCCACGCCCTTATCCCTTTGCTCCTCTGTGAGGTCTGTGCCTCAGGCGATGCTCACCACTGCTGGACATGGCTGTCCCCACGCCTGCCGTCACCCTCTGGTCGGGCAGACCCGGGGCGGGTGCAGCCTGTGCCTTCTCGGGGTGTGGGGAGCATGCTTTCCATGGACTGGGTGCTCTGCAGCAGTGATTCTCAGCCAGGGCTGGTTTTGTCTCCCAGCAGATATTTAATGAGGCCTAGGAACATTTTTGGTAGTCACAATTTTAACGTAGGAGGTGCTACTGGCATTTAGTTGTAGAGACCAGGAAGCTTCTAGACATCCTACAGTGCCCAGCACTGCCCCAAACATAGACCTGTCCAGCGTAAAACGTCAAGAACGCTGCACGCGAGCTTGCTCTAACGATGGCCGCAGTCTCCACGGATGGTAATGGTGGCAAAGATTAGAGACATACACCCGAGCACAGCTCTGGTGTGTTCCTCGAATCCCAGTCCTTGGGAGCCTGAGACAGGACGATCTCAGTTGGAGGCAAGCCTCAGCAACTTAGGAAAACTCTCTCTCAAGACAGAAAAAATTTAAAGGGGCTGGGGTGTAGTAGGAGGTAGAACACACTGGGATTCAATCCCTAGGTAATCCTTACAAGCTCCTAGGACATTGCTTGAAAATAGATTATAGCTATCTCTGTTTAAGGGGAAGCAATTTAGCTGCACTGACCACCTGCTACACTCTAAAAAAAAAAGTTGGGGTGGGGCCAGGCCTCCTAGCCGCTAAGCTGCTCCACCGCTGAGCTGCTCCCCAGCCCCTGCACTGCAAACGTGAGGCTCAGAAGAAACCTGAGCTGCTCTGCTGGCACAGTGGGTGGGCCCGGAACCCCAGCACTGGGAGGCTGAGACAAGAGGATCGCAGTGCAGCTGTTTCAAAATAAAAAATAAAAAGGGCTGGTGGCAAAGCTCAGTGGTAGAACAGCTCTGATTTCAATCCCCAGTAAAACACACACAATAAGTTAACATAGACACTATTTGTCAACAATTGTCTTCCAACTTTTTACCCCACATTCTGAATAAACTGGAGCTTGTGAAGACTTAGAAGCTTAGCTTTCCTGTTCTTTTTTAATTGACATGGTTTTGCGAAGTGGAACTCTGGCAGCCTGGATGGAAACTAGCTAGTTGGTTTACAGTGCTCGGCTGCGTAGTTGAGCGAAGCCACTGAGCAGGAGAGGCCGTGGCTCAGGTGGGGAGCGCCGAGGCCAGGGCCTCTTCCTTGCAGGCTGGTCTTGCCTCCCTGCGCAGGAGGACAGGAGGACGCACAGGCACACCCGGCCCTGGTGGCCGGGGCCCCAGCCTGGCAGCACTCCAGATGTCAGTAGTTAAAATGGCCTCATGGAGAAAACTCTGGTGTAGAATGGAGAGAAGCGTGATCACTTTTCTAACACCTTGTGACCCCACAATCGAGCCGTCGGCTTGAGTGACAGTGATCGTCTTCACCCCCAGAGGTGTGTCCTGACCGTGGGCCGTGAGGAGGGAGAGGGGGTGTGCGTCATATATATCAGCAAACACAATGGAATTCTTTACCTTTAAGAATGCTGGCAGTGTGTGTGGGCACTGAAGACTGAACTCAGGGGTAATCTCCCGCTAAGCTACACCCTCAGCCCTGTATTTTCATTTTCTGTTTTGAAACGGTCTTGCTAGGTCCTCGAGTCTCACTACATCGCTGAGGCTGTCCTTGTACCTTCCATCCTCCCGTTTCAGCCTCCCAGGGACTGAGATTACAGGTGTGTGCCACCACGCCCAGCCTGGCAATATGTTTTAAGTCACACTTAATTATAAACCTTTTAGAACTCGGTTCATGCATATATTTGGTGTATAATCTCATTTGTGAATTTCCGAGTACTGTCAATTAATATTCCAGATAAACCATGAATGTCATATATAGACATAAGCATTACATATTTATAAAACACACATTGAAGGCGTAAAAAGCCTTGGAGTTCTTCCTCTGAATCAGGGTTTCCTGTAAAAACAAAATGATAATTAAAAACCCTCCGATAATATGGGCGCATCTGGGGATGATCTATGTCCTTTCAGATACGGGGAAGATGATGAGCCGGTGGAAGCATGCGGCAGCCTGCGGGGACCTGTGCTCAGTTTTGGTCCCTCTGAGCTGGCGGCCCAGGCGTGTCCACAGTGGGTGCGCTGGCCTCTCGTCCCTGGACAGCCCGTGGCTCTCAGAGGACATCGCGGGGGGATGTCCTTGCGGGATTCTTCGGCTCCCTCTTCTTCGCGTCCCCGGGGTGTCTGTGCCCCCTCTTCCCAGGCGGCCTCTCCTATCAGGCGCGTCACGTGAGCATGACAGCGTCGCCCACCCAGCTGTGTCCCCCGCAGGCTCTTGCCGCTGTGGGCTTGAGCTTGCAAGCGCACGCTAGCAGGCAGGCTGCTCGGGCCTGCGAGGGCGGCCTGTGCGGTGGACCCCGCCGGGCCTCCCGCTCCTGGGGGGCAGACTGGGTCAGAGTCGCGCTGCTGCCAGGCCTGTCGGAAGGAGCAGGTGCAAGTCTACTAACGCAGCGGAGGCCAAGGGGAGGCTCTGGAGCGACGGCGCAGCTTCTGTGAAGCGCTTTTCTATCGGTGCCGGCCGCTGTCTGAGAAGTTCACGCACACAGTCCAGGCGGGTGAGCCCTGTTTGGCCGTGGCTGAGAACAGCCAGCTCCTTCCTGCCTTCCGCTGAGTCCATGAGCTCTGCGGGACTGTGCTGGGACGGACCGTCTTGCAGGACACCCGTGAGGTGTTCCCGCGGCTCGAGCTTGCCCCTGTCTGCAGCCAGCTCGCTGGGTACCAAGCCATCTCGGCCAGCAGCCAGCGTTCAAACCCTCTGTGACGGAGGGCAGAGCGCCTTTCAGACAGCAAGGCTGAGCACTGTTCAGAAACGTAGGAAAGTCGCGTAATTTAGTGGAGAATGATCAAGGGTAGATGTTTATTACTGGCTCAGTATACAGAAACAATAAATAAATAAATAAATAAATAAATAAATAAATGTATATCGAGTTATCAATGAACAGTAAACTTGATGCCACTCGGAAATGTTGGGAAACATGCTCTTTAAGCCCTTCTAGTTAACATATAATACTATTGACGTGTCGACGTTTTCAGTGGTACCGGGATTAAACCCAGAGGCATTCTACCTCTGAGCCATACCTCCAGTGCTTTTTATTTTTTTATTTTGAAACAAGTTGCCAAGGCTGGCCTTAAACCTGGGATCCTCCTGTCTGAGCCTCCCGAGTGCTGGGATTGCAGGTGTGCGCCCACAGGAGGCCAGGCCCGCGGTGCCCGGAGGGCGCCATGCAAGGGCTGGGCGTACGCTGCGCTTCTTAGCAGCGTTACAACCTGGGGCGATCAAGTGCCTGGATATGCCTGTGTTTGATTTCATCTTAATTAAGTAATTATTACTCTTCATAATTAAGTGTCCCAATGGAGGTAAAAGAGAGCAGGGCATGTTAGTTGGCTTTTTTTAAATCACTGTGACCAAAATCCCTGACAAGAGCGACCTGGCGGGCAGTTGGAGGAGGCCCCGGGGCGCCCGCTGGCTGCAGAGTGGCGCCCGCTGGCTGCAGAGTGGCCAGCTCTGGGCCAGGAGGTGGCGCCTGCGCTCTGCCGCCCCAAGTCCCCAGGCCAGGAGGGCAGGTGGACAGGGACCCGTCTGCCTTTGGTCAATGAACTAGGATGGAACCCAGGGGCATTCTACCCTGAGCTACACCCCCAGCCCTATTCTTTATTCTTTATTTGAAACAAGGTCTCACTACGTTGCAGAGAACCTCACCAAGTAGCTAAGACTGGCCGATCCTCCTGTCTCAGCTCCCATGTCCTGGGATTACAAGCGTGCGCCACCATGCCCAGCTTCCTTTCCCTGTTTTTATGCTGAAACAGAGTCTGGCTAGGTTGCTAAGAGTCTCACTATACTGTCCTTGAACCTGTGGCCTCCTGGTCAGCGTCCTAAGTATTGGGATTGCAGGTGTGCGCCACCACTCCTGCTTATTTATTTATTTATTTATTTATTTATTGTAGTACTGGGGGTGGAACCCAGGGGCTTTCTACCACTTGCTATACCTCCAGGCCTATTTGATAATTTATTTGGAAACAGGGTTTCACTAAGTAGCTGAGGCTGGCTTCGAACCTGCGTGATCCTCCCAAGAGCTGGGATTACAAGCGTGTGCCACCATGCCTGGCTTTATTTTTTATTTGGAAACCGGTTCTTGTTAAGTTGTGGAGGCTGGCCTTACACCCGCAGTCCTCCTTCTCCGCCTCCCAAGTACTGGTTTCCAGGCATCTCTGGGCTCAGCAGTAGACTGCTTTACCTTGACGGAAAGAGCGTGTTTAAGGGCAGGTGTGGGGAGCTGCCGGAGCCCTTCTCCACAGTGACTTTCCCTCCAGCCACATTCTCCCCAGACTTTCCAGGACGTCCCTGTTCTGTGCACGCGGGGAGTGTGAGTAGCCGGGCGAGGTCAGGACGCCTGTGTGGGCCAGACATGCCAGGTGGATCTGAAGAGACGAGACATTTCACCTGGGAGAGGTGGCTGTGGCGCCAACACCAGCCCTCATTTCTGTCCAGTGGGCAGAGGGGACCGCGTCTGCGTCTGCGTCGAAGAGGCCCTTCATTTCTATTTTGGGGTAAGAAAACTCCGTCTACGCCAGACAGCCGACAGACGGCGCCTGGCTTTCGGATGCTCTGGTTTCTCTGGCCGGGGGTTTGAGTGCTGGGGGGCCCGGGGCCACCCTCCCTGAGCTCGAAGGACACCGGCGAAGGCTGCGAGGCTCTTAGGAGACCAGCGGTCACCTTGGAGGCCGTGGTGGGGTGGCGGCCGGAGCCGGAGCCGCGCCTGTGGTCGCTCTGCCGGGTGGCCGACTGCGCAGACCTTGGGCTCCGCGGAGGCGGCGGGCACCAGCTCTTCTGTGTCTCCGCCGCCGTGGCCGCTGGCTCTTCCCGGAGCCTGGGCTCCGCTCCCGGCGCGGGCTGCGGGGCCCCGGGAAGACTCAGCTGGGTCAATCCTGCAGCTCTGAGGCGCTGAGGCCCCGGATCTGCTCCTAAGGATGTAGCACTACCAAAGCGGGACAGGCGGCGTTCGGGGTTGAAGGAGTGAGTGGCGTCCCGAGGCCACGCGTGTGCTCAGTGTGCACGGAGCAGGGCGTGGTCCGGGTCGGCCTCTCTGGATGGGTGGCATAGACCGGGAATGGCGTTCGGAAGGGGCCTCTGATTTCCTTCTCCTTAATCCCTTTCTGTCACACCAAGCCTTCTAGCCTTTTCCGAGCCCGGCTAATAATGGCCGTGAAGGCCTGGCTGGCTCCCGGCCCCGAACTTGGTCGTGTTTGCAATGGCCCGCTTCACCGGACCCACTCGGCGCTGGAGGTAATGGTGTTCCCGGGAAAGGAAGGGCGTCTGAGGCCGGCTTCCCCTTAAGCTTCCCCGGAACCCTGGAGAGGAGGTGGGGCGTGAAGAGTAAGGATAAACGGGTTGGTGGCAGAACGCGACCCACCGTGCGCTGGTGAGGCGTGGGTTTCCACGGTCAGCCCGGGAAAAGGACCAAGAGCCAGCACCCTTCACGGCCCTCCTCCTCTGCCCCTGACGGCTCTCGACAACACCCCACTCCCTCATCCTGCAGGAAGGGGGAGGATGCGGGTGAGCCCACTGTGGGCCGCTCGCGGCTCGGCCCAGCGTGCCTGTGGACATCTGCCCGGACACTGCTAGCGTCAAGTGTGGAAGTCTGTGAGAAGCTTCAGGAAGGGGGAGATTCTATAAAACACAAACTGTACCGTTTCCCCAAGTCTTCCGGGAGACTGGAGGTGTGCTCAGCCCTGACGGGAACGTAAGCTTTTGGAGGGAAGGCCAGCCCGGCTCCCCTCCGGGCCTCCTCCCTCCTGGCCCGCGCATGCCTGGGCAGGACAGCCCTGCCCTGCGGGGGAACAGCACAGTTTGTCCAAAGGAAACAAATGCTGGAAATCCTGGAGGGTCTCCCCAGACACTGGGACTTTTATTTTTTTGGTACTGGAGATTGAACCCAGGGGCATTCTACCTCCAAGCTATACCCCCAGGCTTTTGTGTGTGTGTGTGTGTGTGTGTGTGTGTGTGTGTGTGTTCTTTATTTTGAAAAGGGTCTCACTAAGTAGCTGAGGCTGGCCTTGAACCTGCAATCCTCCTGTCTCAGCCTCCCAAGAACTGGGATTACAAGTGTGCGCCACCACGCCCGGCTATCGGGCCTTTTGCTTAGGGTTGCCGTTGGACTCAGAGGAGGCAGGCAGGCAGGCATGGGGAGGGGTCCAGCGCTTGCCCCCTCAGACACACAGAGCCTTGGATTGAAATGGACTCCTCGCAGCGTGGAGCCCTCCCGGCCCTGTGGGTACTGAATGGCAGGGAAGACCATAGCACTGGACGCGGTGCGGGCGCGGCTCCCTCCGCCTGGGGCACCTTCTGCAGTATGCAGGACTCTAGACGGTGTGGTCCGAGTGTTTCTTTCCAGAGTGTGTTTTACACACCTTGGGGTGCACTCAATGGGGTCTCACGGTGGTGCTAGGCCACGCACCTGGTGTTCCTAGCCCCTTCGCTAACCCGGTGGGGAGACGGCCGGGTGGCGGGGCATTCCTTTGCTGACTGGGTGGGCATTGACGGGCCCCTTCTCCTACAGCCTTTACCCCTCGGCTGGCCTCCCGGGCCGGCGAAGGCGTTCTGTTTCCATTCTTCAGTCTCCTTGGATGTACCTACTCTAAAAGTCTTCAGGTCGACTTTTACCGAGTGGCTGAGCACCCCACCAGAGACTGGGAAACTTGATTTACAAGATTTTGTAAAAGAAAAAAAATCTTGAAAATGATATAAGTATCGGATTTTCTTCCCTCTATGGGATTACCTCACTCTGTCAGCTATTTTAAGCGCCTTTCAGAATTGGCAATGGAAAACTCCTCGACTGCAATGCTGTTCGTGGCTTTGGGGTTAGAGGCGAGGCCCCCACCCCTGCCATCAGGGCAGTTAAGACCAGCTCACGCTCTCACACAGCGGGCGTCCTGCACGCCCGTCATCTCCAGCCACAGACTTGGGTTCTGATGTGTAAGAGCTTCCGCACCTCTGAGGTAGGTTCTTAAGTTGGCTGCCCTGGAATTTGTACTCGGTCCGTTCCTTGCACGCTCACAGCTGGACCGTGACATTTCTCAGGTGACGGCGCCAGGCCCCGTGTGGGCCACAGCTGGGGTCCTCGGTTCCACGATGCCTCTCTTTCTGTACGGCGGATATATTTGGACCTGGCTTTAAAATGGCATTGGGTCTCCGTGTTTAGGTTGCTGTTAAATGTGTCTTGAGATGCCGACGTCCTGCAGGGCTCCGAAGGCCCCCCCCAGCCGGCTGCATCTTGAGCTTGGCCCCTGAGACAGAGCGTCTGGAGCCGCCCCGCCGCCCCTGTGCGCTCTGTTGCCCTGACCCGGGCGGGACACGCCGAGTCCCGGCGTTCCTAGCCTTTGATAGGATAATATTTGTCTTGTGAGATTATTTTGAGGAGGCCTGGTTCAGCAGTGGTGCACAGGGGTGTGCAGTGAGATGCTGGATACTGCTCTCTCTGAATGTGAGCCGGGAGGACGGGGCTGCTGGCCTCCGCCTGGCGAGGGCTGCGGAGGCCGCCTGAGGAGCCCCAGGCAGAGGCCGTGCTGATGGTCGGGCTGCGGGTGGATGGGATGGGACGTGGGGGAGACTGGATTCACACTCCTTGCTTGTCACGGGCGCCACTCCCGGAGATCTGCTCGGGTCTCAGCAGAGAAGGATCAGCCGGGACACATCCACCCGCCCTTGGCTTCCTTCAAGGCCCCTCGCGGCTGCTGGGACCAGGAGCCCAGTGGGGGTGCGGGGCAATCAGCAGAACCCCAGTGGCAGGCACGCGCCCCTGATCCGAGCACCCTGTTCTTGACTCCAACTTAACACTTTGCAGGTAAACTCGAAGAAGGCCGAGAGTCCCGGAGAAGCGCTCCTCACGGCCGGGGCCGGCCCTGCGGTCTCGGTCCCCGGGTGTGCCTGGAGCCTGCTCTAGCGTGGTCCAGCAATGGCTACGTCTGAACACGGGGTCAAACAGAAACTGCGGGTTGGTGCTGGCAGCGCGCCGGCCTGGCTCCGAGGTGCTAAGCTGGGGTGTGGGCCATCCGGGGCGGCCCCCGGCCCCTGCCTGCTGAGAAGTGGGCACAGCGCCCCCCCATCGTGAGGGAGGTGGCTCTTGGGCAGATGCTGGTGTCAGAGTTTAGGACCCTCCTCGGCCTCTGAGAGTTCTTTGAGCCTCCTTCAGGTTCTGCCTTCCCCCTCCTGCCCGTCCCTCTGCCTCTGTGCCTTCAGCACGCTCACTCGGGGCTGGGTTCCGTCTTGCCATGTCCCCCCATTCAGCTTCAGGGTTAAGAGCGGCTGCGAAGCTGGTGTGACGGTGCACACCTGTGATCCCTGTACTTGGGAGGCGGAGACCGGAGGACGGCAGGTTTGAGGCCAGCCTCAGCAACTTAGCGAGGCCCTTGGCAACTTAGCGAGACCCTATTTCAAAATAAAATACAAAAGGCCTGGGGGTGTAGCTCACACTCTGGGTTCCGTCCCCAGGACTCCCGCGCCCCGCACGTGGCATTGAGGACAGAGACGTAGAGGGCGCGGGAAGCCGCCTTCAGGACAGGGTGACTGGGAAGAAGCAGCGACGCCCAGAGGAGGCAGCGAGCGGGACGCCGCTTGCGGAAGAGAAGCCTGGCAGCCGGCGTGGTGGGCACGCTTGTAACCCCGGCATTGGGGAGGCTGAGACACGAGGATCGCGGTTCAGGGACAGCGTCAGCTACTTAGTGAGGCCCTCTGCAACTCAGTGAGACCCGGTTTCAAAATAAAGAATAAAAAGTAGGGCAGGGGTGTAGCTCGGAGGTCAAATGCCCCTGGGTTCCATCCCCAGACCCCCCAAAAAAAAAAAAAAAAAGCGCTTGTCCCGTCTGCCGCCTTGGGAATATATCACCCATCACTGCTCCGTTTCATTAACAACGCACATCAGTTTTCCTGCGCCATGCTTGAACACCTGATACGCCTTGAGCGTCCTTCCACGTGAGCACACGGCGCGCTTCCCCGGCCGCCCCGTGTCTAAGTGTCTGGCCGCCATTTAATTCATGGACCACCACCGAGTTAAACGGATTTGCACTGATGGCATTTGATTTACCTGCAAATTTTGGCTTTTACAAACAGACTCCTCTGAATAACAGATTTCATTCTGCTTCATTTCAACTCACAAGCATGCAAGGGTACCTTCCAGACAAATGCCCAGAGCTCGGGCTGCAGGGTTCAGACGTGTGTGCGTGTGTGCGTGTGCGTGCGTGTGTGTGTGGCCTGGGCTGGCGCTGCCCTGCGGCCCGCCCGGGGCTGGCGGAGGTGTGAGTGGCCGGTGAGTCGGCCTATTTACCACCTCCTCATCGATGGACTTCATGAGCACATTTCTGGAGTTCCACGCAGGTGGCACATGGCTTCCAAATGTCATTTCAGCGTGCGTTCCTCACGCAGGACGCCGTGCGCCTTCCACGATTACAAAAGCCGCTGACGTCTGTGCGCGGCTGAGTCTTCTCGAGTCCCCAGAGGCATTTTACTAGGGAAATGGTTTCCATGATAAAACTTGTGGACATGGCCTTGCGGTTTATTTATTTATCTTTGTCTTTTAAATTTGCGTTTGTCTTTGAATCTGATCTTTGCCAGGCTGAAGTGTTTGGCGATTATTTGGCCATATGTACCAATCTTTGTGGCTTTGGACTCTGCGTCAAAGGAAGGGGTGTCCAACACGGCTCTGGAGTCTAAAATTCCAACACGGCTCTGGAGTCACGCTCTTGCTTAGAATTCACTGGTTTGAAAGATTATGTTGCATTCGCTTCCCTAGATTTTGGCCATGGCTAAAAACGGGAACCAAAACTAAAGACTGCTTAAATTATATTTGCTTTTTGTTTCATAAGCTTTTTTCCTCTTGTCTCCTTGACTTTATTGGAAATAACGAGATACACTTAGCTACATTTTTTCACTTTCCATGACTAGAAAGAGACTCGTAATGCCAACCAAAGACGAAGAGCCGGGCCGGGCCGTGTCCCCGGGGCGCTGAGCCGCCCCAGAGCCAGTCCGGGCAGCAGCCTCTGCGTCCCGGGGGCGGCGCTGCTCTCAGAGGTCCTCGGAGCGCCCAGGATGCGCCTGACGACGCCGGTCCAGTGGCCTTGGTGGCTCATGAGCTGGTGAGGATGGCATGGCCGCTGAAAATCCAACCCCAAGCAGGTCGCCTTCTGTACATTGCGGGGGAACGGTCAGTGGCCAAGTGTGTCCCGTTTACTGTTTCTAGGATTGTTTTTCTCGGGGTGTGTGTACTGAGGACCTTGTGGGAGGAGCCCACCGTCCTCAGCCTGGGGCTCTAGATCTTCCTTTGTTCCTTTGAGACAGGGGCCTGCTATGCTGCCCAGGCTGGCCTTGAACTCCTGGGCTTAAGTGATCCTCCTGCTCAGCCTCTCTAGTCACTGGGGCTCACAGGTGAGTCCCGCCAGGCCTGGCTTACCATACTCTTTCCTTGGTACCGAGGATTGAGCTCACATGTGCTGCACTCCTGAGATACCCTCCAGCCCTTTTTCATTTTGAATCAGGATCCCGGTAAGTTTCTGAGGGGCTTGCTAAGTTGTTGAGGCTGGCCTCGATCGTGTGATCCTCCTGTCTCAGCCTCCCTATAGGCATGTGCCACCACACCTGGTTGCCTTTAATCCTCTTAATAATCAAGTACTAAAGATGTTGAAAACCTTAAAAGAAATAAGGTTTTTTCTTTTAAAAAATTAGGATATTAGATTTGGCCTCCAAACTGCTTAGACCTTGGTCAGTGCAAACATGACTCGTGTCTGATGTGTCTCGTGGCGTGTTTCCTATGGCTTTGGCGAGGGCTGTCGGTGTGGCCTGAGCGACACGGTGGGCAGCGTGCAGAGGCAGGAGGGAGAGCTCTGGGTGATTCTCTTGAAGCTCTGGGTGGTCCAGTGCCTACCTTCCTGAGAGAGGGCTCAGTCCGTCCCTGCCTCCCTCGCACCCGCCGATCCGGGCCTAGTTTGGGAGCGCTGGCCTCGAGCGGAGCCTCTGCGCCCCCGGCAGCCTCGGCCGCACCGGCCCCTCGGGGAATCGCTGTCCGGTCGGCGCCCCCTGCGCGTTGCATTTGGACGAGCACAGCTCAGACTGAGTGGCGACGGCTCCTTAACCATCGGCAGCGTTTTCTCTGCTAAATTTTAGAGGCTGTGAGGACAGCGGCAGTCCTGCCTTGCTCCTTTTACCACGGCTGCGGTCTGGCCACGGCATGTTCCCGGGAAGCTCGCGTGTCGGCCCTGCACAAGTGCCACAGGTGGAGCGGGAGGCAGCGACTCGGCTCCACCCTCCTCAGAGGTGAGTCCGCGGGGCTAGGTTGGGGGGCTCCCGGCAGTGTCTGCAGAGGCCGGGGTGTGGCCCTGGGTTCACCTCTGTCCCGGTGCCTCCTCGGCCCGCTCCCTGTTCCCAGCCGCGGGAGCCTGGCTCTCCTCTGCCGTGATGGCTGCCTCGGAGCCAGCCGCCCGTGGGTGAACCCGAGACTGCCAGCCCGGTGGGCTTTCCTTCTCCAGGCCGTGCTGGCCGGGCATTTGGGTGACCGTGAGGAAAAGGCCGACCCAGACGCCGCAGAGCCTGCGCCCGCTCCTCAGCTTGGCGGGCACCGTGTGCGGTGCGTGGCCGCGCGTCTCCCCCGCCAAACCACGGTGTGTGCTTGCATTCGGGAGCACAGGTCCTTTTTGCAACGTCTGCGTTTTTTTTGTTTGTTTGTTTTTTGTTTTTTTTTGGTGGTACCAATGTTCCTGGAAGCCCTTCTAATTCCGGGCTACACTCCCAGACCTATTTTTACATTTCTATTTGGAAACAGGGTCTCCTAAGCAGCGCGCGCGGCTGGCTTCGAACCTGCGCGATCCTCCTGTCTCTGCCTCCCGAGCGCGGGGATGACAAGCCACCACGCCTGGCTGCAACGTATGCGTTTTGAAGTCAGAAAGGGAGCCAAGTAGGAAATGGTGCTGTTATTTTATTGTCAATTAGAGGTCACCAACGTCCGTTTCTCCACCAACCTCAGCACGGCGTTAGCAGCTGGAGTTAGGAGCACAGAGTCAGCGTTTAAATGTCTGTTTCGAATTGTTGCAGGTGAAGAAGCGACATCTTCAAGTCGTTCTGGATATGGATTTGAGAATCAGTAATGCTGGAGGGGAAATAAATATCCTGATAGGATTTGGGGTGGTTTTGGCGTATGTGCTAATGGCCCAGGGTTCGTAGTTGTTAAGTGATAGATCAGAGAGGAGGCTTTGGGCTGGAGGAGTAGCTCAGTCGTGGAAGGTGCTTGGCATATGCAGGGGCCTGGGTTCATGAGAGGCACAAAAAAAAAAAAAAAAGAAAAAGAAAGAAAAAAACCTATTCAGTGGAAAAGTAAGTTTGTAAATTAGAGGTAGTAAAGTGCTATGGACATGTTTTCTGAAAAAAATTGTAACTAATGTTTTTATACTGTTGAACCATGTCAAATTATTTATTTAAAATGATTTTTAATTTGGGCATGGTGGCACGCACGTGTAATCCCAGTATGCAGGAGGCTGAGACAGGAGGATCACGGTTTGCGGACAGCCTCAGCTACTTAGTGATACCCTGTTTCAAAATAAAATAGGCCTGGGGTGTATCTTGTACCCAAAAGAAAACCCTAGTCATATTTAGAAAGTTAACATAAAAACCACACACCCACTGAAGTCACCCCTGGAAGTAGGCATGAGTCCAGTCGGCCCGGTGCATTTCGCAATCGCCGTAGCGATAGCTCAGGGCGGCCAGCGCGTTGGCCTGTTTTGGAGGCCCAAGGACCATGAAGCCAGTTGCTTAGCTCCCTGTGGGGAGGTCTGGCCTCTGTCTGAGCACGGGCTCTCTGCAAGGCGGCCCGCAGTACTGGCTCCAGCTACGGCGCAGAGCCACGGCATCCTGTGGGCCCTACTTACTGGCTTGAGCTACTCGCTTGAACAGCAGGGACCTCCTGATTTCTTCTGTGCAGTTCCAGCAGACTCTGAGGTTTACTAATGAGCGCAGGAGCTTTCAAGACACCAGCCTGTGGCTCCAGGGTGGCCTGCCACTCCCTCTCTGAGATCTGTCAGGCCGGATGTGCTGCCGGAGTGTACATACAGGCGAAAGGCACATCTGGACGGTGGGCCCTGGGGTGGGCCGTGCGTGCCCTGGAGTCCTGCTGGAAGGAGTCTGAGCAGTCGGCCCTGCCCTGCCCTGTCCTCCAGGAGCCAGAGCGGCAAATAATAACAACCACCCACTCCATGTCATCCCACGGTGAAGAAACAGGTGACAGGCTCCGCCTGGCAAGACCAGGCCAGCCCCAGGCGAGGCGCTGCCCCGAGGGGAGGAGGCGGGTATGTGTGGACCTGGGACCTGGTCTCTGCACCGCGAGGGTTTCCCCCTTTCATGCCGCATGGTGCACGGTACGGTACCTTTAAGGTACATTCCCTCCCTCCCTCGGGGCTTCCTACCTCTGAGCTATACCCACAGCCCTATTTTATTTCTTGTTTTGACACAGGGGCTCACTAAGTTGTTGACAGTCTCAAAAAGTTGCTGAGGTTGGCCTTGGACCGTGATCCTCCCGACTCGTCCTCCCAAGCACTGGGATCACAGGCGCGTGCACCGTGCCGACTCGTGTACCACCGTGCCGACTCGTGTACACGGCTCTCTACCAGGGGAGGCTCCCACACCAGCAGAGGGGTTTCTGCCCGCGCGGGAGGCTGGGCGTGTCGGGTGGGGATGTGAAGTCGTGAGCGCGAGGGTTCTTTCTCCTGAGAGGCGCCGGGGTGGCGGTGGAGACTGCAGCACACTGGGCGTGCCCGCGGTGTGCACGGCCGGCTGCCTTCTGTTCCTTCTAGTGCTACCCGAAAGTACCGTGACTCTATGGGGCCTTTGCCCGAGAACCAGCCTTCTTTAAAGCGCGGTGGGCACGCCTGCTATCCCAGGACGTGCGAGGCTGAGACAGGAAGATCTTGGTTCGCAGCCAGCCTCAGCTACTTAGTGAGGCCCTCTGCAACTCAGTGAGACCCTGTTTCTAAACACAGAATAAAAAGTACGGCTGGGGTGTCACTTGGAGGTAGAACGCCCCCGGTCCCATTCCTAGTTGTTCGGGTCCCTGAGCTGCGGTGCAGCCGGCGCCATCGAGCCCCGTGGCTCTGCGCCTGTGCCAACGGCTGCCGGCCTCCCAGGGTGGCGACAGCACAGACGCGATGCGGAGCCTCAGAGCCGGAGCCTGGCGTGCGGGGCGACTCCTGGGGCCTCGCGAGAAGAGCCGGCCTCGGGAATCGGGGTGGGGCTGCGTCTGTGTGGAGATCTCACAGTGCCAACGGGGACAGGGCACTTGTGAGACAGCAGAGATGAGGATATCTTTGTATGTTAAGTGATGGCCCTGGTAAAACGAGCCATCACTGAAGAAGCGTTGACTGTGCTCCAGAGAGCGTGAAGTGCATAGTTTCTAGATTCAAAAAGACCCTATTTTTTCAGAACAAACTATAAATATATTTTTATATTATATAGAATAGAGGAAAAAACAAACTTATTTTTGTTTGGCTTGAAATGCATTTGCTTTTTTGGAGGGAGGAAGTTTAGTGTCTTTTTAAGTCATTTACAGTTTGTACTATTACTTTGCATCTCTTTTTTTTGTGTGTGGTACTGGGGGTGGAACCCAGGGGCTTTCTACCTCGGGGCTACACCCCCAGACCTATTTTATACATTATTTGGAAACAGGGTCTCACTAAGTTTCTGAGAGCCTCTCTCAGTTGCTGAGGCTGGCCTTGAACCTGCAATCCTCCTGTCTCAGCCTCCCAAGTACTGGGATTACAGGCGCAATTCCAGCCTGCCTGGAACTGAGAATATTTTGCTACACTCTCCCAGAGGGCTATTTATTTATTTATTTATTTTGCGGGTCTGGGGATGGAACCCGGGACATTCAACCTCTGAGCTACACCCCCTGCCCTATTTTTTTATTCTTTATTTTGAAACCAGGTCTCACTGATTTGCGGAGGGCCTCACTAAGTAGCTGAGGCTGTCCGCGAACCGCGATCCTCCTGTCTCAGCCTCCCGAGTGCTGGATTACAAGCGTGCCCACCACGCCCGGAGAGGGCTGACTATTGAGCTCCTGAGAGAAGCTTGGTTTGCTTTGGGAATAAACTCAGATACCTGGCCCCCCCAAAGCTGAGGTGAACTTGCCCTAGGACGCACAGACGAGACGTGGGAAGCGGGCAGGGTGCCGGGCTCGGACACGAACGCCAGACTGGACTTGTGCTGGCAGAGCGGAGGGGGTGACATCAGGTGTCTGGCTCAGAAGGAAGCCGTCTCCCGAGAGGACGCGGTCGGCCCGTGGCACTCAATTCAGTAACTGACGAGTGGCAGGCAAGTTGGTCGCAGCCCAGGAAATGTGCAGGCTCGCCTCAGGACGGGGTCGAAGTAGAGGTGAGCAGAATCCCGAAGTGTGGGATGACTGGATGCCGCGTACTTACCTGGGCTGTTAAGTCAGCTGCTACTCAAGGTGGTGCCTAGAAGGGCTTTTGGCGAAGCTTCTAACAAAAGAGAGGCCTTGCCTGACGGGAGGGAGGCTCTAAAGATGAGAGCCACAGTTCTAACGACCAGAAAAGGATTCCTGCTTTTAGCCAAAGTGGAGTTGATTATAGACCAATTTTTCTACAAAGAGATCTAGCAAAGAGAGACACGATAAACGACTCAGGGGCCAGGGTCTTGCAGGAGAGGGAGGTGTGGCCAGACCTCCAATTCTGTGGCGTTTCCTACCCGGGCATTTGCTAGTTCACGTGGGGCCTGGGATGGACAGACAAACCCAACCCCAGGCCACAGGTGGGGCTCCTGGCTGTCAGGCGAGGAGACAGGCTGGGCGCTGGCCCTGACGGCGGCGGCGTGGACACAGGCCCTGGTGGGAGGGGTGCCGCCTGCCTTTCTGCCTTCAAAGTCCTCGCTGGCCCCTTAGTAGATCAGAGGCCGGAGACAGAGAGAGTGATTCTTAAGGCTGGGAGGCACCGGTGTGGTGGTGCACGCCTGTAATCCTGTTCTTGGGAGGTGTCAGTCTCATAATTTAACAAGATTCTGTTTCAAAATAAATAATACAAAGGTCTGGGGTGTGGCTGCGAGGTAGAATGCCCCTGGGCTCCATCCCTAGTACCCCTCCTACCCCCACAAGTGCCAGCAGGTTGAGCTGGCAGCGTCAGGGATTTGGGGTAACACAGATTGAATTCCGGGCCTGGAAGCATCCCAGATTCCCTGTTAGGGCCTGGTCCCAACCTGGGAATAAGCGTAAGCTTGAAATGGAACAGCCGTCACTGGAGACTGAACCCAGCCTCGAGGCAGCTTAATCCCAAGTGGGTTACAGTCATCTGTCCTTGCACCGGCTGCTGGAAGCAAAAATAAATCCTCTGCTGGGTGCGACATCCCAGAGCCTCCACCGTTTGTTAGCTTTTGGTACAGTGTCTGGTATTCAACAAACACTAGCATAGCCAGGAAACAGGGCTGGGTGGTTAAAAGGAGGAAAAGAGAAACAGACAAGGAAAAACCAAGCAAAACCCAACAATGGGAAGACCAGCAGGTGGTGTGGACGCTGGAATGACTAGATGCACTGCGCATGTCCCTGAACATGCTCGAAGAATAGAGGACGGGGCGGGATCTTACGCACAGAGTGGGCTGTGCAAGAGAGAGCTTGGCACCCCTGGAATCCCAGCGTTCAGGAGGGTCGCGACAGCCTCGGCTGCTTAGGGAGGCCTCTGCAACTCAGCGAGGCCCCGTTTCAAAGTAAAGAATAAAAAATAGGACTAGGGGTGTAGCTCGGAGGTGGAATGCCCCTGGGTTCCACTCCCAGTGCCACACACACACACAAAAAGAACTTCCATGGAAATACAATAACGGAAATGGGGAATTAAGTACATAAAATGGACAGCAGATTGGACGCTGCGATGTAGATCACCAGAGAGTATCCAGAGGGAGACGGAGAGAGGCCGCGGGACCCCGGGGAGGCCGATGGCCGAGGGCGGAACCGCGAGACCGGCGCAGGCATGTTTTGGAAGCCATACTCCTAAGAAATCCCCAACCTAAGAAACTCAAACGTGACAGGTGCAAAGGAAGCGGCGAACCGCACGCGGATGGCCTGTCCTCGTGAAGTCGAGCAGGAGCGTGCCCGGAGGGGAGCCACCTCTGCCCAGAGGGCAGGCAGGAGACGCGGGTCCACCCCGGGAGGACCTGGGGGGAGGTGGCCGAGGGTTCTGCAGACAGAAGAGCAGGACCGTCACGGGAGGCCTGGCGTTTGTAAGGCTAAGAATTTTTTTATTTTTATGTTTTGCGGGTCTGGGGGTGGAATCCAGGGGCTTTCTACTTCCGGGATACACCCACTGCCCTATTTTTTTATTCTTTATTTTGAAGGGCCTCATTAAATAGCGGAGGCTGGCTGTGGACTGTGATCCTCCTGTCTCAGCCTCCCGAATGCTGAGCCACCACGCCCGGCTTCTAAGAAAATTTAAAAAGGACTTTTTATACAGTAAAGGAAATCATTAGGATTCTGCAGCAGGGGGCCGAGGGCCTGGATGGAAGCGTGGCGGGGTAGGAAGGGCGAGGTGCAGCGCCACCGTGGGGGGGTGACGTCACGATGGCGAGCAGCCGGCACTCATGTGACGTCACCATGACGTCACTGCTGAGTGTGATGTCACGAGATGTGGCGGGCGTGGTGATCACGGGGAGGTGCGGGCGGCCCTGGGCTGCTGGAGAGTCCCTGAAGCACTCATTTCCATTAGACTCTATGATGTTCAGATAAACTTTGTAATCTCCTGACATCCTACTCAGCCATAAAGAAGAACGAAATCCTGTCATTTTCAGAAAGTGGACGGAACCAGCGGATCTTATGCCAAGTGCGATCAGCGGGCCCCAGCCCGGGTCTTTGGTCTTGTCTCACACGCGGAGCCGGGAGAAAATAGGGAGCAGAAGGGACTGAGGAGAGCGAGGAAGGAGCGGGAGAGAGGACCGAGGAAGCGCAAAGGTCCACACAGGGAGGGCCGCCAGCTTCCCCAGGGGTGTGGGTGTGGGACAGGCCGGCCAGGGTGCACTGCGTGAGCCTCCAGGGATGCTAATGAAAGTGTTTAAAAAGATGGCAGGATGGAGGTCAGCCTCAGCAATTCAGCAAGGTCCTCTTCCCAAAACAAAATAGATTAGGGCTGGGAGTGTGCCCGGAGGCAGCTGCTCCTGGGTCGCCCTCAGTGTGCCTGCCACGCCCTAGTTAGTTCTCGTCTAGCATATCCAGTGCCTGTGTTTCTTTAGGGATGGTTTCCATGGCTTTTTTTTCTTCCTTTGGGTTACATTTTTTGTTTTTTTAGTGTTTTCATATTTTTCCATTTTTTTGTCTGCCTTGTCTATTTTTTTGGATGAAAATCAGGCATTTGGGGAAAAACTTCTGCGTTCTTGAGCTGAGCATTGCTATCAGTCCTTTTTTTTTTTTTTTTTTTTTTTTTTGCGGGTCTGGTGATGGAATCCAGAGACATTCTACCTCCGAGCTACACCCCCTGCCCTATTTTTTCTTTATTTTGAAACCGGGTCTCACTGAGTTGCAGAGGGCCTCACCAAGTAGCTGAGGCTGTTCGCGAACCGCGATCCTCCGGTCTCAGCCTCCAGAATGCTGGGATGACAAGCGTGCCCACCACGCCCGGCTAGTCCTTTTGAAGGGCTAGGCTTTTCTGGGCTCTTTTCCGGTGGTGTGTCTGCCTGTGCCTGGTGTGTGTGTTTGAATTCCCCTGCATACCTGGCAGCTTTGCCGTGTTCCAAGCCTCGCCTGGCCTGGTCTCTTCTGTTTCTCTGTGGGGCTGCCGCTGCGCCGTGGTTTTCTCTGCTGTCTCCTTTCCCAAGCCAGAGACCTGAGCTGTGGTGTTGACAGAGACCACCAAATCGCCCTCAGGCACATTAAAAGGTGCAGAGCCGGTCAGCTGGCTCCCCCTCGGAGGGCACTGGGCACTGGACCGCTGCCTCCCCAGGGCCAGGCCCGCTGGGAGGGCAGGGGGTGAAGGTGCTCCTCGCTCCTGCCTGGTGTCTGATGGCCCTCATCCGGGCTGCTCCGCTGCCCCGACCTCTGTTCAGCCCCCTGTGAGGTTAGCGGGCCAGCTCTGGAGTTTCTATCCGCTGCCCCGACCTCTGTTCAGCCCCCTGTGAAGTTAGCGGGCCAGGCTCTGGAGTTTCTCCCACGCTGAGAGACGCAGGAATCCAGGCAGAAAGCAGGTGGCCTGGATGTAGAAGACGGCTGCCAGGAAGAGCAGACCCCAGGAGCGGGCGGGGGGAGGCAGGTGAGCAGTGGGGCGGGAATGGTGAGCGCGCGAAGCCACCGTTCTGTAGAAGGAGAGAAGGCGCGTGGGAACAGGAGAGTGGCTGCCGGCTCCTAAGGAGTGCTTGGTACCAGGTACCGTGCGATGCCGGCTGCCCGGGTGCTGGGCCTGGCCGGGGCCACTGCGGAGAGCCGGCTCCCCTCACCTGGGGCGGTGCGAGCTCCCGCGCCCGCACCAGGTCTGCGAAGGACAGGCAGGCGAGGGCGCTGTTTCAAGCTGGCTTCGTTTATTTGATAGAGAAGAGCCAGAAGAGCAGTCTTACTGTCCACTTTCAGCGTCGGTGTCACTACATGTTGCATTGAGAGCGGAGGGCAGGAGCGGCCGGCGGAGCTGCGTGGTGCTTCTCTTACTGACAACCTAGGACGAGGCCAGGGGAAGGTGAAGGCGGAGATCACAACGCAGGTTCTCAAGCGTGCACGCAGGCTGGCGCTGTCATTATCAGCCCAGCACCAGGTAAAGTGTCGTCTAAACAGAGAGAAACCCGGGTGCTTCAAGGCGGAGTCCGGGAGTCAGCCCTGAGGACGGCTTCCAGGCTTAACTACCACATTGTCTAGGATAGCGCTGGCTTGTGACCTGGCTTTCAGGGACTGTTTTGACAGCGGGAAGTGTTAGTGCGAGCTCTCATTTCCATGATAAAAGAAAATAAATGTCGAGTGGTCTCAGGTACCTCGTCTTTATAATGACGATCAGCCGCCTTTAAAAGCATGAAACATTTTAATTGCCAGGTTCCCAGCACTCTTTGGGGCCAGATCTCAGTACAAATGGACTTGTGATTCCGTGCTCCTGTCCATGTTCTGCGCCTCCCAGGCATTCTGGGTCCTTCGCAGATCCAGATTCCAGATCCTTCGCAGCCCTGCCCGCCGGAGCCGTTCTCGTTGCCAGAAGGTTTTACAACGGGGAACACACATTTTACTGTGAACTTTAAAAGATTACTCTCAACTATACTGTGGTTCTATTAGTGTTCTGTTCCAAAGACTAAGTGCAATAGGCATAGAATGAGCTTAAATATATATAAAGTGAAAACGTTATATAACGATACCGATAATGATGTTTTTGGTGAAGATACACACATGCGGAATCTTCTGATCTGAAAGATGCCAAGATATTAAAATCCGGTGCCTTTGGCAGGGGGGTTACAGGAGAGATTTTTTCTTTACTTACCGTGTTTTCCACTCTTGTCCACAGAGCACATTACTGCCGTTTAAAACATGTTCTCTCTAGCCGGGCGTGGTGGCGCACGCTTGTAATCCCCGCGCTTGGGAGGCGGAGACAGGAGGATCATGCAGGTTCGAAGCCAGCCGTGCTGGCGTAAGAGACCCTGTTTCAAAAATATAAAATAGGTCTGGGAGTGTAGCCCGGAGGTAGAAGGGCTTCCAGGAACCCCAGTACCACCAAAAAAAAAAAAAAAAAAAAACCATGTTCTCTAATGACACGTTTGCTCTGTGCGTGGGGCACCTGTCGTGTAAGCAGCAAGGCAAGTTTAAACTTCTCAGCAAAGCGCTTTGACCCCGCTTCCCGCGCACACGGGCGGCACTGCTGGGGTAGCACGCGGCGCCCACGAGTCCTTGGGGTCCCTGCCCAGCAGCAGGGAGCATTGGGCGGCGTTTGGTGGAACTGCGGCAGTTGGGTGCGGTACTCCAGCTGGGATCTCTACGCCCCATGGTCCCGCGTGTTTGGGCTTCACACCTCTGCCTGGTGCTCTTGGGAGGTGGTGGAGCCTGCCGAGGTGGGCCTCGGGGGAAGCCTGAGGTCCCTGGGTGCGTGCCCCCAGCGGCACCCTGGGCACCCTGAGGTGGACAGCTTGCTCTACCATGCATTCCCCAGCGCGATGCGGACTGAACCCTCTGGAACCATGCGCCATGATAATTCGTCCTTCTTAACAAGGTGGTCGGGGTGTTTTGAGACAGCAACAGAGAGCTGACACAGGCGCCAGCTGGGCGTCTGGCGCATGTGAAATGGCACGGGGAAGGAGCAGAGAGCACAGGGCAGTGTCTGCGCTCACTGGGATCTTATGGTGTGCAGAGATAGGACGCCATGGGGCAGCCGCGAGGAGCACATGGCAGCCGCGGCCAGGAGAGGGGCCGCGGGCCTTGGGTGAAGGGCAGGAGGGCAGCCCGAGGCGGCGGGGGGGCACAGGTGGTGCTCCTGCTCCTTTTTGCTTTTCTCCCTTGTGCATCGTTCTACAAGAGCCAATAAATAAGCCGTGCGGTGGTGCACGCCTGTAATCCCAGTGCCTGGGAGGCTGAGACAGGAGGATCACAGGTTCAAAGCCAGCCTCAGCTACTCTGAGGCTCTCAGAAACTTAGAGAGACCCTGTTTCAAAAATCAAAAAATCAAAAGGATCAGGGGTGTAGCTCAGAGGTACAATGCCCCTGGTTTTGGTTCCCAGTGCCCCCCAAAAAGAGGGAAAAGAAAGAAATCCTGATAACCAAGCCTAGGCGCTGCCTTCCTGTAGGTGTGTAGAAACTTTGCCTCCTTCCCAGCCTTCCTTTCTGAGGCTGGCTGTGGGAAACAAAGCTGATTCTAGCCCCAGTCAGCCTGTTGCAGAAATAATCGCCAGCGTGTGCAGCGCTCCAGAGAATGGTGAAACTCATCTTAGGGAAACGCCCCTCTTGCTCGCGAGAAACCACGACGTCCCGCTGGGGAGGCAGCCTGGCTGCACACTCCTGCGCCCATGGCTTCCTTTCCTCACAGCTCCTGCTCTTGTCCCAGTGCTGGGAAATTCATAAGACCAAATCGATACCGAATGTACTGCCTGGAAAAGCCCCTCAGACTGATGTGATTTCATGCAAGGGGCCCATCTCAGAGCCACAAGGATTTCCCAGCTGGCTTTTGTCAGTTTTTGACCATAGTATAGATCTTATTTAAAATTTAAGCCAGGCATGGTGGCACATGCTTGTAATCCCTGCGCTTGGGAGGCGGAGACAGGAGGATTGTGCAGGTTCAAAGCCAGCCTCCCTGGCTTAAGAGATCCTGTTTTCAAATAAAAATATAAAATAGGCCTGGGAGTGTAGCCCGGAGGTAGAAGGGTTTCCAGGAACCCCAGTACTACACACATACACACAAAATATTTAAAGTAAGCCGGGTGTGGTGGCGCACGCTTGTAATCCCAGCATTTGGGAGGCTGAGACAGGAGGATCGCAGTTTGAAGACAGCCTCAGCTACTTAGTGAGGCCCTTTGCAACTCAGTGAGACCCTATTTCAAAACAAAGACTAAAATATAGGGCTGGGAGTGTAGCTCGGAAGTAGAATGCCCCTGGGTTCCATCCCCAGTGCCACATACACAAAAATAATAATAGATAAAATAAAATAAAATTTAAAGCAGAGCCAGGTGTGGTGGTACATGCCTGTAACCCCAGAATTTGGGAGACTGAAACAGGAGGATCACAGGTTTGATGTCAGCCTCAGCAACTTGGTGAGACCCTGTTTCAAAATAAATAAATAAATGAAAGGACTTGGGGCATATAACTCGGAGGTGGAGCACCCCGGGTTCAGTGCCCAGTACCACGCACAAGCATACATAAAGTAAGCACCTGGCAGCGCTTGGTGGCTCACACCTGCAATCTCAGTACTTGGGAGGCTGAGACAGGAGGATCGAGATTTGTAGCTAGCCTCAGCGACTTAGGCCCTCTACAACTTAGTGAGACCTGGTGTTTCAAAATAAAAATAAAATAGGGCTGGGGCTCAGAGGTAGAATACCTCTGTGTTCAATCTCCAGTCCTACGTGCGCGTGAGCACGCGCGCGCACACACACACACACACACAGCCCTGCTCCGGTGAGTCCTGAACTCACGTTTCTCATGTGTCCCACAGCCCGCGCGGGTTCTGGAAGAGACGCTGCTTGCTTCTCGGCGGGGCCAAGGCCGCGCCAGGGCTGCTCTCTCCTCGTTTCCCGTTGATGGGGTGACTCCCAGGCTCTCCTGAGGAAAATCAGGCTCCATGGGTGTATTACAGTGCCCCACGGGTGCCAAGACTGTGATGGTGTGAGATGCAGCCGTGAGTTCTTGTTCTTAGCTACCTTAGAAAGGAAAAGTCAGAACTCTCCTGCTGCAAGCTTCAGCAATTTCTGTTATTACAAAGGCAGAAAGAAGGGGCAGCGATTACAAAGTACTACGTCAGAGAAAGATCAACACAGCGAGTGACTTGAAAATAAGACCCTGAAGTTTTTTAATACTGAACCAGTTTTTTTTTGTTGTTGTTGTTGTTTTCTTTTTTGGTGGTACTGGGGTTCCTGGAAACCCTTCTACCTCCGGGCTACACTCCCAGACACTTATTTTTTATATTTTTATTTGGAAACAGGATCTCCTAAGCCAGCGCGGCTGGCTTCGAACCCGCGCTATCCTCCTGTCTCCGCCTCCCAAGCGCGGGGATCCAGGCGTGCACCACCACACCCGGCGCCCGACCAGGTTTTATAAAGATTATTATCTCCCATCTTTGCCTGACCAATAGTCCTCCTGACCCGACTAGGTGTTGATCTGCCCATTAGCTGGGGGCACGCCTTTCGATGTGAGGATTCACTGTCTTACATCCTCTTTCACTTCTCCCTGCGAATGTGGGTCCGCCCTTGTCTCTGGTGAAAGCCAAATCTGTAAGACCCCAGAATGTGTCACTTGATTGTTGAAGCCAGGGAGCTCATGGTATCGGCCCTCTTTGAAGGCTTGTGCTATACTCTAGCATTTTGGGGGAATTTTAGCCTGTCTGCTAGAAGTTATTTATTATGTAAACCTGTCTTTAAAATACGAAGGCCCTGGGCTACAGCTCTACTGTGTTCTTGCTGATGACTTTTGGTGAGGGACCTCTGCAGGGCTCCTTCCCTGCCTGATGCCTGTGCCACACCCAAGCCCTGATGTTTTATATTTTGGAAATTAATACCAAAGCTATTTTCAAATATATTTTGAAGCCATTTTCCAATACCGGCATATTCCCCCCTATTTTTTATTAACTTCCTGACACCCATCAAGCCAAAGGTAAAAATAGGTTTTAAAAAAATTTTTAGCTGGGCGTGGTGGCGCATGCTTATAATCCTCGCGTTTGGGAGGCGGAGGCAGGAGGATCGCGCTGGTTCAGAGCCAGCCTTGCTGGCTTAAGAGACCCTGTTTCCAAATAAAAATATAAAATAGGTCTGGGAGTGTAGCCCAGAAATAGAAGGGTTTCCAGGAACCCCAGTACCACCAAAAAAAAAAAAAAAAAAAATTTACAGATCTTATTAACAGTCAATACAGGCTCAATCCCCATCAATCCTTCCTCGTTTTATTAACTTGCATGCACCCAGAGCAAAGGAAGAGGGTCACTGAAGTCTGTTATCAACTGCTTCCATGCTGAGAAGGGATGGAGTGGGGCCCCGCTTAGGGTGCATGCAAGATGCTTGGCTTTGAGGGAGTCGGGTGGGTGGGTGTCTGAGTCTCTATGGCTGTCCAAGGGGCTTTGAAAACTGTTTATCTTGGATATTATCTGGAGTCTCACCTGAAACTTGGCCTTTAACTGCTGAAGACAGACCTAACCACATAATCTAGAAACCGTGGGCCAAGTATAAGTAGGAATAGATTGGCCTCCGGAGGTCTTAAGAGAAGTAGGCTTAATCGAGACTTACTGTAAGTCTTTAACTGAATTTTAGATAAAGCCATCTATACCACATATGCCACGAACTTCATTCCTTCACACACATTTTGCAGAGTGCTCTGAGACCTGCCTCCGCCCTTTGATTTTATCCTGGTCCTTTCTTTTCCCATTTGGGACAATCTTAGGATAAGCCTTACCTATACAAAATGCTTTCTTATTCTTATAAAGTTTCCTTTCTTTGTATCCTCTTCCACCCAAAACTTTACATTCCCACACTTTCTACACCTGTCTCTTGTTCTACATACAAGCTAATCCAAAAACAATACCATTTTACAATGTTGTTCTTATACCGACGATTTAGAAACCCATTGCAAAGACTTAAGTGTGATTTTAAACCTTATGAAGCCAAGAGCATTGTGTTCAGCTAAAATTAAAGATTTGATCTTTTGAAGATCAAGACTTCTTCACCCCTGGATGGACCATGTAGAATGTAAGGTCTTCGAGCTCAGCATCTGGAATGTATTTGTTTGACATTGAAAACTGCAACAGAAATACATCTTTCTGAATAAAAATGAGGGTTGCTTGATTTTATCAACGTAGGTCTGCTCACTCCCAGAGCCAAACAGAACACACCTTCACGTCTTCTGGCTTCCTGGAGGACATGGGGATCAGGCCCGTTTTAAGCACAGTTGGTGACTGTTGGGCTTGCTTCCTGACCTTCTGTATTGGCCTCTGGAGGAGCCTGGGTCTCGGGTGATCTCTGGGAACCACTTTTGACCGTTGGCGCCGGGCTCACAGTGGTTACCCACCCATGCTGAGTCTGTTGCTGGTGCTGGGTGGGGGCCAAGAGGGAGCATGCTTGCAGGATGCGTAGGCGCGGGTCCACGGGACAGCAGTGGACGGGTCTTGGGTCAGGCGGTGGGGGTCATGCAGGACGGAGGAGCGGCTGTTGATGGGACCTGCGTGCAGGGCAGACTGCGTACTGGAGGGTAATTCAGAGACTGTTCTTGAGCTCAGGAACCATCCCACATCCATGGGAACTGGGAGGCAGAGGCGCTTTCTCTCCAGGAGTGCTCTGGATGGGGACAGGTGCGTTTCAGACAGGCAGCCGCAGCACAGACGGAGTGGCCGAGGACACTCTGGTGGCCGAGAGCGTGGGCAGCGGCGTGCAGGCCGGGCATCACGCCTTCTGTCTGAGTCGAGGGGTGTGAAGAGTTGGAAGTGAGTTTGGGGAAAGCACCTGTGGTTTTGGTGTCTTAAGATTAGGGCTCTTTGAGCCAGGCGCGGGGTGCTCGTCTGGAGCCCCGGTGTCTGGAAGGCTGAGGAAGGATGACAGCAGGTCTGAGGCTGGCCTCAGCAACTTACCAGACTGTTTCCAAATAGATAAAACAGAAAGGGCCGGGGATGTGGCGCGGAGGGGGTGGCTGAGGGGCCTGGGCCTGCTCGGCCGGGCTGCCTCTAGGGAGCTGCCGTTGCTTACAGCCTGGCGGCGCCGGATGTTCCTTTTGGGAAAGCTGTTTAAACTAAACCCAAAGCCGGGCGTGGCGGTGCACGCTTGTAATCCCAGTACTTGGGAGGCTGAGACAGGAGGATCTCAGGTTCATGGACGGCTTCAGCTACCTAGTGAGGTCCTCTGCAACTTAGTGAGATCCTGTTGCAAAATAAAGAATCAAAAATAGGGCTGGCAGTGTAGCTCCAAGGTAGAATGCCCCTGGGTTCAATCCTCAGTTCCACAATAAACAAACAAACAAACAAACAAAAAACCTAAACTGACATGGGGAGTTTCCCCCCTAAAGCAGCTGGGCTTCTATCCTTCCGTCCATCTGTTCGTCCAGGAGTCTGCTGTGTACGAGGTACTTTTTCAGATGTTTCCGGGGCGCTTGCCTGGTTCCCTGGCTTCTGCGGGCTTCTGGAGCAGGCTGTTTAGGACACCTGAGGCCGGGGGGCTCCTAGCCAGGCGCAGGAGCCCTGTGCAGACGGCTGTGTGGAGCGGAAGTCACACCGCAGTGGGCTCCTCCTTGGGGTTTGCACACTGTGCGGCTGTGTACAAAGGGCGTCCTGTCCAGCCCTCGGTGGGAAGGGTGCTGACTGCTGGGCGCTTCCTCAGTGAGCACACGTGAACGCACACAATACATACGGGCCATGTATGTCCGGCGAGGGCCTCTGGACTAACAGGCTTCCGCGGTGCTGTGGATACGCGTGTCCTGCATTCATTCCCGGTTGTCTTCGGCAGCTCACACTCCTCAGGCACCTTCTGCTCTCCTGTCTGACCTCATGCGTGTCTGTGTCTCCCGTGTCAATGCAGAGACCTGGCTTTGCTTTCGTCCTGCCCTGCGGCTGCGGCACTCGGCCTTGGGACCTAAACAGCAGCTTCACCTCAATAGTAACTCATGTTTATAAACTTGTGTGCGGCGGCGTGCACACGTGTGTCAGTGTGTACAAGCACGCCTCTGCTTCGGCGGAGTGGAAGCCAGCGCGGGCTGCGCTCCACACGCTCTGCCGCCTGCAGGCTCAGGGCTGTGAGAGGGCTCGGCCCCGGCCCGTGCACTGACTAATCACATGGCTGATTTTCCCCTTCTGTACTTTTAGAATCAGGAGAATATTTTTCAACTGAGCTTGTAATATAATTCAGTGATTTATAGTTTGAATCTTTGTTCATGTTTTAATTTTCAAAGGTTAGTTTGTTTGAAGAAGATACAAAGCCTATTTAAGGAAATTAGCTGAAATAGCCCCCTTTTACATAGAAGCAAAATGGAGGTTTCTTAAACCGAACGCCAGTGGCTTGCTCGACACGGAGCACCGCGTGAGGTTTACAGCTCTTGTTGGCTCATTGGCGGTGCGAGCCCGGTGCCGCCTGCACGGGCAGCGAGGGGCGGCGGCGCCCGTCACCGCGCACACTGCCTTCCATTAGACATTTTAAGGAGAGTTGGATTATTACTTTTTAATAATAAATTCCAGACTTTCCCCAAACTCTCTTCTTTCTTTATAATTGACACATGGACGCTGTGGTCTTCGCTGGGATATGTCCGCGCTTGGTATTTTCCTAAGTATCCTACACATTACCCGTCATGAGTCGGACGTGGAATTCGCTTTCACCCCTTTTAGAGAATCCTATTTGGGAGGAAAAGCCACGTTTACCTGGTGATTCTAGGAGAAGTTTGTTCCGTCACCCTCCCATCTGCATGGCTATCGTGGGGGCAGAAGCCACGCAGAGGGCGCGGAACTGAGTTCCTCATCACCCCAGACACCGGCGCAGCCTGCTTCTGAGCCTCTTCCTGCAGAAATGCCCGCCTCTATCTGTGAAGAAGGGCTAGAGCCCGGCTCGCTGCAGCCTGGACGCGTGTCCCCGAGGCCGGCCCGGCACCAGCGGCAGCAGCACCCCAGGACCTGTTAGAATTCCAGACTGCCGGGCCCTGCACCAGACTACACCCGCTGGACCCCAGCCCGCAGGTCCCCAAGCTCCCCACAGAATTCCACAGGCACGATCACCTTTGAGAAGCCCCAAAGCCTCCCGCACGGCCATGTGCTGGAATCCCCCATGCAGGCTGTGGAACGCCAGAGGTCCTGGGCCCAGCCACAGAGCTACCGAGCCCCGGCCTGGCTGATGCTGCTGCCCGCGCAGGGTGGGCTTGCTTGGCCGTTCCTGCAGGGACCTTTGAGAAGGTGAATCGCCGGCTGCGTGTGTGCTGGAGCCCCGCAGCGGGCTTCGGTCACATGGTCCAGCCTGCTGGGAGCCTCGCTTTCCCTGAGACTCCATCCCGGTGTGGAGAGTCGACCACGGAGGAGCCCTGGGGCTGGAAGCCGCTCCCCCTGCAGGGGTGGGATGGAGCTTTGCAGGCAGTGGAGCTACCCAGCCCCCACTCCTTTCTCTTCCAGTTCCCATGGAAACAGATCTGGGGGAAACAGGGCATGGTGCTATCTTTACCCTGGTTTTGGCGACCAGAGGTCTGTTTCCATGGGAACTAGGAGAGAAGGGGATGGAGGTGGCTGGGCAGCTAGACTGCTCAGACGTGTCAACGGCAGCCTCCTCCCAGTGAAACCCGCTTTGGCCAAGTCTACGCTGGCCAGCCGGGATGCTGCCGGGATGGAGAGAAGGGGGAGAGGCGCCTGGAACTTACCCGAGGAACTGCCGATGACCCCTTCCCCAGCAGGTCGCTTGTAGGTGTTGGTATAAGCCCCTCAAGTGCCACCTGTCGCTGCCATTTCTTGCGTGGTTTCGTGGACGTGTTTTCGTTCAGAGGCACTGTAGCGGTGACTCATTTAAACAGGACGGATCCTCCGAGGTGGGGAATCCTTTGCCGTTGCTCAGTGTGTTGAAGGCTGCTGGCTCCAGCACGGGGTGGGAAGGAGTGTTTTGTGGGGAGAGGGGAGGCCGCAGCAGGACGAGGCGGCTTTGGTCAGGGTTCCGGAGCAGCGAAACCCGCCCAGAGCTGATCGCATAGATGGTTGTTGGGAGATTGGCATACTAACTTCAGAATCAAATGGGCCCAAGATGGTGGTTACCCGTGGACTGGCGTTCCCTGAGGCCCGGCATGATGTTCTCTTTCCTGCCTCTCCTGTACAGTCGAAGGAGAGTTTCTTTTATTCCTTCTTCCCGGGCAGACCACCTGTACCAAAAATAAATGAATTAAATTAATTAAACGAGAATTTAAAAGGCTGTCCAGCGAACTTGTGCTGGTCGAGTGAGGAGTTGGGTCTGCCGCATTCTCAGCGGCAGCCTGGCAAGCGCAGCACTCAGTGCGGCCAGCCAAGGTGTGCCGGGAAGTCTCCCGGCCTCCGCTGCTGAGCGGGACACAGGACCCGCGGAGCCTTTGCCCTGGGAAGGCGCAGGCAGCAGAAACTGGTCTGATGAACTCCTGCTGTCTGGCTGGGGCCGCTGAGTCTGTGAGCCCCGCCAGCGAATGCCAGGCGCCTTCCCCGGACACGTGGGCTTCTGCAGTCCGCCTCGTCCAGCCTCCTAGGAAGATGGGGGACACACAGGGCCGGGGCACGGAGGCCCCGGCAGGCGCGCGCCCTGGGCGTGTGTAACGGCCATGCAGCGCTCCTGGGCTCAGTCCTGTCTGGGCACGTCAGCTCCGGGCCAGCCCCAGATGGTGCTGCTGTGTGCGTGTCCTTCAGGCGTTTGGCCGGACCTCACTCTGCCTTTCTGTGGCCTGATTAGTTCCTTGCAGCACCTCCAGCTGGGCTTCGCGGTCTGTTCCAGAATCGGGGTGCTCTGAGCAGCCTTGCTTGTTGGGTTCCAGGCGTGGGGAAGGCTGTCTGGAGGCTGCAGCACTGCTCTTCGGTGCTGGGGCCTCCTCTTCCCTGCATGCATGAGGGCGTCCCCGCTCTTGTCTTGATGGCATCTGGCGGGAAGTGGTCTGAGAGTGCAGCGCTGTGTGTCCTGCAGTCCCACGGCGGGGGCTGAGCAGGGGCCTGCTGGCTGCTGGCCAGAGCCTGGCCGGCTGCATCAGGAAGTGTCTTTTCTTCCGGGAGGGGTTGGCTCATGGCCTTCGAACATGTCTGTCCTGACAACACAGACTGTCTTTGTGTGTGGTGCCGGGGATGGAGCCCGGGTGCGCTCTGCCTCTGAGCCCCACCCCAGCTTGTTTTCTTTCTTAATTTTGGAACAAGTCTTCCTAAATTGTTGAAGTTCTCCCTAAGTAGCCGAGACTGGCCTCAAACCTGCAGTCCTCCTCTCTCAGCCTCCCAAATACTGGTATTGGCATGTCCGGCTGACATAGATTTTTCTCCGGAAATATCTAAGAAAAACAGCAGGGGGTATTTTTTTTCTTTTGTGGATCTGAGGATGGAATCCAGAGGCATTTGACCTCCGAGCTACACCATTAGGGGGTATTTCTATCTGCCACCCACGTCACACGGGATACTGAGCCGTGAACAGTTATGAAGCAGAGTCTTCTGCTTGAAGGAGTCCATTTCGCAGAGCGCTTAGTGACATCTCGGCGCGTCCGCACCTGGAGTTGCAGACCAGGTCAGGAAACCCCACTGTGCCGGCGCCCACCCTGCCCTGGCAGGGCCTCCCCACTGCTTGCTGTGGCAGGCCCCGTGGCAGGACCCCTTGCTGTATGGGGGCACGCGTCCCAGATGGCCGCCTGCCCAGCAGTCGCCCTGGGACGGCCCGGCTCGGCCCCGCGCCCTCACCCGCCTGTCAAGAGCTGCTTCAGCACAAAGACGGCGGCGTCTCCAGCGCTCTCGTCTTTTCCTTTTAAGGGCAAGTTTCTTTTTGCCATTTCTTCTCTTTTTCTACCACACTTTATACCAAACATGCCCCCCCCCTCTGATGTTGTATTCTTTACCCTGTCTCTCCCCCCCCTCTGATGTTGTATTCTTTACCCTGTCTCCCCTCCCTCTGATGTTGTATTCTTTACCCTGTCTCTCCCCCCCCCCATGTTGTATTCTTTACCCTGTCTCTCCCCCCCCTCTCTGATGTTGTATTCTTTACCCTGTCTCTCCCCCCCCTCTGATGTTGTATTCTTTACCCTGTCTCCCCTCCCTCTGATGTTGTATTCTTTACCCTATCTCTCCCTGTTGTTAATCTTAGTTGACATTGAATGATTTTTGAGCTTTGTATTTTTTTTATCTATTGAGAACTTCTTTTTGAGACAAGACAGATCAATTGGAGAAACGCCGTGTTGTGCCCGGTTCCATGAGAACCGGAAGTGGCTGGCTTGCGGCATATTCTCAAGACAGGACTTTTAAGGTTTTTGGTATTCGGGGCATTCAGCCTCCAAGCCACACCCCCAGAGCCTCCCTACTTGCAGGGACTAGACTCAAGCCTGCCTCCTCCTGCCTCCCAAGTACTGGGAAAACAGGCGTGAGACCCCGCACCTGGCTTAAGAATTTGACGTGTAAGTCATCTGCTGAGGTGAACTGTAATGTCTGTAGTAGACTTTCCCCGGCCCTCATCAGACACCACTGTTCTGTACGCGTTTCCTCATCACACACGGTAACTCTACTGCGCAGGAGGTGTTACTGCCTCTGCTTAACAGCTGGGAAGACCGAGGCCGCCGGGGGATCTAGGAGCTGCGAAGCCACGCCCAAGACTGACGAGGCAGACACGAGGCGGGCCCCTCAGAGCCGGACCCCCATTGGTGTGCAAGGCTGTCATTGGAGCGTGTGTGTGTGTGTGTGTGTGTGTGTGTGTGTGTGTAATTTTCTTTTTTTTTTTTTTTGCGGTACTGGGAATGGAACCCAGGGACATTCTGCCTCTGAGCTGCACCACCAGCCCTATTTTTAAATTTTGAAACAGGGTCTCACTGAGTTGCAGAGGGCCTCACTACGTAGCTGAGGCTGTCGGTGAACCACACTCCTCCTGTCCTGGCCTCCCAAATGCTGGGATTACCAGTGTGGGCCACCACGCCTGGCCGCAGAGCATATTTTAAATGGCATGTGATTGGCGCTGCCTGTGTGCCCAAACCCAGCCAGGACTCGCCAGGTGGAGGGTGCTCTGAGAACTATTTTTTGGTTTTTGGTACTGGGGACCGAACCCAAGAAGGTTCTACCAGTGAGCTACGCTCAGCCCTTTTTATTTTGAAGCAGGTCTCAGTAAGCGGTGAGGGGCTAACTCGCGAGGCTGGCCTTGCACTGCGATTCTCCTATCTTGGGCTCCCAGGGCCGCGCTTGCCCGGCCCAGCTGTGGAGCCTGCGTGGCCAGGAGCCTCATGGCTGGTGCCCACAGAGGCAGCAGCCTGGCCGGGGTGGCCAGCTGAGATGCACACAGTATTCAGTGTGGTGCCGAGGACGTCTAGACATGCTCAGAAGCGCCTCCACAGACAGCGGGGCCCAAGGATGTAGGTAACGTGGGCCCACGAGCTCGGTGTGGGGCTCCCTGCTGTCTCCCATCCCACATGGCTGCTGAGTGCTAAGAGGGGACGCAGCCTTTGAGAGCCCTGCAGGCCGGGCGGGCGAGGATGCTGTGGGCAGGCCCCGGTGTCCTGCGCCGTGAGCGGAGAGCACGGAGGGGCTGCTGCCAGGAGTGTGCCCGCTCGCACGCCGTGGAAGGTGTCTCTCTCCTTCTGCCCACCACCCTAGGTCCCGCGTGGCTCCCCCTGGCTGCCTGGCAATGCCATTTCATTTTGGGGGATCCAACACCATGGTCCTCTCCCACTGAGCTACGCCCCCAGCCCTTTTTATTTTTTACTTTGCAACATGGTTTCGCAGAGTTGCTGAGGCTGGCTTCAAACCTGCGATCCTCCTGTCTCAGCCTCCCAAGTCCTGGGATCAGAGGTGTGCACCACCGTGCCCGGCTCCGTCCCACCCATTTTAGGCCAGTTTCACTGGCGGGAAATCGGGGATTGGGAGAACCCAGGTTTGGGGTGTCTGGGGCCAGCCCGTGCGCTCAGGCCAGGCTGGACGTGGGGGCACCATGCGTGGGTGAGCAGCTGCTCCTGCGGCCCCGTTGCTCCATGGTCAAGGTCCCTGAGTGCTCAGCCAGGGCGGGCAGCCTCTGGGGACTGACCGCGCAGCAGGCTGTGAGCCTCCTCTGTCTGGGGACGGATGCAAGCGTCCATCCTCCCAGCAATGCGTGGCCAGGGGCGCGTGGGCCAGCAGGCCTGCAGGCTCCTGCCTCCTGCCTTGGGCACCTTCCTCGGAGCCGGCTGCGGCCCTGGCTGATGGGGCTGGACCCCCACCCGTGACCCTCTTGGCTCAGCCTCCCATTACGGGGACTACCAGTGTGTGCCACCACGCCCGCTGCTGTGTCTTTTTCGGGCACATTTGATCTCTCTCCTGTGGGCAGGCACAAGGCCACAGGGAAATAGATTCCTTGAATTTTACTTCCTCCATTTGCAAATAAAGAAACAGCCAGGACAGGTCAAGTGCCGTGGCCAAGCCTGGGAGCGGGACCGAAGCCAGTGCGGAGCCGCCTGTCAGGGCTGGGGTCCACTGCTGCTCTGAGAGGGGCCGCCTTCCCCCCTCCCGCTCTCTTCCTCTCTCCCCTCTCCCTCCCCCCCATTCTTTTATGTTACTGAGGATTGAACCCAGGAGTTCCATCTCTGACTCGCACACCCCAGCCCTTTTGATTTTTTGACTTGATAGAGGGTTTGCTAAGTTGTTGAGTCTGGCCTTCAACTTGCGATCCTGTCTCAGCCTCCCGGGTGGTGTGCGTGGTTTTCCTACGGCCCCTTCACTGCTGGGAGGCCCCATGATGGGCGGGCCTGGGTGTTGGCAGAGTCGATTCCAGTGCGAGCCGGCTTGCTTCCCACCCTTTCGCACCTCGGCCTCCCTGGAGTCCTGGCCACTGAGAGCCTGAGTGAGGAGCTGCTGGGCCTGGGCGGATGGCGGCGAGCGCGGCTCTCGGACACAGGGCCCAGGGTGGCTCCTCGGGCACGCGGTGGGTCGGAACCACCTCTTTATTCCCCAGATTCCTTTGTCCTGGAAGTCTCTGGCGAGGGGAGCTGGAGTTCACCAGACAGGGCTGGAGAGTCAGTGAGCCTGGAGCCCGGCTCAGTCTGGCCGTCGCCTAGGCAACCGACACTCCGCCAGCCAAACAGTCTGTCCACAGCCAGGGAAATAAAAGGACCGCTGCAGTTGTTCTTGACGCACTGCAGCGTTTTTTGGGTGTTGCTTGAAGATCTTCTCCCCAGTACCGAGGACTGAGCACAGGGCGTCCGACCTCGGAGCTGTGCCCTCAGCCTTTCGGTCTTCGTTTAGAAACAGGGTCTTCCTTAGTTCGGCCTCTAGCCTGTGGTCCTCCTGTCTCAGCCTCCCAAGTGCCCAGGTTACAGACGTGTGCTGCTGCGCCCATCCGGTGGCACTCGGCCGCTTCTCCTCCGCTGGGTGGAGGCCTCCGAGCCCGGGTGTGACCCTGCTGTCACCAAGGCCTGTTTTCGCGCGTGCTTTGGTGTGAGCGCAGCCGGGTTTTCACTCCTGAGCGATTCCCGAGAGGACTGCGTTTCACCCGCGGTTTTATGAGTAACTGTGAAGTGACCACTTCTAACCGCGTGAGGCGAGGCCTGGAGCCTTCTGTTCCAGAACGCCCCCCGCGGCGCCCGTCTCTCTCTGAGCCTCACTCCTTAGTAACTGTGGCTCTGTTATGGGAGGGGCTTGATGACATTTTCAAGTGCAATATTGAATTAATTTATTTCCTGGTTAGTCCTGCCCATCTTCCCAGTATAAATAGAACGGCGTGCGAGTGGGCGCGTGTGTGTGCGTCGGTGTGGCCCGGCAGCAGAGTGCGGCTGAGGGCGGCACCTGGAGCCTGGCCGGGCGGGCTCTGACCCGCATGGTAAGTCCGTCCTTCCTCCCTCTGCTCCTCCCCACGGGAGCACCAGCAGGGCGAGCCGTGTGGTTTGAGGAGCCCGGGGCTGGGCCGCTCATGGTGGGCCGCGCCTCTTACCCTCCCAGGGCAGGGCTTTCTCCGTAGCCTGGGGGATTTGTGTGGAGACTCTTCCTCGGTGGGGCGAGCTGTGGAGTGTGCGGAGAGTCGGAGGCTGCTCGCGGCCCCTGCGCAGTCGTGACTAGTGGGTGAAGGCAGACCCTGCCAGGCGAGTGGCCGGGAGCCGCGCCGTGGCGCACACCTGTAGTCCTGTACGTGGAAGACCCTCGGCAACTTAGTGAGACCCTGTTTCAAAATGAAAAAATAAAGTGGGCTGGGAGTGTAGCTTGGAGGTAGAATGCTTCTGGGTTCAACCCCCAGTGCAAGAGAACAAAACAGAGAGGAAGAAAAGCCAACGCTGGGAGCCGTGGTGCCCGCCCCGTGGCCGACGGGTGGCGGGCTGCGGGCCCTCGGTGTCTCTGCTGTGAGGGGCAGGAGGGGCTGGCCGCCCGCCTCCCGCCACCCGTTCCTCCAGCACGCGGGGCTCACGGGACACCTCTTGTGACCAGCAGCGTCTGGCCGAGGGCACTTGCGGTCCGGGGGCTGGGCGTTGGTGAGCAGGAGCCCGGAGGGACCAGGGAGCCACACAGCGCGCTGCAGTGTGGGGCTCAGTGAGGCAGGGGTCGCGGAGGAAGCTTCCCTCGGAAGAGCGCTCCAGGCAGACACCGAGCATGCATCACAGAGGAGAGCCGGGGGAAGGATAAAGAGAATGCAGGATACATACACAGTGGAATATTACCCAGCCATAAACAAGAAATTGTCCTTTGTGACAGCAAGAGAAATCTGGAGGACATTACCCTAAGTGAAGTAAGGTAGCAGCCTTTCCTTCCTTCCTTCCTCCTTCCTTCCTTCCTCCCTTCCTTCCTTCCTTCCTTCTTCCCTTCCTCCTTCCTTCCTTCCTCCCTTTCTGCATCCCTCCCTCCCTCCTTTCTGTCTTGGTACTGAGGACTGAAATCGGGGCCTTCTGCCTCTGAACTTCACCTCCAGCCCTTTTTAGTTTTTACCTTTGAAATGGGGTCTCATTAAGTTGCTGAGATCTTGCTAAGTTGCTGAGGCTGGCCTTGAATCTATGATCTTCCTATCTCAGCCTCCCAAGCACTGGTATTACAGGCCCGTACCGCCACGCCTGGCTCCACTGTTTAAACATCCAAATGCTTGCTCCAAGACCGTCTAGGCTTTCCGCGCTGATTACAGGCTGACCCCTGTGTTGAAGGCAGGTGCCTTTGCCTCCTGGGCCGCCTGGTGTTTCCTGCTGAGCTCTGGTTGCAGGGGCAGGGAGCATGGAGGAGGCCCTGAGGCCCTGCACCTCCTGGGCTGTCTCTTTTCTCCCTGATCTTTGGTTGTTTCCTTATGATAAGTTGATGTTTCAAAACTGAGGTAGCTTTACTGAGGCCTCTGAGGCTGGGATCCAAGCCTGCTGAGGGGTTAGGCCGGTGCCGGGGCCAGCGAGGCTGGGATCGGAGCCTGCTGTGAGGGAAGGCCAGAGCTGGGGCTTCCGAGGCTGTGATTGAAGCCTGCTGAAGGGTTAGGCCGGTGCCGGGGCCAGCGGCCGGCATCAGAGCCTGCCGTGAGGTAAGGCCGCTACTGAGGCCTCCGAGGCCGGGATCGGAGTCTGCCGAGGGGTTAGGCTGGTGCCGGGGCCAGCGGCCGGCATCAGAGCCTTCCGTGAGGCAAGGCCACTACTGAGGCTTCTGAGGCTGGGATCAGAGTCTGCCGAGGGGTTAGGCCGATGCCGGGGCCAGCATCCAGCATTGGAGCCTGCCGTGAGGCAAGGCTGGTGCTGGGGACTCCGAGGCCGGGATTGGAGCCTGCCGAGGGGTTAGGCTGGTGCCAGGACTAGCGAGGCTGGGATCAGAGCCTGCCGTGAGGCAAGGCCAGTGCTGGGGCCTCCGAGGCCGGGATTGGAGCCAGCTGAGGGGTTAGGCTGGTGTCAGGTCCAGCAAGACCAGAATCGGGGCCTCCCATGAGGCAAGGTCACTGCTTGAGCCAGCGAGGTCTGGATCAGTCCACCGGGTAGCCAGGCCACTACTGGGGCCGTCAAGAGTGGGATCGGTACTTGCAACGTGGCATGCACAGAGAAATATCGCAGAAAATAAAAATCAGATGCTTACCCTAATCAGTAAAAACTAGGAGGAAAGGGGCAACAGGAAGAGGTCGAGCTATAGAAAGGGCCCTATAGTGAAGTAATTAAGGTGACCAATCAGAGGGTATGGAATAGGGGAGGATGGAGCCTCTTTAAAAAGCAGGAGATACATAAACAAATGTATCAGAGTTAATCACCAAACAAGCATGGGATCGAGGGAGGGGGAGGGAATGGGATGGGGGCTGGATGAGGGCTGATTGGACGATGTGTGCTTGTACATCCTCTCAAATCTTGTATTCCAATGTGATGTGTGACTACAATGCACCAATAAAAATAAATTTAAAAAACTGAGGTAGCTTTAATTTTTCAGTGGAACAAAATAAACAAAACCACAAAACAATAACCACAGCAAAGACCTCCCCAGAGTTCAAGTTTCTGAGTTCAGAGAAATAAAACAGTGAAATATTTCTGGGTACCAAAAGAGCCATAGAGGAGGCCAGAGATAAGTCACATTTTAAGGCCTTATAGGATCTTATAGGATAAATTCCATCTCTTAAAATTAATGACCAAGTTGAATGACTTAAAAGTTTACTTAAAGCCGGGCGTGGTGGCACACGCTTGTAATCCCCGCGCTTGGGAGGCCGAGACAGGAGGGTCCCAGGTTCACGGCCAGCCTCAGCTACTCAAGGGAGGCCTTCTGTGACTTAGTGAGACCCTGTTTCCAGATAAAGAATAAAACAGGGCTGGGGGTGTAGCTCGGAAGTAGAATGCCTCTGGGTTCCATCCCCAGTACCACACACACACACACACACACACACACACACACACACACACCTTTACTTAAAACGTTTACCTAAAATTTGGTGTAGTCGGCTCAGTCGTGTTTGTGTCTAATCTCAGTAACTTGGGAGACTGACAGAGGACAATCCTAAGCTCAAGGCCAGCCTCAGGAACGTGGTGAGACCGTATTTCAGGATAAAAAGCATTGGGGGTGTAGCTCGGTGGTACAGTGCCCCTGGATTCAGTCTCCAGTACCTCCCCACACCCCCAAAATCGTCGGTGCAGGACTTGGAGCTGCTGCCACTGCGCCTGCCTTACTTCAATTAGGGTAATGTCCTCCAGATTTCTCCACGCTGTCACAAAGGGCAATTTCTTGTTTATGGCTGGGCAATATTCCACTGTGTATGCACACTGCATTTTCTGTCCATTTGTCTGTGGATACCTGGGTTGACTCGCTTCTTGCCCTTTGTGGATAAATGTGAAGTGAGCTCTGGCGTGGCATCCATCCCCTGCAGATCTATACAGTGTGGTTGAAGGGCTGCAGCATGTGGCGTTTCTGTTCCTAGTTTTCCTTAGTGACTACTGATTTGTGTCTCCACTGATAGGGCGTAACAGTTCTCCCTTCCCTGCATTCTCTGCAGCCTGCTACTTTTTTTGTATTTTTGTTAGCAGCTGTTCTAATTGGCGATGATATCCTGATTTTAGTTTTGACTTGCACTTTCTGGATGATTGGTGACGTTGAGGGTTTTCATTTTCATTTCTTTCTGGGCTCTCCCTGCTGTTGCATTGTTCTGTGTGTCTGCTTTTATAACAGTGCCACACTGCCTTGCTCAAAATAGCTTTGTAGTATGTTTTGAAGTTAGGTTTTGAGATGCTTCCAGATTTATTCTCTTTTTGCTCACAATTGTTTTGTAGTCTTACTTTTTTGTGATTCCATGTGAATTTTAAGATTGTTTTGCTATTTCTATGAAAAATGTCACTGATATTTTGATAGGGACTTCACTGAATCAGTAAAACACTTTGGGTAGCATAGACCTTTTACTATCTTGATTCTTCTAATCCATGAACATGGGACACCTTTCCATGAACATGGGATACCTTTCCATTTTTTTAGTGTCCTCTTCAATATCGTTCACCAGTGTTTTGTAATTTTCATTATAGAGATTGTTCACTTTCTTAGTTGAGCTTATTCCTAGATTTTATTATTTTTTTTTAGTCATTGTGAATAGACATAGTCTTGACTTCTTTCCCAGTACCCTTTATTTCTTTCTCTTGTCTTATTTTTCTGGATCAAGCAAGCTTCTAATACTATGTTGAATGTTCCTGATCTTAGAGGAAAGGTTTTCAGCTTCTCTCCAGTCAGTATGACTTTGGCTGTGGCTTTATATATCCTTTGTTGTGTGGAGGTATGTTGTTCTCTTGCTAATTGTTGATAGTTTTTTCTCATAAAGGGTTGTCAAATTTTATCAAGTGTTTCTGTGAGGTGATTGAATTTTTTTTTGGTCTTTCATCTGTTGACATGGTTGATGTGTTGTGTTTTCCGATTTGCATATATCGACCCAGCCTTGTATCCTCAGGATAAACCCAGCTTGATCCTGGTGTAAGAGCCACTGGCAAGAGCTGCTCGGTCTAAACGCCGACTTTCCTCCCCGGATGCCGATGGTGGTGATATGAACCCACTCCAAAGACCTCAGGAACCAGCTTCAGAGTGGGTTTCTTCTTCAGGGTGTGCGTGAACCAGGGCAGAAGGCGCTTACGCTGTGGTCTCTGAGTCTGTTCTTAGCCAGGCGCGGGGGGCGGAGGCTGTGGGGTTCTGGGGGTACAGGTGCAGCTCCCCCATGCTGGCTTTCTGTCTCTGAGACAGACAACCTGGGAATGACAATGTGAAGAGGGAGAGGTGGACTCTGGCCCATGCGCAGTCCATCGCTCTGGGCACGAGCTGAGGCAGGATATCACATGGGCGGGCGGCCAGCTGGCGTATGCAACAGAGGAAGAGACTCGCTTCATGGTAGCCAGGAGAGAGAGAGAGATAGAGAGAGAGAGGAAAGAGACAGAGAGAGAGGAGACAGAGACAGAGAGAGGAGAGAGACAGAGAGAGACAGAGGAGAGAGACAGAGACAGTGAGAGAGACAGAGAGAGAGGAGAGAGAGACAGAGACAGAGAGAGAGGAGAGAGACAGACAGAGAGAGACAGAGAGAGGAGAGAGACAGAGAGAGACAGAGAGAGAGAGGAGAGAGACAGAGAGAGAGAGAGGAGAGAGACAGAGACAGAGAGAGAGGAGAGAGACAGACAGAGACAGAGAGAGGAGAGAGACAGAGAGAGACAGAGAGAGAGAGAGGAGAGAGACAGAGAGAGGAGACAGAGACAGAGAGAGAGGCAGACAGAGAGAGACAGAGAGAGACAGAGAGAGAGAGACAGAGAGAGAGAGAGGAGAGAGAGGAGAGAGACAGAGAGAGGAGACAGAGACAGAGAGAGGAGAGAGACAGAGAGAGACAGAGGAGAGAGACAGAGACAGTGAGAGAGACAGAGAGAGAGGAGAGAGAGACAGAGACAGAGAGAGAGGAGAGAGACAGACAGAGAGAGACAGAGAGAGGAGAGAGACAGAGAGAGACAGAGAGAGAGAGGAGAGAGACAGAGAGAGGAGAGAGACAGAGACAGAGGAGAGAGACAGACAGAGACAGAGGAGAGAGACAGAGACAGTGAGAGAGACAGAGAGAGGAGACAGAGACAGAGAGGAGAGAGACAGACAGAGAGAGACAGAGAGAGGAGAGAGACAGAGAGAGACAGAGAGAGAGAACAGGACAAGGTGTGGCCTCCGGGCACACCCCAGCGACCTGCTCCTCCGTTTCCCACCCCCCAAGATTGAGAAGGTGGGGCCTCCAGAGCCTCCCTTTCCCAGACCCTCCGAACATTGCTGCCCTGGGCCACGCCACCTTTGGGGAACATTCCAGGTCCAAATCCTAGCACGACCCCACTCTGTGACCCCAGTGTCCACGGAAGCTCGGGGGCATGGCTGTGGTGGCTGCTACTTCTCCTTCTCCTTCTCCTTTTCCTTCTTCTGGCTCCTGGAGGTATATTCACCTTCTTGTTTTGTGGTGCTGGGGACTGAATGCAGGGGCCCTCTACTTCTGAGCTATGCCCCCACCCCATTTTATTTTATTTTTAATTTTGAAGCAGGCTCTCTCTGCGTAGCTGAGGCTGGCCACAAACCTGCGTTCTCCTGTCCCAGCCTCCCAAGTCCTGGGTTTCCTGACCCGTGTCGCCACGCCAGGCTAGGTCTGCTGACCTTAATAGTTTGCTAGGTCCTCAGGCAAGTGACCACTTTCTTTTTGATTTCAGCACGGAGAAGCTCAGGGAGCGGCAGGTGGACGGGCCTCCCTGGCGCGCTGAGACTCGGAGGGTGCTGGCCACTGGGCCCAGGCGGCCGTGGCTCTGAGGCGGGCGAGCCAGTCTCACCATGGCTTCCACGCTCTGGCGGGACGGCTGCCCCTGACTGCACCTGCGCCGCTGGACCCCGCGCCGTCCAGTGCAGGGCCCTGGGCGTCAGATGTTCCCGACCGCTGGGGCGGCCGAGGATGGACTTGGACGGGCTACGGTGGACGCGGCCCGAGGCTGCTGGGCGGCTCCCTCACAGCGGGACAGCTTAGGAGTGGACACAGCCTGCCTGCGGGAACAGCATGCAGGGAGCTGGCTTCCGGGACACACGCGCGTTCACAGGTGAGGCTGGCGCCCGCGGCCCATGCGCTACGTACCTGTGGGCTCGGGCCACCGTGGAGCCCCGTCCTGACAAAACGAGCTGCCTGCCTTTGCTAAGCAGGAGTTTGAGAGTATTGGGTAGTCTGGGCCCGATTGCATTAAGTGGCACGTGGCGTATCCTGGCGGTGCTTGTGAGCTGTTCCAGTCTCTGCTCTCTGAGGAAATGTGTCACTTGCAGAGTGAGGCAGAGGGGACCGGGGGAGGAGCGGCTGGGGATGGAGCCCAGGGGCTTTCTGCCTCCGAGCTGCACCACCAGACTTCTGATTTTAAGTCCGACACAGGCCTCACTAAGCTGCTGAAGCAGGCCTTGAGCTTGGGATCCTCCTGTCTGCGCCTCCCAGCCCTGGGGCCACAGGCACGTACCCAGAGGGATTTTATTTATTTTTTCTCTTTTTTAAAGGCAGAATTAGGAGAGCTCTCCGAGCGGGGAGGGTACTTGCTGCTGAGTAGCCTCTCCGTCTGTCTCCAGGGACTTCCTCAGTCCTGTGTGCGCTCCGGTGCTGGCCGCGCTGACCCTGCGACTCGGGCCCGCGCTTATAATCAAGCTAGAAGCTGGCCTTTGCTGTGGGTTTTAACGTGGCTTTGCCCCCGGCTCCAGCTTGCACATTTTGCAGGGAACTGTTCTGTCTGGTTGGAGCCGAGGGCTGCTACCCCACACTCAGAATCCTTTGCGTATGGCCCCTGACTCTGATTCACTTAACATCCCAGGAAACCACTTCATCCTTGGGTCTGTTTATAGACTGGGGACTGCGAAATTGAGGAACCTGAGCAAACCCAGGGAAATGTTTTCATATGAAAAGGCTTCTTTGGAGCTGGGTGCACTGGAGCATGCCCGTGGTCCCAGTGCTGGGGGGGCTGAGTGCTGGTGCGACGTCACAGAGCCCGCTGATGCGGACGTCTCCCCGTGGAGTCGGCTGCCTGTCTGCCTGCGTTCCCGCCCTGGGCCTGTGAGTGAGCTCGAGGCCTCTGAAGACCCACGGTAGCTGTGCCTCTGTCCTGGGTGATGGCAGTGGAGGGGATCCCACGGTGGCCATGCCCCTGTCGTGGTCACGACACGTGTTTAAAGCTAGACTGGGAGCCCAGAACCATGTTGAGCCATCTTCAGGCTGCCCACGCTGGCATCTCTGCCCCCTGGTGCTCGGTGGCACACGTCTGTTGTCTTGGGTCTTAACGTGTAATCCCAGGACTTGAGAGGCTGAGACAGGAGGATTGCAGGTTTGAGGCCAGTCTCAGTGACTTAGTGAGTCCCTCAGCAACTTAGCAAGATCCTGTTTCAAAATAAATAAAAAGGACTGGGGTTATAGTTCAGAGGTAGAATGCCCCTGGGTTCAACCCCTGCTACCAAAACACAAAAATTAGCCGCACTATATTTTATGTAGGATTCTCTTGGGAGGTGGAAGGTCAGGAAGCTGAAGCCCAGCAGGAGGACTGTGGTCCCTGCTGTGAAGACAAGCTTGGATGCCAGGCCACTCTCCTTTGGCCCGGGTGAGGGTACCCAGAAGCAAACGGAGCTTGGCGCCCGGCCTCCCGCATGGTTGGAAGTTGGCACCTTATCTCTGTCCTGCTTCCTGGCAAATGTCCATTTAACTTCCTATTAATTAATTAATTAATTAATTTTGGTGGTACTGGAGTTCCTGGAAGCCCTTCTACCTCCGGGCTACACTCCCAGACCTATTTTTATACTTTTTTATTTGGAAACAGGGTCTCCTAAGCCAGCGCACGCAGCTGGCTTTGAACCTGTGCGATCCTCCTGTCTCCGCCTCCCAAGCACGGGGATTACAAGCGTGCGCCACCACGCCCGGCTTAACTTCCTATTTATGATTTTCCTAGGGTAATTGTTGCATAGAGAAATCAATAAATTGAGGCCGGGCGTGGTGGCGCACGCTTGTAATCCCCGCGCTTGGGAGGCAGAGACAAGAGGATCACGCTGGTTCAAAGCCAGCTGCGCGCGCTGGCTTAGGAGACCCTGTTTCTAAATAAAAATATAAAATAGGTTTGGGAGTGTAGCCCGGAGGTAGAAGGGCTTCCAGGAACCCCAGTACCACCAAAAATAAATAAATAAATAAATAATTTTAGTCAGATACTATTTTATAACAAAATATTTTTATGATTTTTATGGTACTGCAGATTGATTCCAGGGGCATTCTGCCTCTGAGCTATGTCCCCAGTTGTTTTAGTTTTTCTTTTTGAAATAAGGTCTCACTGAGTTGCGGGGGGCAGGTGGTGCGTGGAAGCCTCACTAGGTAGCGGAGGCTGGCTGTGAATCCTCCTGTCTCAGCCTCCCAAATACTGGGAGGAGCCACCATGCCTGGCTAACAAAAATCTTTTTTCCCCTTGGCAGGTAACATCTGCTCATTGTAAAAATCAATAAATCAATAAATCAGTCAATAAATAAGTAAATTGGAAAGCACAAAAAACTCAGAGGAAGAAACAGAATTCCCATGCCTAGCGTGGCCAGGCGAGGCGTTCCAGGGCCATCCCTGCGACTCACACCCTCTCCATGCCAATTTCTTCTCGTAGAATTGTTTGTAAGGCCGGGCGTGGTGGCGCACGCTTGTCATCCCCGCGCTCGGGAGGCGGAGACAGGAGGATCGCGCAGGTTCGAAGCCAGCCGCGCACGCTGGCTTAGGAGACCCTGTTTCCGAATAAAAATGTAAAAATAGGTCTGGGAGTGTAGCCCGGAGGTAGGAGGGCTTCCAGGAACCCCAGTACAATCTGTTTAACTTTCTGGCCTGACCACTCGCTTTACATTGCACCCGTTAGTGTTTTATGAACACATCGGATGCACTTGAATTGTTTTCCTATTTGTTTTAAATTGTCTTCCTGTTGTTGGATAGGAGTTCGGGTCAGTTTTAGCCTCCTTAACAATGGTTTGAGGCGCACCTTCAGTGCTTTGACTACTCCCTTAGGAGAGGGCCCCGGAGCAGAAAGACTGCTCTGCAGCTGCACACCCCTTGGAGCTGTGGCGGCGTTTCCAGAGGGCCCGCTCGGCCCTGACCCCGGCGCCTGCGCTGCAGCGGGTTTCTGCCAGCTCCTGCCCTCAGCTGCTGTATTCGGACCAAGGGTCTGTTCTTCACCATGTGGCTGAGCAGCGGCCGCAGCCGCCTAGCAGAGCGGCTGGCGAAGCCCGTTGGCACGCTGCCGTGCAGCGCCCGAGGGCACGTCTTGCTGACCCATCGGGTTTACCTCCTCTGGGCGAGGAAAGCACGGCCCTAAGGATGCTGCTTTACTCTTTCAGGAAGTTTTCTGCCTGGCTGTGGTTCACCGAGACAGGGATGAATAGACTTACCTCTGGAGACAAAGATAGGAGGACTCTTGTAAAAAAAGATAGGAGGACTCTTGTAAAAAAAGATAGGAGGACTCTTGTAAAAAGCTTCCACGGCAGGAGCCCTCGCTCGCTCAGTCCGGCCGCCGGGTCCTGATGGCGAGGGCGGCTTGCGGAGGGCTGCCGTCGTCCCTGTGACTCGAGGACGCCGGGTACCACCATGCGCGTCCTGATGAGCTTGCTGGCCGCAGGCTCTGATGCGCGCTGAGGTGCACAAAGGTAGTGTGCAATTTTTTTAGCGTCTTTGAATCCTTTCAACATTAGAAAAATATTTACCATTTGATCGCTAGGCAGGTAGGTCCAGTTCCTGTAGAACCTGCAGCATCTCTCCCCCGGTCTGCTCCTCCACTCGTCTGGGGAGCAGGGAGTTGGCGCAGTGGGCGTCAGGTCCCAGCGCTGTTGTGCAGGTGCGCTGACCAGGTTTCCAGCCGCTGGTGACTGAGCAGCGGGGATCACTCACACTGAGTTCTGGCACGCCTGCCCCGCCACGGCCTGGCTGGGGCTGGGGCTGTGCCCTGGCTGGGGTGAGCGGGCTCAGGAACACAGGAGAGGCCTGCCCGCGGGCCTGAAGCCCGGCCCTCCACCACCCGCCCTCCAGCCTCTAAGTGCTCACCGTCGTCTTCCAGCGGTGCTGGCTGGCTCGTGGGTGACCTCAGCGCGGCGTCCACAGCTGCCTGGAGAAGTGTTCTGGGAGACACTGGAGGCTGCTTTTTGATGGACCAGATCCTGGGGGGAGAATCCAAACCAGTTTCCTTACTCTATAGTGTTCCAGAGTCTTCCTGGTGGGGACGGCAGTGGGAGTCCTAGCTCCTGCTGGCCAGGCGGCGGCCGCGCTGCCGCAGGACAGACCTTGAAGGCACTTAGAGAACGGTGCGTAGCCGGGCGCGGTGGCGCATGCTCGGAACCCAGGACTTGGGAGGCTGAGACAGGAGGACTGCAGGGTCAAGGCCGGTGTGCAGAAATTGCCTGAAGCCCTGTCTCAACATAAAAAAGAAGAAAGGCTGAGGGTGTTGCTCAGTAATAGAATATCCGTGGGTTCAGGCCTTAGTAACACACACACACACACACACACACACACACACACACACACACACTATCACTTATGTTATTATTCCAGTGATCTTCAAACTTACCTTGATTTTCTTCCCTGGAAACCATCTTACAAGGTCTCCAGGGTTTTCCTGCTTTGCTGAATGTATCATCTTCTTTGCTAAAGATACTGCGGTAGTCTCGTGTCCGAGGAGTGTACATATCCTATTTACTTATTTGTTTAATTATTTATTTACTGGTAGTAGGGCTTGAACTCAGGAAATTTCTGCCTCTGAGATATACTCCAGACCTTTTTATTTTTACTTTTTTTGATGCAGGGCCTTGCTAAGTTGCTGAGGCTATCCTCAAACCTGTGATCCTCCTGTCTCAGTCTCAAGTCTTGGGATTAGAGGTGTGGGCCACTGCACTCAACTAATGTACCCATTTTAAATGAGGACAAGAGCCGGGTGTGGTGGCGCACGCTTGTAATCCCTGGGTTTGGGAGGCAGAGACTGGAGGATCGCGCAGGTTCAAAGCCAGCCTCGCTGGCTTAAGAGACCCTGTTTCCAAATAAAAATATATATATAAAAAATAGGTCTGGGAGTGTAGCTCGGAGGTAGAAGGGTTCTATCCCCAGTACCACCAAATAAATAAATAAATAAATAAATAAATAAATGAGGACAAGAAATAATCATGGTATTTCCTGGAACTATATTTATTTTAGGTTTTACTTAAGTATGTACAGTATAGAGTTATAAATACCTTGCTTTTATAGCTGTTAAATACCTAGAACATCAAAATTAAATTAAATATGAAAACCATCAAGTCAAAGCAGGGCAAAGTGCCACGTACCTGTAATCCCAGTTAGACAGGAGGACTGTAGGTCCAGGCTCAATGCAAGGTAACTTGGTGAGAACCTTTTCCAAAACAAAAATCCAAATGGGCTGGGTTGCAGCTCAGGGGTAGAACGGCCCTGGTGCGATTCCCAGGGCCACACACACCAAACTTACCTCCAGATGCATTTCAGCCAAGTTTTGCAGAGGCCGCCCCCTTGGGCCTTTGCGGGGGCACCACCAGGGGTGAGGAGGGGGCTCCTGGCGGCTGGGCCTGGGCTCACGCACAGCCAGGACTGTGCGCATGTGGCTTACTGCCGGGCGCAGGTGTCGGCTCTGGGTACTGAAGACCCAGGGGCGGAAGAGCATCCCGGTCTTGTCAGGCTCCTGGAAAGATGCTCGCTTCACCCTGAAATGCTGCCATTCAGCTCTGGAGCAGTCAAACCTGTGCCGAGGGCAGAGACCACCAGCACGGGGCCTCTCGTTATGCTGGGGTGCGGATGCTTCCAGGCCCTCCACAGGGCTCGCCGTGCTCACTGCGGCGTGGCGGGCCCTGGGGACAGAGCGGCAGGGCTTCCGCGAGGCGGCTGCGGGTCTCTTCCTCCCGGCCCGCTCCTGCGCTGGCAGGGCCGGCGCCCCTGGAGCTGCCTCTGACAGCTGAGGTAGAAGGATAAGAGAGCTTTGCAAGGAAAAGAGGAAAAGAAACGTGCGAGGCACACAAAGTAACCAAGCCTGGCATGCAGTCGGTGCTTAGGAAGTGTCCTTCAAACCCTCTGGAGGCGTGGCTTGGGGTTTCCCCTAGGAAGGCTCGTGTGTGGGCATCGCTGAAGTGCTCAGAGAACCAGGGCCTCCCCTGACTGCTGAGCGACGCAAAGGAATCACTGGGTGGTAGCTGGGAAGGGCCACGGGCGTGGGCCTGGGACCACGCTGCCACGGGTGTGGCCTGGGGACTGTGCTGCTGGGAAGCGCCTGTGGAGGCAGGAGCCCAGGTCATTAAACAGCACGGTCCTTTAGCAGGCGTAGAGGGCAGGCTTCCTCAGGGCATGCCCGTGCCGTGCACGTGTGGATAATTGTTATCAGTGTCGGGAGAAAGGCACAGAAGCGTGCAAGATGTGATATTTTTATGTTTGCATATACAAAAACGGCAGGAGGGCGGGCCGGGGGCGGCCGTGCTGTGGGCTGTCTGCCCCTCTGTGCCTGCTGCAGTTCCTGGGGCCCACAGCGTGGGAAGGGGCGCTCGCCTGTCCTCTTCTGGTCAGCAGGATGGCCCAGGGTGCCCGTCCTCAGGGCTGCTCCAGAAGCCCCTTCCCAAGGGACAACCACACAACGCCGTAACACCAGGACCCGGTAGCGGCTTTGCCGACTTACCGTTCAATCTTGACATACTTTGTCTTGTCTCACCTCAAATGAGCACTGGAGAAGGAGTATTTGTCATGCCATTTCAGCATGAAACCCCGCATTTTATTTTATTTTATTTATTTTTTTCAAAGCTAGAAGATATATATTTTCTGATTTCAGATGTTATAAAGCTACAATAATTGAAACAGTGTAGTACTGTTATAAAGGCAGATATATAAACCATTGGAGTTAAATAAAAGCCTAGAGATAAATTCTTCCATATATTGTCAAGTTATTTTTGACAAGGTTTCCACAGACATTTGGTGGAGGAAATAATAATATTTTAACTAAATATTGTTGAAAAATAATAATTACATGAAGAAGAATAAAATTGGACCCTTATCTAACACCATATACAAATATTAACTCAAAATAGATAAAAGACCTAAATATAAATCTTAAGACTATAAACTTTTAGAAGAAAATCTGGGTCATAAAACCTCATGACATTGAAATTGGCAGTGATTTCTTGGATATGATTTCAATGGCACAGGCAACAGAAGGGTAAACAAACTCCCTAGAAAATAAAAAAATATAGTATATTCAAAGACAATGTAAACAGAGTTAAAAGTTACTGATAGAATGGGATAAAATATTTCCAAATGCTATATCTGAAGGTATATTAATATTCCAACTAGAAATCCTAAAAATTAGCAACAATAAAAGCAAACAATACAACTTAGAAATAGGTAAAAGACTAACATAAATAATGAATCTCCACAGATAACCAATCTTAGTTGTCTGTTGGATGGAAAATCTTGTTTCTCTGGTTCTGGTGTGTATTACCTATTTCTTCTTTGTAGTTAATCTCTTTGAGTATTTTCTCTAACGCTGGTTTTGAAGACATAAATTCCTTCAGTTTCTATTTGTCATGGAAGCTTCTTATTTCCCCATCTAATTTGATAGAAAGTTTTGCTGGGTAGGAAATTTTTGGCCGGAAGTTGTTTTCTTTCAGAGTTTGGAATATGTTACTCCAAGCCCTTCTGGCTCTCATGACTTGGTTTGGGAGGTCTGGAGTGATTCTAATTGGTTTGCCTCTGAATGTCACTCTGCCCTTTGTTTTTGTTGCCTTTAAGATTCTCTGCTTGGCTTCCACATTGGTCATTTTGACAATTATGTGGCGTGGGGCTCCTCTTCTCCGATCCTGTCTAAAGGGAGTTCTATAAGTTTCCTGGATCTGTGTATCGACCTCTTGCTCTATGTTTGGAAAATTTTCTGCTATTACTTCCTTGAAGAGATTGTTGATCCCTTTGGTTTCACCTTCTTTTCCCTCCTCTATTCCAATTATTCTTAGGTTAGCTCTCTTAAAATGGGCCCATATTTCTTCAATGTCAGATTCCTGCTGTCGGACATTTTTTTCTAAATTAGGAACTATGCGTTCATTTTTGGAGTGATCATCTTCTAGGAGCGAGATTCTATTCTCCATGTGGTCTAATCGGTTGATTATACTTTGAATTGAGGCCTTTACTTCATTGATTACATCCTTTATCTCTTTTTGGGTCTCTCTGAATTCTTTTCGAAACACCTCTATTATTTCTGTAGTTATTTTCCTGATTTGATCTTCTATAAATCTCTGAATTTCTGTTTTATCAGGTTCTGATGTTGTGGGGTTGTGGGCATTCCTTGCTCCATTGTTATTCCTCTTTCCCATGATTTCGGAAGTTTGTGCCTTCTCTGGGTTCTTCCCTGGGTCACTACGACTTCACTTAAGGTGCTCTGGATCTCAAGTCTGTGGTATCTCGGCCCCCACTACTCCTTTACTGGGTTGTATCGCAAAGTCTCAGACCCAGGGAGTCAATCGAGGCTGCTTTAGACCATGGTGGTGGGGGGGGGTTCCAGGCTGGGCGTTCTCCTGCATGGAGTTGTGACTATAGTGTGATATCTCTGCCACTGCCACTTCCCCACTGGGTCAAGTCCCTGGGAGTCAGTACTGGGATTTCTCCTCTAGGTGCCACAATTTGACTCACTGTTGTTGAGTGTGCAGATGGAGCTGTAGTGGACTCAGTGGATTTGCTGCTGCTGCCACCGGTGGCAATATAGAAACCCCGCATTTTTAAGAGATAGGAACCTGCTGGGCGTGGTGGGCACGCTTGTAATCCCTGCGGTTGGGAGGCGGAGACAGGAGGATTCCGCAGGTTCAAAGCCAGCCGCGCTGGCTTAAGAGACCCTGTTTCAAAAAAAAAAAAAAAAATATATATATATATATATTAGGTCTGGGAGTGTAGCCCAGAGGTAGAAGGGCTTCCAGGAACCCCAGTACCACTAAATAAATAAAAATAAAAAATAGGGCAGGGGGTATAGCTTGGAGGTCAAATGCCCCTGGGTTCCATCCCCAAAGCCGAAAAAAAAAAAAAAAAAAAAGGAACCCAACACCTGCCTTTTATCTTCCAACGGGTCTTGAGGCTCCTGGTCCAATAAAAAAATGTGATGCTCGCACCGAACCCAGGATTTCATTATAAACAACCTGTTTCCAAAAACATATTGCCTGGCAGGTAGTCTCCAGGAACATGAACCATTTTATAACAAATATGTTACCAAAACATATTTGAGGTATTGTGGGGATGTTTTTAATTTAAAAAAATTATGAAAACTTTGAGAGGCTTTAGATTTTTAAGGGAAAAATATTGCAACTCTTTGGATGTTAACTACATCTATTTCTGTGACCGAAGTCAACAAAGTTGTCACCTATATAGGTATTCATAACATTTTTTGTTGTTGTTGCGAGTCTGGGGATGGAACTCAGGAGCGTTTCACCTCCGAGTGACACCCCAGCCCTGTTTTTTATTCTTTATTTTGAAACCGAGTCTCACTGATTTGCGGAGGCCCTCACTAAGCGGCTGAGGCTGTCCGTGAACCGCTATCCTCAGGTTTCAGCCTCCCGAGTGCTGGGATGACAAGCATGCCCACCACGCCCAGCTTTTCATAACATTTTTGCAGACAGATTTGCAGACAGCAAGTAGTTAACCTATACTTAATGAATTAAACATTAAATATTTATGCCGGGGATTGAACTCAGGAGCAGTCTACCTTTGAGCTAACCCCCAGCTCTTTTTATTTATTTTTTGGGTGGTTCTGGGGTTCCTGGAAACCCGTCTACCTCCAGGCTACACTCCCAGACCTATCTTTTTTTTTGTGTGTGTGGTACTGGGGTTCCTGGAAGCCCTTCTACCTCCGGGCTACACTCCCAGACCTATTTTTACATTTTTATTTGGAAACAGGGTCTCCTAAGCCAGCGCGCGCGGCTGGCTTCGAACCTGCGCGATCCTCCTGTCTCTGCCTCCCAAGCGCGGGGATTACAAGCGTGCGCCACCACGCCCGGCCAGACCTATCTTTTTAATATATATTTTTATTTGTAAACGGGGTCTCTTAAGCCAGTGAGGCCGGCTTTGAGCCTGCATGATCCTCCTGTCTCCGCCTCCCAAGTGCAGGGATTACAAGTATGCGCCACCACACCTGGCCACTTTTTACTTTTTATTTAATTAATTAATTAATTAATTAATTTTGCGGATCTAGGGATGGAACCCAGGGGCATTTGACCTCTGTGCTACACTCCCTGCCCTATTATTATTACTTTTTTGGTGGTACTGGGGTTCCTGGAAGCCCTTCTACCTCCGGGCTATACTCCCAGACCTATTTTTATATTTTTATTTGGAAACAGGCCTCTTAAGTCAGCGAGGCTGGCTTTGAACCAGCGTGATTCTCCTGTCTCCGCCTCCCAAGCGCAAATTACAAGCGTGCGCCACCACGCCCGGCCCTATTTTTTATTCTTTATTTTGAAACAGGGTCTCACTGAGTCGCGAAGGGCCTCACTAAGTAGCTGAGGCGAACCATGATCCTCCTGTCTCAGCCTCCCAAATGCTGGGATTATAAGCAGGTGCCACCATGCCCGGCTTATTTTTTATTTTAAAACAGAATCTTGCTAACTTGCTGAGTCTGGCCTCGAACCTGTGACCCTCCTGTCTCAGCTTTCTGAATACTGAGATCCCAGGCGTTGTACTACCACCCCCAGCAAAACATCAAATATCTGTGATGATTTGGAGACTCTTCCAAAATTTGAACTCTGACTCGGCAAACCTGCAGAACACTGACGTGCGGATAAATGTCAACAAGAAGGGAGCTGCTGATGCTTGTGCCTCAGGGTTGTTTTTATTTTATCAAGAATTGGGGGGAAAGTGATGAAAAGCCCTTGTCTGATTTACAGACAGCAGGAGGCTGGAAACATCGTCCACTTACTGGCGATACAGTAAAACCTAGGAAGACAGCAGTGTCGCAGTATGGCCGGCCAGTCCTCGGGTAATAAACACGTGGGAGGTGGCAGCAGCAGCGCATCCTCAGGACCACAGCTAAGGCTGCTACGCTGCTGTCGGGGAGGAACATTTCCTGCCCTTGAGAAACCCCTACATGGCTAAGTTTAAACCAGAGCAGGTCATAAGACAATAGAAGCAGATGATCCCTTTTGGGATACCCAAAGAACAAAGGCTGCATCCACGGATAAAGCAGCCTTCGAGTGGATTTCACTTTCTTCTATTTGCTTATCTACCACATTTTCTTTTTTAGAGTAAAAACAAATGTTTTATAAAAATAATGGACCAAGTCAGACGTGGTGGTGCACACTTGTAATCCCAGGATTTGGGAGGCTGATACAGGAAGATCACAGCTTCAAGGCCAGCCTCAGCAACTTAGGCCCGCCACAACTTAGCGAGAGCCCACTTCAAAGTAAAAAAGAAAGCATAAAAATGATGGATCAGTAATAGCTGTTCTTCTGTGCTTCCAAAAACCAGTTGCACATGTCTAGTAGTTTGATATATTGGGACTATAATTTAGTATTGTTTTGTAACATTATTATTAAAAGAGTTGGTCTGAGGATAAAACTAGCCATCTATTTGGGAATAAACGTCTGTGAGGCTCATGTTGGCCTTTCTTCCTTTATGTTACCGTAGACTGGCCTTGGACTACTTATTTCACCTCTCTGGGCCTCCATTTCTCTGAAACCAGGAATTAAAATGATGCCTAAAGCCGGGCGTGGTGGTGCATACCTGGAATCCTAGGACTTGGGAGGCTGAAACAGGATGATCACAATATTTTTTTAAATAAAGAAAGGCAGACTGCCACGTTCTCCTACAAATGGGCCTCGAGAGCTTGTCTGGAGGTTCTAGCAGGGGAGCCCAGCTACTCTATACCCTTGACCGGAGACCGGGGAGCACGCAGCCTCGGGACGGACGCCCATGGAGCGGCGAGGGAGGAGGGGACACGCGCCCAGCCAGCCACATCAGCTGAACCAACCCTGGCGATCAGCGGGGTGGCAGCGGTCGCAGCCGATCGTCCTCACATCCAGCGATCACAGATTTGACATCAGCTTTGGCAGCTTAGCAAGGCTCCCAGCAACCTGGTGAGAACTGGTCTAAAGTTAAGAAATAGAGAGGCTGGGCATGTAGCTCAGAGGTAGAACACTCTGGGTTCAGCCCCCAGCACGCACACAAGACATGACTCCCGAGACCTCCTTGGGAGGGCAGACTGTGACCTCGGGGCTCCTGGGTTATGAGGCACAGTCACCTTTCACACGCAGGTGTCCTTTCCTTCTCTTTCTTTCTTTCTTTCTTTCTTTCTTTCTTTTTCTTTTTCTTTTTTTGTGGCACTAGGGATGGAACTTAGGGGCCTTCTACCGCCAGGCTACACTCTCAAACCTATTTTATATTTTATTTAGAACCGGGGTCTCACTAGGCTGCTGAGAGCCTCACTCGGTAGCTGAGGCTGGCTTTGAACCTGTGCGATCCTCCTGTCTCAGCCTCCCAAGCGCTGGGAGGACAAGCGTGCGCCACCACGCCTGGCTAACAGCAGGGGTCTTATGCCTTGCAGAAACCTCAGGGGACCAGGTGTCTTTATAGGACCCGGGGTATAAGTGAAGGAATTCAAACTGGGCCCGAGATATTTTGCCTCTAAAAGAGAGGACGTCTAGGGACACCGGAAGTTGACGGAGTTAAAGCTGTAGTTTTTCTACCACCATGCGGCTAAGGATGGCTGGAGCGCGGACGGGGCCGGAGGGGATGCCTGGATGAACTGGAGCAGAAGGGGCTCCGTGCCGTCCTCCAGGGACGCTCAGGGGCCGGGACAAGCGGGCGTGCCGCGGGGGCCGCTGCATGGGGCGGTTAGATGCTGAGAGCAGAGCTCGGCTTTCGTCTCCCTCCCTCAAGGTTACTGTGTCTAGGAAATGATTTTTATCTCTTCTCAGTATTCGTAATAAGAGGCCGCTCATTTCAAATGCTGCTGCTTATAGATTGATGTTCTCTAGGGCAGAGTGAGTCCTCCAGGCTGGAGTCTTCCTGAAGCACCCGCTTTTCTTTGGTCCTGGGGATGAACCCAGGGGCATTCTGCCTCTGGCCCACACCTCCAGCCCTTTTTATTTTTTATTTTGTTCTTAGGAACAGACCTTCCTAAGTTACTGAGGCTGGCCTTGAACTTGCGATCCTCCTGTCTCGGTTTCCCAAGTCCTGGGATTACAAGCGTGTGCCCCCCACCCCCCGTTTGACTGTTCAACTCTTAGAGCACCGCGGCCATATTCTTTACGGCTGATCACGGCCCCTTCGGTTTTGCACCGTGTTGTCCACGCGTGGTGGGGCTGGCAGCGGGCCGGCCTCTGCCCACGCCTCTCTGCCTTTCTTGACGTTTCCGGTCACGAGTCTGTGTTTTGTTACTAACTTCTGTCTTCCCGAGGGAAGGGACAAGTCCTCCTGGAATAGCTGTTCTGAGAACTTCATTGATGAAGTTCCAGCACTTCATTGATGAAATGAGTGAACTGGGGGAGTAATTCTGTATAAAATGTGAGTTTGTGTAAAAATATGCAGACATTAAAAGTGATGCTGGGGGCGGGACAGGGTGGCACACGCCTGTGATCCCCGTATTTGGGAGGTGGGGACAGGAGGATTGTGGGTTTGAGGCCAGCCATAGCAATTTAGCAAGGCCTCTGCAACTTAGCAAGACCCTGTGTCAAAATAAAAAATTAAAAAATAGCTCTAGGGGTGTAGCTCAGAGATAAAATGCCCCTGGGTTCAGTCCCCAGAACTGCAAATAAACAAACAAAGAAAAGGGCTGGCGCAGCTCCGTGGTAGAGTACCCCTGGGTTCTCTCCCTAGCATCACGCGCACACACGCGCACACGCACACGCACGCACGCACACACACACGCACACATGGAGAAACAGCACACCCCTACCAGCAGTGATTCCTTCTGGCGCGGGAGGGTCGGATGGCTGTTCTTTTCTCCTCAAAGTGCTTTCTTTTCAAGGAGACTTTCATTAGTGCTGGGAATCCCGGCCACCTTCCTCCCATCCCACCCTGCTCCCCCGTGCATATTACTGGGTTGGGATCGAGAACGTTGTATATGTACATACCATTATTTGACTGTTGGTAAACTGCTTTTATTTTTTCTTTCCTTTTTTTCTCTTCCTTCTTCCTTAGTTTTAAAAGCATTTACCTTATTTTTAGAAATCATGCACTGTGAATGCAGATTACCTTTCGTAAGTGATAGAAACGAGCTCACAATCACCAGCCGAAAGTGATTACTCTGGTTCTGTGTGGAGCGACCTCGGCCTTCTGGGATCCGGGGCTCTGCGGCTGTGACTAGTATCACCCTAAGCCCACGCGTTTCCGTACGCTGAGCTGGACTCTGCCGACTGCCCACCTCCCAGCACGACATAGCTTCACTCGGGAAGTACTCGGGGCTTTGTGAGGCCCAGGGACCGCACCTTGTGGCAGTGAGTGGCTGGGGAGAGGGGCAGTCAGACATGGCCTCACCTCTCAGGGAAGGGGGGACGGGAGCCCCGAGGACACCATAAAGGCTGAGTGCCCTCCAGGGACCCGTCGTTGCCTACAGGAACCTCCTACAGACGGTTCTTCACAATGTCGTTTGTGGTTACCCTGCTGATTGATTGTTAAATAACCTTGTCTCTTTATTTATTGCTAACACACACAGGAAGGCTTTAAGCTATCGACAGGTCAAACCGTTAACCTATTACATCTTGTGTGGACTTACAAAGTCTCCACCTTAAAAGTCTTAAAAGTCTCCACCTCCAACCAGTATCTCATCATTCACTTCTGGAGCATTCTCAAGTTACGTTATATATCATAGCATGGACATTCTCTAAAGTACTCCTCCCCCCCCTCCTCCTCCCCTCCTCCTCCTCCTCCTCCTCCTCCTCCCCCTCCTCCCCCTCCTCCTCCTCCTCCTCCCCTCCTCCTCCCCTCCTCCCCCTCCTCCCCCTCCTCCCCCACCTCCTCTTTCATACTGGGAATTGAACCCAGGGGCACTTTACCTCTCAGCTATATTACCAATCCTATTTATTTTTTTTCTTTTGAAACAGTGTCTTCCTGAGTTGCTGAGACTGGCCTTGAACCTGCGACCCTTCTGTCTCTGCCTCCCAAGTACTGGAATTACAAGCGTGCACCACCTCATCCAGCTAGTGGGTTACTCTTTTCTAGTAGAATGTAGAGATTTGTTATAAAATGCAGGGATAGAGTTTGTAGAATACAATAGCGGCCCCTTCCAAGTGGAGCTGTACAGAGCCCATGCTCGTGGCTGCAGAAGATGGCATTGAATTATTTAAGTAGATTTTGATAGATCTAAAAAGCAGAACAATCATTTTTAATCTTATAGTTTTTCCATACCAAGTGCGTAATAACTACTTGAAAACAGCATCTATTATAATGATATATTACTACCTCCAGGTAAAATACTTAGACTTTGTTTAAGTAGGGACCTCCTGAAATATATATTGACTTCATATAAAAGGGCAGGTGTTTCGTGTGCTGTTGTAAGCCAGCGATAAGTCTGTTTCTGTTGGAATTGAGAGCCCCTATCCAGTAGTACTCACCATGTTCTCTAGTTAGTGTTTGCTTAAGGTAACTCCACGGCCTTGGCAGTAATCAGTGCTCTGACCTTGCCATGACCTTGCCTCCGTGCCGCCCTGTCTGTTCTTCCATACGCAGCCTCCACTCCGGGCTCATCGCACTGTCTGCTGCGCCCAGAGCATGGCGTGCTCACTGCCCTGAGCCTCTTCTCTGTTATCTTTTACCACTTAAGTATCATCACATGTCTCTCCTCTGTCTGTCTGTCTGTCTGTCTGTCTGTCTGTCTGTCTGTCTGTCTATTCCCTGCTTGTCTTTGGGACTTATCCTCTGAACTTTTCCCTGACCATAAGGGTCCTTTGTTCTCTGCTATAGCGCCTACCATAGTGTTTCTATTTGCGTGAGTTGAACTCATCCACTCATACAGTAGACTGAGTGCCCGCCATAGTCTGGGCACTCGAGGATCCGGAGGCGGTGACAGGACAGACGGGCCCCTGTTTTCATGGGCTTCCATTCTAGGACAGACGACGTATTTAGTTATGTGATTACAGTTCTGATGACATGATTTATTGAGCTGTCTCCATTTCTAGACAAGCAGTTCAAGGTGACGGGTTCTTTCGTGGGTTTGTTAGTCCTAGAGGCGGGGCGGTACCCGCAAACTAGTAGGCGCCACCTGAAGGAAAGAGCCCGGCACTTCGTGTTCCGATCTGCACGTGTGGTTGATGGCTTCGTTCTGGACAGCATCTCAGGGTTTTTGCTTACTATCTACACGCTGAGCACACCCAAGGGAAGACGGATCCATCCCCGTCCTTCTCAACGTCCTGGGAGTGCTGTTTCCTTCGGTAACCAGTGCTGTGTGTGGCCGGCCGATCACAGCTCCGGGCCAAGCCCGGCATCCTTTCCTACCAGCCAGGGATCGCTCGGTAGCGCCATCTGGCTCTCGCTCAGGTCCAGCCCGGGCCGGCCCTGGGCAGAGTCAGCCTCAGGCCAGGCTGGAGCTTGGTGCAGAGTTTGGCTTGGCACTTTCTGTCGTGAAGAAACTTCACGTCCCACGGGGCCTATAGAGTAGGGAAGGAAGGAGGGGGTTTCAGTGCTAGGCAGGAAAAGAGAATTGCCGGTGACCACTGCGCACCAGAATGCCACCGGCTCATCACTACCTTTGAGTCTCGGCTCTCCTGTCCAAGTGGATAGAAGGTTTGGACTGAGTCAGTGGACTCTTCCACGGGAGTCCAGATCATAGTGCATTTTCGGAGCACATGTGTGGGGTTGAGCACGCCTTCAGCTATTTATCCCCAGTGTGACTGGTTAAGAACTCGGGTCTGTGACTAGACACTTGGAATAATTTTCCAAGACCAGTATCTCTTACAGAAAATAGCACGGTTAAATACGGTTTGGGAAAACATGTCTCTGAATGTGTTAAGAAGGATCTTTAGACATCTGGGAATTGTATTTATTTGATCATTAGCCAACCAATAAAATTCACGGTTAGTGTTCACCGAGGCCTAAAGTGTGCTGTGTAATAATTTGCATTCTTTACTACATTTCCCCCAGAAATTCTATGTCTTTTTACGAACGAATACAGTTGGCACGTGCGTTGCTCCTCCCAGGGGCATGGGAGAGTGCCATGAACTGGGGTTGAGCTGCAGCGCGGGCAGTGCCACGGGCAGAGCCCGGGGCTCAGGACAGTAGCAGGGTGCGTGGGCTGGAGGGGACGGCCTGGGGCTGGGCCGCACTGGGTCATCAGGGCTTTACCAATGGCTCTCCCTCCAGCTGCTCTGGGCTTGGCAGCAGCAACGGCGACAGAGCTCCTGGTGTGGGCCAGGGAGGGGCGGAGGACGGGAGGGCAGGCCAGGGGAAGGTCAAGATTGATTGGAAACCCTGCATGCTGGCACATATTTCATCCAAACGGAAAAGTAGGCTAAAGTGGGTGCAGTGGCATGCATCTGTACTGCCAGTACTTGGGAGGCTGAGACGAGAGGATCCCAGGTTTGAGGCCAGCCGCAGCAATTTAGTGAGACCCTCAGGAATTTAGCAAAGCCCTGTTTCAAAAAAAAGAAAAATAGGCCCGCAGGTATAGCTTGGATTCATTCTCAGTTCAATCCCCAGTACCAAAAATGAATGAATGAATGAATTAATTAATTAAAGACAGGGCTGGGATTGGAGCTTGGAGCTAGAATACCTGTGGATTCAATCCCTAGCACTACATACACACACGAAATGCAAATTAAGCTGAGGTTAAGGCTGGGGTTGGTAGAGACCAGCCTTGCTTCCTGGCTCTGCGGTTGTCTGGTCACAAGAGAACTATCAGAATGCTTCTGTTTTTCTATTATTATTAATTATTATTATCATTATTATTATTATGGTGTTACTGGAGATTAAACCCAAGGAGTTTTGCCTCTGAGCTACACCCTCAGCCCTTTTTATGTCTTGTTCTGAAGCAGCGAGGTGGCCTTGAGCCTGTGGTCTTCCTGTCTCAGCATCCTGAGTACTGAGATCACAGGCACGCCCACTGCGCCGGCCAGATGTTCCTAATGAAGTAAGAAACAGGGCGGCCAGGTGCACAGGGCCCCATGCCACTGTCGGGGCGCTGGAGGCTCCGAGGGGAGGAGCTGGCTGTGTATGGAATGGACGGTCCGGCGCTTAGCCAGACAATGGGCTTTTTCTCCTAAGCACGCGAGCGCTGCGCTGGGGAGAACGCGGTGACTTAGGAATTAAGCCGAGAACTGGAAAGGGACAGATGGGAAAATCCAAATATTTACGATGGAGAGGACCCGAGAGGGAGAGAGCCCGCAGAGGACGGCCACGGTGATCCTGAGCGCGACCGGCCAATCACCCGCAGAGGACGGCCACGGTGATCCTGAGCGTGACCAGCCAATCACCGTAGCTCTGGCCGTCACGGGCTCTTGTCACACTGTGTTTTGGTTTTATTTTCTTCTTTGTCTCCTACTTGCCTTGTTTTCTAGGTTATCCATCCCTAGTGAGGATAACCGCTCAGCTAAACACTTTCTTCACCCAGAGGGTCTCCTCGGAGACCCTGTCAGTTAGCTCTGACCCTGTCCCTTGACTGACTAACACACGTCCGTAGAATGCCTACGCTATGTCCCAGGCCCGTTCCAGACTCTGGGAATCCCCCAGTCATACCAGGCAGTCAGAGATCCCTGCCTGTGTGTAGTTAATCCCGAGGAGAAGCACAGGCCAGGTTGTGCGTGGAAACGCGAGGAACGGCGAGGAAGACAGGGAGACCAGAGGGCGCCGGGCGGCGGGCGCGGCCTCGCCTGGGGGCCGGAGGGTTGGTGGGAGGCTCCTGGGACGGTGTGCCCGGACAGGAGGGCCTGTGTGTCCGCAAGGGTGCGCCGGAGCCACGAAGGCCCCACCGTTGTGTGGTGGGCAGGGGAGGGGCCGGATCAGGGGGTCGTGAGGACCCGAGTTCCACTCCGAGTGAAACGGGAGGCTTTTGAGTGGCGGAGAGTCCATCTGTTTCCATTTTAGCAGGGACATTCTGGCTGCCAGCGTGCCCGGGCGAGGTGGGAGGCGGTGGGGACAGGAGGGGACTGGTCAGGGGCACAGCAACCTAGCAAGGCCCTATTACCAAATAAAAAATTAATTAGGCCGGGGTATAGCTCTCAGAGGTAGAATGCCTCTGGTTCAGTTCCCAGCACAATTGAACCAGACACACACACGCACATGTGCGCACGCGCGTGCGCACACAACACACACACATACACACACACACACACACACACACACAGCACTTGGCCCGGCCCCGCTCTCTGCTCCTGTGGCCTAATACCTCAACTTCTCTTTACTTCCTGACATAAAGTCGGGCTCTCCTCCACACAAGTTCCTACAGGGCTCCGGCCCATCGCCGCGCCACACGGCTGGCGGTCGCCGTGGTCGCTGGCAGCGTCCTCGAGTGAGATGCTGGTTGATGCCGGGACAGTGGGCGCGTCCCGCCACAGTGAGGTGTGCGGGCCTCCAGCTTGCCTGCCGGGCGCGCCTTTCCTGTTCCTCTCAACTCCTGACCTTTTTCTTTTCTTTTTGTGGCACAGGGGATGAACTCAGAGGCATTCTACCACCGAGGTGCATCCCCAGCCCTATTTTATTTTTTATTTAGAAACAGGGTCTTACTAAGTTGCTGAGGATGGTCTTGAACCTGCGTTCCTCCTGTCTCAGCCTCCCAGGTACTGGGATGGCAGGTGTATGTCACTGCGCCCAGACCTCTCCACCGTGGGCCTGGGCTCCCCCCTGGCCCTCTTGTCTTCCGCGCACTCCCCTGTGACCTCACCCAGCTCGCCGTCTGGCGCCGGTCCATCCTGGACCTCCACCTCTCCTAGACTCCAGATCTTTCCATCATCACCTGCCCGGTCCCCATGCGGCATGTCCAACGGACACCTGAGCTCATCGTGCCCCAAACCAAATCCCTCGTTCCTGGCCCAGATCTGCTGCTGGACCTGTCTTCCTGCCGGTGCACCCTGCAATCGCAGCAACTCGTGGGCCGAGGCAGGAGGATTGCAAGTTCCAGGCCAGCCTGAGCAAGTTAGTGGGATTCTGACTCAGAATAAAAACGGAAAGAGCTGGGAAGGCAGCTAAGTAGGGAGCCCCCCGGGTTCAACCTCAGCACCCCAGCTCCCTGCAGGAAGGGTGTAGGGGTGGGACACGGCGCAGAGGCAGCTCGTGCTCAGCATGTACAAAGTCTCAATTTGATCCTTACACTGGAAACATTTTTTAAAAAATTAAAAAAGGTATCCAAAGGATTTTGAGGATATGAAAATATAAAAAGGCTTTTAGACCTTTTTAAGCAGAAGGAAAGCCTACCTCCCCCCAGGCACACAGGTGTGAGCACACACACAGGATTGCTTTCCTGAGCCCACCCCTCTCCAGAGGGCGCCGACCCCCCCAGTGTTGAGTGTCAAAGCTGGAGAGGAGAGGAGAGAAGCCAGCATCCCCAGTCAGGGCTCTGGCCCGCTGTGCAGGACTCTGCGTGCGGTGTGTGCGCGCAGGGAGCATGGGAAGGGAGGGCTGGGGAGGGAGCCGGGGTTGAGGGAGGCCTGCGCCTCTGCGTGCCAACAGCGTGTAGACACCCGTGCGTCTTTGTGCTGCCCTGCTGGCCGGTGTGGAGCACCACGGGCAGTGCCGGCCGCCCTCTCAGGGAGACGGAGGTTTTTAATCAACCAGTCTGTGATGGGAGGCTGTCCCGCGTTAATCTTGTTCCAGGGCAAACGCCTTTCCCACGTCAGATCCATCTTTACAAAGGACAGCTACGGTTGCAGTAGCGCCACTTAAGATAGGACTTTATTAAATACTGTGGGTAACTTAATTCATTACGGAGACTATAAACCTAATTAAATCCCCCTCTGCTCCCAGCTGACAAGGGGCCGGGCTGCCCGTGGACTGGGTCAACGGGTGCCGCGGTGTGCAGCCCGCGGGCAGTGGGTGCCCAGCCCTGGGTGGGTGCCCGGGGATGCTCAGGACCGGGGTTGGGTGGTGCCAGCAGCTGGACGTTAGGCGCCCCGGCTCAGACACCTGTTGGTGCTTGGTTCTCTAGTAGCCGGGGAGGCGAGCTCGGCTGCGCCGTGCTGACGGCTGCCGGCCTTGTATTGACTTTTCCAGAGTGCAAGTTCACCTGCGCCAGCGGTAAATGCTTGTACCTCGGCTCGCTGGTCTGTAACCACCAGAACGACTGTGGCGACAACACGGACGAAGAAGACTGTCTGCTGGTGACCGAGCACCCGCCCCCGGGCATCCTCAACCGTGAGTCCCTGTCCGTGTGGGAGGGAGGTGGGTCTCGGGAACCAGGAGCACCCGCCCCCAGGCGTCCTCAACCGTGAGTCCCTGTCCGTGGGAGGGAGGTGGGTCTCGGGAACCAGGATGGTGTCCCCTGCCAGGACAGGAAGGGCGGCTGCCTTGCAGCGGGCCGTCTGTTCTGAGCTGACGGTGGTGGTGCTGTGCGTGCGGTGCCGAGGACCTCGTCTTCTCTGAGAATGCTGATTCCAAGAAGCCGTGTGCAGATCTGGCTTCCCTCACAGCTGCGGTTTAGAGCACATAGCATCAGAAATAGCCGTAAATAGGCGAAGAAAGTTATGTTGCGGTCCATCACTCATCAGAGCGTAAAGCGCTTGTCAGATTCTGCGAGGTTCAGGCCTCCGCCCTGGCTGAGCTCCGAGTTTGGCCTGCAGTGCCCTGGGTTGAGCTCCTGGCCTTTAAAGCAGGAGCAGGGCAGAGCCTTGATGGGCTGAGGAAGGTGCTTCCCTGGGGCGAGGTGAAGTAGGCGGGGCCTCGCTCTGGTTTGCATGGTGTCCCAGGCCCCAGCCCACGGGGCCCTGGGGGTGTGGCCTGGTGTGGGGTACACTGAGTGTCCCTTGGGGTATCGCCCCTCGCCCTCCTGGCCACCAGGTGTCACCCCGCCATGATGTCGCCTCTCCACGGGCTCACAAGCTGGGGCGCGACGCCTGAACCCAGAGCACAGGAAGCCTGGCTTGCTCCTCCAGGGATGGTGGCAAGTGTTGGGGACAGTGAGCCTCTGGCTAACGGCCTCCGCGGGCTCGCCTCCGCGGGCTCTGGGGCTGTGGCTGAGGCCTCCGCGGGCTCTGGGCCGTGGCGGGTGAGCTCTGCTTCTCCATTATCATTGCTATTGTTACCAGGGACTGAGCCCAGGGCTTTTCCCGTCTAAGCTATACCCCCTGCACTTTGTAAATTTTTATTTTATTTTATTTGTTTATTTATTTATTTTTTGGTGGTACCGGGGTTCCTGGAAGCCCTTCTACCTCCGGGCTACACTCCCAGACCTATTTTATTTTTGGAAACAGGGTCTCTTAAGCCAGCACGGCTGGCTTCGAACCTGCCTGATCCTCCTGTCTCCACCTCCCAAGCACGGGGATTACAAGTGTGCGCCACCACGCCCGGCTGCCCTTTGTAAATTTTGAAATAGGGTCTCACTAATTGCTGAGGGCCACGTTGCAGAGGCTGGCCTTGAACCTGCCAAGTACTGGGATTCCAGGATGCAGTGGCGCCCGGCTTCCCGGCATGATTTGGAGCAGCTCTGTTTGATAACCGAGTTAAACATCTTTGTTATGAGAATGACATGAATAGCAGTGCCACACAGGCGAGGAGAGGAAGGCGCTAAGAAGGCCAACGCTCCATCCGCTGTGCCGTGCACTGCCAGGGCTAGCCGGCGAGAAGACGCCTGGTGGGCTCTAGGTCCACGGCTTATGCTTGCCAAACTCCCGGCAATCTAGAGTCAGAGATTTTCTGGAGACTCTGTTTGCATTTTCTCCCATGAGAATTCAAGGCCCGTCTGCAGGGGCAGACTGTTCTGGAAGGCTGGCGCGGGGTGTGCCTTCCCGGGAGGGCCACGCTGCTCTGGGTGCAGCGGGCTGTGGCCACCCGGAGTCTCCGGCTGTGGCCTCTGGCTCTCTGTGTCCATGGCACTGGTGTGTTCACTCTCGGCTGTCCTCTGGGGTGACAGGGCAGGGCACGAGGTGAGGGAGCATAGGGCCTGAGGGCAGCAGGACAGGAGTAACTCCCCAAAGACCAGCGGGCAGCGCAATGGAAAGCCGGGACTGGGAGGGACCGTGCGCACGCATGGGACTGAACCCAGGGCCATTCTACCTCTGAGCCCCCCTCCCAGCCCTACTTAATTTTTAAATGTGAAACAGGGTCTAAGTTACTGCTGCAGTCCTCCTGTCTCAGCCTCCCACTACACACGTCTTTTCAAATGTTTTTGACTATCTTGAAAGATAGTAATAACATGACTGGATGGGCTGGTAAATGGAAGCCTACAGCTGGACTGGATGTGACCCTCTTACATTGTTATTAACTATTTTCTCATTGTAGAAAGTACAGAACATTTTTTCTAAGGAATCTCCACATTGATCTCCAAAGCGGCTGAACTAGTTTGCACTCCCACCAACAGTGTAAAAGACATCTTTCCCCACATCCTCGCCAGCATCTGTTGTTATTTGATTTCTTTATGCTTGCCACTCAGACTGGGGTTCGATGGAATCTCAGCGTAGTTTTGATTTGCATCTCCCCGATGGCTAGTGATGTTGAACATCTTTTCATGTATCTATTGGCCCTTTGTATCTCTTCTTTTGTGAAGTGTCTACTCAGTTCATTTGCCCATTTCTTGATTGGGTTGTTTGTTTTGCTAGTGTAGAGTCTTTTGAGCTCTTTGTATATTCTGGATATTAGCCATCTATCAGAGTGGTGGCCGGTAAAGATCTTCTCCCATTCTGTGGGCTTCCTCTTTGGGTTCTTGGTGGTTTCCTTTGATGAGCAGAAACTTTTTAGTTTGATGCCATCCCACTTGCTAATTCTTGCTTTGATTTCCGCGCTTTCATGCTTGGGGCGGAGCAGGTCAGTGTGGCGCTCACGCCGGCCGTGGAGGGAGTGCCACGCGGTGTGCGAGATGGAGGCCTCATTCTGCTGACGATGATGCAGTCACACTGAAAACAAATGTGTTGAAGACAGAGATGAGGGAGGCATTGGGAAGGCCGCCGGCCTCCTGAGGAGCCGGTGTCTGCGCCGCCATGGCGGGCCTCCATGTGGGGCGGGCCTGGGAGCCTGGGCTCCTTAGACTGACGTGATTTCCAAAGGTGTTGCTGGAGAGGTACCTGCGTATAAACCTGCTCAGCGACATAGGGGCGTGCGGCTTGTGGGCCAGCATCCAGACCCCAGAGTAAAGATTCCACTTCCTGATAAACTATTGCTAAGAGAAAACATCTCAAACCCATGAAGGCTTCCGTCTCTACTAGTTATATCCCACGTATATGACTCTGCACATGACAAACGCCAGAACATCCTTAGAGCTAGTCACGTTATAATATAAATACAACTCAGCGTCTTTGAGCAGCTGAACTAGTGTTTGCCTCTGTGTGTATGTGTGTGTGTGTGTGTGGCTGGGGTTCCTGGAAGCCCTTTGACCTCCGGGCTACACTCCCAGACCTATTTTATATTTTGAAACAGGGTCTCTTAAGCCAGTGCGGCTGGCTTCGAACCTGTGTGATCCTCCTGTCTCCGCCTCCCAAGCGCGGGGATGACGAGCGTGCCCACCACGCCCGGCGTGTTTGCCTTTTTTATATGCCGCTACACCCCTAGCCCTGTTCGTTTTTTATTTTGAGACAGAGGCTCGCTAAGTTGCTGGGGCTGGCCTCGAACCCATGGTCCTTGTCTGCACTGGATGGCGGCGTGGGCTTGCTGTTGGTGTTGGCGGCGTAGCGAGTCTTAGAGGCCGGCCGTGGTGAGCTTTGGTGGACGATGCGCTGTGGGTCATCTCTGGGTGCGGCCGCACGGGCACCCATGGCGTGCTCTGGTGGAAGAAACCGGCTGTCAGTTGTGCCTCGTGCCCTTCAGCTCCAGGGGAGCCGCCAGTGAGCCTGGGGGACCCATGGGGAGCCTTGCTGAATACAGAAAATGCTCCTTCCCTGTCAGCAGCCTCGTGACACCACGACCGGCCATGAGGGGCAGTGACCCAGTTCAGCCAGGAATTTGTCTTCAGAACTATGTCAGAAAGAAACTGTTTTTTTTGCCCCAAGGCCATTTTGGGTACTAATAATGAAATAAAATAATATCTAACAGATGTGGTTGGCACACATCTGTCTGATTAATAAATAAAGATGCGGCAGGTCCCATTGGCGCACAGATACACGCAGGAGTCCATTGTAGGTGGTATGGATACCTTTATTCGTGGGGAGTCGGCCGCCAGCCCCCGCGGGCCCACGGGGACTAGTGGGGGAGAGCACGCCTCTCTGTCTCTATCTGCGTGTCTCTGTCGGGCTTCTCTTAAATCGAGGGGCGTGGTCTCCTCTGGGAATCACAGGGCTCCGCCTCCTAGCTTCCAGCCCCGCCCCCTGTGGGGCAGCGGCTCAAACCTTTCATCCCGATCTCTTTGACTAAGGGGGGGGATACAGGACGATGATTACCCCCTCTAGTTACTTCCTGCTGTGAAGGGGCGTTGCCAGGGGCCCCAGGCCGGGAGAAATCGGAGTCTGAGCCGCCGGAAGGGGGCAGGTGGGTGTGGTCGCAGCGAGAGTTGGAGGTTACCCTGGAGAGCTCGGTGACCTGGTTTGCTTTGAGGAGACTAACAGGCAAGGTGCTATTAAAGAAAGAAAATCGTGAGAGTGGAACCCAGGCTGGGCAGGAGCCCTTTCAGATACGAGGCAGACTGTCACTAGAGCTATTAATACAAATAGCAGCATTTCCCTGAGGAAGACGTGTGCCGCCCCTTTAGCAGTTTTTCATTAGACCAGAGTCGTTAATAGCAGCACCTCCCGGAGAGGACCCCACATCACTCTTTTCAGCACTGAGTGGGTATGGACTTGTCTGGTCAAACAAACACCTGATACTGCGTCAGGAGCATCAGTTACCAATTTTAGAGGTTTAATACTTATGGCAGTTTGGTATCCGAAGAGGGAGAGCACCGTAGTATGTAAACATGTGGACCTGCTGAAATATAAACATCAAAGGGAGTTATGTCGAGAGAAACAAAGTTTAGTGGGTCCCAACACTGTGCAAGAGAATTTGTCCTGGAGCTGTTGTAACGGAGCCCTTTTAGAGATGGCCTAAGCCGTGGGCAGAGGCCGGAGGGCTTGCCGTCATCACCCTGGACCGAAATTGGGGAGGAAGACTAAGGCCTGAAAGATTGAGCAGGCCAAAGAGGAAACTGGCTTACCCTGTACCAGTAGAGTTACCCTGGGCCAGCAAGGAAGATGGAGGAATGAGAATGAAGGGAAAAGGAACATGGACCCGAACCACACCTTCCTTCTGCACCAGCCACCTCACAAAGTGGGGCCAGGAGAGAGGGAGATGGGGCCTGTGACCCCGGCACCCACGTTTCATTGCAAAATGGTGGCTATGAGCCCGCAGAATTACAAGCCTGTGACCCAGAAGGACCACCAGGTGGTGCCTGTGAGTTGCCACGTGGTGTCCAAGATGGTGGCTGTGGCTGGCGGGAAAATAAATAGCAGCTGAAAAGTTCCTAACTGTTCCTGGGCCACCGCAACCCATTTCCCAACTCATATCAAGGCAGACAGGCGCTCAGGGCATCTGCTAGTTTAAAGGTTTGACTTCCCATAATTGGTTTGCGGGCGGAAACGAAGAACAGGAAATGGGCGTCCCCGATCTCCCAGCTCAATCATTCGGAAACGGATGTTAAGAGATCGGGAAGGACGTCTCCATCCCTTCCTAACACCGGAGGATGACCTGGTCATCTGGAGGGTGGTCCCAGTGGACCGGTGGACAATGGGTCACCAAGCGCTTGGATTTTTGGGTCCCAGTGGACCGCAAGACCCAAGTCCAGAACCCGCTAACCAAGGGAAGGAGGCAGTTTACCGGAGTGAAGCGTTGCCGGCCAGCGCTGGCTGCGACAGAAGCGCTGAGAAGCTGCTGGGGGCACGGTGGAGCTGGGGCACGCGGATGCCAGTGGCTGGTGTGGACGGCACCAGTGGCCGGCGCAGGCGGGATCAGTGGGGTCGCGCAGGCGGCGTGGAGACAAAATAGCTTCCAGGCACGCGGCAGATGCCGAGGCCGGCTGTGTGCTGCCCAATGAGCCTGGCTCGGGGTGGGTGGGGCAAACTGGCCACAGGTCCCAGTGGTGACCGGAGCGCCGAGCTGGAACGACGGTTTTAGGAGGTCCAAGCGGCAGGCAGAGGTCCTGGCCCATGCAGGCGGTCGGCAGGCAGAGCAGGTGCCAGCATCACCCAAGCAGCCTGGCTCGGGGCCGGAAAGATGGCTGCGGGCTCTCCTGGAGAGCGCAGGGCTGGGGAAGAAGGCTTATGGCCCGGGCAGGCACGGGCAGCAGCGGCAGTGGCGGCGGGGGCGCGCACCTGAACTGGAGCATGGCGGGGCCTCGGAGGCTGTGGCTGGAGCCTGAGCTGCGGACAGCAGCGCGGGGGCCAGAGCCTGAGCCGCCGGTGTGCGGCAGCGCGGCAGCCACCCGGATGGAGGGGTGGGCTTTCGCCGCCATGTCGGCGGGCGCTGCGGCGGCAGAAGTTTAGGCGTAGCTGGCGCAGGGACCCTGGGCTGCCCGGCGGGTCGCTCGGGCTGGACTTGGCGGGCCAGGCCAGCCGTGGCCGCAGCTGTGGTGGTGGCTGCAGTTTACAGGATTCCAGGGCGCGGGGCCGTGGGCGCTGTGGTGGGATGGAGCTGGAGTGCGGCCCTTTTGTGTAAAGTCCAAGCTCCGAGCGCAGATGGAGAGTCAGCTGCAGGCAGAGCGGATGGAGGGTCCAAGAAGCGCAGGTCCATTAGGCAGGTCCGGGTTAAGGCCCCATTAATTCGATACGGCCTTCGGCACCAATATGATTAATAAGTAAAGATGCGGCGGGTCACATTGGCGCACAGATACACGCAGGAGTCCATTGTAGGTGGTATGGATGCCTTTATTTGTGGGGAGTCGGCCGCCAGCCCCTGCGGGCCCACGGGGGTTAGTGGGGGAGAACGCACCTCTCTGTCTCTATCTGCGTGTCTCTGTCGGGCTTCTCTTAAATCGAGGGGCGTGGTCTCCTCTGGGAATCACAGGGCTCCGCCTCCTAGCTTCCAGCCCCGCCTCCTGCGGGCCAGTGGCTCAAACCTTTCACTGTCATCCCAGAACTTGGGAGACTGAGGCAGGAGGATCTCAGGTCTGCAGCCAGCCTTGACACCTCGGTGAGACCTCAGCAACTCAGTGAGACCCTGAGTAAATAAACAATAAAATAGGCCTGGGTTGTCACTCAGAGGGGGCATGCCCCGGGTTCAACCCCCAGCACCACAATGAATAAATACAATTTACAAAGGCTGTGGGTGCAGCTCAGAGGTAGAACGCCCCGGGTTCCATCCCCAGTGCCACACGAATGAACCAGCAGCAGCATCTGAGTGGCTTTCAGCTCTTCTTTTTTTAAATTTACTTAAAAAAAATTTTTTTTTTTTGGTACTGTGGATGGAACCCAGGGGCATTCTACCTAATGAGCTGCACCTCCAGCCCTACTTTTTATTCTTTATTTTGAAAAAAGGTCTAGCCGGGCGTGGTGGCGCACACTTGTAATCCCTGCGTTTGGGAGGCTGAGACAGGAGGATCGAGCAGGTTCGAAGCCAGCCTCAGCTACTTAGTGAGGCTCTCAGCAATGCAGTGAGACCCTTTTTCCAAATAAAGTATAAAATAGGTCTGGGAGTGTAGCCCAGAAGTAGAAGTCCCAGGTTCCATTCCCAATACCACTAAATAAATAAATGAAACAGGGTCTCACTGAGTTGCAAAGAGCCTCACTAAGTAGTAGCTGAGGCTGTCCTCCAACTGCAATCCTCCCATCTCAGCCTCCCAAATGCTGGGATTACAAGCACGCGCCACCACGCCCAGCTGGCTTTCCCCTCTTCTCGCACTGGTTCTTCCATCTTCCTCCAGCTTTTCCTCCTAGCGACCGGCACGGTCTGCCCAGGAAACCAGCCGCCTTGAGGTACCAAGCTGTTAGCGCCGTCTACCGAGAGCTGCTAACTTCACACTGGCAAGCGGCTGGCAAGGAGAACTTTGGGACAGGCGCAACGGGTGTAGAGAGCCAGAGCTCATGACTGCGGGCATTGCTTTTCTATAAGTTTTTCAGTCGGCGTCAGCCACGGTTGGCTCCGTGATGTTGTCAGACCCCACGGGAGCACGCACTTCTACAGTCGTCTTACGTGCATGTGTTTCGACTTGCTCTGTTTACAGGTGGTCTGAACCCCGGTGCAAAGAAGCCCAGAGCGTCGTGCTGGGTCGCGCGATCGCGAGCTCGCACGCCGGGGTCTCGGTGGCAGGGCCTGGACTGCCCTCACAGGCCACTGCTCTCCAGGAGTCGCCGATTCCGTTCACTTCCCTCCTCATTAGCGTTGCTTGCTAAGCCGACCTGGAGGCCGGAGGCAGGAAGTGTGGTTGTGTGTGTGAAAGTGCTTGGTGGTATGGCTGTCCTCCGCCGTGGGCACGTGGGGTCCGGGCGTCTCTGGTGACGTCATTAGGGCTGTACAACGGTCAGACACTGGTTCTCTTTCTTTCCCTTTAATCGACGAGGGTGTGTCTACATAGAGAAGTCCACACCAGCTATTGGACCTCGCTGAAGTGTTTCTACCCTCTCCCTCTTTGGAGGTAACCAACGAGATTTCCCTCATGTCACCACGAACGCTGAGTGGACGCCAGTTTGGCGGGCACTGGCGAGACGCCACTCCACTCCCCTTGGGTCCCCAGCTCCTGGACTTATCCCAGGACTCCAGGATAGGCAAAGGTCCAGAGATGGCGGTCCACCCCGTCTTCTGGCACCGGCTCCCCATGCCCACCTCCTGTCCACAACCTGCCCGTGAGGCCTTTCTGTCTCCTCTGTGCCCGCTCAGCTTCCTGGTCAGTCTTCTTGCTGTTATGACCAAAATACCCAAGAGGAATAACCCAGAGAAGGGAACATTTATTTGGCTTATGGTTTCAGAGGTTTAGTCCATAGTTGGTCGGCTCCAAGGCTCAGGACAGCCAGGAAGCAGGGGCCAGGGAAGGGCGGACACGTCCCCAGAGGGCGGGGAAGGGCCGGCCACACTCCCTGTGAAGCCTCCTCTTCTCCTGCTCCCCCTGCCCACTTGCTCTGCACCCATTAAGCCCACTCAGACCATGAATCTGTCCCTGGGTTCCCCACTGATTCTCCCGTCTGAACAGTTCTGCACTGCCCACACGTGAGCTTTCCCAGGGCATTGCACAGCCAAGCCTTCTCCCTGCCTCCCTGTGACATCCTGGCGTCCCCTCTTGTTGCCCCCATGGCTCTGAGCCCTTGTCCTCTGCTGAACTCACCCACTCTCCGGCCCTTCCCCGAGGCCCACGGCTGCCCACAGGGTCCCGACACGCGGCTCTGTGGGTCCCTGTGATGCGCAGTCAGACCCTCTTCCCGCTCCCTCCCGGCCCTCCCAGCCCGGTCCTGCGCAGGACCCTGTGCTCTGGCCTCTCCCTACCTCCACCCCTCTCTGCCAGCTGCTCCCCTGTGACCGCGCCCTCTCCCGGCTCTCCCCTGGGGTCCACCACTCACTGCCAGACCCGGTGGCTTTTCCTCAGTTCTTCTCTTACAGTTTTATCCACAGTTGAAAAGGTTAATCAGTCCCTATCCTATTTTTTATTTTTTATTTTTGTGGTTCTGGGGATGGGCCCCAGGGGCATTCTACCTTGGAACACACCACTAGCCCTTCTTATTTTGTATTTTCCAACAGGGTCTTGCTAGGTTGCTGAGGCTGGCCTTGAACCTGTGATCCTCCTGTCTCCGTCTCCCAAGTACTGGGATCACAGGCGTGTGCCACTGTGCCCGCATGGTCCCTGCTCCCCTGGGGTCACAGGCTCTGCCCCTGGCTGCTCTCTTGGTCGCCCCTGCTGTCCCTGCTCCATGGTGGCTCCTCCACCGCCTGGTGCTGGCCTTGGCCGCAGTCTCACGCTTCTCCCTGGGTGTCTCGGAGAGAACACGCATCCCAGCCACTCCCAGGCGATGGAGCCAGCTGCCCGAGGCCATCGGTGCTGGAGGCCCTCAAAGCTCTGGCTCCACCACAGACCCACAGAGCTAACTTCCCTCTCCGCCCAGACTGCTCCTCCTTGGCGCTTTCTCCCTTAATGATTTTTGGGGTTTTTTTTCAGGGTTAAAAAAGTTTTACTTTTTATTATTATTATTTTTTCTTCTTCTATGAATACTGTTTCTTTTTTTATTTTTTAATTTATTTTTATTGGTGCATTGTAATCATACATCACATTGGAGTACAAGACTTGAGAGGATATATAAGCACACATCGTCCAATTAGCCCTCATCCAGCCCCCATCCCATTCCCTCCCCCTCCCTCAATCCCATGCTTGTTTGGTGATTAACTTTGATACATTTGTTTATGTACCTCCTGCTTTTTAAAGAGGCTCCGTCCTCCCCTATTCCATACCCTCTGATTGGTCACCTTAATTGCTTCACTATAGAGCCCTTTCTATAGCTCGACCTCTTCCTGTTGCCCGTTTCCTCCTAGTTATTGCTGATTAGGGGAAGCATCTGGTTTTAATTTTCTGCGCTATTTCTCTGTGCATGCCGTGTTGCAAATACCGATCCCACTCTTGACGGCCCCAGTAGTGGCCTGGCTACCCAGTGGACTGATCCAGACCTCGCTGGCTCAAGCAGTGGCCTTGCCTCACAGAAGGCCCTGGTTCTGGCCTTGCTGGCCCCAACACTGGCCTAACCCCTCAGCTGGCTCCGATCCCGGCCTCGGAAGCCCCAGCACCGGCCTTCCTCATGGCAGGCTCCGATGTTAGCCGATGGCTCCGGCATCAGCCTAACCCCTCGGCAGGCTCCGATCCCGGCCTCAGAGGCCCCAGCACTGGCTTTGCCTCACGGCAGGCTCCGATCCCGGCCTCGCTGGCCCCAGCACTGGCTTAACCCCTCGGCAGGCTCAGATCCCGGCCTCAGAGGCCTCAATAGCAGCCTTGCCTCACAGAAGGCTCCGATGCTGGCCAGTGGCCCCGGCACTGGCCTAACCCCTCAGCAGGCTCTGATCCCGGCCTTGGAGGCCCCAGCACTGGCCTTGCCTCGCGGCAGGCTCCGATCCCTGCCTTGCTGTTGGGTTTTTTTTTGTTGTTTTGTTTTTTGAACTAGGGACTGAACCCAGGGCATTCTACACCCCAGGTCTTTTTGTTTTTTATTGTGAAAGAGGGTCTTACTTGGTTGCTGAGGCTGGCCTCAAGCCTGCAATCCTCTGCTCTAAGCCTCCCACGTACTGGGATTACAGGCATGTGGCACCGGCCCAACTCACCTTAGTGTTTTAAGACCCATCAATTATGTTGAGTGGGGCACCCTCCCTGCTGCCCCCTCCAACCAGAAGGACTCCTTGGATGGATACAGCACTCTGCCCTGTCAGGGGTGTCTGCTCCGTGGACCCCTGGAGCCAGGGGCGTGTCCCCCTCGGCTCCTTCAGCAGGCGGTAAGCCATAATCGTGGCCTTCGGTGTCCGGAGCCCGTAAGGTTTCCAGCGGACCTGGGTGCACGCTACGACCTTGCCCAGTGAAGGGAGTGTTGTCTTAGGACAGAGGACGTAGGAGCTTTTGTCTGAATGGCTGTGGCTGGCCTCATACCCCACTGGTGGAAGTGCGCCTTGGGATAGTCATGCAGCCCTGGCAGCCGGCATGCTAGAACCCAGAAAGGACGCCGTCGGGCGTGAAGGAGTGTCTGTCCTTCAGAGAGCGCTTGCTAGCCGCAGATCCAAGCCAACAGGGTGCATACCTGTGGCACAGCTGCTGGTCCTGGGGCAGTGAGACTAGGTGCCGCACTGTGTAGCTGGCTGGCGAGAGCGAGGGAGACCTTCCACTTCTCCACACGCCCCGTGCGGAGGCCAGTTCAAGCCCAGAGGAGATGAGAATGCTTCCCGGGGCCCTCGGGTGTGACGGTGAGGACAGTGAGCAGGTCTGTGCGTGGAGAGTGTGCACATGAGCTTGAGGGTGTGGTGTGTGCCCTCTTCGCCGCAGGAGTCCGCCCAGCCATCCTCGCCCAGGCCTCACAAGTGGGACACGGTGACAGACGACCTCACAGTGGGGCCACCCTGCCTGCCGCTGAGACCCCACGTCCAGGCCCTGGCGCCCACAGTCCCTCATTTGTAAAAGGAGGCTTTACCCGGGTCATAACCGCCTTCAAAGGGCGGCTCTAGGGTGCGTGCGGTGGCGTGCAGGCCAGCGCCCGCGTGGCTCAGTGCTCAGTACACACCCCTCTCCCCAGGCCCGCCACGGCCTGGCAGCCGCCATCTACCAAGGACCAGGCTGAGCGCCATAAGGTCACCACAGGCCTCAGAGCGTCCTGGGAAGGTTCTGTGGGGTCTGAGCACGCAGAGACGGTCAGCGGCTCCTCGGCCACACGGCGGGGCTGCAGCTGGGAAGGGCTCTCTGACGCGGCTTCTGTTTGCTCTCTCCCCTGGTGCTGGTCCAGTAAGTCAGGACTATCGTCAGTTCTTGAAAGGTTTGTAGGGTTGGAGGTGGAGATCAATCCAGTGGTTCACGGAACTCTTTTTTCAACTAAGAAAAAGAGAAAAGGATTCGTGCCCAAACAATGACTGGCTTGCAGGAGGGTGACGAGATGGTGCTCCAGCTGGTGCGGGGAGGCCGGCCGGCCGGCTGGCAGGTGCTGTGCGGGCTCCACCTGGGCCACGCGGAGGAGCAGGCCGGCAGCCCGAGCCGGCCCCCTGCCCGCTGCCTTTGCGTCTCCAAGATGGGCCTCCATCAAGCAGGAGTCAAGGGCAGCGCCGCCTCTTCAGGTGAAGAAAGGAGGGAGCGGGAGGCGAGCTGGGGCAGCTGATAAACTCCTTCCTCCTGCTGTGATACTAAAGTTGCTCAGATAAAAGCAACCTCTTGGATTTACATTTTGATTCTGTTGCTGCTTTCAGAGTGGGGCTGCCCCACTTCAGATGAAATGTACCCTCTTCTCTAAATATGTAGTGATCTAGCGTGGATTTAATGAAGGTCTGCTGGCGCTCTTTTGAGAATGGCAACAATGATAGTCATTTTCGGTGTCGGATCCCTGCTTTGCAAGGGAAGGAGGAGGGGGAGGAAGCGGCTTCGGGCTAATAGAGTGTGCCATCCGTGCCAGACAGATGGGTCATGAATACTGTCTAGACGCTCTCTGCCGGAGCGAAGCCCTGGTCTCTGAGGACACGCAGCGAGAGCAGCCGGCTTAAGTAACTGGGGAAAGTCGGGCCAGCTCTCCCGTAATCAGAGAGAAATCAACGCCCTCCTGCTTCCTGGGGGAGGCCGCTGGCGGGGCGGCGGGGCGCGAGGAGGAAGGGTTGAGGCTTCTCATCCTTTTAGTGCGAACTGGAGGATTCGGAGGCATAGAGAGGGCCCGGGACTGCCTTGCCGGTTTCAGCCCCGCCCCGCCCTCCGCAGGAGGCAGAAGCTGCTGTCAGGCCGGCCCAGCGGCCCAGGAGGAGCGGCTGGTGCGCTTGAGCAGGGGGAAGCCGGAGCCGGTCGTGGCACCCTGCCTGTCCGCGGGGCCTGGCTGGGCATGGCTGGGCACCGTCTAGGGTTAGCCATTCATCTGGCGCAGTGGGCACACGCCCTTTCTCTGCTCTTATGAATGTCTGAGGAGGTTCCAAAGCTGCAGCCACGGGGGCAGCTCTGTGGAGCTGCGGGAAATGAAGCAACACCCCGCAAGCACCCCCTGGCTGTGCCGAAGTACCCGGTGACCACCACGGCTCCCAGTACTCCCCAGGCGCCAGGGATGGCGCTCAGGACGCAGGGGTAAGCTCCCCTGTGAGGCCCCTCCCTGCAAAGGTGGACGTGTGGTGCTCATGGGAAGGGAACGTTGCTGTCAGGTGGAAATCTGAGCAGAGCAGGGGGTGAGACGCCCGCCGTGGGCAGCGTGCGCCTGGCTCAGCTGCTGCCACAGGTAGGCTGGCAGACGCGTCCTCATCAGGTCGGTGCTCAGGAGTCGCATTTGCCGCCCCAATTAGCCAGGCCGGGCGCGGTGGTGAGCCGAGCCGTACCTGCAATCCCAGGACCTGGGAGGCTGCGACAGGAGGGTCACAGGTTCACCGCCAGCCTCAGCAACCTAGCGAGACCCTCTGTGGCAAAACACACAATTTCAAAATAAAGGAGGGGAGGGCTAGGGATATAGCTTGGAAGTAAAACACCCCTGGCTTCAAATCTCCAGTATCAAAAATGAATGAGTGAATAAATAAATAAATTTAAGCGAGAGCTAGGGGTGTAGCTCAGAGGTAGAGTGCCCTAGGTTCAACCCCCAGTACCATACGCACGCATGCACACACACACACACACACACACACACACACACACACACACCACATACACATACACAAAACTTACCCAAGGCTGCACAGCGGAACTCGGAAGACACTATCTCTGAGTAACTAAGGAAGGAGGCTGGAGGGCGAAGCCGTCGTGGACGGGGCGCCCGTGATCAGGGTGCGAAGCCATCGTGGACAGAGCGCCTGTGATCAGGGCGGGAGGCTGGGGCGGCGGTGGTGGCTAAGATCAGGGCGGCAGCCCTTCTGGTTTTATCTCCATGCATAGGCTTTTAATAGGGGAAACCCAGAAACCTACATTTGAAATCGTCTTTAGAATGAAACCGTCGAGAATGCCAACAATAAACAGGGCTGATCGCATCTGTAATCCTGGTGCTGAGGAGGCTGAGTCAGGAGGGGAGTGGGTTCAAGGCCAGCTTCAGCGACTTAGTGAGTCCCTGTTTCAAAAAAAAAAAAAAAAAAGTAGGAACTGAGCAATACATGCCTGTAATCCCAGCGGGAGACTAAGACAGGAGGAACGTCCTCAGAAAGCGGGCTGCCCTTCCAGGGTGGCGGACTCTGACAGCCGGTACGCACGGAAGGGCACCGTGCTCACGCGGAGAAGTGTTAGTCACCAGGATCGAACACAGCCACGTGATTGCAGTGAGTTAGAGTGTACCCGCTCTGTGGTTAGTGCCTACCTAGGTGGTGTCTCTAAGCACCAGAAGGAGGTTCTCAGTTATCGTACACACGTGTAAAGAGTTCCGGTATGCCAAATGTAAAGTGGTGGTTAAGCCCGGCGCAGTGGACCCAGGATCCCAGTGCTGGGGAGGCTGAGACAGGAGGATAGCAGGTTCAAGGTCAGCCTCAGAAACTTAGTGAGATCCCGTTTCAAAATGAAGAATAACGTAGGGCTGAAGGTGTAGCTCAGAGACAGAATGCCCCTGGGCTCAGTCCCCAGTACTGCAAAGGGGCAGTCGTCACATTAAATTGCAAGTAACGTGGGTTTTGAATCTCTGCCTTGCAGTGTGGGTCCTGCATCTCCCTCCTGGTCAGAGGAGGAGTGCCGCCACTCTCTTAGCTTCCCTAGGTCTTACTGGCCCCAGCGCCCCGCCCTTGCCTGCGTCCCTGCAGCGGTCAGCCGGCTGGAGCGCGGGCTGCGGCTGCTCCAGGCTGGTGCTGTCTGTCCACGCTGAAGCGCGGCTGTCCCTGCAGGGAGCCTGATAGCAGCTTAGCCTCGCGGAGGTTCTGGGACGGGGAGGCGCTGCGTCCCCACGGCAGACACCACTTTCGAGGTTTGTGCTGTTTGGGACCTCCTGTGCTCAGCAGTGTTGGCAGCACTGTGACGAAGTGCCTGAGGCCGACAACTGAGAGCAGGAGAAGTCCGTTTGACTTGTGGTCTTGGAGGTAAGGTCCACGGTCAGCTGACCCTAAGGCCGACACTGCGGCGGGGGCTGCAGTAGAGGAGAGGCGCTCTCCCACCACGAAGCCAGAGGCCATGGGGAGCGAGGGGGCGACCCCAGGCCATGCCTCCAGGGCCCGCCTCCTACCCACGCCTGCCTAGGTGACCACGGCAGATCTAGTCCAAGAATGACTGGCCCGCTGGTGATGAGCGGAGACCAGAGCCCTGTTCAGTCCCCCTCTGAACACTGTTGCCTTGGGCATCCAGGACCCAGCTGCGACACCACAGCCCGCTGTGGGCTGCCCACGGCCCTGCACGCGGCTGCCCCTGGAGCGCCCCGCTCAGCGGTACCTTGTGCTGGGGCCCGGGCGGTAGTAGGCAGATTTCCGGCTTTCTTAATGGTGACCGTTGTAGACCTTTCCTTCTCTGTTGAAGACGGTGCCCATGGCCAGTCCCACCTGGACCTCCAGAGCCGCCCAGTGCTAAATTAGTGTCTTAAGCCACGATGCGTGGTGATTCCTTATAGAAGCAATAGGGAACGGAGACAGTTTGCTGCGTATAAAGACAACCTTTACAGTAAACACACGGCCCCGGCCCTGAGACTGGCTCGGCACACGTTCTCTGGTTCTGTCCATTTCTGTCGCCACATTCTCTGTCTCCATCCAGCTGCTGACAGACGCCTTGGCGGGTCCCATAGCTTGGCCAGTGTGGATTGCTCCCGTGAACACGAGTGTCCACGTGCCACCCCGGCGCTCTGCTGAGGAGGGAGGCAGCCGGGTCCTGTGGTGGTCCATTCCCAGGCTGCTGAGGAACCCATACTCCTCTCCATGGTGGTTTTACGTAGAAGCCAGAGAAAGAATGGGAGACAAGGCAGGTCAATAAGCAAAGAGAGAACTCAGCAGAGGACTGAAAGGTGGCTGGGGAGGAAGGCGGGGAGGGGGCAGGATAGAGGAAATAATAATATGTCCGAATCTGCAAGCGTCCCTCCCAGCCCCCCACATTCGGGAGGAGGGGAGCAGGTGGGTGCGGAGGGAGATGGATGCCGGCGTCGCCACGTGGCGGACGTCACTCTCCACGTGACCGCGTGGGGCTGGAGTGCTCGTCAGCGGCCTCTCAGAGGCCCTGCTGCAGAGGAGCGCGGAGGTGACGGCATGCTGGAGCTGAGTGTGTCAGAACGGTAGGTAGGGGCATCGTTTTCCTAAACCGATAGTTTTAGAGCAGCCTGTTAGTGGATCCGTACCACGTGACCAGCGCCATACGTGCCCCCTTACTTCTTTTAAAATTTTCTTGGTGCTGAGTAAAAAAGAAAGTAATGAGTGTGTCTTCAGAGGAGGGCGCGGTGTCGAGAGCGCACGGAGGAGGCGCAGGGGTGAGAGCGGCTCCAGCAGAGCACAGAACCCTTTCTAGTCAAAGACAGTACTGTGCTTAATTATTGGAAAGGCGTATACACATATATTACGAACTGTATACACACCAAATTATAAACGTTCCCAAAGGATGTGGCAAAGCAAAATCGCCCTCACTCTTCTTCCTGGCCCCGAGGAGACCTGCCTCCGCCTCCCGCGGAGCAGCCTCCCTCCCTCCCCCGAGCCGCAGGGTCTGAATGTGCCTGGGCCGCCGTGGAGGAGGTGGGCCGCTGGGGACGTGGCCTCGACTGTGTCGGTGTCTGTCTGGCGGTCTGCCTGGTCTGTCCTCTGTCCCGTGCCTCCTGGCAGTCCTGGTGTGCACGGCTTTCTTTGGCACCCTGGCAGCACGATGTTCCTGCCTGGGAGCCGGCCCGCCCCGGACCGAACCTCAGAGCCCGCGAGCCCAAACAAGCTTTTCCTTCCCAAGTTCTTGGCAGGCAGGTGTTTGGTCCCAGCAATGAAAATGCAGAAGGAAACACGAGCGGCTGACCCCACACACCGTCCACTGGGCGGGCTGCTCTGGCCGTCTTACAGTATTTGGGAGCAGAAGCCGCTCACAGAGGATGCTTTGTGAACGCGGTCAAGTGCCAAGGGTGTGTGTTCACGAACGCCGGTCTACTCTCGTCAGAAGCAACAGCATTCTCTGCTAGGTGCCGGAGAGTCTGGACAGAGGCCTTGAGGAACACCTGGATTTTTTTTGAGGGGGAGCCGCTGGGAATTGAACCCAGGCACATTCTACCTCCAACCTACACCCCCTTCCCTTCTATGTTTCATTTTGAAACAGGGTCTTGCTAGGTTGCCAAGAGTCTCACTAAGTTGCTGAGGCTGTCCTTGAACCTGCGATCCTCCTAAGTCTCCCAAGTACCTGGCTATACATGGGGTCTTGAGAGCTGCAGGGGACACCAACCAAGAGTAGGGGACATTTTAAACAGAAGAAGACCAAGGATGACTCGGAGGACGGTGGCAGATGAGAAACATCTGATGGGAGGAGAGGAGAGGCCGCCGGGAAGTCGCCGGGGTTGGCGTTTGCTTAGGTGACTGCGGTCGAGCTTCCTTCTGTAGGGAACACAGAAAGTCTGAGGGAGAGTGGCCTGGCACCGCCCCCCACGAGAGTGACCCCAGGAGAGCGGCGGACAGCATCGTGAAACCCTCACTGTTTCAAAGAAAGTAGACGGCGTCGTCAGCTGTGGTCACACAGGGTCCAGGGATACTGCGGTGGGGGCGGAGGTGAGGTCGGTTTCCGCAGGACGGGGACAGTTAGACCAGGCACGGAGTCAGGACGTCTCCTGCACTGTGCAGCTGCGGGGCCGGAGCTGGGACACGCTCAGGTGCCAAGCCTGATCAAAGGGAGACAGTGACCGAGGCTCCGGTGGTACAGTCGGGGCGGCGGTGCTGGTTTTCTGGTTAAGATACCAAGTTTGGTGTAAGATAATTTTTATTTTGTATTGGAGGTCAAACCCAGAACATTCTACCCCCGAACTTTATTTATTTTTTAAACATTCTACCTCCTGAGCCTTTTTTTTTCTCTTTATTGTGTGACAGTTTCTTTTTTTTTAAAATTTATTTTTTATTGGTGCAATGTATTCATACATCATAGTGGTATAAAGAAAATACTTTTGTAGACATACATGCACATCTCGCCCAGTTATCCCCTACCACGATCCCCACCCCATTCCCTCCCCATCCCTCCTTCCCACGCTTGGCTTACTGGTTGACATCTAGTATTATAGCAATTTATACAATATTAACATTGATAATCTCACATAACAGTTTCATTTGTCTGGTACCAAACTTTTGATGACTTAAAGATAACATTTCAATATTTCTTTTTGCTTTCTTTCTTACCAGAGAATATTTTTTTCTTTTTTTTTTTAGGTGAAACTATCATACATTTATTTATTTATTTTTCAGAAAAAATCTATCATGATATGGAATATGGACTCTAGATACCCAAAACAGTCTCAAAGAAGAACAAAGCTAGAAGATGTAAATTTTCTGATTTCAAACCATATAAAGCTACAATAATTGAAACAGTGTAGTACTGTTCTAAAGGCAGATATATAAACCGTTGGAGCTAAATAAAAGCCTAGAGATAAATTCTTCCATACATTGTCAAGTTATTTTTGACAAGGTTTCCATGAACTTTTGGTGGAGGAATTTTTTTTTTTTTTTTGAGACAAGGTCTCTCTAAGTAAGTTGCTGAGGCTAGCAATGAACCTGCAATCCTCCTGTCTCAGCCTCCCAAATGCTGGGATTGCCAGCGTGTGCCATCACGCCTGGCTCTGACAGGCGTTCTTTATTGCTGAGTAAGGAGCCACCGCGCCATCTGGGCCGTCTCCGAGGCCTGCACGCACCCTGCGCCGGGGAGCGGCGGCTGTGGTGTGGAGCTGCTTGAATACAGCCTCTTCCCACCCTCACAACCAGCCCCGTCTCCGTGGGAAACCGCAGCTGAGAAAGATGCAGAATAAGAGAAACGGACCCAAGATTTCTTTTTTTTTTTAAATGTGTTTCCTGTTCTCTGGCATAATTTCTGCATTTATGGATAGTACTTTCTCAGCGTTTCATGAAAATCTCTGCCTCTTATATTTGGGAAAAAAACAGAAGCTATTTTAAATGATAAAGAAAAGCTTTAATCTAGTCCAAGAAACTGGGAGAAATAGACTTCTTTTCTTGCTTTCAGCCTCATTTCTCTACCTAATGGTAAATATGGCTGTTTTCCCCGATGTCGAGTGTGTTCTTTGGAGAAAATGAATGAACCATTTACTGGTTAACAAAAAGACAAGCGCCTCGAGTACAAACGGAGCCTTGGAGATCTCTCAGTTCGAAGGACGGATCTTTGCGTAAACACAACTGTGTCTCCATATTGCTGGGAACACGCCGTCTATCTGTTTGGCCACATTTGCTATTTCGGTTTTTAAAAAGGGACCCTTGGCTGATCGCTCAGCAGAGGCTCTGGGCACAGCAGCAATGTCGCCTTAAACTGTGCTGGTGAGCAGAGAATCGTAATTTTCTATAGGAATCCATCTAATCTGATAAAAACTCGGGCAGCGTGCATTTCCACTTTCTCACATTTCTCTGAGCTCGCGCCAGCCAGGCATCTCCTTTCAGTGTTTTGGTTTTTCTTACAAAGTGTCTGGTCATGCCTAATGCCTTCCAGGCTCAAGAGCCTCACACCGAGGCGTCTGGTGGCTTTTTAAAGGAAGGGTGACGTAGCATTGGCACCGTCAGCAGTGCGCCTGGACAGAACGCCGTCGCGCTCAGAGGAGCTCACAGCAGCCGGCGTGGAGTGACATGGCCGAGGTGGGGCTCCTGACACCTTCCTCCCTCGGCACCGCTCCAACCCCCAGGCTTGAGAACAGAACTGGATGAGCGAATTCATGGCTCGACAGCTGAGCAGAAAACCAGTCTGAATCCATGTTCACAGGCATCCACCCCTCCTGTGGCATGCTAACCGGCTGGCCGGAGCACAGGGCGAGGAGCACAGCTTCCGGCTGCTCACACCACACTTCCTGCTGCTCATACCGTGCTTCCTGTGCTCACGCCACACTTCCTGCTGCTCACACTGCGCTTCCTGTGCTCACACCACACTTCCTATGCTCATGCTACACTTCCTGTGCTCACGCCACACTTCCTGCTGCTCACACCGTGCTTCCTGTGCTCATGCCACACTTCCTGCTGCTCACACTGCGCTTCCTGTGCTCACACCACACTTCCTACGCTCATGCTACACTTCCTGTGCTCACGCCACACTTCCTGCTGTTCACACCACACTTCCTGTGCTCACACCACACTTCCTGCTGCTCATACTGTGCTTCCTGTGCTCACACCACACTTCCTGCTGCTCACGTCACACTTCCTGCTGCTCATACTGCGCTTCCTGTGCTCACGTCACACTTCCTGCTGCTCCCACTGCACTTCCTGTGCTCACACCACACTTCCTGCTGCTCATACCACGCTTCCTGTGCTCACGTCACACTTCCTGTTGCTCACACCGCACTTCCTGTGCTCACACCACACTTCCTGCTGCTCACGTCACACTTCCTGCTGCTCATACTGCACTTCCTGCTGCTCACATCACACTTCCTGCTGCTCACACTGCGCTTCCTGTGCTCACGTCACACTTCCTGCTGCTCATACTGCGCTTCCTGCTGCTCACACCATACTTCCTGCTGCTCACGCCACACTTCCTGCTGCTCACACCACGCTTCCTGTGCTCACGCCACACTTCCTGCTGCTCACACTGCGCTTCCTATGCTCATGCCACACTTCCTGATGCTCACACCACACGTCCTGCTGCTCATACCGCGCTTCCTGTGCTCACACCACACTTCCTGCTGCTCACACTGTGCTTCCTGTGCTCACGCCACACTTCCTGCTGCTCACACCACGCTTCCTGTGCTCACGTCACACTTCCTGTTGCTCACACCGTACTTCCTGTGCTCACACCACACTTCCTGCTGCTCATGTCACACTTCCTGCTGCTCATACCGCGCTTCCTGCTGCTCACATCACACTTCCTGCTGCTCACACTGCACTTCCTGTGCTCACGTCACACTTCCTGCTGCTCATACCGTGCTTCCTGCTGCTCACACCATACTTCCTGCTGCTCATGTCACACTTCCTGCTGCTCACACCACGCTTCCTGTGCTCACGCCACACTTCCTGCTGCTCACACTGCGCTTCCTGTGCTCATGCCACACTTCCTGCTGCTCATACCACACTTCCTGCTGCTCACACCACACGTCCTGCTGCTCATACCGCGCTTCCTGTGCTCACACCACATTTCCTGCTGCTCACACTGTGCTTCCTGCTGCTCACGCCACACTTCCTGCTGCTCACACCGCACTTCCTGTGGCTCACATTCCATTTCTTGCTGCTCAGACTGCCTGTGGCTTGCGCCCACTTCCTATTTCTCGCACCATGCCTCCTGTTGCTTGCACTGCACTTCCTGTTGTCCACACTGCACTTCCCGTTGCTCAAGCAGTACTTCCTGTTCCTCACACCGCGCTTCCTCTTCTTCACACTGTACTTCCTGTTGCTTGCAGCACACTTCCTGTTGCTCACACCGTGCTTCCTGTTGCTGCCCTGAGAGGAGGGCAGGCATAGGACTGGAGCTGAAGAAACTGCTCAGCCCAAGATGGCAGCCTCTTTGTACAAAGTTAAACGCTATTTTCTCCAGGAATCTCCCTACTAAAATCTACACAGCCATCAATAAATGTATTGCTGTTTTGTAATTTAAATTAGGTGATGTTTAACCTGCATTATATCTGGTTTTTAAAAACCAGAATATGAGCCGGGCGTGGCGGCGCACGCTTGTCATCCCAGCATTCGGGAGGCTGAGACTGGAGGATCGCGGCTCGCGGACAGCCTCAGCTACTCAGGGAGGCCCTCTGCAACTCAGTGAGACCCTGTTTCAAAATTAAGAATAAAAAATTGGGCAGGGGGTGTAGCTCAGAGGTCAAATGCCTCTAGGTAGGTTCCATCCCCAGACCCACACACACACACACACAAATCCAGAATATAGCCGGGCGTGGTGGCACACACTTGTAATCCCTGCGCTTGGTAGGGGGAGACAGGAGGATCGCGCAGGTTTGAAGCCAGCTGTGCTGGCTTAAGAGACCCTGTTTCCAAATAAAAATATAAAATAGGTCTGGGAGTGTAGCCTGGAGGTAGAACGGTTTCCAGGAACCCCAGTACCACCAAACCAAACCAAACCAAACAAAACAAAAACAGAATATAGCTGGGTGTGACAGTGCAAACCTATAATCCTAGTACTTGGGAAGCTTGAGACAGGAGGATCGCAGGTTCAAGGACAGCCTCAGCAACTTAGCTAGACCCTGTTTCAAAAATAATAATAATAAATAGCTGAGAGTAGAATCCCCTTAGTTCAATCTCCAGTTTTAAAAAAAATCTGAAAAAAATATACTTATCTTCTGTTGGTATACTGTAATGACACATCACAGTGTGGTTCCAGCAATACGTTAATGTTGCGTGCACCCCGTGATGTGTTCCCCTGCCTCCCGCACCTCCCTCTGAGCACATTAGACTGGTAGTGACACCCTCACACGTGAGCGTGGCACCCTCTGAACTCTCCTCACCCCGTTCTCCTCCCTCCGTCTTCCCTCCCCAGCGCTCCCCCTGTTCTCTGGCCTCTCTCCTCACAGACGTCCTTGTCTCCAGCTGTTCCCTCTCCGGCTCCCACACATGAGAGGAAACACAGCCCTTGGCTTCCTGAGACTGGCTGCTCTCACTTAGCATAATTTCCTGTAGTTTCATCCGTTTTCCTGCAAATGACATACGTTAATGTTTCTTTGGGGCTGAGTAAACTCCGTCGTTTGCACACACCACATTTTCTTTATTCATTCATATTTTGAGAGATACTGAGGCTGGTTCCATAATTTAGCTATTGTGAATTGTGCTCCTATGAATACAGACGTGCGTGCACCACTGTAGTGTTCCGGCTGCTTCTTTTGGCAAGGTGCCGAGAGCTGGTGCTCCTAGGGTGATCCCGTCCCTCGTCCTCTGAGGACGCTCCGTGCTCATCTCCACGGGGAGCACACTTATTTATAATCCCACCAGTGGGCTCAACATGATTACTCCTCCAGTATATTTTCTCCTGATTCCGGTGACTTGGGGAGGCCGCACTCAGCGGCTGCTCGTGTGGTAGGGTCGGGTTATTAAACAGCTTGCCCTCTCATTCTCATTCTGCGCTTTTATTTATTCTAAAGGTCAGCTGAATACCTTCAAATTCTGTTAGTAAGTTGGAGTCAGAAATGAGAAGACAGCTTAACCTTTTATAAATTCTTACAGCATCCTACAGTATCAGAAAATTAGCCTCTGGGAGTTCTGGATAAATGCGCAGGTCTGAATGTCCAGCTAGCAATGAATCGAGGAGTTAACAATGGCGACGGGCGGGCGCGGCGGCCTTGGGCTCTGGAGCACTGCTCGGGCATCACAGATGCCCGCAGCCTGCCTCGCCGGGGGTCTATGGCAATATTCGGTCCAATTTACGTCGTTGGCGTGTAATATTGGCATCAGGTCCTGTCTGTTAGGGAGAAGACGCAGAGACAAAAGGAAATGGGATTTCCAGTGTGGCAGAGGGTAACTGGGGCAGACGCGGGGTCTGTGCGGGCAGCTGTGCCCTCTCTCCTGCCCTGTTTCTAAAGTAGTGCAGAGTTACGCCTGACGGAAGCCAGCGTGCAGGTTGGGTCTATCGAGACCTTCCGCTCCTGTTCCCTCTCTCCCTCCTCCCTCCCTCATCACTGACCACCAATTACCTTACAGAAGTCACCCGCGCTGCTTAGTGGTCCCGCCCTCTCAGTACGCTATTTGGGGAGGGCAGAGATGGCTGAGTCTGGCTCACTAGTCTCCCATAAGACCTAGACAACGGCCGGCAGCAAAACAAGTGTCTGTTGAATGGAATCATCAGCTGATCTAATTTCCCAGCGCCATTGGTGGAAGGAGCTACCTTTTCTCAAGCATGTTTTTGGCACCTTCATTCAAAGACAGCTGGCTCTGTCTCTTCCTAATGCACGGGTCTGTGTCTGTTTTCGTGACCCAGCCATGCAGTTTCCACTAGTACAACTCTGCAGTATCATTCAAAGTCAGGTACTGCGATGCTTCCTGCATGGCTCTTACCGCGCAAGATTGCTGTGGCTGCTCTGGGTCTTCCATTTCCATATGAATTTTAGGACCAGGTTTTCCAGTTCTGTGAAGAATTACATGGATATTTTAACAGAGATTGCATTGATCGAATCTGTGGGTTGCTTTTGGAAATATGATCATTTTGACAATATTTGTTCTGCCTATGCAGGAATATGGGAGAGCGTTTTACCTTTGAGGGTCTTTTTAAATTTTTTCTCCACTGTTCCATAATTTTCTTTGTATTGGTCTTTTATCTCCTTGGTTAGACTTATTCCCAAGTTTCTTTTTGTTTGGTTGGGTTTTTTAGGCTATTATGAATGGAATGGTCTTTCTAACTAATCTTAAAATTGGTGTTCATAGAATAGTTTTGATATAGCAGAATATATTTTGCAGTTTGTCTTTTTTTTAAAGATAATTGATTATGGTTCAACATACACATCAAAATAATACACTACGCTAATAGATTGGAGGGAGGAAATCCACCTGATCATCTCAATAAACACCAAAAAGTCATTTGACAAGAACTCGCATCCTTTCATGATAGAAAGACTAGCTTTCTTATAAGACCAGGTAGAGAATGAAACTACAGGAATATCTTAGTCTGTCCTGGATAGTATAGCAGGATGCCATAGACTGGACGGCTGACAAACCGCAGGAATCGTCAGCTTCATGGTCCTGGAAGCCGGGAAGTCCAAGATGCAGTTAGTTGTCGTCAGTGAGGGCCCAGTTCCGGGCTCATTAGACAGTGATTCTTACTGTACTGAAAGAGTCCATTCTTCTGGGTCTACAGAGGGTGAGGTGGGGGTAGCCGGGCCACAGCTGTCTGAGGGCAGCACTGTCTTCTGCCCTGGCATCTTTATTTATGAATTGTGGACAGGGGTACTGGGAATTGGACCCAGGACTGTTCTACTCTGAGCTACACCCCCAGCCCTTTAATTTTTTATTTTGAAACAGGATCTCACTAAATTGCTGACGCTGACCTCAAACCTGCCATCCTCCTGTGTCAGCCTCCCTAGTTCTGGGATTGCAGGCGGGAGCCATGGCACCCCGCTCCCGGCCGCTTTTGAAGAACTGCTTTCCGAAGGCCCAGTAGCCACACCCGGCCAGGTCCTCTTAGGTCCTGGTGCCCTGGAGCTCACTGAAACCCGGAAGGGAGACAGCACTGGCCGCCTTGTTCCCATCTTGGCACCTGAGGATGGCCAGCCGGCCAGGCAGATAAAAGAAATCATTTAGCCTTGGGTTTCAGATGAAGGGCCTGGGCTTCAGGAAATGTTCTGGCCAAACAGTGAAGCTTCTGTTCTGTGCTGCCAGCTGCTCGGGTGGGAACAAAGGAGTGGCCGGGAGCAGTGTGCAGGAGGCGCGCCCGGCCAATCGCCAGGCTGGGGGCTGCGGGCGGCCTCCGCTGCAGGAGCCCGATGGGCTCCTCGGGGCTGCCCCGTCCCCTCCCGCCGCGCCCACTGCTGCTTTCTTAATTGGCGTCTTCTTGGCCTTCAAGTTGACAGAGGATTATGGACAGACAGTTAAGGGTCAGGTGCAATAAAATGGTTTTATTTATGAATCACATGGGGCCCTGGCGGACACTGCCGCTTTATTTTATCCCCCAAATGTTGCATCTCTGTTTCAAATGGACGAAGGCGGACGGCTCTGATCGCTCACAGCAGCGTGTGCGCCAAGGGTCTCCTCTTTGTGGACCGGGAGAAGGCCGTGGGCGTGTGTCTGTCCGCCTGGATTCACCAACTTTCAACCTGGTGCCAACTTTTAATCTGCTCACAGCCTCAGCAGGCCATCGGCATTCTCTGACAGTTTATGTTTGTAGGAGTCAACACTAAGCTTCTCAACTGAAATGAAAATACTTTATGGGATATGGTGACTCCCGCTCCTATCCCAGCACACTGGAAGGGTTTAAACACTTGAAGGCAGAAGAAACTGAATTATAGCTTCCATGACAAACATGAGGCGAGTTGTTTGCTATAAAACAGAGCCATTCAAAATGTGTCTTTTAGCTGGGCGCGGTGGTGCAACACTTGTAACCCCAGCATTTGGGAGGCTGAGACAGGAGGATTGCGGTTCACAGACAGCCTCAGCTACTTAGTGAGGCCCCTTCGCAACTCAGTAAGAGCCTGTTTCAAAATAAAGAATAAAATATAGGGCTGGGGGTGGAGCTTGGCGGTAGAATGCCCCTGCATTCCATCCCCAGTACTGCAAAGTATTTTCTTGCCCAGACTAAAATCCTACAAGGGAAAAGAAAACTATTCTGCCTGGACTTTTACAATGTGGTTGTTTATCATCATGCCAGACAAAACGTCACAGTCCTCCCATAATCGAGGATAAGAGCCGGTCAGGAGACGAGGCAGAGGCCGCGATTTCTATGTTTGTGGTAATCCCCACAAACCACTGTGTCATTATAAACCCGAATTAAAACCACACGGTCGAGAATGCCACACTTACACGCTTATTTGTGCCAACAGATCTCGGGGCGCCAGCCGCAAGTCCAGTACCTCAGAGGATACTGATGGGCCTCCAGGAGGCGGGAGGCAGCGGGAGACCTGTTCATAGGTCTTAAAGACGTTGTTTTTAGTACTTTAACAGAACATAAGAAATGTGCGTGTGTTCAGGAAACGCAGTAAGATGGAGTAATGTGTTCAGATGTATAGTGTCCAATTCGTTAGTAATTTCCACTCCGACTGTGGCCTGGTTCATGACGAGCATTCTCTAGCCTGAATAAAGTGTAGGCTGCTGCTTGACTCTTGGGGATTTTATTTGGTGTTTTATTTATTTATTTATTTATTTGTATTGGGGATTGAACTCAGGGGCATTCTCTCAGAGAGCTACATCCCCATCCCTTTTTGGTTTTTATTTTAAAGCCGAGTCACTGAAGCTGGTCTCAAACCAGTACTACTCGTGTCTCAGCCTCCCACGTCCTGGGATCACGGGCCTGGGCCAGCATCCCTGACGGTTCTTTGAGTTACAGCGGCAGAGCCCATGGCGTCTGCAGAGGGGCGGCTACTAAACGTTTTAAACACTTCTCGGTTTTTAACATGTTTCCACATCAACTTGCCAAGGCCTTATGAGAAGCCGTGAGTGGGCTTCGTGTCACACACAACACATTTGGGGAACCTTCATTTTCTTGCATGGCAAAGAAGGAAGAAAGAAGGTGGCCTCTGAGAACCAGAGCCGCGCTGAGAATGAGCATGTCGTCGGCGGGAGGATGGGGCGGCGCATGGGCCGGCGGGGGAGGAAGGCCTGAGGCCCTCCTCAGGCAGTGGACGCCTCCTCGGCCTCAGCCGCCACATCTCCAGAGCCGCGCCTCCCCAGTCCCAGACACTGCGGTTTCTACTTAAAAGCACGTATTTGTGTGGACATGTTGTTCAAGACATGAAATTTGGAAATGTTGGAAATAACTTAAAATTCTGTGTTGTTTTTTTTGGAGTGTGGGTTGAGCTTTAAAAGACAATATTTAGCCGGGTGTGGTGGCGTACGCTTGTAATCCCAGCATTCGGGAGGCTGAGACACGAGGATCACGGTTCGCAGATGGCCTCAGCTCCTTGGTGAGGCCCTCTGCAACTCAGTGAGACCCTGTTTCAAAATAAAAAATAAAAAAATAGGGCAGGAGGTGTCACTCGGAGGTGGAATGCCCCTGGGCTCCATCCCCAGTACTACACACACACACACACACAAAGAATATTTAACGCTCGTTGTGGAACTGCTAGATGGACGCTCTTAGCTGCTGGCCGGGCTGGCTCTGACCAGGAGCAGCACCCGTCCAGGCTGGGTCTGCGTGCTTGTACACATGTATTACATGCTCTACTGACACCTTGTCATCATCCGTCCCGTGAGGCCCCGCAGCCTGCCGCGTGCCCGCTCCCTCACACGTGGGCTCCGACCGGAGCTGCTCCCCTCGGCCTTGCCTCCGCGCCGCGCCCTGCCGGCCTCCCATCTGCGCAGGCCCCTTTGCTCCTGGTTTTTCTCTTGCTTCCGCATATGCGAAAACACACACACACACGCTCACACACACGCTCACACATGCTCACACGCACGCTCACACGCACACGCGCACATGCACGCAGTGCACACGTGCACACGCATACATGCACACTCACACATGCTCACACACGCGCACACGCACACACACAAACACGCTCACACACCTGGCCCTTGGCTTTCTGGGAACGGCTGGTGTCACTTACCGTAATACTCTGTGTTTCCAGCCATTGGTCTCGAGGGACGGGATTTTGTTCTTTGTGGCTGAACCAAACCCTTCCGCATGTGTTACCACTTTTTATCTGTCCGTCTGTTGACAGACACCTAAACTGGTCCCGTAACTTGGCTATTTGATCGCGCTGCTGTAGACACGGCTGTGTTTGTGTCACTTTACTATTCTGAATTTAAGCTTTTAGAAATATGTTAAGGAGTGCTATGGTCTAGTTCCTAGACTCTCAGTAACTTCCATACTGCTATTTCTATGATAGAGGATAAATATCTATACTACATAAAGAACTCAAAAAGTTAACACCAAATAAAACCTGATTAAATAAAAAGTTGAGCCGAATAGATACCCGGCAACGGGAGAAGCACAGACGATCATGAAGGCGTGCTCGGCGTCAGCAGTTCCCGGGGACGTGCGAGTCAACTGTCCCGAGAGTCCGTTTCACTCAGAACAGTCGTCCCCAAGACGTCGCGGTGCGGGCGACCGCAGCCCTGTTGGTGTCTGCAAACCTGACCAGCGCTGGGCCTTTGACAGGTGCTGGATGTGGGCCTCTGGGGCGCCTCGACCCCACGAGGCCGTGCGGGTCATGGCGGACGGCGCTGGCCTTGGGGCGCTTTCGTGTACTTGACGGGTGCTGCCCGGGATCCCCGCCTCTGAAGACTTCGGACTGTGGGAGGCGGCGCGTTCCCCCCCTGCAGAGGAGATATCCGTGTGGTGCGGTCGGTGCCCGTCCCTCGTAGGTGGCCTCTGTGGACCCAGGTGGGGCTCCATTCCCCTCCAGACTCCCACAAAAATGTCCTTTTATTTTTATTCTTTTTTTTTGTGGCACTGGGGGTTGAACGCAGGGGCATTCTACGTCTGAGCTACAACTCCAGCCCTTCTTATTTTGAATTGGAGACAGGGTCTTGCTGAGTTGCCGAGGCTGGCCTTGAGCCTGTGGTCCTCCTGTCTCGGCCTCCCACGTACTGGGATTACAGGCGTGCGCCCGTGCCCGGCTGTCCTCGCTTGAACTGGAGAGAGGCTGCCGTGAGACCTCACGCGATACGTGGGGAATCTAAACGAAAGGGAAGAAGCCCTGAGCGCCGCCGTAAACACTTCTGTAGGTGGTCCACCAGCGCTGTGTTGACGGTAACCACGGCGACGAGATCAGGGATCCGGCTGAGACCTGGCGGCGTGGAGCCGGTGGGACAGATCCTCAAAAATAGAGGGCGTAGCAAATTGAGAATGGCTTTAAGAAGGGGAGACACCCCTAGGAGCACTGTGACCAGCACAGTCTGCATTTCACAGATTCTAACTATTAAGGTGCTTGAGGGGGTTCGGGACCCCCGCCGCTTCCAGCCGCCTGCAGGGGGCGGTGGGGTCCCAGGCTGCGGGCGACAGCCTTACTCTTCCTCCCGCACTGGCTAACGCAATTTCAGCAAAAATCCTGCGTTTCCAGCCCTCCATCTTAAACAGGTATGATGGCTAGGCATTAATATTAATGGACACAACACAGTAATAAAGCTGGCAGCAGCAGAGCTGAGCGGTCTCCTGCAGCACAAATGTTTCCCCGCGCCCTGCCAGTTAGGGAGGTTTTGGCATTAAACCTAGACATTACCTCATCCTCCTGCAGACGCCGATTGTGATGGAGGAGCCCGCCGCTGGGCGGCACCTGAGCCAGCTGCAGCCCTGGCTCCCCGCTCTTCCCGGCCCTCCTAGGCTGGCCTTCTCTGTTTTCAGACTGTGCTGCCTTCCTTTGTTTTAATCTTGAAGGGCACAGTGTTAAAAAGTCAGAATTCCGAGGAGGCAGTTGAGGTGCCTGTGTATCACGCGCGCGCACACACACGCGCGCGCACACACACACACACACACACACGCACATGCATGCACGCATCTCCCTCTGCGAAAGTCAGGGACTATTGGATTGAATTAATGAGAAACACAAGGGCATTATTTTTTTCTTTCTTTTTTTTTTTTTTTGGTGGTACTGGGGTTCCTGGAAGCCCTTCTACCTCCGGGCTACACTCCCAGACCTATTTTTACATTTCTATTTGGAAACAGGGTCTCCTAAGCCAGCGTGCACGGCTGGCTTCGAACCTGCGCGATCCTCCTTTCTCTGCCTCCCAAGCATGGGGATGACAAGCGTGCGCCACCACGCCCTGCTAACAAAGGACATTCTTGAAGGAGGTTTCATGTCAAGCTTTTAGCAAATTAAATAATACTGTAAAATGTTTGAAGCTGTGTTAAAATATTTTTGATGCTTCTAACCTAAGAAAACACCCTTTTTTTGTGTGTGTTGGGGACGGACCGCCGGGCTTCATGTGCGTGCTCTCCCGCCGCACCCAGGCCTGTAACATTTAACCTCTCTCCTCTACGGCCTCAAACCTCTTTGAATGAGCACTGGTGGTGGTACAGAGTTCCGGATGAGCACAGAGGGCAAGTCGGCGTCCGGCCGTGAGCTAGAAGACTCCATGCCTTGAGCGACTGCTGGAATTCCAACTCGTGGTCCACGGGGCTTCCAGACGGGGTGGGGGGCCACCCGCCCGCGCCCCTCCGTCCTCACCTTAGGGCTGGCACGTGCCTCTGGGTGTCATTCCCTAGCACACCCCAGGGGGCGCTGGAGCACGTGGTGATTGCATGAGGCTCCAGCCCTTTACGCGGCGCACCCTAAGGACTAGGGGAGTTGACACCTCTAAGAAGCCTTGCATCTCCCTACCTTAAGGACCATAGTAAAGAGACGGGGAGAGGGCCAGAAGGGGGCGCCGGCGCTCCAAGAGACCTGACACCATGGCGACGACATCCAGGGATCCGCGCTGAGACCTGGCGGAGCCGGTGGAACAGATCCTCAAAAATAGAGGGCGTAGCAAATTGAGTGTAAACACACACACACACACACACACACACACACACACACACACACACACACCATGGACTGAAAGCCTGGAAAGCAACCTTAATAGTTAATGAGAAAATGAAAATGATCTCCTTCACCTGAACTTGAAACATTTCTTTGTCAAAATATTGCAAAGCACCCCCTCCTGTTGATTATTAACATACAGGAAGATGGCGGATGATAGTAAAACAAATATTCTTTGGCAGACTATAAATTATAATATTAGAGATTTGAGAATTAAACTTTTTTCTTTGTAAGACTTACCAAGGATAATTTGTAGTTTATTTTTAGCATTTTATTGGTACAATATAATTATTGCACTGGCATTCTCTCATCTCAGGGAGAATCATAAATGCACACAGCATCTCTTGGTGCCTTTCCCCACATCCCACAGCCCTGCTCTTCCCTCCCTGCGTCCACTAGTAAGGTTGGTAGGGATGCTTCACATTGCACGTGTGTGTGAGCGTGTGTGAGCGTGTTTGAGTGTGTGAGTGTGTGTTTTACTGGGGATGAAACTCAGAGGGCTTCTCCCGCCGAGCTACACCTCCAGCCCTATTTTATGTTTATTTTGAAGCAGGGTCTCTCTGGGTTGATGAGCCTCATGGCTTGCGGAGGCTGGCCGTGAACCTGCATCCTCCTGTCCCCGCCTCCCAGGCACTAGGATTCCCAGTGTGCGCCGCACGCCCGGCTTCTGCACGTTGAACTTGATACGGTTCATCTGTGATGGACACCATAACTTGGCCGTTGTGACCGTGCGCTGTGAACGTGGATGTGTGTGCACCGCTGTGGCACTGCAGCCCTAATCCTTTGGGGCGATGCTGAGGGGTGGTGTGGCTGGGTCGTACGCACCTGGGAAGCTTAGTGCTAGGCGGTGCCAGGTGCGTGGCGCACGCCTGTGACCCAGCGACTCGGCGGCTAAGGCAGGAGTGAGATTGTGGTCAACCTGGGCAACTTAGCAAGACCCTTTCTCAGGACAAAAAGCAGAAAGGGCTGGGGAGCTCAGTGGTAGAGCACCGCAGAGGACAGCCCCAGACCCCCACCCGCAAGAAAAGGAAAAAGGCAAGCGGGCTGATGGCTCCCCGATGCAGGATGGCTGGGTCGGGCGCCGCGGGCTGGCCCGGGGCTGGCCGGGTGGACGCTCACCTGCACCGCACCAAGCAGCGGCTGCAGCCGGACAAAATAAACCACGGGGGAGAGAAACCACGGGGAGATGAGTCGGAAGCCACGCCGGGAACCCGGCTGTGTGGGGACCCAGGCGCGGAGCGTTCAGGAGTGTTCTGCTCAGAGACGGACCCGAAGTCGGGTCTCCCAGAGAAAAGCGAACCCACTGTGATTAGGAGAGTGGGAATCGCTGGGGAGCAGAATCCTGGGCCCAGGCTGGTGGCAGCCTGCGGCCTGGCAGCAGGCTAGTGCTGCGGGAAGATGGGGCGGGAGCCGAGGGCCTCTCGCTTAGCTCTGAGCCTGAGTCCCGGAGGGGAAGGAGACAGGCTCAAGAGACCCGTGCAGGTCACTGTGCCGCTGCATGATGGCCTGATGTTTGGAAATTATGGGTAAGAGAAATACGTATCATGAATTCTCGGATCTTTCCTATGGGGAAAATAAGCCCTTTTTTTCTAAAGAGTTGACTCAGAAACTCTGGGATGGAAAGTCAGGGATGGGTTTCAACCCCAATATGAAACCTAGTGTCGGTATTTCTGTATTAACAGCATCCAGCGGCCTTCTGTTGAGGATGTGCCGGGCTGGGAAGCGTTGACTCTGAAGAGTAAAAATCGCTAATTATGATTTAGCTGCTGTGGCACCCACCTATAATCCCAGTACTTGGAAGGCTAAGACAGGAGGATCGCAGGTTGAGGCCAGTCTCAAGAACTTATCAAGACCTTACTTAAAAGTCAAAATATTAAACAGGGCTGGAAAGTAGCCCAGAGAACCCCTGGGTTCAATCCCCAGAACTTTCCCCCCCAAAAAAATCTCTAAATTCAAAACAAAGAGAAACCCCAGCCTCCTCTGTTTACTCAACTTGGTCCCCAAATCAGACTGTATCGAGAGGTACTCCCAAGAAATCCGTTCTTAGTGTCTTTGGCGCTGGGCAAAATGTTCCAGGTAAAATCGTCTGGGGTTGTATATATTCTGCTACTTTCTGTATTTGGAGCCATTTCTTTGGGCATAGAAGTTAAGCTCATAACACCGGGCGCTTACGCCGCTCAGTTGGAGATTGGATTGGGTAAAGAACGCCCTGGGCAGTCCCAGAGTCAGGAAAGAACGACTGAAAGGACCGTGGAGACAGAGGCGCTCCTGGAGCGCGGGTCTGGCCGCCTCGCCGTGCCCAGCACGGTCCCGCCTCCGAGTGGACACAGCCTCGTTCCCGTTCCAGATCCGCGCGGCCTGTGCCTCCAACCCCCGGGCGGCCGTGGCGAGGGCCTTCGTCTCTCCACTGCTATCTAAGGAGAAGATGTTTTTGTCCGTGGACAGCTTCACTCCGCAGCCGCTTTCTTGCCGTGCTTGACCAGTCCAGAGGCCAGCGGCTCTAGCGCCTCGTTCCCATCTTCCCTCGGGGGATCCTAACCTCAGGGCATCAGCGCCTCCTCCCGGGGCGTCTGGGGCACCGCGCCCCACGGCGGACGAAGCCGGCGGGGTCGTAGGACTCGGGCCTCGTGTCTCCTGGTCCTCAACATGTGACACCTGCCTCCTGCTTTAAGAACTCTCACTAGCCGGGCGTGGTGGGCGCGCCTGTAATCCCCGCGCTGGGGAGGCTGAGACAGGAGGGTCGCACAGGTTCGAAGCCAGCCTCAGCTACTTAGTGAGGCTCTCAGCAACTTAGACCCTGTTTCCAAAAAGTATAAAATAGGTCTGAGAGTATAGCCCGGAGGTAGGAAGCCCCTGGGTCCCACCCTTAGTACCACACACACACACACACACACACACACACACACACACAGAACTTTGGCTAAAGTTTTTGTTTTCTTTCGCCATGTGGAAATCAGCCGTGGAGACGTGCTGAAATCTGACTTCCCCAACACTTCCTGTCTCCAGAACACCTCTCACCAGGGTAAACCGTGGACAGGCGGGTCCCAGCTGAGAGCCGTGGCTCACAGCGACAGCCCTAGAGCCGGGCCGTCGAGACGGGAGGGCCTCTGGTCAGAGCTGACCCTCCTGTCTCAGCCTCCCACCGAGGGTCACCAAGCTTATCTGGCTCCACAACTTCATTTAACGAGTTCATCTCCAAACCTGTTTAGCCACGGAATCCCTTTTGGTTTTCAAAAAGACCCATTGGCACCTGTGTGGATCACGTGTGTTCACAGAGTGACGTTTGAGAGACACTGTTCTAAATTTCTCTCTCTCTCTCTCTCTCTCTCTCTCTCTCCTCTCTCTCTCTCTCTCTCTCTCTCCTACTGGGGATTGAACTCCGGGGCATCTACCTCTGAGCTCCACCCCCAGCCCTTTTATTATTTATTTTTGAACAGGGTCTCGCTCAGTTGCTGACGCCGGTCTTGAACCTGCGATCCTCCCGCATCCTGGGATTACAGGCTTGTGTTTTCTAGTACTGAGGCGTCCTGTAATACAAATTCTGAGGATGCTCCAGTGTAGTTTTCTGAGTTCAAATACCTGGGCCTACGATTGAATTTGGAAGTGATTAGAAACCTCGTCCGCAGGTCAGTGAGCGCCGGCTGTGCCCCGCCGCCCCCGCCTCCGCCCGTCTCCATCTTCCTACCCACTTAATCTCCCCTTAGTGGACGTGGCTGTCCACACGGGTGGCCCTGAGTTGCTCCCCGCGGGGCTCCTGTGTAGGGAAGCGTCTGGCCTGCGAGCCCCCCCCACTTGGTGCAGGGCTGGCCTGGAGCACGTGACTCCTGGAGTCCTCCCCTCGGGCGCCTTCGCTTGCTGTCCGCCGGGGCCTCCTCCTCATCCCTGCGCCCTGCGGTGCCGCCGGGTGACCGGCACCCTTCCTCGCTGCCCGGCCCTGTGCGTGAGCGGTCACTGCTTCCCACTCGGGCACCCCCGTGTCCTGGGTCACTAGTGACAAAGCTGAGTTTTCTCGGCCCTGCCTACAAAATGACCTCAAACGTGGGCCGCGCTCGGGCACGGCGTGAGAAAGTACAGGTAGCAGCAGGCATCTGTCAAGTCTGGCTTGGAAGGTGGGGCCTGCGTTTCCGCGAGGCGGTGAGCAGCCTCGGCTGCCCCTCAGCCCCAGCGGCCAGGCCTCCAGCCCACAGCCCCAAGGCGGCCTCCACCAGGGTGCTGAAGCCACTCCTGAGGCTCGTTCACCAGGACTGGGTTTTCGTTTTGGTTTTTTGTTGTTGTTGTTGTTGTTGTTGTTGTTGTTGTTTTGTGGGTCTGGGGATGGAACCCAGGGGCATTTGACCTCCAAGCTACACCCCCTGCCCTATTTTTTGTTCTTTATTTTGAAACCGGGTCTCACTGAGTTGCAGAGGGCCTCACTAAGTAGCTGAGGCTGTCTAAGAACCGCGATCCTCCGGCCTCAGACTCCCAAATGCTGTACCGCCACGCCCGGCTATGGCTTTTGGTACTGATAATGAACCGAGAGACATTCTGCCTTTGAGCTACTCCTCTATCCCTCTTTATTTATTTTATTTTATTTTTTAAACAGGCCCTCTCTGGGATTGCCGAGGCTGGCCTCCGACCTGCGATCCTCCTGTCTCCACTCCCAAGGACTGGGATCACAGGCCTGCACCCACGCCTGGTTCGCCTGGCACTTTTGAGTACTGCTTGTTGACTACGTTTCTTTGCAGCGTTTCTTTCACTAAAGCAGGATGTTGAGACAGGGAAATGTTTCTGGTTCCTTCTTTTGCCTGGAGTAGTAAGCCCTTGGTATTCCTGTCTCCTTTGCTTCTGCACTGCCGCTGGCTCAGCCACTGCTTGTTGACTACGTTTCTTTGCAGCGTTTCTTTCACTAAAGCAGGATGTTGAGACAGGGAAATGTTTCTGGTTCCTTCTTTTGCCTGGAGTAGTAAGCCCTTGGTATTCCTGTCTCCTTTGCTTCTGCACTGCCGCTGGCTCAGCCACTGCTTGTTGACTACGTTTCTTTGCAGCGTTTCTTTCACTAAAGCAGGATGTTGAGACAGGGAAATGTTTCTGGTTCCTTCTTTTGCCTGGAGTAGTAAGCCCTTGGTATTCCTGTCTCCTTTGCTTCTGCACTGCCGCTGGCTCAGCCACTGCTTGTTGACTACGTTTCTTTGCAGCGTTTCTTTCACCAAAGCAGGATGTTGAGACAGGGAAATGTTTCTGGTTCCTTCTTTTGCCTGGAGTAGTAAGCCCTTGGTATTCCTGTCTCCTTTGCTTCTGCACTGCCGCTGGCTCAGCCGAGCTCTTGTTCTGTGGAGGCGCCGCACCGTCCTCTGGCCGGCTTCAGTAACAGCCTTGCTATTTGCTATTTATTATCTAAAACAAAAGGACCTCTGTGCCCGGGCCTCGGCAGCCCTCACAATGGCCGTTGTTCGTTGCTGACCGCGGAGAGCTTCTACGCACACTGGTTTTTTGCAGTTGTGTCATGTTACGTCGCATCCGGATCGTGTAAATATGCTTAACACGAAGCCCTTCACTCGGCTCTTCCCCAAGTCCTCAGCGGCCTGCGTCTTCACTGGGCGGCTGGAGTCCCCTGGAAACAGCCCTGCGTGTGAGACCTGGCTGGGGAGCCTCACGTCCTGGAGCACGGCGGCCTCGGGCTCTCCACGGTCCTCCTCTGAGTCATCCAGGCTCCCAGCACGCTGCAAACGCAACCAGACGCCCGCGAGTCCGGTGCTCAGGCGGCGGGGACCACAGGGCCGCAGGTTCGCTGCCGGCCTCCGCAGCTTAGCGAGACCCTGTTTCAAACTAAAAAGTAAATAGGGCTGGGGGTGTAGCTCAGAGGTAGAATGCCCCGGGTTCCATCCCTGGTTAAACACAAATGCACACACACACACAAGAAGAAAAGAGAGAAAGGGAAGTTACTCAAATAGATATGTCTTTTGATCCAGGGCTTTGAGGGGGAAATTGAGTAGCGCGATTAGTGTATTTTCTGCAGTAGGGTCTGAGGACCGGCCAAACTTTCCCAGTCTTCTTATCAGGCAGACATTTTATCTTATTAGACACTTTCCCCTTAGCAGACAGGAAATGTCCCACCGGTCCCCATCGGCAGGGGTCTCGGTGATACGCGTACCAAAGTCTTCCAAAGCCCATCTCGTGGTACGCGTGACAAGCTCCCCAGAGCCGGTGCCTCTGCTGTCCTCACTGGACACCCCAGGACATTCCCACTCCCTGCCTGCTCACCCAGGACGGCCAGGGCGAGCGGGCCGGGTGGGCCGCAGGTCCCGCAGCCCCGCCGTGGGCGCCGGCACCGGGGATGGGCCCGCGCCGCTCCAGCGCGAGCTAAGCCCGCTCCATTCTCCGCTTCGAAGCCTTAAGTGCGACGTGGTCTTCTAGATGTTACAGAGATAAAGCACCAGCTGAGCTGGCGCGTCCCTCTACCCTGCTCCAGTTCTGAACGCGCGTGTCCTAGTTAAGAGCTTGTCCCCGGGGCGTCGTGAGCGCCTCCGCACCGCCCTCGCCTGGCTGCAGTGTGCGCGCCTGTGCCGGGCGTGTGCACGTTGGAGGCAGGCGGGCTCGCTTCCCTTGGCGTTGGGTCTGCGAGCCCAGGTCCCGACCTCCTCCTCCGTCATCCTGACCTTCACACGTGACTCGATATCTGACCGTCAGTGTTCCATCTAAGATCCAGAGGCTGACACCAAGGTCTCTGCTTTGCTGGGAGAATGAAGGGCCCAAACGGCAGGCCCCCGGGTACCGGGAGTGTTCCCGGAGCCGTGAGCTCCCTGCTCCAAATCCTTGGCAGTGTGTGCCCATCTTCTTTATTTTTTTTCTTTGTGGCACCGGGGATTGAACCCAAGGGGATTATACCCCCTGAGTTACGTCCCAGTCATTTTATTTTTTATATTGAAACGGGGTCTCGCTAAGTTGCTGAGGCTGGCCTTGAATGAGCGATCCTCCTGTCTCAGCCTCCTCCCAAGTACTGGGATTGCAAGCGAGCGCCGCCACAGCTGGCTTGGCCTTGGCTTTCCTGAGGTTTGCCGTGTGGACGGGCGGTCTCTGCCTCTGCCGGCCCTCGGGGGCAGCAGGCCTGTGCGCTCCTCCTCCCTGGAGTCTGCCCAGCCCTGCCCGCCCCCCTCCTCCCGATGCCGCCGCATACCGGCCTTTCCCTCAGCGCTGGCCCTGTTGCCCTGGACAGCGGCCTGGGCTTTCCTGTGTGCACGTTGGAGGCAGGCAGGCACACTGGCTCAGGTCCAGATTAGGCAGGTGCCTAAGCTGGGTGCGTAAGCAGGAACAAGCACATAGCAGGCAACAGTTGAGGGGCACGTCCCTGCGCCAGGCGCTGAGCTGGGCCTACCTAAAGTCACCCAGTTAATGTTAACGGCAGCACCAAGTTCAGCACTATTATTGGATTTTAAAATCTCTTTATTTATTTATTTAGTTAGTGAGTTAGCTAGTTTGTTTTTTGGCTAGATGTGATGGCATGCTCTTATAATCCTAGTACTTTGGAGGCTAGCCTCAGCAATTTACCAAGACCCTCAGCCACTCAGTGAGACTCTGATTCAAAATAAAAAAATTGAAAATAGGGCGGCAAGTAATAGCGCAGAGGTAGAATGTCCCTGGGTTCAATCTTTAGTACCTCCTCCGTGTGTGTGTGGTACCGGGGATGGAACCCGGGGTCATTCTACCTCTGAGCTACACCCCCGGGCCTACAGTGTTTATGTGTTCATTTGAAACAGTGTCTTGCTAAGTTTGAGCACACTGGCCTCAAACTTGTGATCCTCCTATCTCAGCCTTCCAATACTGGGATTATAGCCATGTGCCACCATGCCTGACTTCTTAAAAACCTTTCTTTCTTTTTTTTAATAAATAATACGAGCCTGGCGTGGTGGCGCATGCTCATAATCCCAGCATTCGGGAGGCTGAGACCAGAGGCTCGTGGTTCGCGGACAGCCTCAGCTACTTAGTGAGGCCCCCTGCCACTCAGTGAGACCCTGTTTCAAAATGAGGAATAAAAAATGGAGTGTAGCTCAGAGGTAGAATATTCCTGGGTTCCATCCCCAGTACTGCAAAAAAGGGGGCGCTGGAACTCTCAGAAGAGTAAGTCCACATGGCCAATAAATACACGAAGAAAACCTTTGACAGTTAGGGAATGTTATGTCAGGGGAGTGCAAACCAAGCTACACTGAGATCTGTCTAACTTCAGCAACAGGTAAGACAGGATCGGTGCGGGGCAGGGTGTGGGGCGCAGGGCTCTGCACGCTGACGGCGGAACTGTGGTTAGTACCACGGCTGCAGAGGCCAGTGCGGAGGCTCCTCACGGGCCAGGCGGAGCCTCGTGGCCCAGCCAGCTCGCCCTCGGCATCTGATCATGCCATCTTTCCCCCCTCCTGTATTTATTTATTTTTGGCCAATGCCCTGACTGATAGATTGTGGCTTTTTTCTACACCTGAATATGTGGTGATGATCCATATTCTTTCCCCCCTGCAAGTTACCAAAAATCCTCTTGCAGTCTTCCCAAAAGAATGGAGGTGAGCATACTAGACCGAAACGTGCATACCCATGCCTAATGCAATGCAGTTCACGACAGTCAAATTATGGGACAGCCTAGGGTCTGTCAACAGATGAATGGGTTAAGAATATGGGGTATATACACACAGTGGAGTTTTGGGGGTACTGGGAGTGAGCCCAGGGACATTCTACCTCTGAGCCACCCTAAATGGCTTTAATTTTGAACCAGGTGTCACAATTGCTGAGGGCCTTGCTAAATCACTGAAGCCGTCCTTAAACCTGCGATCCTCCTGTCTCAGCCTCTCAAGCTCTGGGATTACAGGTGTGCGCTGCCGCGCCTGGCTCACACCACGGAACTTTACTTGGCCATGAAGAAGAACAAAATGATGCCATTTGTGGGAAAAGGGATGGAACCAGAGACTTTTCTGCCATGTGCTACCGGCCAGTCTGAGAACGCCCAGGGTCCTGCGTTTCCCTCATATGTGGAGGCCCGAGAGAAAAACAGGAAACAGGACTCCAGGCAAGGGGGAGGAGCAGCGGGAGGGCCCGGGCGGCGAGCGGGGCGGGTAATGCCACGTCCGTCCTCCCTCGTAGGAGAGCGTCACGACCAGCCCCTTATCGCCACGCGGCGGGAGCCGTGGGATGCTGGCGCCGGGCGCTCGGGCTTTGAACGCCGCTCTGATGTGTGTTGCAGCACACCCATAAAGGTCTGAAAGCATGACGCCCGGTTCAGAGCTCGCGGCCTGCTCTGGCTCCGCCGGCCAGGCGCCTCGGCAGAGCACCTGCACCAGGGCCGAGTCCCCGCCGAAGGAGGTGGTCCTCGCGGAAGACCAGATGGCCTTGAGGCTGGAGGCCCCTTTGAGAAGCGGGAGCCGGGCTGTGCAGACCCGAGGGCCAGGCGAGTCGGGACCACGCTGGGCCGATGGGGCCTCCGGGCCCTCCACTGAGCCTGTTTTCATATTCCATGTGGACCTGCCAAAAACCGGCTTGAGCCACCAGCCCCTCCAGCGTGCGCACAGGGAGAGGGCTGACCTTTCCCTGCATCCCGGGATGTCGCCGTGTGCACATGTGTGTGCGGGCGGGAGAGCTCACGGACGCCGTGACAGGACCCACGCACCTGCGCTACCCACGCCGCCGTCCTGCCACCGAGCTGGAGCTCCCTCTCCGGAGCCCCGCCTTGCTTCCAGAGCGTTCTTCTCCCTGATCTGTCTCTCTTGAGTGGGAGGCTGCTGAGAATGGCTCAGGGAGCTTAGGGTAATGAGGTAGGATCCCAAGGCGAGGCCCGTCCTCCAATGTGCATTTTAGAGTCCAGGTTCTAGAGGAAAGCAACTCCTGTGGTCATAAAATTCACATTGACGTCGGGAAGTGTGAGGTGTGCCTCCCGCTGTGATTGTGGCCACGCCTCCCGCCCCCTGAAGGCCGCTCTGGGGGGTCACCAAGCTGCTGCAGCTAAAAAAGAAAGAAAAGACCAGTACAGCTGGCCTCGGTGCAGCGTGTCGTTGCAGACTTCTAGAAGGCAGAGGAGGAAGGGACACGTCTGCACCTGTGTTTCCCAAGAAAGAAAAAGCATGTTGGAACCTAAATGATGGCTCCCTTCATTTTTGGTTTTCCGGAGCGTTTTAGCCAATTGACGGACAGTCATAGAGTAGGTTATGAAGTGGCCGAGCTAGACTGCACCCAGCAGCTTCCCCTTGGAGCCACACCCCCGGCCCTCCTGTTTCTTATCTTGAAATAGGATCTTGCTGAAGTTGGCCTTGAACCTGTGGTCCTTCTGGTTCAGTGTCCCGAGTCCTGGGATCACAGCCTGTGCCACCACTAGCTATGGTTGATATGTTTCTAGTCATTCTAAGGCTGTTTAGACAGGGGAGACATGATTCCTGCAGTCTCGCATGTTCTTGGGCAAAGCGTCCTTCTGTGAGTCCAAAGATACCCTGGTCCGTGCAAGGGACATCTCTAGCAGCCTCTACAGGACAGCAGACTGCCCGGCGAGTGGCCTCCCTTGGTCCAGAGGAGAGACGCTCCAGCGCGCGGCTCGTGGCCGAGCACCCCGGCCCCGTGCAAGCTACAGGGAGAGCTCCTTCCTTCCCGGCTGAAAAACCTGGGTTTTCAATCACTGTTTGGCACTGCGTGTGCTGGGCAAGGATCTGCAGGACCCAGGGTCCCCGAGGAGAGCAGTGACCCCGCTGTCTGGAAGCTTCTACTTGTGTTGGAGGAAGAGGCGGGGGCCCAGGAGTCGCCAGCACGGCGTTAGGCGAGCGCTGCGGGCAGGCGATCGTGCAGCAGGCCTGAGAGTAGGTCTGCCTTCAGAAAGAGCTGCACCCACATCGCTTCCGTGCCGGGAGTTGCTCCGCACGGCAGTCCCACGCCCGCGGTGCCCTGGCCTGCCGTCCCTGCACTGCGGCAGAGCAGGGCATGAAATGCCCCCTCCCTCTCCCTCCCTCCTCACCTCTCTCCCTCCTGAACACTGAACCCAGGGCCTTCCACCCCCAGCTACATTGCCAGCCCTTTTTATTTTTTATTCTGACATAGAGTCTGGCCAAGCAGCTGCGGCTAGCCTAGAACCTGCAATCCTCCTGCCTCCGCCTCCCGAGTCCCACGACTACAGGTGTGCACCTCCACGCCTGGCTCCAGGGCCCAGTCACCGAGGGCACACACGGGGCGCTGGGTACGCCGGGTCCAGCCGCGGCCCCGGCCGCTTGTCTGCCGCCCTTCGCGGGGAAGAATTAAGGGCTGAGGCGCCCGCGTGGCGGGCTGCTGCAGGAGTCGGCCTTGGAGCCCAGTTCTCGCACTGTGACAGCAGTGTCATGGGGAGAGGCTGGTCATGGGAAGAAAAATGGCACTGTCTGAGCCAGGAAAAGAGTGGAGCTCCTGGTAATCAGATCTTCTCTTTGGGCTAGGGTTTTTGTGTATGATTTAGAAATTTAAGTCTGGGGACATTCGATCCCTGAGCTAGACCCCGGCTCTTTCCACTCTGTTTGACTTTTGCCTATTTGTTGATTTTTGCAGTACTGGGGATTGAGCCCCAGGACATCTGTCTGTAGCTGTACCCTGAGCTGTATCACCGCGCCTTTGGCTTTTAGTTTTGAAACGGCGTCTCACCAAGTTGCTGAGGCTTTTGCTACGCGGCTGCTGCCTCTGACCTGCGGTCTCCTGTTACAGTCTCCCAGGTCCCGGGACAGCAGGCCTCGTGTGCTGGCTCAGCTAGGATCCTGATGGCCTCGGCTGGCAGGGGAGGCGGCTCTCTCCCTCTGGCCCTGGGGACTGGCTGCAGGTAGAAAGGGCTCGGCCTCCCCTCAGGGAGCTCCGGTGCGCCCTCTTCTCAGTGGGCCGTCAGGTCTTTGGGGCCACAGTGGTGAGTGCTGACCGGCACGCCATTCCTCTGTGTGTCCTAGGGAAGTGTGAAGGTCATTCGGGGCAGAAGATGGGGGCCGAACGCGGTCGTGTCTGAGGACTTCAGCAGTCCAGGCAACTAGACGCCCCAGGAGCACGGCTACGCTCACCGCCAGGCTTTTATATTCGTCATCTCAGCTGGCTTTACCCACAAGAGGAGAATGCACCATCCTGAGGCCTGGCAGAACAGAGCCATGCTCATCTGCGTCACAGAGAGAGTTGGTAATAGGGATCGAACCCACGGGGCTTTCTCTACCTCTGAGCTACACCCCAAACCCTTTTGCTGAGGCTAGCCTCAAACCTGTGATCCTCCTGTCTCAGCCTCCCAAGTACTGGAATTACAGGCATGCTCCACCATGCCCAGCTAAGTAGTACCTGCAAAACATTTCAGATTCCTTGAACCAGACACCAAGGTACAGGCCTGTAAACCCGGTACTTGGGAGGCTGAGACAGGAGGATCACAGGTTCTGAAAGGCCAGACCCCCGAGGGGGAGACCCTCACTCAAGCCTCGGGATAGGCGACGCCCAAAATCCACACGGGAGACTTTTCCTTGATGCAAAGCGCAGGAGGTTTATTAGAGAGCCAGTGCACTGGGGCCGCCTCATAAGTCACGCAGGAGCAGAGGAGAGCGACCCCCAGCAACTAAGGCAGCCAGTATTTAAAGGAAAAAGCCACAAAGTAGGGGGGATTACACGCATCAATGGAAAATTACAAATCCATTTCCAAAGTACATTTTCAGGGCAAGCATTGGCCAATGCTGGGTGGGCCCAGTTTGTGGTCAACCGGTTCCTGGAACAGGCCGACCTGGGGGGTCATCATTTCTTAAGGGTATACTTTCTTTTTAAACTTAAGGTTCTGCAAGCCTTCATTTCTTAAACTGCATCAGAAATTTTACAAGCCTGTACTTTAAAATGAGGAACAGTAAAATTTCTCAAGCCTGGCACTTTTCAAACTGCAGCAGGGAATAAGGACCTATTTAATTTTCTTTTCTTTTCTTTAAAATGGAGCCTTTCAGTTCAAGTCCAGTCTCAGCCACTTAGCAAGACCCTATTTTAATATAAAAAATAAAAAGGGCTGAAGGTGCAGCTCAGAGGTAGTTGGACCCCCAGGATGCCCTGAAATTTAATTTTGGAGACCTAGCCCCTGGGGCAGAAGGCCCGCTTGTCCTTGCTGCCCCGATGTCTGATGGCACGCCTGGCTCTGGGCCCTTTAGGCTCCGAGGAGGGAGCGGGTGGGCAGGTCCTGCAGGGCGCAGGGAAGCCCTCTACAGGAAATGAGTCTCACCGGCTGGCCACACGGGCGCCATGATGTCCATTAGGTCACCCAGAGTGTCCGGGTAACTCACCTGCTGTGTTTCCAAGCACCTGCGGTGTGGTGGGGAAAGGGATAATGCCGCAAACCGCTCAGTCGAAATGGGCGTGAACCCACTCACGATCGAATCAATCTCAGAAAAGATGGACAAAGAATTAGGGTGCCATACTGCAGCCGCTTATCTGCAGCGATTCTTTCCCTTCTAGGAAATAAATTTCTTTAAGTTCCTATTTACAGCGCTTCTGGAAAGAATCTGACATGGACAAAAGCTTCTTGAGCTAATGACACTTTATTACAAGAACCCAGAAAATTTTATACCCTTCACCAGTGAGGTTAATAATAAGAAAAAAGAGGGGAGTGCAATCATTGTAAAACAATAGTGAATAACATGTAAACAAAGGTAAAAAAAACTAGTCTGGCATTCAAGGGATTAGCTCGGATCTTCTCCAGATATTGCAGACAGGCAGTTCCAAAGGGCAACTTCCAGAAGACACGGGCACGCCCAGGGCTTGGAGGCCTCTCAGGGAATCTTCTTTAACTTTTTTGGAACTTTCCATCGTTAGGGCTTAGTCCATATGGCAGGCATGGGGAGATGTGGCAATCAGGTGGATGTGATGGAGTTCTCCCAGGTGTCACCCGCCTTGCCTTCTAAAATCTCAAAGCTTAAGCAAACTCACAACACAGTTTGGCAGATAAACACCAAAAAATACCATGAAGTTTTTAGATTTAGTTGTCAGATGTACTTCCTTAGCTGCAGAGCACTTTTCCTCAACCGATAGGCTTATTAGAAACCTATTCATTTTATAAATAATCCATATTCCTGTCCCAGACCCTTTGCAATATCCTTTTCTTAGCCACGTGGCGCCTCCCTGTCTCGGGCAGCACTCATACTGGGTGTAAAGGTCAAGAATTTTCCTAGCCTTCAGCTCCATTGTATTGGGCGGTGTTAGCTGCTCATAAACTAGGTTGCTTTGATGTCACACCCAACGTTTGTCTTCCTGTATCTAGGCAGGATCACAAAGAGAGGGGTAAACAGAGGCACCGCACCGGGTTGCCTCCCTTTTAGGGCTTTTATTGTAAGTTAATGATTAGGATGAAGGTCAGAGATAGAGGGGAAATCTGCATTTGTAATTACTGACTGGAATGCTGCCACTGCATCTGAATTTTAACTAGATTTTATTACCATTTGAACAAAGTCGAGGACGTTTAGAGGCTTAGACAAATTACCAGAAACTTTATTTTCCACGGACTCAGTTTCTCTCACAGTCCTGATCTTACGCCACCGGAGCAATTCGTGTGGAGAGTTAAAAGAATCATTGCCAAAAGAATAATAGTTATGAAAGAATATCTAAGAGTGGGGGAGTACTTTGGCCAGAGACAACACCCTCTCTCGGGGCTATATGCCAATTAGCTACGTGGGAGGTTGTCCGCATGCAGATGCCGAGAGGAAGTAGGTGATCTCGGCAGGATAAGCCAGGGAAGGGCCGACGGCGCCCCGCCCCTCGGCTCCTCACAAGCTCAAGTTTAAAAGGGGCAAGGGCATCTGTCTGAATAAGCATGAGGGTCTGTTCTGTCATTTTGGCTACAGCTTCCTTTCTGGACTGATAATCCGGCACTGCATTTCCCAGCCAGCTGCTGTCAGGCCTCAGCTGGCTCTGCTCCTGTGACCGTGGGAAAGCAGGAAGGGCGGGTGAACCGAGGTGGGCGCTTCCCGGGACCCTCGGGCCGTTTGGGGAAAGGGCTTAATCGTGAAGAAAGCAGAAACAGATTTGAGAATGTATATTTAGCTAGTGATCTCAATTTCTCATCTTTGCATAAATGAGAACATTTTACACTGTGCCTGTTAAAAATTCAGTTTTTGTTATGTGGGTTTAATTTAAATCTGAATTTCACTTGTGGATGGCACACCAGTCTGCTCCTTACTGTGAAGTAGTGTTCTATATCTCATTTACATCATAGATTTTTATTTTTGTTTATTTTTGTGGTACTGGGGATTGAACTTGAACTTGGGGGGGGGAATCTTCCTCTGAGCTTTTTTTTTTTTTTTTTGGTGAGGGGGACAGGATCTTTCAAAGTTGCTGAGGCTGGCTGTGAACCTCAGATTCTGACGCGCAGCAGGAAGGGTGGTTTGAAGGACGCTGCCCGTGCTGTTGGTTGCCCCGTCAGGACAGGTCTGGGTGAAATGCGGTACATCAGTGGCGGCCTGTCTCCAGACGGAGCTCGCACCACCCGTGTCTCCACAGGGGCAGCCTATTAGCAGAAGGCAGGCCAGGCGTGGTGGCCACGCTTGTCATCATGTTTACGGCACCGCACAGAGACAAATCAGGGTTAGCCAGGCCTGGTGGCGCACGCCTATGATCCCAGTATTTGGAAGGCTGAGACAGGAGGATCGCAGGTTCAAGGCCAGCCTCAGCAACTTAGTGAGGTCCTATTTCAAAATAAAAAATAAACAGCGCTAGGGGTGTAACTCAGAAGTAGTAGAACGCCTCTGGGTTCAATCCCCGCTACCAATAAAAATAAAGATAAAGTAGGGCTAGGAGTACAGCTTGGAGGCTGAACACTCTGGGCTCAATCCCCAGTACCAATAAAAGTAAAAATAAAATAAGGCTGTGGGAGTAGCTGGGAGGTATCGCACCCCTGGGTTCAATCCTCAGTACCACAAAAAAGTTTTGGTTTCTCTTGCAAGTCTTTGATATTTCTTTTTATTATTTTAATACTTTCCTTGGTGCACCGTGACTACAGCGTGGTGAGTCGTACGTTCGAGTGCCGTGTCCTGAGTCTTCTCTGCCACCGAGGGCTGTCCTAAGCACCGTCGTGCCGGTGTGAGCTCGCAAAGACACGGGCACGCCTGCGTCTGCGCACTGTGGGGCATCGGTCTCTTCCGCTCCTGTCCCCAGGCCCTCCGCTCTACTGATCACGTGTGGCCAGTGGTAGCCCAGCGCTGGGGAGACTCAGTCCTCTGCCGAGACGTAAACACGGTCTGCACCGCTGCCCTCTTAGGCCTTTCTGGAGCCACCGGGAGGCATCTGGCGGGGCCTCCTTGGGGCCTCGCGCTTTGACATCCAGAATACAGATAAGTGGATCCTTTTGTCAGGGCCACAGTGCCTGGATCCGTCGCTGGAGTATGGAAAAGCATGAATAAGATTGAATATTACGTGTGCAGATGAGGAGCCAGGTGCTGCAGTGCCCGCCTGTAATCTCAGTACTCGGGAAGCTGCGACGGGAGGGTCACAGATTTGAGGTCAGATTCAGCAACTTAATGAGACGTCAGCAACTTAGCAAGACCCTGTTTTCAAGTAAAGATGGCTTCAAAGCAGAGCTAAAATGCCCCTGGGCTCAGTCCCCAGCACCAAAACCAAACTAACGAGGAAAGAGGCCCCGGTTACAGATTAGGACTCACTCAGAGCCCGGGAGAGGGCTGTTTGGGAGATCCCGCCCGCCTGCCACCCCTTTCCTGGTCAGCCCATTCGTTTTCTGAGCTTGTGTGTGTTTGGCCTGGAGAATTAGTCGGCTTCTGTACCCGAGCTTCTTGGGAAGCTACAACTGCTTGAAGTGACCTCTCCACTAGCGATGCTCGGCAGTGAGAGCGCCCTCGCCTCGTCGGGAAGCCTTCCCGACAGACGGGCAGCGAGGCGAGGTGGCGGCTTCATGGCTGCTGAGTGCTGCTGGAGCGGGCAGGACGGGCTGCTCCCGCGGGCTCCTCTCCCCCCAGCCTTTTCTTTGTAGCTGGAGATGGAACCCAGAGGCATTGTACCTCGGAGCTATACCCCTGCTTTGTTTTTTTTAATTTTGAAACGCAAGGTTGTTGAGGCTGGCCTCAAATCTGTGCAATCCTCCTCTCCCAGCCTTCCAAGTGCTGAGATTGAGGGTGTGCGCCCCATGCCCACTGGGGTTTTCTTAGTTACTTCCTGGGTCCTCGGGCATCGGCTTGGGTTCCAGCCCGAGAGGAGAGCGAGCAGCCGCTCCGCCCGGCTGCGCCAGCGACAGGGCTGTGTCCGCGGCGTGCGCAAATCGACACGCAGGTGTGGGAGGCTGCTTGGGGTGATGGGGAGAGGTTTCAAGCCGGCTAAAGAGGAGAAATATTTGCATCCAGGCTCAGAGGGAGGCGCGTGCAAGCATCTAATTTGCGAAGCTTCCTGCTGGCCGTTTTTAAAGCCCTGTGGATTTTATTAAACATTCTTAATAGGAAGTCGGAGTTTTGTTTAGGCTAAAACCATAATGAAAACAGCTGTCTTCATTTCTCAGAGATGGCGAAAGTACATGTGGTGGCAAAACCCACACGGGATGGTGGAGCGGGTCCTGGGCACTGTCGGAAGGCGGCGGGAGGCCGGTCAGGGCGCGTCACGAGGTTCCGAAGGCAAGACCCCAAAGGCCAATGCTCCGGCTCAGTGTACCATGCCTGCAAGGCATCTAAAGTAACCATCAAAGCTATCGTCGCTTGGAGGTCGAATGCCCCTGGGTTCCATCCCCAGAACCGCAAAAAATAAAACGAATTAAATAAATAAATAAATAATAAAAAGGGCTGCGGGTGTAGCTCAGAGGTAGAATGCCCTTGGTTCAATTGCCAGTACCAAAAACAAAAAACAAAAATCCATGCACTGGGTCCTGTCCGACAAGCAGCCGGCGAGCGCCCTGTCCAGCCTGGGCAGCGGGGACCTCCCTTCAGGGCCTTGGGAACACACGGTGGCCGAGTGCCCTGTGACGCTCCCTTCTAGGTGGCCCTGTCACGTGTGGACCGTGTGCGGCTCCCGGAACATGTTCTGGGGTCAGAACCGCAGAGCTGCGCCTGGCACGGGCGTGTTCCATGACACTCAGGGCAGGGGCCGAGAGCTCGGGCTGTGGACGGCGAGAGAGAACGTAGGCTAAGCGTGGCTGAAGCCACATGGGGTCGGGGAAACAACGTCAGTCTATACAGAGGCCAGGAGCCGGCGCGCTCGGTGGTGCAGAGCAGGGACAGGCGCGGGACGGGAGGGAGCACCCTGCCAACTGGGAAGGCGCCCCTGATGAGCCGGTGCCATGGCGCACACCACAATCCCAGGACTTGGGAGGCTGAGAAAGGAGGATCACTGGCTCGAGGCCCGCCTCAGCAATTTAGCAAGACCCTCCCGGCCCAAGCAACTCAGGGAGATCAGGTACCAAAATGTAAAGGGCTGAGGGTGTAGCCTGGAGGGAGAAAGACCCTGGGTTCAGTCCCCACCATGCAGAAGGAAAAGATACCGCTTACTGACCTGGGTCGCGGCCCAGGACTCATTTGGAAATGTGACTTCGGTGGGTAGACTGGGGGGCACAGAGAGGCGGAGTGGCCCAGCCCGCAGCACCCAGCGCCCAGCAGGGGTGAAGACCAGGCTCCCAGCGACGTCCTGCCGCCCCCCACGAGGCCTCCTGCTTGCTCGGCACACCGCAGGTAGCCACGGGCGCCCTGGCACCCCGGAGCCTCGGAAGGCACGCCCGGCCCAGCCTTGCGAGGGGCCGGTGTTTCGAACCCCCTGCCTGTTTACACCTGTCTTAGGTAGATTGGAAGGATTAGCTGCTGTCTCCAGAGACCTGGGCTTATGCGGCTTTGGAAATATCTTTAAGTTCCTTTAGTCCCTGAAGGGTCCACCCTCCCTCCCTCCCTCCCTCCCTCCCTTCCTTGTATGCAGCTGGGGATTGAACCCAGGGTCATTCTACCTCTGAGCTATCCCAGCCCTATTTTATTATTTTTATTTTGAAACACAGTCTCATCAAGTTCTGAGTCTAGCCTCAAACCCGCGATCTTCCTGCCTCGGCCTCCCAAGCAGTAGGGTTATAGAGGCACGCCATCACACCCGACTTGTTTCTTTTGTTAAGAAGAGTTACGTTGAAGCTGACCCTGTCCGGTTCATTTGCTTTGCTTTCTTGTGACCTTGCTTAGATTAGACTTCGCCTGCCCTCCGCTTATTTTGAAGGATCTGACAGATGATAACGGGCTAGTACTTTGTTATTACATATTTAGCAGGCGTGACATTCTAGCTGAGACTAAGTATGTGCAGACTCGGAGCAGGGCTAAAATCGCTTATGAGTGGGAAGTAGGTAGAAACAAATAAAAGGCTCCCAGCTTGCGATCTGCTCGGGGTCACTTAGCAACGTCAATATTTTTGTCTGCAAGTAGACGTCTCCTGATGGGTGCGTGCTGAAAATATCTGCGCGCCTGCGTGTTTGTGACCGGTGCGCACATATCTAAGAGCAGCAGGAGCATTTTGGCTGTTGCTGGTTCACAGTACGTAATTCGGGCGTCTAGACACTGGTCACAGGGCAGAAAAACATCTCAAGATGCGAGGCGAGGTTTTTTTAAATGGTGTTCTTAAAATATGCCTGCAAACCGCCTCTCACCGCAGGCCTGGGAGAGAACTCGGGAAAGGGCTTCATTGCTTCTGAAATAATTATTTGCAGGGCCTGGACATCACTTTCCCACAGCAGAGGTTGAAACTGTGCTTCCTGGTCCCAGCCACGCCGAGAACAGGGCCGATTCCCACGATCGGCCTGGTGCTTGATTGGTCTTTGGTTTCTGACCTCACTGTCTAGACTCCACCAGCTCCGCTCTGAGGCTCCTGGGTGGCCCTCGGTGTTGCAGCCTGGGGGCAGGTAGAGTTGGCGGGTCTCCCCGGCCGTCCTGAGCTTCCTCGCATTGGAGTCCAGCCCTCCGTGCAGGGCTCGCTCCCAGTCTGCTTCCTTCCTTTCTTCTTCTTTTTTTTTTTTTTTTTTTTTTTTTTGCAGTGCTGGGCTTGAGCCCAGGGGCATTCTCCCTCCAAGTTACATCCCCAGCTTGATTTTTTTATTTTTTATTTTGAAATAGGTTCACAGAGTATATAGTTGAATGAGCTTATTTTATAAGAGGAGAAAAATCGGGACTTAAATTGTTTGGAAGCTGTCCTGCCAGTTCTCAGGAACCTAAGTCTGTCCCGGTCACTGGGTGTGCCACGCTGCTGCCTGGCTGAAGTGAGCGCGCGTCCGATGGGCAGTACCCACCTCCAGACGGCCGTGGCCACGCTCTCTACACCCACGTGGCCACGGCAGCGCTGTGAGGCTGCCTCTGCCGCTCGCCCCAGCAACGAACAGACAAGATACGGAAAAGGCCGGGAAGTGCAGCTACCTTGCGATAGCATTCATGAAAAATGTCTAGACCTGGAAGGCAAAATGGATTCCTAATTTGTTAATTACATAAGAAGCCCAAGCCACTGAAAATGTGGCCGCGTATTAGTCTCTTGTCTAGAAATGAAACCAACCCTCTTCCTCCTCCCTCCCCTCTTCCCTCTCTTCATCCTTTCTCTCCTTCCCCTTGTGGTAATGGGGGTTCTCCCAATGAGCTCCACCCCAGCAGCCCCCTTTTTTTGCGGTACTGGGGATGGAACCCAGGGGCATTCTACCTCCAAGCCACAGCCCCAGCCCTAGTTTTTATTTTTTGTTTTGAAACAGGGTCTCACTGAGTTGCAAAGGACCTTACTAAGTAGCTGAGGCTGCCCTTGAACCGTGCTCCTCCTTGTCTCGGCCTCCCAAGTGCCGGGATTACGAGCGTGAGCCACTATGCCTGGCTTTTAGTTTTTATTTCAAAACTGGGTCTTGCTAAGTTGTTGAGGCTGAACTCAAACCTGCAATCTTCTGCTCTCAGCCTCCAAAGCACTAGGATTACAGGCATGTACCACTGTGCATAGCTAGAACTGAAATTTCTATATATGTATTATATAGTATATATATATATACTGTCATATATATTATATATATTTACATATCCCTGTGTTTATACGTGTGTGTGTGTGTGTGTGTGTGTGTGTGTGTATAAACATACAGGCCACTTATTATTCTCTCAAAGCCCACGAGCCAGCAGCACACTCTAGGAGGCCAGGCGCTGGGTTTCGATCTCGCCCCGGGAGTGGCTTTCCTGCCTGAGACCGTCTTGTGAGGATCTCGAAACCCAAGAGAGTGCCAGGTCTCCGCTCCTGCCTTGGGCTGGTCGTGGAGAGGCCCGCCCCTCACGTCTCACGGCCTCTGAGGATGCCAGGAAAGGGGCTGGTGCGCGTGCGCGGCCCTGCCCGCTTCCATCTCGGGCCCTCCAGTGGTGCCTGGAGGCCCTCGCCTCAGCCGGACATGGTGCTCACACCTGGAATCCCAGCACTTGGAGGGTTGCAGGTTCAAGGCCAGCCTCAGCAATGTAGCAAGCCCAAGTTTCAAAATAAAAAATAAAAAGGGCTGAGGGTATAGCTCAGAGGTGGAACGAGCCCAGGTTCAATCCCCACAAAAAACAAAATCACATTCTTTACATCACTATAGTGATGAGGTCTTTTATTTGTTAACTTATTTTGGGTACTGGAGATTGAACCAGGGGCATTCTTCCTCTGAGCTACACCCCCAGTCTTCTTTAATTTTTTTTTACTTTGAAACACTAAGTCTCACTAAGTCGCTGAGGCTGGCTTTGAACCTGCAATCCTCTTGTCTCAGCCTCCCAACTCCTAGAATTACAGGTGTGCACTGCTGTGCCTGGCTACAGTTTTCTCACTTGTAAAGTGTCCATGTTTGTGTCATACGACCTTGGGGCGTGTAAAACGTCCTCTTCCAGATCTGCTGCAGAGAACATTCTAGCAGAGAGGAGGGGCCTCCCTGGTAGCCCCTTCTCAGGTTCCATGTTCGGATGTTGGAAGATTATAAGGCTTTGGCTTGAAGTGAGCAGGTGAAATGATTTGGGGGACACTAAGTCGTTAGCTTTGTCTGTTCCTTTTCAAAACCAGTTGCTGCTGATGCAGCGTACTGGTCTTCCCTGTTTTTTAAGGATATTATTCAGTTATTTTTTCCTCAAATCACAGAATTGGAAGTTTGTACCTGTGTGTGGGGGGGGGTTGTATGTTACTGGGGATTGAACACAGGGATCCTACCTCCAAGCTATATTCTAGCCCCTTTTTAGTTTTTATTTTGAAACAGGATGTCAGCAAGTTGCTGAGGGCCTTGCAAAGTTGCTGGGATTGGCCTCGAGTGGGCAATCCTCTCGTCTCAGGCTCCCGAGTGCTGGGATTATAAGTGTGTGCCCACGCCCAGCTTGGAAGTTTCTCATTACGTGGCAGAGAGCCTCCCTGGGTTGCTGAGGCTGACCTCAAACCTGTCATCTTCCTATCTTAGCCTTCCAAGTACAGTACTGAGGCCCGAGCACCGCGGCCACCGCCATGTCCTGTGCTGTCCTGCGGTGGCCTGCACACTCGGCCTCGGGCGGCCGTGGCCTGCACACCTCGCTCTCACCCTCAGCTCCTGTCGCCCTCAGCTCCCGCCTGCAGGGCTGGCCCTCGTCCACAGCGCCCGAGGCGGGCAAAGGCGGCGGGCAGTCGCCGGCCACCGCGGGTGGCGCTCTTCTCCTGGATGCCTGTTCTGCGGCCAGGTGGCTCCTGAGCAGGACAGGAGCCTGAGCTCCCCCAGCCGGCCAGGCTGGTGCTGTGAGCATGTCGAGGGACTGCATTATTGGTCATCCATCCGTTGGCTTTGCTCACGTCCCAGGCTCCTGGCGGTGGACGGTGGCCCCGAGCCGGGGAGAGGCAGGGGGAGTGGCCCGCCCGACATCTGCCCTGGCTCTTCCGAGGGTTGAGAGGGTCGCTGTGGGTTTCCAAGGTGTGTGGTCCTCCAGTTAGAGTAGTTTAGTCGTGCTGAGAAACGTGGCACAGAATGTAATTCCTTTCTCACCATTAAAAGAAAAAATATGCTATCGTGACACAGCTAACGTGTAAACTCCAGAATCTACGGACACAGGAAAGGGCTGCATTCTCAGAGGTTATTTTAAGGCCACTTAATCTAGACTGTCTAGTAACCTTGAATCCCTGTTGGCATCTCGCCCCAGAGTGCCACACGCCTGGACACCTGCCGGCCTTTCTCCCAGGATGGGTTGGAAGGGTGCAGCGCGGGCAGGGCTCTGCATGGAGACCTCTCTGTGCCGCCGTCTCTAAAGCAGTAGGTTTGTTTTGAGATCGTCCCATGCTCTAGGCTAATGTCCACAGACATCAAGCTGTCCCTGTAGGGACATAGAGTATTCTTTTAAAATCCTCATAGAGCATTCCTGTAAAATCCTCATTCATGACTTTGAGCCCGTGAGCCTTGCTTAAAACGTACTGTTTTGTTTTCTAAAGACCAAATTCCAGGGCTTTTTATATGGAAAATTTCACATCGGTACAAAATTTTATAGCCTAGCTATAAACTTCAAAGAACGGGACTGTCTGGTGGTGAGCGGCATCCATTCTTAACAGGACTCGCACTGGCAGGCGTTTGAGAGGCATAAAACGGCGGAGGGCCTCCTGGCCCTGTGGGGTGGGAGGCTGAGAGTCCTGGACCTGAGGCTAGCGTGCCCCCTAGTGCCTGCAGGAAATGGAACAATCGCTGCAAGCTCACAACCAGGCCTCGGTCCGCGACGCCCTTCACCCAGTCTCTGGGGACTTCACGCTTGATTGCTGGACGATTCCAAGGTCTCTGCCCCCGAAGCGGAGTGATGGGTCAGGCTGCCCAGAGTCCAAGCCCTCCCTCTCCTGCCGCCCAGCCTCGGTTCCCTCAGCCCTAGGGAGAACAAGGTGGGCCCGTTTACAAAGCTCCCCCTGCGCCACACGCACCAGAAGGCGCTCCTGGCTCCTCGGATGGTCTTCAGCTGTGAGCCTGTCTTTTGTGAGCAAGCGAGGTCGCTGGGGAGGGGTGCACGGGGCAGGTGTGACCCAGAGCAAGCGAGGTGCCCGCTGGGGAGGGGTGCACGGGGCAGGTGTGACCCAGAGCCCTGGTGCTAACCGGAGGTGGGGCGGGCTGGACGCTCAGCCTCACTCCAGCCAGACCATCATTGCCAACAGCGCGAGCAGTCAAGGCTGGCGAGGATGTGGGGACACGAGAACCCTGCACACTCTGGAGGGAGTGTAATTAGTACAACCACCGGGAGGTTGGTACGGAGGTTCCTCGGAAGCCTAGGAATGGAACCGCCACAGCGCCCGGCTCCGCCACTACTCGCTGTCTTCCCAGAAGAATTCGTCGCAGCCGGGCGTGGTGGCGCAGCCTGCGACCCCAGAACTAGGGAGGCTGAGACAGGAGGACGGCAGGCTCCGCGACAGCCTCGGCAACTCAGCGAGGCCTTCAGCACCTTAGCAAGACGCTGTTTCAAAATACAAGTAAGTCTGGATGTCTAGTTCAAAAAGAGTACACCCCTGGGTTCAATCTCCAGTACCACACACACATAAAAAAAAGGAAAGAAAAAAGAATGAGGGCCAGAACTTTACAGTGCTCCATGCACACCCACGTTCACAGCAGCACAATCCACAACAGCCAATCACGAGCAGCCTAAGGGGCCGCCGCAGATGAAGCCTCTACCTGGTGGTGCCTTCCCGAGAGGTTCTGCTCAGCACACGGGTGTGTCGTGGGGAGTTCTGCTTTTTTTTTAAAATTCTCTGTCCATGAGACAAAAACCTCTCCTGGAGATTCTTGTCCTCACTGATGGGCATTTCTATGTTCTGTCGCCTTCAGTTGTCAAAAATGGCATTTTAGAGGGAAGATGTATTGCCAGGCACGTTGGCGCACACCTGTAATCCCAGTTCTTGGGAGGCCAAGATGGGAGGATCACGGGTTTGAGGTCAGCGTTGGCAATTTAGCGAGGCCCTCTGCAACTTAACAAGAACCTGTTTCAAAATAAAAAGTGTGTGTGGTGGGGGGGGGGGGTTGTAGCTTGGGGTAGAAGCCCCAGTCAAAACCAGGCAAAGGAAAGCTGTGTTCTCAGGGTGCGGCTGGTGGTTGGCTAAGCTGTGGGATCATCCAGGAAGGAGCGGCAGGGGCGGCAGAGTGGGGTGGGCCCGCAGCACTGGGATGCCCAGCTCCGAACCTCGGGTCAGGCGGGGCAGGGCCGCGGCCGACACTGCTACATTAGTGAGTGGCGGGGTGCGGTGGACTGTAAAGTGTCCAGGGAGCTGTGGCTGTAGGATGTGTTTTGCCCATTCATAACGGCAGGGGACGGACTGTCAAAAGGCTAGTTGCTGTTCTTGGCTTTCTGGTGTTTGTTCGGAAAATCCCACCGGGCATCTTGTTCTGTGTGTGCGGTCCTGAGGTTGAAGCCATTCCAAGGCTTTCTATCCTAAGCTACACCCTCAGCCCGGTCTATTTCTTATTTGGAAACAAGGTCTTGCTAGTTGCTGAAAGCCTCACTAAGTCACGGAGGCTGGCTTTGAACCTGAGATCCTCCGGTCTCAGCCTCCTGAGCACTGGATTACAAGCGTGCGCCGCCACGCCTGGCTCCCTTTGGGCATCTTTGATGGGAACAGAGTTAGGTGAGTTTCTTTCTAAAGCGATCAGGAAGCTCTGGACCCTAGAATGGGAGGTGGCAGGTCATTGTATTGGGTCTTCATGCCACCCCACCCGATGGGCTGGCGGCATCTGTATTCAAGGAGTCCCTCGGCCAGCCTGCCCTGAGCTGACCGCCGCCAGCTGCGGGTCCATCAGAAGAGCCGGCGGGGCCGGGCGTCAGGCCCTGTGCCTCGGCTGCGGCGGGCCTGCACTTGAATCTCTCCACCCGCAGGCTTATTGTGGTTGGTTTTAGATTTTTTTTTTTTTTTGTACTGTGTATTGAACCCAGGGCCTTTCTACCTCCAAGCTACACCCTCAGTCCTATTTAATTTTTAACGTTATTTTAAATTTATTTATTTATTTGATACTAGGAATTGAACACAGGAATAGTCTATCTCTGAACTATACCCCCAGACCTTTTCCTTTTGAAACTGGGCCTTGCCAAGTTGCTAAGAGTCTCAGTAAGTTGCTGAGGCCGGCTGCGACCCTGCCATCTTCCCGTCTCGGCCTCCCGAGCACGGGGGTTTCAGGTGTGTGTCACTGTGCCGGCCCCGCCCACAAACCTGCCAGACAGCCTCTGCCTTCACCATCTTGCCAACTGTCTCAGATAAGTATATGAGCAGGGATGGACAGGCAAGTAACTTCCAGCAGCCGCGAGCCAAGGCGGGTCACACCTCCTTTGAGCAGGACGCTGGGCACCTGGCGCCAAATATGAAAACTTTTGGCAAAACTTCAGCACTGTTGAGATCCAGCAAGTGCTTGGTGGGATACGGCTCCGTGTTCAAAGCCAAGCCAGGCAGTCGCGGTCCCCGCCTTCCGAGGGCAGCTTCCTTAGCTCGGCGATCACACCCACTTTGGGTGGGACACTGTGGATGACAATACCGTCCACCCACAGCCCACTCCGTGGGGGACAGAGCCCAGAACAGGGGCAGTGATGATGCCGGGATGGGCCAGATGCCTGCAGGAGCCCCGCAGGGACCAGGAGCCCACAGTCAGGCCCAAGCGGCAGGTAACACCGACCCAGGAGGTCCTGTGGGCGCCCTCCCCATTGCTGCCGTTCTACTGTTGTAAGATAAATTACAGTAGCCAGCCCACCTCCCAGGAAAGTGCAGTTCAAAACACATCACAAAGTCAAGCCGGAAGCAGCGGCACATGCCTGTAATCCGGTCCTTGAGAGGCTGAGACGGGAGGATCCCAGTTGTGAGGCCAGCCTTAGCAACCTAGTGAGACGCTCAGGGACTTATCAAGATCCTGTTCCAAAATGAAAAATAAAAAGCACCCTGGTTGCGCCTAGGAGGGTTGCGTCTTGGAGGGTTGCGTCTTGGAGGCAGCACGCCCCTGAGTTCAGCCCACCGCCCCCACGCACGAAGCGTCTTGTATAATCAGCATGGCACAGCTCTTGCTGTTTGCCTTTTGAACTTGAAGCTGTGAAGTCACTCTTAGGGCAGGCCAAACACCCGCTCACTGTGGCATCTAATGAGTGTGAAACCCCATCCGGCCATTAAGATCTCCAAGACCATTTTTATACTGACAGTTCACAAACTCCAGGCAATTTTAGTCTAAGTCGATTCCAACTCCTTCCCAACCCCCATCTTCCTGCCCGCACCCGGCTGCTTTCTGTAGGATTTGGGGAAGAATGTTCCAGCCTTTAAGAACATTTGGGGCTTTATTACTATTATTATTATTATTATTATTATTATTGGTTATACTGGGGTTCCTGGAAGCCCTTCTACCTCCGGGCTACACTACCAGACCTATTTTTACATTTTTATTTGGAAACAGGGTCTCCTAAGCCAGCGCGCGTGGCTGGCTTCGAACCTGCGCGATCCTCCTGTCTCTGCCTCCCAAGCGCGGGCCGGGCGTGGTGGCGCACGCTTGTCATCCCCGCGCTTGGGAGGCAGAGACAGGAGGATCGCGCAGGTTCGAAGCCAGCCGCGCGCGCTGGCTTAGGAGACCCTGTTTCCAAATTTAAAAAAAAATGTAAAAAAAAAATAGGTCTGGGAGTGTAGCCCGGAGGTAGAAGGGCTTCCAGGAACCCCAGTACCACCAAAAATAAATAAATAAATAAATAAATAAATAAATAAATAAATAAATATAAAAAAATAAATAAAAGTGTCATGTAGCCATAAATAAACACTAAGACCCCCAACGCTGCCCTCTTGTTGATACACCATCTCTGCTGAGCAGGACAGACAGGAACGAGGCGGAGACAGGGCTCACCAGGAAGCCAGGCAAGACCAGCCAGGTGTTGCTGGGCGCGCCGAGCCTGGGCCCGGGTTGTGGAGAGAATTGCTGGCAGGGGCGGGATGCTGCTACAGACCAGCCTGGGTCTGGGTGCTCGCAGGGGTTCTGGCACGGAGGGAGGGCGAGGGCTGCGGCTGCTGCCCGTGGGAGATCAGCGGCTCAGGGTGCACAGGGACCTGTGCCAGCCTCCAGGCTCCACGGTGACGGGCCACGAGGTTCTGCTGGCTGCTTGTCCCAGCGCGGCCAGGTGCTACTTGACAAGTGACAGGAAGGACATTGGGCACCCAGGGGTGGGCACCCAGGCTGCGCCGTGCCCCCCTTAGGAAGGTCTGTGAGAGCAGATCCACACATCTGGGGCCAGAAGACAATTCAGCGTTTAGAAGCCAGGCCCTCCGCAGAGAATGGCCGTCAAAGAGCAGAGGGAGCTGGGGCTAAGCGCCCACAGTGGACACGGGCGTCACGTTAGGAGCCCAGGGTGGCTCAACTGCGCGGCCCCAGAGCCCACAGAAAGCCCGGCCGCTCTCCCAGTCCTCCCGGCCGGGAGCGGGCTGGCCGCTGCACAGCCTCTCACGGCCCCGCACAGTGCGGCTCCCAGAGGCTCCCAGGTGTTTCTATACAAACAGCACAGCCACGCCAGGCGCGGTGGCGCCCGCCTGCGCTCCCCTCTGCGGGCCGGCGGCGGGCGGCTCACACGTTCTCCTCTCCCCACAGCGGAGCTGGCGGCAGCGCAGGTGGTCGGCATCGTCGTGGTGGTCACGGTGATGGTCGTGGTGGTCGTCTGCCTGCTGAGCCACTACAGGGTCTCCACAGGCTCCTTCCTCAGCCGCCCGGGCCCCAGCAGGAGGCGGGAGGACCGGCTGCAGGTGAGTGTGGGCCTGGCGCCCTGCTGCTGGGCCAGCCATGGGGACGGCCTCCGGGCGAGGCCAGCCTCCGGGAAGCCCCGATGTTCAGAGCCACGAGGGCTTCAGGCTGAGGTTAGCATGCTAAAAAGCACGTCCATTGTGAGCATCCAGCTCGGTGGAATACTCATGACCAGCACCGGATTTAGAAAGGAATATTGCCGAGCGTGGAAGTGCACACCTGTGATCCCAGTGTCTGGGGGCTGAGACGGGAGGATCGCAGGTTCAAGGCCAGCCTCAGCCACTTAGCAAAACCCTGTTTCCAGATAAAAAGCAAAATAGGGCTGAGGGTGTGGCTCAGAGGTAGAATGCCCCTGGGTTCCATCCACAAGACCAACATACAAAAAAGGAGGCACAGCCAGGCGTGGCGGGCACGCCTGTAAGCATTCGGGAGGCTGAGACAGGGGGATCGCAGTTCGCGGACGGCCTCGGCTACTTAGTGAGGCCCTTGGCAGCGCAGTGAGACCCTGTTTCAAAATAAAGAATAAAAATTGGGGCTGGGGGTGTAGCCATTCTAGAGATAGAATGCCCCTGGGTTCCATCCCCAGTACCACCACCACCACCCCCAAAAAAGAGAGAGACACACACAGCAGCCCCGGGGCCCCTGCGCTGCTCCCCTCCCAGAAATGGCGAACCTGTCCAGATGTTGAAGAGTTCGAGATTGCCCACCTTCCCAAGTAACGGAGACACACAAGGGATGTAATTCCAAGCAGGGTTTATTGCTGCAGCGTGTTCCTTTGCCAGCAAGGGGCCTTCCCGGATCGACGGCACTCACCCTGGGGAGGGGGAGTCAGTCGTGGTCCGGCGGCCCCTAGCCTCTGGTTCCCTCTAACTTTATAGCCGGAGTAGGGGGTGAGCACACACACCAGAGCCCGCCAAAGAGAAGCCCGCGAAAGATACATCCAATCAATTAAACTGGTAAACAGGTACAACCACTTAGTTTAAAGCAATCACACATCCATTTGAATTACAGCAAATGGTTTCACAGAGCTGCCTCCCTAGTCATTGCCCGCCAAGGGTCTCCTTTGTCTTCCCTATGGGGGACGTGCGCCCGTGCTTCAGGAGCCGCCCCTAGCTGGCAAATGTTTCCCATCAGATAACTTTTATGGCTTCCAACATTCCTTCCGTATCACCCCTGTCTGAAACAGATGGCTATCTCCTCTGCTCGGACAAACGGCTATCTCACCCTTATCTCCGGTACCTCAGCCAGGGTCTTAAGCAGGTTATAACAGAAGTAAGAAGTTTGCCCATTTATTCAATTCATTGCTTACACAAACTGCTACCTTCTTATCCTAACCTTATATAATATTCCCGTAACTCTAATATTGGCAAGGGCTTCCTTAACTAAAACCTCAGGCTGGGGAAGACTTTTCTTCCTGCATTCCTACAATGTTAATTCTTGGGGTCAGTGGTTCCAGGAGGCAGCTCGCTGAGCCGCAGGACAGGGGCTGTTTATGGGATATCTTTTGCCATCCCCTGGGCAGCATGGTGACCGCCTCCTGCCGTGACGTAGGGGGCTGCCATGGTTCAGGGCGCAGGTGTCCCCGTGATGGTCCCGTGGGTGGTGGTGAGGTGTGCCTGTGGGTTTCGCGGCCGTGGCAGGTAGGGGGATGTGCCGCTGTGTGCACCCCCCCTGCTGCGGCGTGGCTGGGCCCCACAAAGCGGGCGGACAGGACTTACCCTCCCCCGGCTCCTCCCTCCTGCCCTCCTGCATCCTCCCCTGGCCCCGCCTGGCTCTCCCAGCTAGAGAACTAAATCTCCCCACGTCCTGGGCACAAAATACACATGATGCCTTTGATTTTAAAAAGAGGGGACAGTGCAAGGCACGGTGGCGCACCACTATCACCCCAGTACTTGGGAGGCTGAGGCAGGAAGCGTGCAGATTGAGTGAACCTCTGCAGTTCAGTGAAGCCAGGGACATTCTGCCACCAAACTACATCCCCAGCCCTTTTTATTTTGTTTTTTGTGGTACTGGGGTTCCTGGAAGCCCTTCTACCTCCGGGCTACACTCCCAGACCTATTTTATACTTTTTTAAAATTTGGAAACAGGGTCTCTTAAGCCAGTGAGGCTGGCTCCGAACCAGCGCGATCCTCCTGTCTCTGCCTCCCAAGCGCGGGGATTACAAGCGTGCGCCACCACGCCAGGCTTTATCTTTTATTTTGAAACAGGACCTTGATTGGCCCATATGGGGGTCGAGGACCTAACAGACCTCACTAAGTTGCTGAGGCTAGCTTCGGACTTGCAATCCTCCTGTCTCTGGCTCCAAAACAGAGATTGCAGGTATGCACCACCGTGCCCAGCTTGGGAAAGTCTTTGGAAACGTGGCAGAGCTGGGCATGGGGGTGTACACTGTAATCTCAGTACTTGGGAGGCTGAGACAGGAGAATTGCAGGTTCAAAGCCAGCTTCAGCAATGTAGTGAGGCCCTGATTCCAAATAAAATAACAAAATAGGGTTGGGGTGTAGGAGGTCGAATGCCCCTGGTTCCATCTCCAGTGCCCTCCCCAACAAAGGGAAAGAAGCCATGGTGTTCTCTCGGGCCCTGTGCAGATGCAGGCCGTGCCCTTCAGGGCGGGGAGGAGCCGGCTGTTCCGCACACAGCGCAGCCTCTTTCCTGCCCAGGCCCTCCTTCCCGTCCCCCGTCCGTGGGAGCACACTGGAGGAGGGGCACTGGAGAGCCCCGGGAGGCTACAGCCCAGGGGGTTGTCGCTTGGAGGCTGAATGCCCCTGGGTTCCATCCCTAGACCCGCAAAACACACACACACACACACACACACACACACACGAGAATGCCCCTGGGCTCAATCTCTAATACTGATTAAAAAAAAAAAAACCAACAACACTCTACTATCCGGGTGAAGATGACCCAAGGATGCATAAATGAAAAGGCTTGTATGAGAAGAAGACAGACAACTTTCCATCAACCAACTGGACTACTTAAATGAAATGGATAAATTCCAGAAACACCCAACCAAAACTAACTAAAAAACAAAACTGGGAAATCTACTTACAAGCCTGAAGCAGGAGGCTCGCAGGTCTGAGGCCTCAGCCACGCTGACAGACCCGTTCAAGCCCCGGGCTCAATCTCCAGTGCCACGAAAAAAGAGAAAGAGAAAAAGAAAGGAAAAGGAAAGTGAGACCAGGCCTTCAGCTAGTCAGGGGTGGGACAGCGGCCGTCCACGAAGTGCTCTCGGGTGCTGCCCTATGGACTCTGCCGACATTTCAGGACTGACACCAGCCCTTTTCAAACCCTCCCCTCATCCCTCCCCCAAAAGAAAAGGATTTGAAGAGGTGATAACACGTCCTGTCTAATTCTGCAAGGCCAGCCTTCCTGCTGCCGAGGTCAGATGAAGACACACAGAAAAGCCAAACAGAGGCTAATGTAGCTTGTGATCGTGCATGCGAAACTCCTCGGCTAAGTCCTAGCAAGCCGAACCCAGCAGTACGCTGAGTAGGGTTAAGCCAAGAACAGTCGTGTATACCTGTAAGCCCACTACTCAGGAGGTTGAGGCGGGAGGATTGCAAGTTGGAGGCTGGCCTGGGTAACTTGGCAAGACCGTCTTCAAATTAGGGGGGAAGCCGGGCGTGGTGGCACACGCTTGTAATCCCAGCATTTGGGAGGCTGAGACCGGAGACTCAGCTACTTAGTGAAGCCCTCTGCAACTCAGTGAGACCCTGTTTCAAAATAAAGAATAAAAAACTGGGCAGGGGTGCGGCAGACTGGCTCAATAGGGATGGCCGCTGAGTCCGCTCGGGATCGATTTATCTCAGAAAAGATGGGCAAGGATTCGGGTGCAGTTCTGCAGCCACTTATCTGCAGCGATTCTTTCCCTTCTATGAAATAAATTCCTTTAAGTCCCTATTCATGGCGCTTCGGAAAAGAATCTGACATGGACAAAGCCTCTTGAGCGATTGACACTTTATTACAAGAACCCCTAAAATTTATATCCTTCACCAGTGAGATTAGTAGTAAGAAAAAAGAGGGGAGTGCAATCACCGCAAAACAGTAGTGAATGACATGTAAACAAAGTAAAAAAACTAGTCCAGATCTTCTCCGGATCTTTCCCAGACAGGCAGTTCCAAAGGGCAAATTCCAGAAGACACAGGCACGCCCAGGGCTTGGAGAATAGGCCTCTCATGGAATCTTTAACTTCTTTGGAGCTTTTCATCTCTAGGACTTAGTCCATATGGCAGGCATGGGGAGCTATGGCGATCCAGGAGGATGTGATGGAAGCCTCCCAGGTGTCATCCACATTGCCTTCTAATGTCTGAAAGCTTAAGCAAGCTCACAACACAGTTTGGCAGATAAACACCAAAAAATACCATGAAGTTTTTAGATTTAGTTGTCAGATGTACTTGCCTAGCTGCTGAACACTTTTCCTCAAACGATAGGCTTATTAGAAGCCTATTCATCTTATAAATAATCAATTTCCACATCACAGACCCTTTGCAACATCCTTTCCTTTTCTGATTACCCTGATTCTCTCTTTCCCATTTGGGACAATCTTATGATAAGCTCTTCTTCATACAAAAATCCTTTCTTATTCTCACCATATTTCCTTTCTTTTACACATTTATTATATCTATCCTTTGTTCTGACATATCCATTTCTTAGCCACGTGGCGCCTCCCTGTCTCGGGCAGCGCTCATACTGGGTGTAAAGGTCAAGAATCTTCCTAGCCTTCAGCTCTATTGTATTGGGCAGTATTAGCTGCTCATAAACTAGGTTGCTTTGATGTCACACCCAACGTTTGTCTTCCTGTATCTAGGCAGGATCACAAAGAGAGGGGTAAACAGAGGCACCGGGTTGCCTCCCTTTTAGGGCTTTTATTGTAAGTTAATGATTAGGATGAAGGTCAGAGATAGAGGGGAAATCTGCGTTTGTAATTACTGACTGGAATGCTGCCACTGCATCTGAATTCTAACTAGATTTTATTACCATTTGAACAAAGCCGAGGACGTATTTTCCACGGACTCAGTTTCTCTCACAGTCCTGATCTTACATCACCGGAGCAATTCGTGTGGAGAGTTAAAAGAATCATTACCAAAAGAATAATAGTTATGAAAGAATATCTAAGAGTGGGGGAGTACTTTGGCCAGAGACAACACTTTCTCTCGGGGCTTTGCTCACGTTGAGCGCCAGCCAATTAACTGCGTGGGAGACCATCGCACAGATGCCGAGGAGAAAGGAATAATTCTCGGCACAGGGGGTATAAAATGCCTCTGGGTTCCATCCCCAGACCTGCAAGAAAAAAAAAAAAAAATTGGGGGAGGAAAAGAAAGAAAAATGGCAGGCGTGGTGGCGCAGGCTTGTAACCCTGCGCAGCTTGGAGGAAGATCCCCAGCCCTGTTGACCCCCAGTCCCCCTCCCAAAATAGCGCGATAGTCTGTGTGCATCTGTGGGCCTTGGCCCTCTCTGGGGATTTGTCAGAGCCGGTGGGCACAGCTGGAAGCCGGAAGCTGGGTGAGTGCAGCCCTACGTCTGAGAAGCCTCCGGAGGGTCCGAGGTCGATGGCTTCCCTAAGGCGCTCCTGTTCCCCTCCGTCCTGCTCAAAACGCCTCCTTTGGAATGTTTAACACGTACTAAGAAGAAACCTTAACACGCTTACTGTTTTAAAGGGGAGACCTTAAGAGGCGGGCGTGGTGGGCACACTTGTCATCCAGCACTCGGGAGGCTGAGACAGGAGGATCACGGTTCACAGACAGCCTCAGCTGCTTAGTGAGGCCCTCTGCAACTCAGTGAGACCCTGTTTCAGAATAAAGAGTGATGTCTTCACACAGAAATAAAAATTAAAGTCGTTTAGTACTGCATTGCTTATTTTCCTATGGCTAAAGCAGGGTAGCGGTTTTTATCCAGCATCCTCTTCCTGTGACTTCACGTTCTGAGAATGGCCTTCCTTCCTTCTGTGCCTTTAAATACAAATTTCAGTTCTGCACAAGTGAAACATTAAAAATTGCCAATGCAAAATAAAGAATAGGAGGCCGGGCGTGGTGGCTCATGCTCGTAATCCACGTGCTTGGGAGGCAGAGACAGGAGGATCGCACTGTTTCTAAGCCAGCCTTGCTGGCTTAAGAGACCCTGTTTCCAAAAACATACATAAAATAGGCCTGGGAGTGTAGCCTGGAAGTAGAAGGGTTTCCAGGAACCCCAGTACCACCAAAATAAAAAGAATACAGCTGGGGTAAGCTCGGAGGTAGAATGCCCCTGGGTTCCATCCCCAGTACCACAAAATATAAATAAATATAAATAAATAATGGGAGACATTAAGAGAGAGAACAGGAATTGGCCCTTCTAGTTTGAGTGTGCTGAAGTGATGCACAGGGCACGGTGCTAAGGACCCTTTACATACTGTCCCTTAAGCCTCACACAGTTGCCGCCTCTTACAGATAAGAAAGCTGAGCGCAGGAAGACGCAGGACCAGGATCCTCCCTGGGTCTTTTCTGTAGCTCTGCGGGCGGGTGGTTGGAGCAGCCGCCTGGGTAACACGGCTGCTGACAGATCTGTGGTGTTACCTTTCTCTGTGAGAGGCTGTGTTCCAGGGGAAAAACTAGAGAGTAAGAGACATGCTCGCACCGGGCGTGGTGGGCACCCGTGGCATCCCCGCGCTCGGGAGGCCGAGGCAGGAGGGTCACGCAGGTTCGAAGCTAGCCTAGCTGGCTTAAGAGACCCTGTTTCCAAATAAAATATAAAATAGGTCTGAGAATGTAGCCTGGAGGTATAAGGTCCCCTGGGTTCCATCCCCAGTACCACAAAAACAAAACAAAACAAAACAACAACAACAAAAAAACCCACATAATGAGAAAGAGATGACGCGTGTCTGACAAGACACCGACCCCAGCACCTGCTAGTTCTGGTGCCACGAGCATCCTTCAATAGGGAGTTGCTGGGGGGAAACTGAGACAACTGGCTGCTGCACCCCGAGTCCAGCATGGTCTTCCTGGCCAGGAGGCCTGAGGGCGGCACCAGCCACGTTGCTGCAGAGGTGGGTGTCCTTTGGCTCCCGTTGTCCTGGGATGGCGGTCCCAGGTCAACATGATCCCATCGCCAGCCCCTGGAGCCTGGCTTCCTCTCTGCACAGCAGGCCCTTGGTGCTTACGCCCTGCGGCCCGCTTAGGAGCGGCTGTGTGCACAGACACCCTGTCTAGCAGTGCTGGGCTATGTAGGAACCTGAGCGCTCTGTGGGGCGGCCCTGGGCCCCGGGGAGGCGCGTCATCTCCAAAGCCCAAACACACACGACCCGGGAGCCGGGCGCTGCGGGCCTCTGTGCCAGGCTCCTGCCTCCTCTCAGGGACAGCCTGCAGCTGGCCGCTTGGCGCACCCTGGCAGAGACTGAATACGTGCTGGGTCGTCACGGGGGGGGGGGGGCTGATGGGGTCTGCCCTCCAGTCCCTTCAGATCTGCCCCCTTGGTCCCAAGCTTGCATTTGGACCGGAAGCACCGAGGGCGGGGCCTCCGGCTCCCATCAGGCAGGCAGCTGCTGTCCAAGGAGCGAGGCGGCCCGTGGGAAGGAGCCCCGGCTGCAGTTTGGGGGGCTACTGCTGCTGTTACATGAAACTCATGATTCTCTTCTGTCCCGTGTCCCCCTCTCCGCCTCCAGGAAGGGTGTCTGTGGCCTGGCAGCTCCCCAGCGCGGCCCGGGGCCGCAGAGGTAAGGACTGGAGGAGGGGGAGCCATGCCTAGGCGGGTCGCAGCTGAAGGAAGGTGCTTTGGGATGAGGGCAGTGGGTGGAACTTTGGCCAGAGGAGAGAAGGGGATTTTCCAGGACGTGCTTTGCCAGTCAAAGCCCCTTATAGCTCAACCTCGGAACCACCCTTGCTGATGGGACCCCCAAAGCTACTGGGGGCGCGCCTTGGCAAGTGTAGGCAGAGTTTGTGCATATGGAATAACATGGATCATGCCTACGTCTCCATGTTTAGTGATCTGAATTTTAAAACAACCTTTAGGTTAAAAGTAATGATGAGCCAGGCATGGTGGTACACACTTGTAATCCCAGCATTTGGGAGGCTGAGACAGGAGGATCGTGGTTAGCAGACAGCCTCAGCTACTTAGGCCCTTTGCAAGGGCCGGGGTGTAGCTCAGAGGTAGAGTGTCCCTGGGTTCCATCCCCTTACCACACACACACAAAAGTAATGGTGTGAGCAAAGCCAGTGGCTACATATGTGTGTATAATATATATGTGTTAATATATACATCCCTGTATATATTGATATACGGTTTACACATATAAATACACACATGTATATGCCTATAAGATCTATCTCACAGAATACATTTTGATGGTGGGAAAAATGGGAATATTTTGTAAGAAATACACTACCTGGATTCAGTTTTGAGAAAAATATCTATAATCATATTTACTTTGGAATACAAAACATTTTTCCTATCAATGAGTAAAAATAACTATAGGAAACTTGTCCAGAACCCAAGAAACTAGGAAAGTCTAGGAGCCAGAAAGAAAAAAAAAAGTCACATTCTGATTTTGTGTGTGTATGTGTGGTTCTGGGGTTCCTGGAAGCCCTTCTACCTCCGGGCTACACTCCCAGACCTATTTTTATATTTTTATTTGGAAACAGGGTCTCTCAAGCCAGCGAGGCTGGCTTCGAACCTGCGCGATCCTCCCGTCTCCGCCTCCCGAGCGCGGGGATGACAAGCGTGCGCCACCACGCCCGGCTTCTGGTTTTTATAGAAAGTATTAAAACCATTAAAAGTCAAAGCAGCCAGGTGCAGGGTGCAGACCTGCTATCCCGGGATTTGTGAGGCTGAGACGGAGGATCGCAGGTCTGAGGCCAGCCTCAGCAGTTTAGTGAGACCCTGCTTCAAAATAAAAAGGAGTTGGGGTGTAGTGTGGAGCTTGATCCCCAGTACCAAAATAGAAGAAATGAATAAACATAAAAGTCTCCAAGTCCCTCTGCATGTTCCTGACTCAGTGTCCAGAGCTGGCGGGAGCAGAGAAGGCAGGCAGCTCCTGCTATGGTCTCAGAGCGGGGCCAGGGGAGGTCCCTGCGAGCACGAGTGGGCTGTTTGTGGCAGTCTGGGGATCGCGGGACCCTTGGAAAGCGCATCCATCAGTGTCAGCGGGGCTGACTCAGCTCCCAGACCTGCAGCCTCTGTACGCTGCCCTCTGGCGGCTGAGCGGCCGAAGTCTTAGGAATAAGGAAACAGGCCTGCCACCCACGGCCCGGAGGTAGAGACCAACTTAGACATGAAATAGGGTGGGGCGCCCTGGGTTCACGTCCCCCACCAAGAGGAAACCAAGCGGAAGAAGGAGGGAGGGGGGAGGGAGGCAGGCAGACAGGCAAAATTTTTATAGGAAGTGTTTTGTGTGTGTGTGTGCTGTACTGGGGCTGGAACCCAGGGACATACGACCTCCGAGCTACACCCCAGCCCTATGTTTTATTCTTTACTTTGAAACCAGGTCTCACTGAGTTGCAGAGGGCCTCACTAAGTAGCTGAGGCTGTCCACAGACCGTGATCCTCCTGTCTCAGCCTCCCAATGCTGGGATGCCAAGCGTGCCCACCACGCCCGGCTTTCTATTCTGACAGGGAAACAGGGAGGGCGACGGAGGCAGTCTGTGGGAGCACTGCACCGGCCCACCCTGTCCCCGCTGACTGCTGACCGCTGTGCCCAGGACATCCTCAGCCTTCCTGTCTCCCTTGCAGGTCATGTACGCCGCCCCTCGGGCCAGGGACAGGTTCGCTGCCCCGGCCTTTCTCCAGAGGGACCGCCTCAGCAGCTTGCAGCCCGCCTTCCCCTATGTGCAGCAGGAGGTCGACCTGCCCCCCACCATCTCGCTGTCAGATGGGGAAGAGCCCCCTCCCTACCAGGGGCCCTGCGCCCTGCAGCTCCGGGGCCCCGAGCAGCAGCTGGAGCTCAACCGGGAGTCCGTGAGGGCGCCGCCTAACCGGACGGTGTTCGACAGCGACTTGCTGGAGGTCTCCGTGCACGGCCGCGGCCCGGGCCCGCCCAGCAGCCACGCCGGCATCAGCGCCAGCACCTGCAGCGGCATGGGGGCACCGCCCCCCACCTACAGCGAGGTGGTGGGCCACGGCCCCGGGCCCGCCTCCCTCCTCCACCAGCACGGAGGCACGCACGGGGGCAGCGCTCCGGGGAGGACAGGGGTCCCCAGCAAGGGCAAAGACAGGAAGCCGGGGAACCTCGTCTGAGCCGCAGGGCCGGGGGACCCGGGAGGCCCCGGAGCCACGAGGCCTCCCGTACACAGCTGGCTTCACGTGGCCAGCTGAGTGAACCCGGGTGCGCCAAGGCCTTCAGGAGCCGCACGCAGAGGAGACTGAAACCCAAGCTGCCCCCATTGCCCGGCGCCATCAGTGTTGAGCCTGGGGAGTGAGGGGGCTGGGCCCCAGGAGAGGGTGTTTGGAAGAGATCGTGGAGTGAGACCCACAGAGATATTTATTTAGTTCCAAAAGGAGACGTTGCAGGTGGATGGGGCCGGAATGGCCTGTTTTATAGTTAACGGAACGCAGGGGGGAGCTTTATCCTATATTACCGTGGGGAAAGATCAGCCACTTAGCTTTTCCTTCCAAGGTGTGGAACTTGCACTTTGTTTTAAAAGTATGAATCCAAATCCTGTTTGTGTGCCAAGGTCTGTGGGGGCGCGGGACGAGGCGAGGTGCCGGCTTGTTTCACAGGTGGCACTAGCCGTGTTTAAAATACACACGAGGGGACCGTTTGGCGTGGAGCTCTGTATGTCGTCTCTGCACCCGTGGGTGGTCGTTTGGCCCTAGGAGCGCCCCCCAGAGTGACCCCAGAGCCCCCGGGAGAAGGCACTTGGGATGTGGCCTAATCCTTACAAACCTGCATAGATCACAGTAGCAGTTATCTCCGTGAGGACTCCTGCCGGGCCGCGGCGCGTGGCTGGAGCGCTCCGAAGCCTTTGCAGGGCACGGACGGGAAATGCCCGAGCCAGCACCGACGCGCCTGGCGGCTGGCCTAGTGCGGAGCCCCTGCCGCCTGCAGCGGGGCTTTGCCAGGAATTTAGATTGTTTTTCACTGTAGCATGGGATATATTCAGATACATACCTTATTTTATGCAATAAATTGTTGAAAACGCAAGGTGGCTGTTTTGAATCTTGCCAGGCCATAGGGCCCTTGCCAATTCCCTGCCCCGGGCAGCTCAACAGGAGGCACCGGGCCCACCCCACAGAGCGCTCAGGAGTGAGCTCCTGGGACTGGGTCTGGCGGGAGGACACCGGGAGACCACTGCGTTTCCCAGTGTGGCAGCCTGCGCTGCGGACAGCCGGACCAGCAGCCAGCAGAGGGGGCAGTGACTCGTGGCGCAGGACAAAGAGCACAACGCCAGTCAGGATGCCACTGGAAAACCGACTCTGAATCTTGTAGGTCTGAGCTGTACTAGTCCGAATATTTGCCAACGTTGTTCTTTTTTCTTTTTCTTTTTTTTTTTTTTTGCAGTACTGGGGATGGAGCCCAGGGGCATTCTACTTCCGGGCTACATCCCCAGCCCTATTTTTTAGTCTTTATTTGGAAACACGGTCTCACTGAGTTGCAAAGGGCCTCACTGAGTAGCTGAGGCTGTCTATGAACCGCGATCCTCCTGTCTCAGCCTCTTGAATGCTGGGATTACAAGTGTGCGCCACGCCTGGCTTCTTATCACAGCAGGAGGCTCCGGGTCAATGTGTTTTGAGGCTGGGACCTCCTTGAGATGCATCCATGTCATGTGGGGACACTTGTAGAACTAGCGTGTCCTGTAGGAGAGAGAAGCCGGGCAGGGTGTAACCCCAGAACTTGGGAGGCTGGGACAGGAGGATCACAGGGTCCAGGACAGCTCTAATCTAGCAAGACCCTCCTTGTTTCAAAACAAAAAATAAAAAGGACTGGGGGTGTAGCTTGCAAGTACAATGCCTCTGAATTCCATCCCCAGAACCCCCATCTTACCGCTCAAAAACGAGAGAGCAAAGCTGGGCGGCAGTGGTCCATGGGAGGACACGAGCGGGGACTGCAGTGGGAGCCTCCGGCTGGCTCAGGCACGTTGCGGGCGGCGCACTGAAGGCCCGGCAAGGGAGCCAGCCTCGACAGCCTCGGGCCGCCGTGCTGACCTTGCCCACCAGCCAGGAGGCCCGGGTGTCCACTTACGCCCAGGGTGAGGTCGGGAGGTGCAGTTGGTGAGGACGCAGGGTCAGGTGCCCCTCGGATGCCCTGGTGACCAGGTGGCTCAGAGTGCCTGGCCCGGCCGGGAGAGGGAGCTCGGCAGAGCCGCATCCATTCCTCCACCGCCATTCCTCCGCAGCCCCTAAGCACTTCAGCACCGCAGGAGTCAATAGCATCAGCAAAACAGTTATTTAATTAAGTAGCTTTAATCATCCTTCAGAAGAGAAGCTGCCCGCCCCAGGGACCCTTGAGAATTGCCCTTTAAGTTAATTCGTGACTTAAAGACACTTCACAGTAAACGGTGACTTGGAAAGGTCTTTGAGGCTGGGCCTCTGTAATGAACTTGTTTAGAAGCCGAGGTCGGGAACTGCACGAGTGGTCAGTCTTCTCGGGAGCGGGGGAGGAGGGACTTAGCTCAGCACCCTAGGCTGGCCCCTGACTCGCTGGCTGGACTGAGCAGCGACGTGGGCCGTCCCGTTTAGAAGGCAGCGGGAGGGCTCGGACTCCAAAGCGCTGCCAGCGGGTGTGTACCGCGGTGACTCCGCCCGCACCTTGGGGCCTCCAGGAAACCCAAGGCCTGCGAGCCCTCCACGGGCGCGCTGGCCGTTTACTCCTTCAGAAACCCCAGCACTCTCCAAACACGAAGCAATCTTCAGTGCTGAAGATCATGAAACAAATTACACATTTAAAAAGTCGGTGTGGCTTCATGGTAGAACCCTTGCCTAGCCTGTGCCAGTCCCTGGCTTCCAGCACCATGAGTAAATATATTGATTAATTTAAGAAATTTAAAAGCCAGGCCTGGTGGCATATACCTGCAATTCCACTACTTGGGAGGCTGAGACAGGAGGATCGCAGATTTGAAGCCAGCCTCAGCAACTTAGTGAGAGCCTATCTCAAAAAAATGAAAGGGGCTGGGAGTATGGACGAGAGGTAGAACACCCCTGGGGTCAACCCTCAGTACCAAAGGAAATAGAAAAAGGTAAAGAAAGAGAAAACGAGAATACGAAGGCCCAACGGGGGCGGGGGGCACTGGGAGGGAGCGCCTCAGCTCCAGAGCTCCGCTTTCCTCTCAGAGCAGGGCCTCTGCCTTCCACCCAGCTGTTCTTCTTGGAAGGTCCCCATGACGGGGTCCTTCAAAGACACCCTCAGGCCACACACTCAAGAGCACCGAGACACATGCCCCGTCCCGTCCCCTCGGCCTGCGGCCTCCCGTCCCAGGTGCAGCGCCGAGCTGATACTGGAATGAGCTTTGCTATTTAGAAAGGCGACATCAGCCGGGCGTGTGGCGCACACCTGTCATCCCAGCCAGCACTCGGGAGGCTGAGACAGGAGGATCACGGTTCGCAGGCAGCCTCAGCTACTTAGTGAGGCCCTCTGCACCTCAGTGAGACTGTTTCAAAATAAAGAATGAAAAATAGGGCTGGGGATGGAGCTTGGAGGTAGAATGCCCCTGGGTTCCACCCCCAGTACCGCAAAATAAATAAATAAATAAATAAGCAAATAAATAAATAAATAAATGGGGCTGGAGGTGTAGCTCAGAGGTAGAATGCCCGTGGATTCAATCCCCAGTACAAAAAAAGGAACAAGAACGCATTCATTTTTCTTAAGCTTCCCAAAGCTCGCGGCAGGTGAGGAGCCCTGGGAAGAACTTGCTTCCTGTGACCTTCCCGCTCAGAGCCAGGACTGCGCCCAGAGCGCCGCTCAGCACCCGCACGGCCCCCACCACTGCCAAGAAGCGCGGCTCCTGCCTCCCGCTCAGCTGCCAGCCCGGGGAGCACCTCCCCTCCGAGCCCGGAACTCTGTACCTACTGTGGCTCGCGCCACGCGCCACCAGTTAGAAACTCAGCAGCTCACGCTAGCGTTGGAGTGAGGCCCAGAGCCGGGCGTGTGGCGCACGCTGTCATGCCAGCATTCAGGAGGCTGAGACAGGAGGATCGCAGTTCACGGACAGCCTCAGCTACTCAGTGAGGCCCTCTGCAACTCAGTGAGACCCTGTTGCAAAATAAAGACTGAAAAATAGGGCAGGGGGTGTAGCTCAGAGGTAGAATGCCCTGGGCTCCATCCCCAGTACCACACACACACACACACACACACACAAAAAAAAAAAAAAAAAAAAAAGCAAGGTCAAGACTAGCACAGCCCTGCACAGGGAGGCGTGCACGTTGCCAAGCGTGCCATACTTTACACAGTGCGCGTGCGCCCAAAGCATCAGCACAGTGCACGGAGTGTCCATTCTCCTTTGACTCGGATGGCCCCCCAGCGCCTGGCCTGGGCTGCCGGAAGCCACCCTGGCCGCTGAGGAGCCAGGACCAGGACAGCAGGCCCGCCTGAGGCCAAGCACTTTTATACCCAAAGCACGCGTCCCTGGCCTCACCAGGCTCCCTCGGGGCCAGGGTTAGACGGCCACCCCCGTCGCCGATGGCTGCATTGCTGGGCAGTGGTCCAGAGCAGGACGCTGCACTAGACAGCGGTGTCTTCCTCCCTCCTCCGCTCCTAGGTGAGCTTGACTTTGTACACCGAGGAGGGGCCGGGACGCTGTCACATCCGCTGCCCCCGGTCCCGGTGCTGTGTCTAAGCAGGTGCCGGGACTCGGCGGGCGGGGCCTCCACCACGGGCCCCAGGCCCGCCCCTGCGCCCCGCTTGCAAAGGTGCTTCTTGGGCGTCTCTCTCTTCTACTTGTAAGGTGCTGCATACGTTGAATATATTATGCACATATCCTACCCAATGGGTAGAACAAAACACAAACTGTTGACACTGTGTAACGAGTACTGATTTTAACAGAAATGGCACAGGATGTGTGAATGCCCGTGTGCTCCCTCGTCCTCTGTAAGGAGGTTTGCAAATGAATGTGTACAGATAAAGTCTATGTAGTTTATTTTCCTATGAAATATTAATATTATAACACAAGGAAATGTCTGAAAAAACAAGCAACAGTTTGACCAGCAGATACGTATGGTTTATATATACACATATATGTAGCAGTTGAGTTGCATCGTTGCTGTGGAAACACTTTTAAAATATTTCTAAAAATCCCGCAGCTCCTTGGCTGCCACTAGATGCTTCCGAGTTTAATCCCTTTGGCCACGCTCAGTTGGATCCACGTAATATTCTAGCCAGAAGGAAGAAAATGATCCTTCCGCTTCTCTGTGAGCAGACATTGTTGCCGGCCTCGCCGCACCAGGGGGCGGCCGCGGGGAGATGGGCACACTTGTGCGAGGAGGCGACCCGGCTCTGCTCAGCCTCCGGGGCGCCCGTGGCCATGCGCACCCCGAGTCTCTCCCTGCCTTTTCCTGAAAGTGGAGTTTGCAGGCCATGGGGACCTCAGGAAAACCCAGTGCACGGGGGAAACCCTGCTCTTAGGATGATCTCGAGGTGGCATCGCAGAAAGCTGGCTACCACAGCCAGGCTAAGGCTCTTAAGCCGGGTGCCAGTGGTACCCGGCCGTCCTGCTGGGCAGGGAGGTCTTCAGTTAGAGATCTCCTCGGTTGCCGTGGTTACCCCTCCCTCCCAGCTCAGTGTTCTAGTGTCTTAGGGTTACTTCTGCATCTCGCTTTAGGTATTCCAACATCTTTTTTTTTTTTTTTTTTTTTTTTTTTAGCAAAAGGCAGGCCTCCAGCACCATCTCCATCAAAACCGCTGTTGGATCTGCGGGGTGGGTACTGGTGCTGCCCGTAGCAGCAAATCTAGGAGTCTGCCAGGCTTCCGGGTTGTCCTGCCACGGGTGGTGGTCTAGTGGGTCCCACGTCTATTATTTGCTTTGTGGTATACGTTCTGATTTTGGAGATCACAACAGAATTAGTCCCCTGGTCTCCAGAAAAAAGTTATTGCTGATTCCCCATTGCCTGAAAATGTTCTGCCGCTCCAGTCCTATGCTGAAGGGGTTAAGCCGCCCTTCCTTCTTCAGTCCCTGCTGTGGGCAAGGGCATGGACAGGCGCCGCCTGTGCGTCCCGGGTCCCAGCTGGCACCACTGGCCCAACACCAGGCCTCAGGCTGGGCGCTGTCCCAGAGCTCCCCGCAGAAGGCTGGGTGACCGCGACGCTGTTCCTGCAGGCCTGACTGAGGCCGGGCCTCCCCGGGGGTGGGGTCCGTCCGCCGTGCGTGTCGGTGCATCGCCATTTCTTCATTTAATAGTTTTTCTTTTGTTGGTTTTTTGTTTTTTTGCGGGTCTGGGGATGGAAACCAGGGGCATTTGACCTCCGAGCTACACCCCCTGCCCTAATTTTTTTATTCTTTGAGACAGGGTCTCACTAAGTAGCTGAGGCTGTCCGCGAACCGCGATCCTCCAGTCTCAGCCTCCCGAATGCTGGGGTTACAAGCATGCCCACCACGCCCGGCTCCTTCCATAGTTTTTGAAAATCACGTTTGATAATTATTCTTGTCTAGTTTAGAGCTGTTTTAAATTATATACCATACTATTCACAGTATTTAGTTCATGTAATTTTTACTATAAAGCAATCTAAGAGTACAGCTGTATTCCAACTTTCCGATCTTTGTGGCCATGGTAATGAAGGCCATTAAAGGCCTATCTCTGTTCTTTGCGACATCCACGTGTGTCCCCTTCGGCAGACTCCCGGCTCTCCACGGAGGAGATGCAGGCTGGCGTCTGCCCGCCTCTGCCTGGGCGTGGCGGTCCTGTCCGCAGGTCTGTAACTGCCGTCCTTCACAGGAGGACGTTGCGCCAAGTGCCGTGTGCTGGCTAGGAAATCGGGCTTCTCCTGCTCGCTTCTAATGCTGGGGCCAAACCAGCGCACAAAACCCATTAATAATAACCAGTGGCATGCATTAGCCCCATGGTGGTGTGTGTGTGTGAGTGTGTGTGTGTTTGTGTTTCAGCTGCACCACGCATAAACATAACGATGGTGCGTTTAGCACTGTCCGGAGGAGCACTTTTTTCCGCGGCCTCGGGCAGGCTGGGCGCGCTCGTGCACCCAGAGGGACGCTTGGGGTGCACCCACTGGCTTCTCATCTCGGCCACTTCTCCAAAGCCCCTGCCTCCCGCTGCCAGAGGCAACTCTGGGCAGGCGCCGTCACAGGGGGGAGGGCCGCCAGAGGACACTGGCCGCCCGGGGCTGATGGCGGGCACACGAGACCCAGCCTGAGCCAGCGAGGTCCCCACAGCGGGTCTTCAAGGTCAGGGTTTCTCACGTTGGCAGATTTGAATCTTATAGATGTGTTGGAACTAACCAGGCGTTCCAGATGACATGATTGTGTATAAGTGTGCAACCAAGCACAGCACGTGAGTGAGCTTAGCAGGCGGCTGGCTTAGGTTTGCACATGCGTGTGATGGATGGCAATTGAGTATGTGTGTGTGAGTGTGTGTGCGCGCGTGAGTGTGTGTGTGCGTGTGTGTGTGCGCGCATGAGTGTATGTGTATGTGTGTGTGCGTGCGTAAGGCTGGGGACCCAGGGTGCTATGTCTCTGAGTTATTCCCCACACTTTTTATTTTTTGTTTGGAAACAGAGTCTTGCTAAGTTACCACATGCTGGCCTTGAACCTGTGATTTTCCGGTCTCAGCCTCCTGGCTAAAAATTAAAATTTAAAAACCGCTTATTGAAGTAATTGAATGGGCCTAAAATCCTAGTCATTCTGAATTAATTTAAGGTTATTTTGGACAGAAGATTAGGGAAAAGAGCAAGAAGAAAAGTGTTCCTAGGGCCTGGTGGTGCACATCTGTGAGCGCAGTACTGGAGGCCAAGACAGGAGGGCCGCGCTCTGGGCCAGCCTTAGCAATTTAGCAAGACCCTGCTCACAGCAAAAAATAAAGGGCTGGGGTATAGCTCAGAGATAGAAAGGCCCTGGGTGTAATTCCCAGTACCCAAACGAACAACAAAAAAGTTTCCCAGAGGCAGGAAGAGAGAGAGAGAGAAAGGGAGAGAGAAAGAGAGAGAGAGGAAAGGCGCTGTGTCAGTAGTCGGAGGGACAGATAGCACGACTTCTGGACCCAGGGTCTTCCAGACAGGCTGCGGTGCGGGGCCCAAACCCCTGGGCTTCCCACGCTGTGACCCTGGTGACGCTGGGGGGCTGCCCACTGCACCCGTGCTACAGGACGGTCCCCAACGCTCCAAGTGGCAAAGCCAAGCAATTCCTGGCGTGCACGCTCTCTGGCGGTGCTGGGAATTGAACCCAGGGGCGCTACACCTCCTGCCCTTTATTTTGAAGTAGGTTCTCACTAAGTTGCCGAGGCTGGTCTCAAATCTGCGATCTTCCTGTTTCAGCGTCCCAAGTACCAGGATTACAGGTGCACACTACCATTTCTGGGTTCCCAGGACTGTGTGACCAACTTGTTCATTGACTTGGTTTTGGTTTGTTTACTGGTACTGGGGACTGAGTCACAGGCTCAGCTTTTTAGTTTCTGAAACAAGGCCTCATTGTTACTGCACTGGCCTGGAACCTGCGACCCTCCTGCCTCCGCCTCCCAGGTGGTGGGATTACAGGTGGCTGCACCACGCCCCACTCATCATAAACTCCTTTTTAACACAGCAGAGTGACCGCCTGTCCTCCTAGCCAGATCCTCAGGAGCCCCACCTGCCGGGCCGCCTCTCCTGCACACCTCTGAAGCCTTTCCCAGCCAGAGGCCTGGGAGTAGAACACGCCCTGCCGTGACTGAGGATACTTGCAAGTGAGCTTATAAGGAGCCTGCTGCTTGGATCATTATTGCATTTCACTGTTAATGGAAGGTCACGGTAAACCTCACTGTTTTGATGCTTACTTTCAATGGGTCCTAATTAAAATGCACGTTTCAAAGCTTTGCATTTGTAAATTCAGGTTTTTTTTTTTTTTTTTTTCGGCACTAGGGATGGAACCCAGGGACATGCTACATCTGACATACACCCCCAGCCCTATTTTTTATTATTTGGAAACAAGGTCTCACTGAGTTGCAAAGAGCCTCATTAAGTAGCTGTCCGCAAACTGGGACGCTGGGTATGCTCCTCCAGTCTCAGCCTCCTGAATGCTGGGATTACGAGCGTGCGCCCCACACCCAGCCTGTACATTCAGTTTTCATGCCATGTTTTAGTCAAGACTTTGGCTTTTGTACTAATAATGCAGATGTCACTCACCCTACTTTGCACTCTCATTAAAAAAACATGAGAAGTGCAAAAGCTAGTTTTAATCATTGGAACTGAGCATAGTTGTGACTAAAAACCATTCAAAAGACCTTAGCAGAATGCACACATTTCCCTTTAAACCTTACGGCTCTCATGTGGCTCCCTCCTCCCCTCGTGGCATGGGGGAATGAACCCAGGGGCATTCTATATCTGAGTTACACCCCAGCCACTGTCTAAAAATTCCTGAATCAGGGTCTCACTATATTGCTGAGGCTGGCTTTGAACTTGCAATGCTCCTATCTCAGCCTCCCAGGATTTCAGATGGCCAGTAGAGAGCTGTGTGTGTGTGTGTGTCTTTTTGATACTGGGGGTTGAACCAAGGCATTCTACCTCTGAGCTACACCCCCAGTCCTTTTTATCTTGAAACCGTGCCTTGCTTGTTTTTAGTGAAACACATGGGGACAGGGCAGGAGTTCTCAACGGTGAAAGGCTGAGATCCAAAGCGTTGCTCTGGGGAGAGGGGCTCCCTAGGCTTCCTTTCTGCGCATGGCCGGCCAGGCCTGGGGTTCAGTGTCCCGCTGCTCCTGCACCCCCAGGGAGGGGCTGCCATGGCCTTTGCTCCCTGCGCAGGGGTGCTGGGCGCTCCACTGTGCCCCGGGACTCTGAAATCAGCCGCACTCTCATAAGATCATTCTTACCAAAATAGCCAGATAATCACCGGGGTAATTAGAATTGATGATTATTGCTGGTGAGGACCAGTGACACAGAGAATACAGCTTGACTTCAAAGTCAGACCCTTGAGAAACAAGACGACCACAGGCTTACTAGGACTCGCCCAAATGAACCGACACCCAAGTCACAGTGGGAAAATCCCAGAGGAAGAGCTGCTCCGCTGCCGACTCGGCTTTTCTCAAGTGTGAGTTACCAGCCGGCAAGGCCAGAGACAACTGTGGTGGGAGGAGGCCCACACAGAGCAAGGCCTCCGTGGCCCAACAGGGAGGGCCAGTGAGCTCACCGCTGCGGGACGGATCAGCACGCCCACCCAGCCACTCCTGTGGGCTTTCGTATTAAGGAGGGACCTTTTAGTAATTATTAAGTGGAAACCTTTTAGTAATTATAAGTGACTTGTAATAAACATGTCAAAACAGCCGGGCATGGTGGTGCACGCTTGTCATCTCAGTACTTGGGAGGCTGAAACAGGAGGATCACGGTTCGCAGCCAGCCTCAGCTACGTAGTGAGGCCCTCCACAACTTAGTGAGACCCTGTTTCAAAATAAAGAATAAAAAATAGGGCTGGGGGTACAGCTCGGAGGTAGAGTGCCCCTGGGTTCAATCTGTGGTACCACAAAAATAAGTCAAAACAATTTTGGCAACATTTAAATCTGGAGTGAGGCCTATTTAGACTAAATCTTCAAAATCCAAAATAAATTTCCTGTCAAACAATGAACAGTAACCAACAGAGTATGTCTACGTTCCCACAAAACCTTTATCAGATGGAATCCTTTAATAATTTAGAAATGTATACCTCACAAAAACATTTTCTGAAAATGATCATTTCAGAAAAACCAAGGGATGTGCTTATCCAAGCTGGGCATGCTGGCACACGCTTGTAATCCCAGGAGGGAGGGTGAGGACAGGGGGCCGGGACAGACCGCAAGGTGGGCATGGTGGCACACGCTTGTAATCCCAGGAGGGAGGGCGAGGACAGGGGGCCGGGACAGACCGTAAGGCGGGCATGGTGGCACACGCTTGTAATCCCAGGAGGGAGGGCGAGGACAGGGGGCCGGGACAGACCGTAAGGCGGGCATGGTGGCACACGCTTGTAATCCCAGGAGGGAGGGCGAGGACAGGGGGCCGGGACAGACCGCAAGGTGGGCATGGTGGCACACGCTTGTAATCCCAGGAGGGAGGGCGAGGACAGGGGGCCGGGACAGACCGTAAGGCGGGGCAATTCTGTGCCAACGAACACTGCAAGTCACACCTGAGACTCCAGAGGCGCCCTCCTCCTCCACTGGAATCTAAAGGCAGCTGTTCTATGCAAGAGGCCGCCTCGGGCGGACGGTGCCGAGGACGGCTGGCTTCGCTCTGTCAGCAGCTAATGCTCCCCCTGCGTTGCCTTTCAAGTGCCCTGGGAGCTGCTGAGCGCCCCTCGGTGTCCACGTCCCGCCAGCGCTTCCACAGGACTCCTGCGGCTGCGCGGCCGGGTCAGCAGTCTGCCGCAGGAGGCCACGCGGCTGGAGGGCTGCTGCGGCACGCCGCTACGGCACAGGTGGAACCCTCGACACGGTCGTCGCCGGCCTGCCGTCCGCAACACTCCTAACTGCACAGGTGGCCTGGGTGAGCCGTCCACAGCCGGCCTCCAGGACCAGGGGAGCAACAGCACGGCCTCCTCTCGCCTCAGCTCCGTCCAGGGAGGTGGTGTGCGCCGCCACCCAGCTGGGCCTCAGCACGCACAAGCAGTCTCATTTCCTACCGCCCTCGAGCAACACAGTTCTGAAGGTGGATGCTGACAAGACGCTGACTAAGCAGGAAAAGCCAACCTAATCTCGGGGTCGTCTGTAACTCGTGTGCACTGTACTGGGAACTGATGGAAGGCTCAGAGGCACTCTTCTCTGAGCTATACCCCTGCCCTATTTTTTACTCTTTATTTTGAAACAGGGTCTCATTGAGCTGTGGAGGGCCTACATAGCTGAGGCTGTCTGCAAACCAGGATCCTCCGTCTCAGCCTCCCGAGTGCTGGGACTTCAAGCATGCACCACCACGCCCGGCTATTTGTAACTTTGAAGAACTCCCAACATATTTCCATTAGACAATATTCCCTGTTCAATGTGAAAGGAAAAGGAAACTGTTTTAGGAGAAGGAATTCCAGAACACCCAATTTAACACACACAGTCTCAAGGGAGAAAAGAAAAGACTAACAAAGTTTAACCGCGTGGTGCTGTGTCTGGGTCACCCACTGAGCACACCAGCCGTGTGAAGCACCCACAGACCTGGACGTGTGCTGGCACCAAGGAGCAGAGGGGCAGCAATAAAACCTTCACCCCTCCCCAAGAGCGAAGCCCAGAGGATGGGAAATGACCTCGGGCAAGAGGGCTCCAGGACCGCCATCACCGCAAACACGGTGGCTGTGGGTTTACTCTAGAGAAGGTGATTTGACAAGCTCAGGTAAAAATCATCTTAGAGGTCTGTTTTTCATTTACATATGACCAATACATCTGATTTATACATTAGGATTGGATTTTTATTCAACTCTCTTCAGATAAGGTGGGTAGGACGTACCCCTCCTGTCAGATGCTTCAGGCACAACCTTCCCGAGCAGCCCAGGAGCAAGCGCCGCCGCCTCCATTCTGCCCCGGCCATCAGGGTCACGCAGAAGCCTCTGCCGGGCCGGCCCGGCTGCGCACACACTGCCAAGCTGAAGAGCTGAGAGCCGGCCCAAACACTGCCCGCTGCAACTCACCTGCCGGGCTCGCTTCTTTCTTGCAAAACTTGATTTTTCCAGCTATATTTAGCTTTAAAAAGGTATCTTAGTTCTTTAACCCTCAGAGAACTGGCAATACTGAGGCAAAAAAAAGAAAGAAAGAAAGAAGCATGTGTCGTTGCCAGCCTCGGGGTTAAAGTGCAGGAGTTCCTATGTGGGTATGTCTCTAAGGCGCCCTATCCCACCTTCTTCTTAAGGGACTTTCCCTTTGGTCTCCTGTAGCTTCCCCGTGAGCCGGCCCTTCGTCTCCTCCATCTTCCCCGTGAGCCGGCCCTTCGTCTCCTCCATCTTCCCCGTGAGCCGGCCCTTCGTCTCCTCCATCTTCCCCGTGAGCCGGTCCTTTGTCTCCTCCATCTTCTCTGTGATGAGCTCTTTGGTCTCCTCCATCCTGTCCTGTAGGTACTCCTTGACGGGCGGCGGGGTCGACATGTAGCCCCGACTGCGCAAGTACTTCACGGTAAAGGATGTTCCCCCCAAGGTCACCGTGTAGCGGGCCGGGGTCGCAATCTAAGAAAGAAGCAAACGCAGTCCACATGTGATCATGGCTGAGTAAGATCAGTGGAGGTTTAAATTCTGCTAAGAAGCAATCAGCACACAGTACTTAATGGTTCACAAGGCTACCGCGGCAGCATCCTGTATCACGCTTCCTTGGAACAAGGGGTCTTTCTTCTGCAAACTCTTTTTATCAACGTCTGCCCCCACACAACATGACCCAGGACTTCAGAATTATCGCAGGTGGAGCGCAGAGGTCCTTACCTACACGCTAGTGAGCATGGGGTAGGCACCCTGGAAGTCAGGACGAGCACTCGGCGCCAACAGGATCAGATGCACCTCCTTCTAGACCCTAAACGCCTGCGCTGCATCTGAAGCCAAAGGCACAGTGGAGGCAGAGCGAGAGTCAGACGTTTCTCTTTTGTCTGGTACTGGACACTGACCACAGGCACTCTGCCGTGGAGCTGTACCCCAGCTCTTTCAGTTTTCTTATTCTAGTCTGAAGTGGCCTCGCTGGGGCTGAGGCTGGCTGTGAGCCTGCAGCCTTTCCTCTCAGCCTCCCTGGTGCATGTGCCACCTACTGTTCCTGCTGGCTTAGCTCTGTCCTGCACTCTGGCTCTCCCGCTGCTGCCTTCTCACCAGAGTCCTGGGATCTGAAGTCCCAGCCAGGAACTTCTGGGAGGCCACAAAAGGCGCTGTGTCAGGCCAGCTCACGCCATCCTCAAATCTCTGCCCAGAGATTTAAGGATGATACCAGGAGATGACCAGCTGGAGTCAAACGCCCGGGGCTGTGTCACAGTGGAGTCTGGTGGCAGGTGTGCAGCGCCAACACTCGCAGGCTCCTGGGCCCCCCTGCCCCACCTAGCTACCAGACCCAACAGCTGTCACCTAAGACCAGCCTCGGCCACCGCCCGAGGGCAGCTCCTCTGTCCCTGGAGCCCTGGTGCACCTGGTCCCAGGCCCTGACTCTGTCTCCCCCTCCTCCTTCCTCACGCTCCCGGCGCCATCTACGCACCAAGAACTCTGAAGCTCACACCTCAAACATGCAGCCCTGACCCACTGCAGGCCTGGGCGTACCCGCAGATCCTGGCTCGGGGCACGCTGAGGCAGCACCTGGTCCCAGACCGCACCCCATCTACACACCAAGGACTGACCCTGCAACATTTCTGCCCGATCTGAAGCTCACTCCTTCACCCCACAGCCCTTCCGTGGCGATCTGGATTCTACCCCAGCCCCTTCCCTCCTCTCCCTGCACGTCTAATTCAGTCTGAGAACTAACACGCGGGGCGGGGCGTGGCTTCGAGACAGACACAGGCCTGCCATGCGTGAGACCCTGGGTTCAACCCCAGTACTGTGAAGAGGAGAATGCGTGCCTAGCGGAGCTGGGCAAGACCCTTTCAAAATAAAAAGGGTGGGGGTGTAGCTCGAAGACAGGATGTCCCTGGGTTCAATCCCCAGTAGCCCCTCACCAACACTATGCTCACGACCCACAGGGACCTCAACAGGAGAGCTCGGATTCCTTTTTTATTTTCCTCTTATATAACTCACACCTGAACCATTAGAAAACGCCACTAATTCCTTCAAAATCCATCCAGAATCTCATACATTTGTGTGTATATGTGGCTCAGACCCGACATGCCTGGCTCCTGGGCCTCTTCTAGGCCACGCAGGACCACACCCGTTCTCGACCCATAGTCAAGCGACTCCGCTGGACAGAGCCCAGGGCTGGGCCTCGCCAGCCCAGGGCCAGGCCCTCCCGCATGGGCCCGGGGTCCTGCCTCCTCTGCTCGGGACATGCTGCCCCCGGGAGCCACCAGGCCACCACGCTAAACTTCTGTGGGGCCATCCCTCAGCTGCAGCCCCCCAAATAAGGTCAGAACACACACCGCCCTGGCGCATTCATTCTTCCTAGCCCTTACCACCTAAATCACTGGTTCCCCAAGTCGGCATTACCACCTGGAGGCAGGAGGGCGGCACTGAGAAATTTTCTTTTTCTGAAAATAAGGGCGGTAAGCCAGGAAGCCTGGGAGCCTGGATCCCACATGCACGCACTGTGCGGTCTACGGCTGGACGCGGCCCTCCAAGGCGTTCTGGGCTGCTCCATGGGGCTCCTGGCTGCAGCGGGGCGCCTGGGGGGGGCGTGGGGGAGTCCCTCGCCTGCCTGCCAGGGCCTGTCTTGAGGAAGAAAGACATCTGTGTTCTGTCTGAATGTGCTGGAGGGAGAGTCCACCAGCACTGGTGTTGCGCCGCCGGGTTATATCCCTTGCCCTTTTAACTGTTTTATTTTGAGATAGGGCCTCACTAGCTGCCCAGGCAACCTCACACTTGGGACTGCCCTGCCTCGGCCTTGAGTGGCTGGGTGGCAGGTGTGGACTGCCATCCCCGATTCGCTTTTCCATCCAGGCCATAGTTCCGAGGACACACAGGACAGCACCTGCACCTCCCAGACCAGAGGGGAAGGCGCCCGCACCGCGCTCGGACCCCCACAAGGCACAGCGCCAGGCAGGGCAAAGACACCCTGGAAAGGGGGCAGGACCTGAACCCTCGCGCAGGCTCGAATGCAGACGCTTGGAGAAGGACCTGGAGACCGGGCCAGGAGGGGCTGGGCCAGGGCGCGTCAGGACGTGCCACGCTAGCTTGATTTAGGACGGCCATGTCACCAATCTAACTAGAAACTTGATAATTTGTGAGCGGGATACATTTTAATGTGGAAAAAATTAGCAATTAAGCTTTAGCCCTTTAGTGAAAATTGCAATAAAAGAGGAAATCTGAGCGTTCAGAGGATTCTAAATAAAGATGACTGAAAAAAGGTTACTTCTGAATACTACTATAAATTGTAATTCTAATTGTTACACAACAGAAGTAACCTAAATTGACATCTAGTTTCAAACACTGTGTTTTCTTCTTTCATAGGTAGAAGCTTCATAGATTTTGTCAACTGAGAAACCTGGTTAATATGGCTAAATTAAACAATTTACAGTGAGTCTTCCCTCCCCAAATAAGCGCCTGAGAGCGTAAGGACAACGACGACGACGACGCTGTCTACACGCAGTCATAGCCTACCGATGCGGAAATGAGGACATCCAACCCCGATCCAGTTCACCAAGCCCGACCTCCCGTCTAAACGGACGACTCTGAGCTGAGCAGTGCGACCTTTGCTAGGAAGGCAGGCGCCCGAGCACGCTCGGAGGCTGGAGACACCTGCCGCGGTGCGCTCCCGCGAGCCAGGCCAGGCGCCCCATTCCTAGCGTGCTTCTGAAGGTACTCTTCCTGAAGCTGTCCTTTTACTTGCACTTCAAGAGGTTCCAAGCTTACTTCATTCATCAGACAAGCAGAAACGAGCCACGAGGCCCCGCCGGGACCCACCTTGAACATGGCGTACGCGGTCAGGGCGTTCCCGCTCTGGGAGTTCTTCAGGATGTTCACCACGCTGTCCGGCAACCCGAGCAGCTCCAGGAAAGGGATGACGTTCACGCCTCTGTGAAAGGAGCACAAGCCAGACACAAACAGGTTTCAAGGACAAATGTTTTCAAGAGATTATCTGGAAAATCCCAAGCCTCAAACTTACCATAACTTGTGTTAAGTAAGCGCTGTTTGTAAGTGGATTCTGTATCATCGGACCCTTCAACTTTACCGTCAGAGAACAGCCCACTTAAGCTCTCTGCAGTGTACACAGATGGCGTCACGCTGTGCCTCTCGGCCCACACGTGGAGCTCAATTAGGGTACTTAGCAAGCAGTACTCACCAGAGCCAAACCAAGAGCTTCACGTGAACGAGCAGGACCCATCATCACCTGAGCTGTTTCCTCACCCAAATGCCCCCAGGCAAAGTTCAGGACCCAAGACTGACCGCTAAAGCTCATGTCAGGCTGCTCAGCCTCACACAAGCAGGGGATATTTAAACATCACTCCTGTGCTGTTATGCAGAGCAAGCGATTCTGTGGTCTGAGGAAACCTCTGTTCTCGTCTGACACACAAGGCCGGTGGAGAGGACGTGCGAGCATTGGCAGGAGGCCCTGGACTCCGGGAGGCAGGGTCTCCAGGCTGAGCCTGGCTTCCGTCTGTCTCCCGACTGACTCGCCCCTCTCGTTGAGAGCCCTTCAGCACTGTGCCCCCACCCCCAGTGAGAGCAGGGCACCCCAGCCTCTCGTGTCTCCTGTGGCTGGCGCCTTCCCCTAGCAGCGCTGCCTGCGCCTGTCCTGGGGAGGAGGCAGTGTGCTTCCTGACCGTTTCTGAGCTGCCTGGAAGACACTGCTCTGCCGGCTGTCTGGCTGTGCCCACGGCTCGGCTCGGCTCGGCACACCATGGCAGGCACCGTCTCCTGGGAGCTGGGCCCAGACCACTGCAGTGTGACCGGCTCTCTCCCTGTGTCAAGAGAGGGGACTGCTTGGCCCCATTATCACAGGACCTAGAAACTTTTAGTTGATCTAATATTCAAGGATAATTTGGTTAACTAGGGGTGAGGTGTTACTTTTTTGTGATTTCCCCATAATACTAACCAACCAGAAAGTATTTTCAATAGAGTGCGACCATCATCAAGGAAGGACCACTGGCATGACCTGATACAAAACCAGGGAAGCAGAACAGAGGGCAGGCCTTTGAACAGGCGAGCCAGGCGCGTCCGGCTCGCTCGCTCTGTCGGCACCTTCGGTTCCCTTTCACATCTTTTTTTTTTTTTTTTTTGGCAGTACTGGGGATGGAACCTGGGGCAGTCTACCTCCAAGTGACACCCTCAGCTCTATTTTTTTTTTTTTATTTTGAAACAGGGTCTCACTGAGTTGCAAAGGGCCTCACTAAGTAGCTGAGGCTGTCCGCGAACCGCGATCCTCCTGTCTCTGCCTCCCGAATGCTGGATTCCAAGCGTGCCCAGCGCGCTTGGCTAAACCTTTGTAGATAGCCATGAGCTACTCTGTCACGGCAGCAGCTGGAGCGTCCCTGAAGCCCGCGCCAGGCCGAGGCCGGCAACAAGGCAGTGCGCAGGGGCCTCTGGGATCAAGAATGGGATGACGTTAGGAGGCGTGGAGAAGGGCCAGCTGGAGTGGGGCCTCAGGGTGCTGCTGGATGCCTCCCCCACCCCGGGCCCAGCAGGTCTCCTCGGCCACTTTCCAACATGCTTCTGCCTTGCAGCCAGCTGACCACGGACTCAAACCCCTGATGAGGCAAAATAGACATTTCCTTCTCCAAGTTTCTCAGCTATCTGTCAGTCACAGAACACTGTCTACCGTAAATCCCTGTTACATTAAGGTGAGGCTCAGCACTAGTCAGACTTCCTATGGATCTAACCAACCCACTAAACCCAGGGTATAACATCCTGCCCTAACATGCTAATTTTATCTTTTAGAACTAATGCCATTATGAAACTATTTCATTAATCGTTTCCTAGTTCCAATGAAACTCAGTGTATAAAACCCATACACTTACCAGCAAACACGAAGCAAAAAAGGCACACATCTGACTAAGTATAAGCCAGAGAGACTCATCACGGAGCGAGAAAGAGACAAGCTCAGATACTTTGCCTGCTGCACCACCACTGGCTGCTGGCCTTTGCCTTTGCAAGACAAAGACATCAGCACTGGCCACTCGTTTTGTTAAGGAGGGTCTGCATCAGCCAGGACACCCACTGCCATGTTCTCTGAAGTCCCCGTGGCCGAGCAGGGAGTGCTCTTCAGTCTGCCCGCTTTCCGGACAGTTCAACAGTTGCAGAAACACATAAGGTCAAAAGTACAGAAAGATCAGCCAGGACTCTGCTGAGAGCGGACCTGCACCCTGGGGACTGGGGCCAGGCCCATCCTGAGCCACAGGAGCCGGCTTCTGGCCAGAGACTCGGTCCCTGCAAGCTGTCAGAGAGGGGGATGAAGCCCAGCTCAGACACGGCCCACTGGTAGGCACACTTCAGCCTGCTGGACAGCTCCCGAGCCTTCTCAGCGCTGAGTGCAGATGGCACTCTGAGCTCTGGTACCCAGAAAGGCAGCTACGCTGGCTGCCAGAGCAATCAAGACAAGTGCTGGCCAGCAATCTGCGTGACAGCAAACGCCGCCTTCCCAGCACCCAGCTATTTCACCTCTATTTTTTTTTTTTTTTTTTTTTTTTTTTTTTTGCGGTACTGGGGACGGAACCCAGGGGCATAGTACCTACGAGCTACACCCCCAGCCCTATTTTTTTTTTTTTGTCTTTTTATTTTTTGAAACAGGGTCTCACTGAGTTGCCAAGGGCCTCGCTAAGTAGCTGAGGCTGTCCGTGAACCACAATCCTCCGGTCTCTGCCTCCCAAATGCTGGGATTACAAGCATGCGCCATCACGCCCGGCCTTCCTCTTTCTTTCATTCATTTATTCATTTATTTACTTATTTTGGGTGGTACTGGGGTTCCTGGAAACCCTTCTACCTCTGGGCTATACTCCCAGACCTGTTTTATATTTTATTTGGAAACAGGGTCTCTTAAGCCAGCACGGCTGGCTTCGAACCTGCGCGATCCTCTTGTCTCTGCCTTCCAAGCCTGAGGATTACAAGCGTGCGCCACCACGCCCGGCCTTCCTCTTTATTTTAATAACAAGTAAGTAACAAGCAAGTAACAGAACTTTTGCCAGTTTTTTTTTTAAGTGCTAAAACATAGCTAGCCTCTTGGCAGTTGGATCAAAACGTATTTAAAACAACCTCAATTTCACAGTAAAATCATCTCTCAGCGGAGATACTCGGCCGTTTCAACATACCCACTAATTGTCTTTTGTTTCACCAATGAGTTCTATGTTCTGAACACTGTGATTAAGTCTTCACTTAGGCAGGACACAGCAACTTCCTTTAAATGCCGAGGAAGACAGTTCCGGGGCAGCACGGCCAATACGCAGGCAGCCACGAGAGGCCACGCGTACTGGCCGGCGTACACGCCGAGGGACGCGGTGTTAAAGTGGACAGTCCCACCCATTCAGACACAAGCATTCTAAAGAAAAAAGGGGGAAAGAGCGAAACCAAGATGATGCACCTGAGAGTGGGGTGGCAGAATCACACCCCACAACTCCCTTGGTGCACTGAAATCTCAAGTACAATGATATCATTACATTTTCTCGGGGTCTTGCCTCTTTAGTAACAGAACTCATTTACCAAAGAAGGCAAGAAAAAGTAGAAGGAGCAAAAGGATTCTTTAAATACAAGCCCAATGCGTCTCGTGTCCACTTTCTTGACAACCTGGGCTCCTGCCTCTCAGGCCAGGAAAGCATCACACCTTCGTCCACGAGACCGAACGGCAAACCCTCAGTGGCTGAGTGCAGAAACCCAGCGTGTGGAAAGCCACGCATTAGGCAGCAGGACCCAATGTCTGTAACAGCTTTCACTGAAAAAGGGCGCACAATGTTATGTTTTGTCAAAAAACTAAGAGCCCCTCTGAAGATTTCTACATTAAATTTGTCCTGAAATGTCATTAATAAACAAAGAAATGACTCCATGAGGTGGACACACACAGATCCCCTGCCGGGAAAGGAACATTTCCTAAAGGAATTAGACACAGTGAGGATGAACATGTGGAGAGACCAGCACCCACCGTGCGAGGCAGAGCTTCCATAGAGAAACACCGAGAACCCCACGTCCCCAAGAACAAGAGCCTTCTCCACCCAGGGAGGCAGGGAGTTCCTGCCAGGGAGCAGGTTTTGTATATGATATTTTCCTACAGCCTTAAATTCAAACACTGAGTATCAGTGTTTGAAAACACAAGCTAACTCTGAGTCCGCCAGGAACTGAGGCGGCCAGGCGGCCTCCTGCCTAAGCTGCTCCCGTGGCCCGAGGAAGCCTAATGGCCACCGCGAGGCCCGCGAGGGCGGACACAGGCCCTGGGCAAGCAGCACTGCAACGGCAGGCGGGTGTGCTGCAGGGTGGCCGCCGCTGGTCCCGGCCGCCCCAGCAGCTCACCCAGCCAAGCCCATGTGTCTGCCTCAGAGTCAGCGGGCCGTGCGCTAACCTCTGAAACTTGAGCCAAAGAAACTTTTCTGCCTGTAAGTTGTTCCTGCCAGGCATTCTGATCACAGCAAGGAAAACTGACTAGTACAAGAATTAAACAAGATAACATGGGTAGACAATTGAGCAAATGCCCACTCACAGCTCTTGTAGGAAAGTAACCGTCCTCTATCACTGACAGGCACTGCAGCATTAGGGCAAAGGGCCAAGGCGATATCAGCACGACCAAAGCTCCATTCTGATGGAGCAGGCCAAGCTGGTCAACCAAGCAGACACTTACTTCACGGCTGCATAATAAAACGCTCCAAACCAAACACCAGAAGTTATTAGGTGCACAGGAATCAGAACTTTCCCATACTGTCTAAACGTTTTCTTAAATCGCTGATAAAGACTAATAGACTTGTCCTGCAAGGGGTCGACCTCTTCCCTTCTTTCTGAAGGCGCTCCCTTGGCGGTGGCACCGGGTGACGAGGCCCTCGTGCATAACGCATCCTTTCTCCAAGGGTCCTGGCCGAGAGCCCCCAGCTGGGGCGGCCAAGCAGCCAATGGCTTCCTGTCCTTTGTAAGGCCCTGGGCACGAGGCAGGTGCAGCCACTGCTTGGAAGGGCCCCGAAGCCAAAGCCCTCTGGATTCGGCACTGTACAGGAGGGACGGTCCCCTCAGACTCTGACGGCATCCTGGGAGACTGGCGTGCCGTGGCTCCGCGCACGCCCTGGGTGCCAGTCGAGACACAGTCCGTGGCACGTTCCGTAGCATTTTGAAGGACAACTGCGAACTTCAGCTTCTTCAGAAAATAGGCTAAAAAGAAAAGAAAGGGTATATTTACATAGGGTTCCATTTTAAACCACCCACTTAGTATTAAATATTAGCAAGTAAGGGAGCACACTGTTACCCAGTCCATAGGAGTGCACGTCAAGGCACTGTGATTTTAAAATGTCAAAGCCTGCCCTCTGCGTAGGATACAAGACACCAGATGAGAGGACATGATGGACTGCAGGGCTCACAGGTTCTCTAGTCACTGAAAAACCGGTATTTGCAGGGCTTCTGTTAGGGCGCAAAGCAGCACCGTCCAAGATCCAGAGCCCCGCGGGCGTGGCGGTCCCTCTCAGACTCCAGGTTCTCTGGTTATTTCCTCCCTAATGAGCAGCTCACACCAGTTCCCACCAGACTGAGAGACAATCCAGCTCAAACGCACTGCCAAGTGAAGCTGGAGGTCCTGCAAGGCGAACGGCTTCGACTGTAACTCGTGTGCCACGTGTCACAGATGCTAAGAGGAGAGCGCGCAGAGGGAGGGGCTGGCGTGGGAAGCTCTACGGTGCCACGCAGAGTATCCACAGCCTAAGGCTTCTCTAAAACACGAAGGACATCTCTTCTACGAGCACACCGTAGCCTGCCGGTAAGTGATACGAGCATGGCTTTGCGCTGTGGTGCAGGTGTGAGGACGGAAGGGCAGACGTCAGGTGGAGGCAGGAAAAGCGGAGGGAGGACCCTCTCAACGACACCTTGAAGCGCCATCCAGAAGGCAGCGCTCAGATCTCCCCAGGAGAGGAGCGGATTCTAAGATTCATTTCCCTCAATTTCTTGCCATTTTTTCTTCATGCGTGGTTACTAGTGACTATACCCAGGGATGCTCTGCTACCGAGTTTTACACCTGGCCCTTTTTATTTTGGAATAGTCTTGCTAAATTGTAGGGCTGGCCTCAAACCTGTGATCCTCCTGTCTCAGCCTCCCAGATCCTGTCAATCACAGGTGTGTGCCACTATGAAAGGCTCCTTCCAGTGATTTTTTTTTTTTTTTTTTTTTTGCAGTACTGGGGATGGAACCAGGGCATTCTACCTCTGAGCTACACTTCCAGTCCTATTATTCTTTATTTGGAAACAGGGTCTCACTGAGCTGCAAAGTGCCTAAGTAGCGGAGGCTGTCCATGAACCCCGATCCTCCTCTCCCAGCCTCCCAAATGCTGGGATTACAAGCGTGGGCAACCACGCCAGGCCCACTGATTTCTTAATTGCACCATGACTGCTGCTGTATATAAGTAGAATTTAGTTTGCTGCTTAGAGAAAGTAAAGGCACACACTTTGCCGACAGCACTCTCTGGCTCTTAGCCCCCGACCCCCTCGTAATTGAAGCGTACCGGCTTCGATTTCTATCACTCAGTTGTCTCCCTGCACCTAGTCTGCTTTTGACCGCACCACATGCACAGCTGTGTTAAGAGTCAAATCCTTAATCTTTAGAAAAGGTCACAGTACCCCCTAGCGAAGTTCTATGGAATTGCATCAAACTCTCAAGCTTCAGAGCAACCACAAATTACCAAGTGAAAACGGCAGTGATTTTCAAAATCGACACAATCTGCTGTTATCTCTACCTTTCTTCAGAGACTCAGTCAGTCAGTCAAGGCAGAGGCCCTCGCCGCCCTCCGCATGGTGCCTCTGCAGTGAGGGAGTGAGACCAGCTCCGGGCCCCCATGTCGCCCCTTCTTCCGTGGCTGCGGCGATGAAACCGGCAGCAAGTCCGGTGCACGGCGCCTGCTCTATCGACAATTCTGGCTTCTGCTCTCCATTTGCTCAGCTGTCCCCGGGTCAAACCAAGCCCATGTCCTTCCTCTGTCCGTCTCCCCATCAATCCACCTTGGCGACCCCGCAAGGCCTAGTTTGAGGGCAAAAGCTCCCAGCCGGTTCTGGGTGCTCCTGGGGCCAGCGGCGGCCGTGTTCAGGCCTCACGTGGCAGGCTGCCACCAGCTGCCGACCGGACAGCTCCAGGCGGTCCGTGCCCACCCTGGCAGCAACCCGGACGTCCACCGAGCCTCCAAGTATTTTTGTTTTTTGGTGGTAATGGGGTTCCTGGAAACCCTTCTACCCCTGGGTTATACTCCCAGACCTATTTTTATATATTTTTTAAATTTGGAAACAAGGTCTCTTAAGCCAGCGCGGCTGGCTTCGAACCAGCGCGATCCTCCTGTCTCCGTCTCCCAAGCGCGGGGATTACAAGCGTGCGCCACCACGCCCGAGCCTCCTGAGCCTCCCGAGCTTTTAGAGCTCCCTCTCCAGCCTGGGCAGGAGGGGTGGGGTGGGGCCTCTCACCAGCGGTTCTTTCCAAAGAGGCGACCTACCCAGGCACCGCGCCAGCATAAACTCAGGTGCCTCGGGGCAGATGCCAAAAGGCAATGACCACTTAACCTAGAAGCGCTGCCCAGGGCCTCACAGGTGCCTACTCGGCGCACTCAGGGCTCTGTCCTCACTCTGCACAATGACTGGCGTCCGTTAAGTGACAGACCCCAACTCCCACGCCCAGCACAGGTGTGCTGACTCCCCGCAGCCACCCCAGTGTCGGCGAGCCCGAGGGGGCACCGGGCTTGTCTGACGCGCGCCTGACGCTGCCGGCCGCTGCACCGTCCTCCCGCTCCGCAGTGTGCCTCTGCGGGGTCCAGGCTGCCTAAAGAGTGACACGGGGTCGGCAAGAGTCCGCCTGTCCTTCGGCTCGCAGTGGCGACCCGCCAAGCCTTGCCAAATCCGCACCACAGCCAGGCAAACTGGAGAAGCCATGCAGGAGCAAAGAGGACGGTCACAACGACGGGACACAGACGGGGGAGATCCTGCGGCCCCAGTGAGACCAGCAAGTCCAGTAAGACAGACCTGGTGAGAAAGACCCCGAAGACAGGACGGACGGGGCAGCATGTGTCAGGAGGCAGAGACAGGAGGATCGCACAGGTTTGAAACCAGCTGCGCTGGCTTAAGAGACCATTTTCAAGTAAAAAAAAAATATAAAATAGGTCTGGGAGTGTAGCCCGAAGGTAGACGGGCTTCCAGGAACCCCAGTACCACCAAATAAATAAATAAATAAATAATAAAATAAAAAATAAAACAGTGCTGGGGCTGTAGCTCATAGGCAGAATGCCCCTGGGTTCAATCCCTAGTACCAGAAATGAAAAAAAAAAAATTGAAGTGTGTGACCTAAGAATTACAAGAAATCCTGCTTCTACCCCATCGCCCAGCTGCTCCTTCCTAGGGCTTGGCGTGTGCCCTGCGGCTGCAGCCTAGAGCGCGCCTCCTGTACACACGTCACCCTGCCTTCCTCTGCCCCTGGGTCCTCCTGTGCAGCCCCCCGGAGACAGTCAGGCTTCCCTGCCTCCGACGTCTACGAGGTAAGCTTAGAGCTCACGACTGCCGCATCTTGTAACGTTACTTGGAGGCGGCGGCACAGAGGCTGCTAATTTGCTCTAGGCTCCAAGAGTGCTGCACAGCCTTCGGCAGGGAGGCCGGGGTTAAAGACGACTGTGACGCTCAGGAAACCAAGTTCCTGAGGACTCATGCGTGCCCCAGAACAGAGCCCAGGAACACCGTGCTCCCAGCTACACTTCACCAGGAAGAGCAGCCGGCAGCAAAAAGGAGTGCGAGCCACTCACTTTATAGACAGCCGTCCAAAACAAGTATTTTTTTCAGTACTGGGAATGGAACCCAGGGGCATTCTCCCTCCAATCTATACCCCAGCCCCATTTTTTATTCTTTATTTTGAAACAAGGTCTCCCTGAGTTGCAGAGGGCCTCACTAAGTAGCTGAGGCTGTGGGTGAGCCACCATCCCCCTGTCTCCGCCTCCAGATGCTGGGATTCCAAGCGTGCGCCTCCACGCCCACTCACAATGATCTCTTTAGTCTTTTCTGACCTTTGATTTTGTACACAGAGACCAGCCAAGGACAAAAATGAACAAGCTGACTTCATCACAGATCATTACTTCCTGTATTATAAGCAATTCTGTATTTGTTACCATTAACTTATGCCCACATCATTAAAGTCACCAAAAATATAAGGCTGAAGAGCTTGGATCATTTTGAAAATAAACCAATAACCCCAACTGACTTATTCTTGTTTATAAATTAACTGAGATCATTTTCAACCTTAATGAACTATAATTAGCATCCTCATAAATAAAAAAAATTGCCCATTTTTAAGACCTCAGGAAACTCCTATAAGTAGAATTGCTAGATAATTGTGTATATTTTAAAGTACTTAGTACAATAATTATCTAGCTCTAATTCTGGTTGGAGAGTATATGGTCAAACAGATACATCCAAGTATGGAGACAGGATTCTATCACGCCTATCTGGGGTTGTTCTAAAACACACCTATATCCCTCAAAACTTCAGCATCAAGCCGGGCATACTGGCTTGTGCTTGTAATCTCGGTACTTGGGAGTCTGAGACAGGAGGATCACAGGTCTGCAGCCAGCCTCAGTTACTTAGGAAGACCCTGTTTCAAAGGAAAGAAATAAAAAAAAAAAAATAGGGCCTGGGGTGTAGCTCAGAGGTAGAATGCCCCTGGGTTCCATTCCCAGTACCAAAAGCACCCTTCAGCAGCCCGTCCGCGATGACTAGGGGGCTGCCACCAACCCCGCGGTAAGGCGCACCACGACCGCGCCTCGTGAGCCTCATCACACCATCAGTCCTCAACCTCAAGGTCAAACCCCAAGCTGCATAGAATTAGTGGGTAGTAAAGTAATGTCCACTGTCCGAAAGGGATAAAAGGGTCCAGTCATTACCAGCATCAAACGTTACATGGTACTGTCACATTAAGAACGCCCCTATTTCCCAATTTTGCGTCATACAATCTAGAAGATGAAAACCCAGTAAAAGAAGTGCAGTTCTTGTTTCTACTGTGGCTAAGCATTTCGAAAACACTATGTAAAGGACTTCAGAGCAGCTCTGTCCTGAGTGCCCTTACTGAACAGACCTCACTGAAGTAACGGAGATGCCACACGTCTGCCCTGTGCGCTACGGCAGCTGCTGGCCACAGGTGCGTGGGTGTGACTAGGTGCGTTTCTAATTTGAGTGTTCAGAATTAAAGTTGCAATGGCCACAGGCTACTACTATGGACAGCACAACTTCAGCGTCTACAGAAAGAGTTCCGCTTTAATGCTTTCCGTAATTATAAAGGAGAGCTAAAGAGTTACAGCCGCGCCCCTGTGGTCCCGGATGGACGGCATGCCTGTGCCAAGCCCCCGCTGGCCCTGCTCCAGGGCTGGCTCCGATTAGTCCAGGGACTGTTGTGGGCGCGGGTGGGACTGAGGCCATGCAAATACCCTGGAGAGAGCACACATTCTGCGAAGTACGCCGATGCCAGGCGGCGAGCAGCCACGCTGCAGCTTACAGGGCCACTGGGGTGGGCCGAGTTGCAGCTCTCAACCACAGCGCTGGGCCTGCTCTCTCTGAAACCCTGCTTGCTGCGTCTGTCTCACTGTTAAAGCCATCGTCGGACCAGGTGCCATAACCTGCGGCTTCCTGACAAAGCCAGGCGGGATGGCGACCACCCAGTGTACAGGCGCTCCAGAGTAGACGCCCTCACATCACTCCTAGCCCACTGGACACCCTGTGCTGCTTCACACTGCACGTGCGCACGTGCACCGCAGCAGGAGCCTCCTGTGTGGGCCCGAGCCCGCCTCCCTCTACAGCAGTGCCGCAGCATTACTTCAGTTTTAAAGCACAGTGGACTTACATCGTCACCTGGGCGATACATCCATTGTGGGTAAAGTGCAGAATGTTTAGAAATTTACTACCCAAAGCCTCCTAGGAGTAAGGACGTGCAAGGGAGCAAGTTGGAGCTGTGCTTAGATTATGGCCCCAGAGCAAGAACGCGCACCCCAAGGACGCCTGGCTGCAGCTGGCACCCAGGAACTGACCAGTCGGGCCAGGAGGCTTAGCGGCTCAGGAAGGGCCTTAGGCGGCCGGTCAGCTGAGACTTCTCTGAACCAGGATGCGTGCTCGGCCCAGGCTGGGAGCTGCTGACGGCTGCAGCTTCAGCCACAGGTGCAGTCCTGTTTGCCTGCAAGTACCCCGGCTTCTTCGTGCCTCACCTCCTTTAAAGACGGCGCTGCTCCTCCTCTCTCCGGTCTCCCTGACCACTGCCTCCGGGCCCATCTGGGGACCCCTAGCCCGAGGCCCAGGCCCAGGCCCGTCCCAGGACCTCTGGCCTGAGCCCCAGGCCCTTCCGGGAACCTCCAGCCTGAGGCATAGGCCCGTCTGGGGCCTCCAGCCCGAGCCCCAGGCCCAGGCCCAGGCCGAGCCATCACCTTGCTGTCCTCCTCCACAGCAGAGCCGATGGCTGTGTTGTATGCTCAGCTCTACAGCAAAACAGAGGCCAGGCAGCTTAAAAAGACTGGGTGTAGTGCCTTGGGAGAGGGAGACAGGAGGATCGCAGGTTCGAGGCCAGCCCCAGTAACTTAGCAAAATGCCATTTCAAAATAAAAAATAAAAAGGGCTGGTGGTATAGTGTAGAGGTACAGTGCCTCTGGGTTCAATACCCAGTACCCCCCTCAAAAAACAACAACAAAAAAACACCAGAAAAAAGTTACAAAAACAAAAGCACAAAGGAGACATTTATTTCTAACAGTTTTGGAGCTAGAAGTCCAAGAAGGTGGCCCTGGCAATCAGGTTCCCAGTGAGGACCCCTTCTACATTCTTTTTTTTTTTTTTCCTTCTTTTGTCTTTTTTCTTTTGCGGGTCTGGAGATAGAACCCAGGGGCATTCCACCTCCAAGCTACACCTCCTGCCCTATTTTTTATTCTTTGTTTTGAAACAGAGTCTCATTAAGTTGAGGAGGGCCTCACTAAGTAGCTGAGGCTGTCTGTGAACCGCGATCCTCCCGTCTCAGACTCCCGAATGCTGGGATGACAAACGTGCGCCACCATGCCTGGCTCTATATCTACACTCTACAAGCAATTTTTATGTTTCAAGTAAATAATCACAGTTCTACAACGGAAGCTACGTTTACAAGCACCTACTTAACCAGCCACCACGCACTGAATAAGATGGTGAGCCTCGTCTTGAGAGCTCAAACTCTAGCACGGTGAAGTCTCACCCACTATTTTCTCTGAACATAGTGGCTGGGACATTAGAAGGTACAAAAGCAGCCGGGTGTGGTGGGCACGCTTGTATTCCCTGCGCTCAGGAGGCGGAGACAGGAGGATCGCACGGGTTCGATGCCAGCCTCAGCTACTTAGTGAGGCTCCCAGCAACTTAGTGAGACCCTGTTTCCAAATAAAGTATAAATAGGTCTGGGAGTATAGCCTGGAGGTAGAAAGGCCCCTGGGTTCCACCCCCAGTACCACCAAAAAAAAAAAAAAAAAAGTACAAAAGCATTCCTTTGGAAACCCGTGCTGTGCCAGGCAACCTTCAGTTCTGAGTATGGCCCCCACAGGAATGGCTTCATCCCCAGCGTGGACTCTGCGCCCCAGTCCAAATCCCAGCTCTGCTACTTGTAGGAGCTGCAAGACCTAATCACGCACTTAATCCTCATCTGTTAAAGATCATCAGAAGTACCTCAGTGGGTTACAAGGAACCGAATCGATACAAACACATCCGCACTTAGCTTGACTAGAGCATTAGTTATTACTGTTGTCATTTAATTCGGATCAAATATCCAGAAAGGAGATTACTCAGGCAATAATGGGGACTGCATCCAAGGTAAGTTTTAAGATACTTTTACCTGGCCCACTTGCTCCCTACATTGCCACTTTCAAGAGTCCTTTCTCTGGTCTCAATTAATTTTACAGGACTTCGTTTTACCAAAGTAACAAGATGCGATCCCTGTGTATCCCATGCACAGCGTCAACCCATCATGGAGTTGCCGTAAACATGTCTGTTTAGAGGCATTTAGTCTAATGAGAAATAACATTTCAGATTATCATTAAACTCCTTTGCACTAAAACTGCAAGACACTTTAGCATTAGACTGGGCAGACAGGCCATGGAAGGGCCTAGTTCTAACGCTTGAATGTCAACAGTACTTTCACTCGCGTGACCTCCACCTTGGCACTGTCCGTATTCATACGCTGAAGTCACTTCTCAACATAACTGCATACAATAAAAGGCAGAAGCACCATCGTCTGCAGCAAATGACTCGTCCTTCTTTGTCAGAAGCAGGCTTCTTTCTTGGTCCAGGACTTCTGCAAGGGTCAACAACCTCAGAGGGGCCAAGGCCCGCAACTTTAAAGTGATTCGACTGGGAGGCACTACCGCGAATCTGCCTTCTCCGACGCCAACTCTACCGACTAGTCTGCCTACCAGCAAGCGAGCGGGCCGGGCGAGCCGCAACTGCGGTCAAGAGTAACTGCCTCTGGCCTGGCTTTACACTCGAGGTGGGCGGCCATGCCGGCACTGCGGACGCGAATCTCGGTGCAAGGTGAAGGACAGGACTCCGGAGCTCCAGCGGCGGGCGCCTCGGCCCTGCCGGGGGCCATCTGGGGCGAGGACCCAGAAGGCGCGTCGCCTCCTCCCGGGCCCCGGCGGCGCGCCCGGCGGCCCGCAGAGCACGTGCGGGCGGGCCCGACCCGGCCGGCCTCCCCGAGGACGCCGCCGCCCGTCGGGGGCGCTCTGGGAAGTGGCCGGCCCGCGCCGAAGGGCGAGCGCCGCCGCCCGCGCACCGCCGGCCGGGGCAGCGGGCCGGGCCGGGCCGGGCCGGGTGACCCTTCGCGGCGCGGCCGGGGAAGGCGCCCTCCGCCCCGCAGCCCGGGGCCCGCTACCTCTCGGCCGCTCGGCCCGACTGCTCCTCGGAGGCCCGCGGAGGGGCCCGCGCGGCACTGCCCGGCCCGGCCCGCTCCCGCCGCGCGGCACCACGGGACTCGTAGTTCCGGGCCGTGACGTCGCGCGCGCGCCCGCGGCGCCGGAAGTGACGCCACAAGACGCCGCGCGCCGGCCGGGCTTCCGCAAACAGAGACGTGGGCGGCTGCGTCGGTGAGTGTGGCCGCGCCGCGGCCCGGCGGCTTTGTCCGGCCGGCGCCCGCCCGCGTGGCCGCCGTGCAGGCCGGACGGGCCCGCGCGGCCGGGGAGGGCCGGCCTGCGCCGCGGACCGGCCGAGGCCTGCGGGTCGCCCGGCGCCTCCCCGGGGCGCGGGGCCGGCTGCCCCTCCGCTGGGCCGTCTCGGCGGGCGGGGGCTGCGGGGCCCGGCCTCGCGGGCGGCGGCGCGCCGGCCCTGCCTCCCCGGGAGCGCGATCCCACGCGTGGAAGTGGTGACTCGGCGGGACCGGCCCCGCGTAGACCCCGGTGCTAGGGCCAGGCGTGGGTTAGAGGTAAAGCTGGTAGGCCGCGGTGCTTTATTCGAAGGTAAAACGCATTTGTTTTCTTTCAGGAAATGACAGAAGAAGAGAAGTAGGGATTTGATCATTCTGTGGCCAGTTTTCCTAAGCATTTTAAGTAGTCATTCTGCAAATTACTTTTCTGGTCGAGCCCCCCCCCGCCCCTTCGTCAGTTTTACCTGTTTGCACTTCTTGGTATTGGTAACAAAACACTGTTACCCTGTTAGTGAAAGTTAGTAAGTAGCCCTTGAACTCCTCCAGGTGCACAGTGTTGTCTTTACCTATTCTCTGGAATGACTTGTCATTCTTCTTCAGGCAAAAGACTTAAATCTTCTCTCTCCTTAATTCCCTAATTCTGAATATGATCTGAGTTTACTGAATCTCACAGATTTATTCATTTGGTACTGGGGATTGAACCCAGGGGTATCCTGCCTCTGAGCTACACCCTTAGCTCTTTCATTAAGGTATTTTTGTTTTGAAACAGGGTCTAGTTAGGTTTGAGAGGGCCTTGCCAAGTTGCTAGGACTGGTCTCGGATCTGCAATCCTCTTGTCTCAGCCTCCCAAGTACTAGGATTACAGGCATGCGTTGCCATACCCTTAATTAAAATTAGTATTTTGGGGTCTTTCCTTTCTCTCTACCACTTGATTTGAGCAGTACACTTTAATAGTAGTATGTTAGTTGCAAACTTCTTGAACATTTAATTCACATTGAGTTTCTCTGTAGCAGATCAGAAAACTTGCTGAAGGACTTGATAAGCAAGTCACCCTAACTATTCCTTTTCAGGCCCCTCCCCCAGTTCAGTTTTTCCCCACTTCCATTAACACATACTGGGAAGAGACTTAATGCTCATTAAGCTGCTTGTGGAGTCTTGGAACTTGGCTAAAACTATTTCCACTCTCTACTTCCTACCTACTTAGAATACCAATTATGAAAAGATTTCAGAAGTCCTTTCTGTAGGTTCCCACACCTAGGGGTGGATATATAGATTGAACCCGTGGCCATTCCACCGAACTACATCCTCCACCCTTTTTATTTTGAGACGGGGTCTCATCCGTTGTCTAGGCTGGCCTCGGCGTTGCCACCTTCCACTTGAGCCTGCTGGGGAGGTAGGGTCACAGGCCTGCACCCCCTCGCTTGGCATTTGCCCTTCCTGGTCCATGTAGTCCACTAGACCAAGAAACACCTAGCAGTTCCCATATTAAGTAGTGTAGGCCAAAGAATTTAATAAGTGCTTTCTATTTGTAAAATATCCCTATAAGTTAGAGGAAAGAGTTTATCTTTCATTCTTGATTAGCCACAGTTGCATGCTGATGGGACATGTACATCTCTTGGGTACTCCAGAGCATTTCAAATTTTGGGATTGGGAATGCTAAACCTGAATTTGTCAGATTTAATGCGGATAGTGAATTAGGAATAATGTTTTGGAAGTCTGAGGAGATTATAATTACTACTTTATATTCAGAAGTTCGCAGTAGACAGAACTTTTTCAATACTTTCTCTGCAGTAAGATTGGTTAAAAAAAAATTCCTGGTTGGTCAGTGACATTAAGTGTTAAGCTTCTAGTTAAAATTGTTTTTAAAGGCTTGATGTTTGTATATGTAAGTAATAGCGAATTCTTGCCATTCTAGTGTCGGTTCATGAAGTTTTACCATCAGTTCACATAGTCAAGAGAGGAAAATTCCCCAGAAGCAGAGGAATATAAAAGATGTCTCTTGAGCAGGCAGAAGCATCAGTAGATGCTCACACAGGGTGTCCGTTCGGCACTGGTGAAGCCAAGGCAGCCTCTGGGACGATGCTTCCTGGAAAGACTGACTGTGAGCAAGTGGACGCTCCAGGAAAGAGAAGGGAGCGTGAGGATGGCGCCTCGCAGGAAAGCCCCAGTGATGAGGGCGGGTCTCCGTCCAGGAAAAGAAAGCTTGGTGTCGAAACTGTCCCGGAGGAGACAAGTCTTGGTGGTATTGAAGGCATCTCAAGCAAAAGAAAACTGGAAGCTGACGACGTTCCTGAAGATGAAGCCTGCACTGCAGCTAGCGCTCAGAAAAAGAGAAAGACGGAGCTCCAGGACGTTCCTGAAAAGCAGAACGTACGTTCAGTGCTTCTTATTTGTAGTAGAGCCTGTCCATTTCTAATAGGAACCGTGGAGCAGCTGTGACTTAGGCTGGCTTTGCGGATCTTAAGAGTCCAAGAATGCTGTGTCTTCAGTAACCGTGGCCTTAAGACAGTAGGCTCTGACTCTTAGGGCTTACTTGTGGATAAGGTGAATCTTGTGGTAATAACTTTTACGTTATTTCTGAATGCTTATTTGATCAGAAACTAGAAAGCCAGTGGGGTGTGTGTGTGTGTGTTTATGGGGTGGGGGTATTAGGGATTGAGCCCAGAAGTATTTTCCCTAGAGCTACACCTCCAGCCCTGTTCATTCATTTACTCATTTTTGTAGTCCTGGGGATTGAGCCTAGGGGCCTGCTACCTCTCAGCTACGCCTCAGCCCCCTTTTTTATTTTGAAATGGTCTCACTGGGTTAAGAGTCAAGCGATCCTCCTGTCTCAGCCTCCCAAGCACTGGAATTACAGGCATGTACCACTGCGTCTGGCTTTTATTTTTAATTTTGGAATAGGTTCTTGCTAATTGTCTACATACTGGCCTCACATCTGTGATCTTCCTGTCAGCCTCCATGTCCTGAGATTACAGGCATGTGCCACCACACCTGGCTAAAAACTAGTTTTTATAGTTTGCTTTTTCTCTGTTTTAAAAAGACAGAAATTTGAGGTATGATTTGCCCTTTCTCCTTTTTTCCTAGGTGGTCATCTTGTTTTTGTCCGAGGTAGTTAAGATGATCACTTCAGTGCAAAAGTGCAGAATCGGCAGCTGGCTTTGCGTCTTGCGTTCGTGTAAACCGCCGCTGCCCTCGGCACATGGCAGCCTGCATGGTTTAAGGAGATGCAGGTGCCTGTACTGAGCAGGCTGTCCGTGGAGCTTGGGGTAGCGGATCCTCACACTAGCGGGAAGGGTGCTGGCAGAGCCAGGTTGGAGGAAAGAGAACTAAAGAATGAGGATTTTGCCATCAGCCCTGCAGAGCGCAGCCGGCACGATTCTGGGCTTTGTTACTGGTGTTCTGGTACCAAAGTGAGTTTGTATTTCAAATGTACTTTTTCAAACATTTACTGGCAGGTTTTTTTCAAATTCAGTCTTACTCTTAAACTTGTATGTAAAAGAGGTAAAAGGTGAGGCACTGTGGTTGAAGAGAGGTAGAGGGATCAGAAGCCTTCTACCTACCATGGATTGTTTTTTTATAGAATGTCCGGGATCGTATAGAATGCAGATAAAAAAATTGTCAGGTTAGATTAAGAGCATGTCGTAGAGAAACGGGTCCCTGCCTGTTCTGCTCCCCTTCTATTTTTTTTCTGTCACGATTACATGTAACAGGTGTGGTGTCTTATTTCTATCGTATTTCCTTCTGAGAACGCCATTCCTGGCTCACTTCAGGAAGAGGAGCCTTATTAAGACATGGGCCCTAGGGTCACACAGATGGCGGTCAGGACGAGAGTCCCGCCCTCCGGTTCTCCGTAGGGATCAGGGGCGCAGGCCGCGCGGTGACTGGTGGGTTTTGTGGGGCGCCATTGCGAGTGAGGTTTTACATCAGGAGGGCTCTTCCCTTTGCAGGTCAGATGTCCCGGCCTTACTCTGCCACGTTCTGACGCTCATTGTGCTTCTCCTTAATTTCAGCACTTGGAGGGAGGACACAGCTCCGCAGTGGCCGCCCACTACAACAAGCTGAAGGAGGTCGGTCTGGAGACGCGCAGTCAGAGTCGCATCTTCTACATGAGAAACTTTAATAATTGGATTAAAAGTGTTCTGATCGGTACGTGTGGTTTTGGCCTTTTAGATTGAAGTATTTTGTTTTACGTAATTGATTGTTTTTGTAGTTTTGGGATTGGGCCCAGGGCCTTTTGCATGCTGGGAAAGTGCTGTACCCTGAGCCACTTGTTCAGCCCCTAACTTTATTTTTTTTTCTTCTCTCCAATGTTAACCATATCTCAAGCTACTGAGTATATTAATTCTTATTCATTTAATGATCAAATCTTGAGTTTGTAAACTTGGAACTAAAACTAGACATTTGAGATAAATCTTTTTACTATTTACCTCTGATTAGCTGCATAGGATATTAATGAATGTTTACTTGATGTTAAGTTAATCGGGCTTTCAAAAGCAGTATACTTCTTTCTACTTACAGTTAACGTTGCCTGTTGTTATTAAGTAATAATAGTTTTGGGGCGGTGTTATCAGATTGAACATTCAGGTTCCATTAGGTAAAGAAAAAGCAGTGTCGTGGTTTTTTTAATCTTTGGGGCTTTCGTCATTGGCATTGGTCATCGTGGCCAGTGAACGTGTTTCTCTTGAATGCGATCTTGGAAGGAATGATATTTACTTTGAGGATTAATGAAGACATTCAGCATTTTCATTTTGGAGCCAACATTGTATTTGTGGAAACAAATCTTTGAAATTAAAATGGAAGCTAGTAAAGAAAATATTCAGAATATGATTATTATTTTGTATATCTAGTACATGAAATAGACCTTTGTTTTTTGGTTCTAGGGATTGAACCTAGGGGCATTCTTATTTTTATTTTATTTTGAAACAGGGCCTAAGTTACTGAGACTGGCTTTGAACCTGCAATCCTCTTGACTCAGCCTCCCAAGTACTGGCACTATAGGTGTGCCCGCCTAGCCCAGCTAAAATAGACTTTTACTTGAATTTAGGGAATTTTTAAAAATTGGCATACTTTGAAGTTTTTCATAATTCAAGTTTTTTTTAAAACCAGTCTAAGCAAAAGTGAGAATACATTTTTAATTTTACTGGACAGAATAAAATGCTAATTGTGATATTTTCTATTAATTGATGATAATTTACCAGTTTTCAAAGAAAAATGACCCATTATGAGAAGTAGTCGGAATGGGAACTTAACTAGACTCATTTCAAACACTTCTTAATACTTTAATGTCGCTTTTTGTGTGTGTGTGTGTGTGTGTGTGTGTGTGTGTGTGGTACTGGGGTTCCTGGAAGCCCTTCTACCTCCGGGCTACACTCCCAGACCTATTTTATACTTTTTAATTTTTTGGAAACAGTGTCTCTTCAGCCAGCGCGCTGGCTTTGAACCTGTGTGATCCTCCTGTCTCCGCCTCCCAAGGGCGGGGATTACAAGCGTGCGCCACCACGCCCGGCTTTATGTCACTTTTTAATATTCATGTCATATTACAAAAATGTGGCTTATTTGATTCTGCCAGTTGTCAGCTAGGGTAAATGACTGTCTACTTCCTGTTTTGTTTTTTTAAAAGGTGGTTGCCATCTTCAGCCTTTTTGTGTATGTGGGGGGGGGGGTCTGGGGATGGAACCCAGGGGCATTCAACCTCCTAGCTCCACCTCCTGCCCTATTTTTTATTCTTTATTTTGAAACAGGCTCACTAAGTAGCTGAGGCTGTCCACAAACTGTGATCCTCTGGTCTCAGCCTCCCGAATTCTGGGATTACAAGCGTGCACCACCACGCCTGGCTTCTTTTTTTTTTTTTTTTTTTTTTTAATGTGTGTCTGGAACTAGGGATTGAACCAAGGTGTGCTCTACCACTGAGCTATCTCTTCACCCCTTTTTATTTTGTTCTGAGTCTCACTGAGTTGCTGAGGCTGGCCTTGAACTGGTGATTCTCTGTCTCAGCCTCCCCTGTTCTGGGATTACAGGGTGTATCTGTGCCTGGCTACATCCTCTGTTCTTAAGACTGTCTGACACTAGTACTAATTTCTTCTCAGCCTTTCTCTTCCTTTCTCATTGTCCTCATCAAGACAGAACATTTGCTTTTTATACTGTACCATTCCACCATGCATCTTTCATTGAGTCAGTTTTTGAATTTCATCTTTCATATTTTACATATATTGCTTTTATAAGGAGAACAGACAGCTTGTAAGAACGACTTAGACTTGGAGCCCTTTCTCCTGCACTGTGGCTCCTTGCCTGTGCTGTCCAGCAGCTCGCAAGCTGAGGTCCCACCCGCGCCCTGTCCCTGCTGCGGGCTGAAGTCCCACCCGCGCCCTGTCCCTGCAGACTGAGGTCCCACCCGCGCCCTGTCCCTGCAGGCTGAGGTCCCACCCGCGCCCTGTCCCTGCAGACTGAGGTCCCACCCGCGCCCTGTCCCTGCAGGCTGAGGTCCCACCCACGCCCTGTCCCTGCAGGCTGAGGTCCCACCCGCGCCCTGTCCCTGCAGACTGAGGTCCCACCCACGCCCTGTCCCTGCAGGCTGAGGTCCCACCTGCGCCCTGTCCCTGCAGGCTGAGGTCCCACCCGCGCCCTGTCCCTGCTGTGGGCTGAGTCCCACAGCGAGTCCCACCCGCGCCCTGTCCCTGCGGGCTCGGGCTCCCTGCGCTTCTCCTTCCCCCTCCACGCGCTCTTGCTCTTCATTCTCTTTCTTCTTGCTGCTTCATAGTTGCGTCCAGTTCTTGTATGCAGTAAGGATTTCATGGAAGATTGTTTTCCCATTTCCCCTCCGTCTTGACCATGTAAACATAGATTCATACTTTTTCCTCTGTTTTCATAGCTAAACAGGGGTCATGTACTTCGGGGCATGTTGTTTCGGGTCTAGACACATTGGAAGCAGAAGTATTGGCCCAGAGCATTTTAGCCCTCCAAGAGCACACAGAAGTGCCTGGGAGTGTACGCTGCCGGGTGGTGGGCGCAGGGAGAGTGACCTGGGCTGCTCATTTATCAGCTTGTCGTTGTCGTTGGTTTGTTACTGCTCCCTTTGAAGTCTTACAATATTTCTAAGCCCTAACCTGGTGCTGGGGCTGCGTGGCTCCCACGTGTGGGGCTGCGTGGCTCCCACGTGTGGGGCTGTGGTCTTACCTGCCGGCTGTGCGTGTGATTTGGTAGATGGGCGTTGAGGGTCTGGTGATGGTCAAAGAAAAAGGCAAGGTCGTCGTTGGATGGTTCTGTATTCTGATGGTGAGCCTGGCTAAGTTATGAGGACCAATCACCATTCTCATTCCAGGGCTACTGTGATTTCCTTAGATGTATACTAGGTTAAGCACCTGCCTGTGGAGAAAGAAAGCTAAAAATGATAGGAGTCGTTGTCTCTTATCCCAGCAAGTGTTGATCTTGGTGTGTAAATTAGGGTTTGCAATCTTTGCTCTCTGATGATGGGTTAGATTCTGAAAGTACCCTTCAGAAAGGGCTCACACCTGTCTTGATCGCTACACACGGATCCTCAGTCTGCAGCTACAGGGCCAGCTTATTGATCGCTGCACACAGATCCTCAGTCTGCAGCTACAGGGCCAGCTTATTGATCGCTGCACACGGATCCTCAGTCTGCAGCTACAGGGCCAGCTTATTGACTTGTCGTACTTTGAAATGTCAAGCCACATGTAGCCGTGTAAATGTTGTCACTGTTCATATTACAGGTTAGAAGCTGGTTATTACAGGCAGTTTATACAAAACTTTATCATGATTGATTTCTCTCTTTCAGGAGAATTTTTAGAGAAAGTACGACAGAAAAAGCCTCGGGACATCACTGTGTTGGACCTGGGCTGCGGTAAAGGCGGAGACTTGCTCAAGTGGAGGAAGGGGAGGATCAGCAGGCTAGTGTGCACTGGTAAGGTCACCCTGGGGTAGGGAAGAGGAGCTGAGGGCCGGCTGGGTGGGTGGGTGGGTGCGAAGGGCCTCCTTACCCACGAGGCTGCGCCGTCTCGAGGCAGGCTTTCTGGGGGTGTGCGAGAAGTGGGTGTTGGCTTTGTACTACAGTTACTGAGCCTGGAGAACTTGTCCTTCCCCAAAGCGAGAAAGCTGTCAGAGATGATGAGAGTCTTGTCAGGTTTTCCACCGGCCAAGACGGAGCTGGAACGTCACGAGCAGTAGGGGTGGGACACTGAGTAAAGGAGAAGGCCGCGCTGTTCACTGCAGAGGGCGCCCACAGACCTACTCTTGGGAAACTCGCCAATTAAGGGGAGGGAGTAAGGCAGGATTTTAGGGTAACCAGATAGTTGAGATAGGAAATTTGTCTTTATTCAAGTCATAATAAATGGAGTAAGAATGATAGATCTTTATTGAAAAATCATAATAAAACAGAGAAAAAAATCATAGTGTCTAAAAAAAACACTTTTTTTTCACCCTTGATGAAAGAGTGGCTCTACACAACAGGGTTAGAGATCCTGAAGCCATCCAGCCAAGGTGGACAGGTGCTCAGCAAGCGAATGACCCCAGCCTGCAGCCCAGAGGTCGGTGTGAATGTTTAGTATGATGAGCAGATGTCCTGTCCTTCCTGGGGTGGTAAATTAGAGGAAATTCAGCAGCAGCACCAAAGTACCGCCTGAATCAGTAGTGTTTAAAGTTGTTGATCTGATGAGCCCTATTTTTTTTGGGGGGGGGTGGTACTGGGGTTCCTGGAAACCCTTCTACCTCCAGGCTACACTCCCAGACACCTATTTTTTATATTTTTATTTGGGAACAGGGTCTTCTTAAGCCAGCAAGGCTGGCTTTGAACCTGCGCGATCCTCCTGTCTCTGCCTCCCAAGTGCAGGGATTATAAGCGTGCGCCACCATGCCTGGCGCCAAGCCGTATGTATTTTTTTTAAAATATATTCTGTAGCCAGGCGTGGTGGCGCACACTTGTAATCCAAGCATTCAGGAGGCTGAGACCGGAGGATCACGGTTTGTGGACAGCCTCAGCTACTTAGTGAGGCCCTCTGCAGCTTAGTGAGACCCTGTTTCAAAATAAAGAATAAAAAATAGGGCAGGGGGTGTAGCTTGGAGGTCAAATGCCCCTGGGTTCATCCCCAGACCCGCAAAAAAATAAAAATAAATAATAAATAAAATCTTTTACTGGTGCATTGTAACTGTGCGTCACAGTGAGGTGCAGTGTGCCTTGAGTGTATGTGCACTGAGCACTCTGATTCCCCCGGATCCACCTGTCCCAGTGTGGTCCTGAGATTGGTGCTGATAGCTTCCTCTCTGGGCATGGCCTATTTGGACCATTTCTCCCATCAAGTCTCCTGTTTCCCGTTCCTAGCTTCTGCACCAGAGTCAAATCAATATGGACCAAAGACCTAGAAATTAGACCAGAAACTGCGGTTACTAAAAGAAAGCATAGGCCCAGCAGTCCCACATACAGGCATGGTCGTAGAAATTTCCTCAGTAAGACCCCCAAATCTAAAAATCAGTAAATGGTGTCACATGGAATGAAGAGCTGTGTAACAAAGGAGACATTTAAGAGTCTGAAGAGAGCCTACAGAGTGGGAGGAAGTGACCAGTCATCTTCTGGTGGAGAGCTACTATCTGGGACATACAGAGAACGTAGAAAGTTCTAAACACAAGTTGCCCAGTCAGAGAATGGGCAACTGAACTGAATAGGTCCATCTCAAGAGAAGAAACACAACTGGCTAATAATGTGTGAAAAACCTACACTGAGACTCTAATCTCACTCCTGTCAGAGTGGCAGTTACCGAGAATTCAAACAGCCGGGCGTGGTGAAACGTGCCTGTAGTCCCAGTACTTGAGAGGCGGAAACAGCAGGATCGCAGGTTTGAAGCCAGCCTCAGTAACTTAGCCAGGCCTTCAGCAACTTATACTCAGTTTCAAAATAATTAAAATAGGGCCAGGAGTGTAACTCAGAGGTCCATACAGTGCCCCTGGGTCAAACCATAGTACCACATGCAAAAGAATACAGTGATAAACGCTGCAAGGATGTGGGGATAGGAACTCTTACCAAGACTGTCGGTGCGGGGAGGTCAGCGCCACCATGGAGTAGGGAGGCTTCTCAGAAGACGAGGTGGGCCGCCGTGGTCCCAGCGCTGCCCTCCTGTCTGCAGCAGAGTGAGAGGCTGCTGCGGTGATAGGTGCGTAGTCATAGAGCACACGGATCAAGTAGCTCGGCGATGGAACCAGCCTGTGGTGGATTACAGAGCTGTCGTGGTACACAGTGGGCTTTTACTCGGCCATGAAGAGGAACAGAATCACGCTGTTGCAGGCAAGTGGGTGGAGCTGGAGAATATCGCTAAGATCAACTGGTCTCTGAGGCAAGAGCTGCAGGTGTTCTCTGGTGTGTGCAAGCAGAGAGGAGGAGACGAAAGGCTTCAGGTGACTGAGCCTGAGCCCTCCTGAACGTGATCGCCTAGAACACTGTGTGTGTGCTTCTCTCTATTGATAGTTATATTGGAAATTAAAACAGCAAGCATAACATTTCATTTGAAGACTGGCCTTTTTCTGTTAAAAGTGTTTTTGCCAGTCCTCTTCAGTCTGAATAGGAGCCAGGTAGATTTTCACAAGTTTCTGTATTCAACATGATACGATGTCAGTTCCTTAGTTGTTATGTAGTGAAGTATATTTTAATAGTCTTTTGAGGTAATTGTGGATATTTCTCATTAATCCTACATTAAAACCCAACAAGTGGTGGTTTCTTAAGCCCGAGAGTCTAAGACCTTATCGATAAACTGTTTGGGCAGTATTACCTTAAAATCCACTGCTCTGTCTATACGTCTTGCATAGTTTTATAATTTTTGGAAAGTGCTGTTTACTGAAACTGCACAGATCTAAGTATTGATATCAAGAAATCACATTTGTTCAGCATCACTGCTGATCAGAGAAGTCTCAGGTACTGGGAAGCTTCATTCACTGGTAGTTGATACAGGCCTTTCAGGATTTTAATCTTTGCTTAAAAGTCAAATTGTATCGGGCAGCAAGTATGGGCAGCAAGTACTCCTCCTCGTTTCCTTGTCATGACACTGTCCTCGAGTGCGAGTGAGGAGGGCTCGTCAGGCATCCCTTCCAGTGAGGTGCTCCTTTGAGAAGGTGGCCGTGTGGCTCGGTGCAGAGGGTCGCGGTACTAGCGCTCTTCCTGACTGCACCTCACTCTGCCACGTAGCAGGTGTGCTTTGTGACTTCTATCGCGTCACGCAGAACATTAGAACACATGTATTCGAGCCAAGATTTAATAAGATGAATTTTTACTGATTTTTCCAGGACACTGGCTTTGTGTAGGTGGCGGCACTGGGAGTGCTGCGGGGCTGCTCCTGCTGCTGGTGTCTGTGACAGGGTGCGGCACTTCAGCACCAGCACCACTGGCGCACATCTCAAAAGGAGGGCAGAGCATTTCGCTGTGAAAGAAGGAACTTGGAATTCCAAATTGGGTGTAGATTACATTTTGTAATTCAATTGAAATCTAAACTCTCTGCTTTTAACTTAGAATAAGAATTTTAAAAGAGATTTTATGAGGCCGGGCGTGGTGGCGCACGCTTGTAATCCCCACACTTGGGAGGCGGAGACAGGAGTATTGTGCAGGTTCGAAGCCAGCCTCGCTGGCTTAAGTGACCCCGTTTCCAAATAAAAATATAAAAAATAGGTCTGGGAGTGTAGCCCGGAGGTAGAAGGGTTTCCAGGAGCCCCAGTACCACCAAAAAAAGAGTTTATGATATTAGTACCTATTAAAGATTCTAGTTTCTGTGGAGAAAGAATAGGGTATTTGAAACACATGCTTTCTTTTAAGGACTAGCGCCTCTTGCAGGTCCTGGGCGGCGTCCATACCCTTGCCTAGCAGTTGGGGTTCGTGCTTAGCTCCCGCTGTGCTGACGGTTGCTAACACTCTTCTGCCCTTTCAGATATCGCGGATATTTCTGTGAAACAGTGTCAGCAGCGGTATGAGGACATGAAAAACCGCCGTGATGAATATATCTTTAATGCAGAATTTATAACTGCTGACTCTTCCAAGGTACAGGGCTTTTTGTGTTTTGTTTTTAGTTAACTCACTTGTTAAATGGACTTTGAAATTTTAAAAATCTTAGGATATGCATTTTTAGTTTCAATTAGAAATTCTAGTAGAATTAATTTCCTCCAGCAACCCATCTAGCACGTCTGGGAATTTTGCTTTTAATAATTTGAGTTATTGAAATCACTTTGTTGCTTTTGAGTTTGAAGAAAGTTTTATTTTCCAGTATTGTCACCCCTCAGTATCCAAGGTTCAGGAAGGATTATTTCCCAGGACCCTCCCACCTCCATAAATACCGAAGTCCACGGCCACTTGTATAAAGTGGAATGGTACTGCCAGGCATGGTGGCGTACCCTTGTGATCCCAGTATGGGAAGGCTGAGCAAGGAAGATCGCAGGTTTGCGGCCAGCCTCAGCTACTTAATGAGGCCCTCCAAAGCGATGCTGTTTCAGTGGTTGTGGGTAGCCCTTGTTGGGATTGTTGCCAGCACCTGCTCTCGGCAGTCTGTGGGCTGGTCTGCAGAGGCTGGTTCCCCGAGCCTGCCCGCCCACCTGGGCATCTTACTTACTGCATGTGATGCCACACAGGAGCTAGGCCACGCTGGTGACGCAGGCTTGCTGAGGCTGCTCCCGGGTGTTAAGTGGGTTGTGCTGGCGAGGGGGCCTGGAGGCCCTGCCAGCCGGCAGCCATGTTGCTCTGGGAGGCTGTCCCCAGCATGCACTGGCTCCACTGGTGCAGATTTTGCTGGGGGAGCGACAGCTTGCTGGCAGAGGTTAAAGTTCCTTCTGTTTAGCACTGTTGAGCACGAGAGCACTGGTGCCAGGCCCACCTGCTGCCCTTTTTGTGGGTGCTGGGTTGGCAAGATGGGGGCCGGGCTGTGTCTGCCAGCCCACGCGGCCTTCACTAGCTCCACTGGCACTGTTTTGCAGGAAGAGCGGAGGGGAGAGCGCGCCAGCTCCATGGCCCAGGATCCCACTTGTGCAGCGCCCTGGCTGTGGGCGAGCCATGGTCTGGGGATGGGGCTTCCACCCTGGGCAGCGCAGGCGCCTGTGTGAGGGTGAGCGCCACAGCACTTGCGTTCCGCTTGGGTTCTGAGGCTGTGACTGCAGAGGCAGGTGTGGTTACTTTTGCAGTTGGGGGAGAGCTGCATTTGCCTTGGGCTCTGGAGTGCCGCTTCATGGCGCCCCTTAATGCCCTGGCTGCTCCACTGGTGGGAAAGAGCCTGTCTAGGCGTCCGAGGCACATAGCTTCAGCTGTTTAGGAGCTCTGTGATTGCCCTTCCAGTCTTGACTCTCTTACCTCAGAAAGAACAGGGCAGTTTCTTTTCATTGACTTTCTTCAATGTTCATGACTTTCATTGTATATGACAAGGAAAAGGCAAGTTGAAGACTTTAATAAAAAGATTAGTTGGTGGCAGGGCATACCTATTTTTAAGAGTCCCAAATTCTGGGAATGCCTATACTGAAAAGTTTTTAACCCGTGTTGTAGTTACTTTGGAATTGTAACCTATTTCAGTTTGTTTCAGGAACTTTTGGTTGACAAGTTTCGTGACCCAGAAATGCGCTTTGACATCTGCAGCTGCCAGTTTGTCTGCCACTACGCATTCGAGTCCCCTGAGCAAGCTGATGTGATGCTCAGAAATGCGTGTGAGAGGCTTAGCCCTGGAGGCTATTTCATTGGTACCACTCCCAATAGCTTTGAACTGGTGTAAGTACTCTAAATATATTGTGGTTTACAGAATACTGATATTCATTATTAAGCTTATAGAATTAAATAGCAAATGCTTATCACAAATAGGGTTTATGAAACATGCCGTTTAGCTAGGCATGGTGATGCATGCCTGTAATCCCGGTATTTTGCAGGCTGAGATGGGAGAATTGCAGAGTCAAGACCAATCTCAACAACTTACCAGGGGTTTCAGCAACTTAGTGGGACCCTCTTTGAAAATAAAAACATAGAGGAAATAGCTTGGAGATAGAACATCCTGGGGTCAATCCTCAGTACCAAAAAGAGACTGAAAAACATTTCATTTAGTCTTTCAAAGGGCTGAGCACTTAAAGGATGTTAGAACTCTCTGTGAGCTTTTAGTGTGTTGTGTCTTTAAAGTAGCTTGGAATAGCCGGGTGTGGTGGCACACACTCGTAATCCCCGCGCTTGGGAGGCTGAGACAGGAGGATCGCACGGGTTTAAAGCCAGCCTTAGCTACTTAGTGAAGCTCTCAGCAACTTAGTGAGACCCTGTTTCCAAACAAGATATAAAATAGGTCTGGGAGTGTAGCCCGGAGGTAGAAAGCCTCTGGGTTCCATCCCCAGCACCACACACACAAAAAAATGTAGCTTGGATTTAAATAAAAAGCTAACCAAGCCGGGCGCGGCGGGCACACTCGTCATCCCCGCGTTTGGGAGGCGGAGGCAGGAGGATCGCGCAGGTTTGATGCCAGCTGCACTGCTTAAGAGACCCTGTTTCCAAATAAAAATATAAAATAGGTCTGGGAGTGTAGCCTGGAGGTAGAAGGGCTTCCAGGAACCCCAGTACCACCAAAAAAAAAAAAAAAAAGCTAACCAAGGGTCACAATTTGAAATTGCATTATAGTTTTTCCTGTGCATAATCTGATCTAAAATAAGTACTCTAAATCACAATTTTAATCTCTCTATTTTCTTCGGGAATAAACCTGATAGAAGACGTCTTGAAGCTTCAGAAACAGAATCATTTGGAAATGAAATATATACTGTGAAATTTCAAAAGAAAGGACATTATCCTTTATTTGGCTGCAAATATGACTTCCACCTTGAAGGCGTTGTGGATGTTCCTGAATTTTTGGTCTATTTTCCATTGCTGACTGAGTAAGAATGTCTTTAAACTTACTATTTTTTTTTTAACAAGAAAAGGGGAAAGGTCAATACTGCTACTTATTTCATATTTAAATGGGTCCCAAAGGAAAAGTCTAAGCTTAGAAAAAAAATGCGGTAGTCTCAGACCCAGGGCTGACTCAGACCTACGGCCTAAGGTGTGACATTTGCTTTCATTCCTGGGCTTATTTTGTCTTTGGGTAAGAAAGAGAGCCAGTTGCTTTCAACTTGTGACAGAAAATACCTGAGTTTGCAAATAGCCACATTCTTTTTAAGCGACCGCTAGTGACTTTGATGATATGAGTTTCATAAACCTGGGGTCATCCTTTTGACAGAGAATGGGTATCAGAAGTTTTCATTTCAAGCCAGGCATGGAGGCTCACACCTATAATCCCAGTACTTGGGAGGCTGAGACAGGAGAATTGCAGGTTCGAAGTCAGCCTCAGCAGGTTAGTGAAGCTGTCAGCAATTTAGCAAGGGTCTGTTTCAAAATAAAAAATTGAACTGGGCGTGGTGAACTTATAATCCCTGTGCTTGGGAGGCGGAGACAGGAGGATCACGCATGTTTGAAGCCAGCCACTCTGGCTTAAGAGACCCTGTTTTCAAATTTTAAAAAGTATAAAATAGGTCTGGGAGTATAGCCCGGAGGTAGAAGGACTTCCAGGAACCCCAGTACCACCAAAATAAATAAATAAATAAATAAATAAATAAATAAATAAATAAATAAATAGAAATAAATTAAAAATTGAGCTGGGGTTGTAGCTCAGAGATAGAGTCACCCTTGGATTCAATCCCCAATACCATAAAAAAAAATTAATTTTATTATAGCTTTGAAATTGCCTCCATCTCACCAGCAATGTTGATAATAAAGTCCTGATTAGGAAATGTATTCCCCATGTACCTGAATTTCTAGAAATTCTGGGAAACTGTTGACAGGAAAAGTTTGGGGTGCTGAGATTTACTGGGTAGGTCTTGGGACCCGGTACTATGCCTTGGTCTAAGATTTTTCTGCTGGAGAGAGAGTATGCGAGTCAGCTTAAGTATTTGGCCGAGTTTGGCTTCCTTCTTTCCTTTTTTTTTTTTTTTTTAAATCTTTTATTGTGAATATTAACTGAGAAAAAAGCTTTATTTATTTTTGCTCAGTTTAGGCTAGAGATTGAGACAGTTTGTAAAATTATGAGTATAAGATTTTCAAGAGCTCTATAAATTTTTATGCAATGTTACAAAGGCACAGCATTGTGGCTGCACATGAGGAAAATACGTACAGTTTTGAGGGAAAGGATTGGAGTTGCACTGAACCGAGGGACATTCTACCAAGCTCTATTTTATTTATTTTTTATTTGAAACAGGGTCTTGCTTGGTTGCCAACGCTGACCTTGAACCTGTGACTTTTCCCTTTCAGCCTCCTAAGTACTAGGATTACAGGCATGTGCCACTGTGCCAGGTTTATGTACAATTTTATAAATACAGGCTATTTATAAAATTTAAACTACATTTTTATTTCTTAAAATTAGTAAACTTTTAGGAATTGTTACTACTCTTCAACTTTATAAAACAAGAAATTAAGCAGTTTTCTTTTTCTTTTTTTTTTTTTTTTTTTGTGGTACTGGGGATGGAACCCTTCTACCTCCGGGCTACCCTCCCAGACCTATTTTATATTTTATTTGGAAACAGGGTCTCTTAAGCCAGCACAGCTGGCTTAGAACCTGCGTGGTCCTCCTGTCTCTGCCTCCCAAGCGCGGGGATTACAAGCGTGCGCCACCACGCCCGGCAGCAGTTTCCTTTTTATGCTTTGATGTTGGCTTAGTGCTTTTGGTTAATAGATTGGTAATTTTAGTAAACCCCAAAAGTCAAAGAATAAAACAAAAGATTTTTTTTAATGCTAAGCATGTTTAGCCAACTCTACTTGCTAATTGCTATAAGCTTAAATAGCTTAATACGATAAACTTATAAAGTCACAAGGCCTCACTTTTAGATCCAGTTTTTAGAAAAATTATTTAAGCCAGATATTCGATGAGTCAGAATCTGAAAATGTATAGAGGTCTTGAGATACCTTTTGCAATTTCATTAAAAAATTGAACAGAATGTATAATTAGCTTTTATTGCAAAACCTAGTCCAGTAGCACTGCTCAAATGGGGCTCCTTCTAGGCGTGGTGTTGAGCTGTAAAACTTGGTGTCCTTTCTGAAGGCCTGTTCTGGAGGTTACAGATAGAAAACCAGCTGGCAGGAGCCAGAGGCTTTGGTCCTGCCGTCTCTGCAGAGGGCTCCCTGCTGTACAAGTGCCTTTTAGCTTCATCCCCGACCCTGTCTCTCCCACTTCGTCCTCCCGCCGCTTCAGTGCGAGGTTTTCTCCTCGCCCCTCTTCCTTTTTCTCCCCTCCCTTTTTGGTGGTATTGGGGGTTTAACCCAGGGCCTCACACATACTAGGCAAGCACTCTACCACTGAGCTAAATCCTGACTCCTTTAAGTTTCCTTGGCTGGCCTCCTTCTGCCTGAGATCCTTCTGCCTCAGCCTCCCGAGTAGCTGGGCTTACAGCTGCATCACCACACCAGCTTTCCCTTCCTCCCTTTGCCTGCTGCCTGGAATGTCTGTGGCTCCCTCCCTCGTGTTGGCTGTGGGTGAAAGTCTACACCTAGCAGACAGATGCCCCGGTGTAGTGGGCACGCGTGTAATCCCAGCACGGCAGGCTGAGACAGGAGGGTCGCCAAAGTAGGGCTGGGCGTATAGCTCGGAGGTAGAATGCCCCTGGGCTCCATCCTCAGTGCCAGGAAGAAAATTGGCAGACAGCAAACCTTAGAGTGTAGTATAGACATTACACAGTTGATAACTAAGGAAGGCACCTGTAAAGAAGCACACTGAAGCCAGGATGCAGAGGATGGAGGCAGAAAACACCCCCACTGTAAGGGCCAGCAGGTGAAGGCAGGAGCAGGTGGCTTGTCTAGCGCAAGGAGCTACTGGGAAGCCGCGGAGGCTGGTCTCCGGGAATCAGGGCCTGGCTGCTCGGGAGGCGGCGGCCTCCAGGGCCACGGTTGGACACCTTGAATTGTGTACTGCGTGCGCCAGAGCCCAGTGGAGGGTGTGTAAAGAGGGTAGGGACAGGCCAAGTTTATATTCTTGAATGATTAGTCTGGCCTCAGTTGGAAATTCATTTAGGGAGAGGGACATGGGTAAAGGTTACTGGACTGTTAGGCGTGCAGCCGAATGGTGAGGTGATGGAGCGGGACACCAGCAGGAAGGGGGTGAGGAGGCCTGTTTGTAGTGGGCTGGCTGTCTATTTACTTAACAGTGCTGGGGATGCTACACACCCAGCCCTGTTTTGTTTTTATCTTGAAACAATCTCACTAGGTTGTTGAGATTCTCACTAAGTTGCCGAGGCTGTTTTTGGACCTGGGATCATCCTGTCTCAGCCTCCCAAGTACTGGGGTTACAGGTGAGCATCGCCATGCCGGCTTGTAGTGGACGCATTATGGGTAACACAGAGAAGACTTGGTGTTGTATTTTGACCACCGTGAGTGTAGGAGAGGGAGACAGATGGGTTTACTGCAGTAGCAGAGAGTGGCAGAAAGACAGCCTTAGAGGCTCAGCCTTAGATTTGAGAAGTCACCGGTCAGTGGCCTCTGTGGGGATTTCCAGTGAAGCAGTGGTTTGGAGCGTGCAGGAACATGGAACTCTGGACCTTCGCCCCCACGCACTGGGTAGTCAGGACAGGGAGGCGAGCAGGGCACTGGGCTCGGTCTCCACCGTGACAGTCAGAAGCTGGGTAGAAAGGAAATCTTCCAGACAAGCTGTAGCAGAGCAGTCCAGGTGCGAGTTGATTGGCATCTTCGGGGAACACAGGAGACACCAGCGAATCTTCTGAAAGGAGCTGGCCGCTGTTGCCATGCGGCTGTGGGGGACCAACTAAAACACAGTGGGAGCCTAGAAAAGTTCCCTCCACCCCAAGACTCGGAGGCTGGTGTATGTCTTCATTCCTGGCCTTTCTGTTCACACTGAGAGCTGTTTGCTGCCGCTGGAGTTTGAATGCAGATATCTTTATAGGTGTGGTTACTAGTACCCTACTTTCATTTGCTTTTTGTTACTCTATTGTAAACTTATAAAGGAAATAATAGGGTTTTTATTTTTTAGTTAAGCCCAGATGTCACTGCAAAAGTAAGTTATTGGAACATTTTGGAAGCCTTTTCATTAATCTTTTTTTGGACAGAATGGCAAAGAAGTACAATATGAAACTAGTCTTCAAAAAAACATTTCTGGAATTCTATGAAGAGAAGATAAAGAACAATGAAAATAAAATGCTGTTAAAACGAATGCAGGCCCTGGAGGTGAGTTAAGGAGAGGTGTCAAACTGGGGCCGTGGCGACCGTGCTGGTGCTTGAGGGCCTCCCGGGCTGCCGGGAGACTAGGCGCGCTCCGACACAGATGGTCACAGCTGCTCAGCGCCCTTAGCTCCAAGAGCAGCTGATACGGAAGCTTTCCGCGTGGAGGCTCAGGGAAGACTTCAGCAGTGCGTGCCGCTCCCGCACGTTCTGCTTGCCAGGCAGCGCTGCTTTGAACAGGTGTCTCATCCCCAGGCCTGTTGGCTTGTGGGCTGGGTAACTGTTTGCAGTGAAGCGCTGTCCCGTGTACTCTTAAGATACTGACTATCATTCCTGGGCACCGGATGCCTGCCAGCCTCACCCTGTGCCCCCTTTGACAGGCATGGTTACCTGGTAGGTAACCTATCCCCGGTTGAGAACTGCCCTGTACAGCTGTGCCCTGGGGTTGCACCCGCAGTTGGAACCGCCAACCTGTGATTCTCCTGTCTGAGCCTCCCAAATACTGGGATTACAGGTGTGTGCCACCGTGCCCACTTGAACATACTTGTTATTGATCAGAATAACAGGTCAGTAGAATTAGGGTCATTAAGTAGGCTGTGAGCATTAGAGAGGTTATGTATCTCAAGCACATTCTGTATTGTTTTATTCTCATAATGGCTGGGGGAGTAGCTTGAAGGTAGAATACTCCTGGGTTCCATCCCTAGTAGCTCAAAAAAAGAAAATAGGGCTGGGGGTGTAGCCTAGAGATAGAACACCACAGGGACCAATCCCCAGCATCACGCACACAGGTTGATTTTGGAATGTAGAGTGCGGGGTGGTTTTCACGTGCTGTGGGAGGCTGACCCAGAGCAGCGTTTGCCCCTCTGCCCTTAGTCCCGGCTCACAGCGCTCGGCCGTCCGTGTACAGTTAGGGCTCTCTCGGTGTGGAGATCTGTGCATCTGTGTGACTCCAGGTGTTCTTGAGTCGTGGACTGTGGCAGCAGGGATGGTTCTGTAGCTAGAGTGGGGAGGAGCGCTCGGGGGCCAAGGAGGGAGGAGATGTGGGCGAGGCAGAGCAGGGAGCCCTCAAGTGCTGGCTGCTTCTCGGTCCTCCTCCTCCCCTGCGCTGTCTGGGGCTGTCAGGATGCAGGCAGTATAGCACGTGGTGTGGGAAAGTCACCTGGGTGTTTTTTCTACTTCTACTGTGTGTATGACCCAGAGGCATTTTACCCCTGAGCTACACTCCAGCCCTATTTATTTTATTTTTTAATATTTGAAGGAGTCTCGCTAGGTTGCTGAGAGCCTCGCTGAATTGCTGAGACTATTTGAACCTGAGACCCAGGTCCTCTCTCTCGGCCCCCTTTGCTGGGATGGCAGGTATGTGCCTCTTGGCCAAGGCCCTTCTGCAGACCTTGAAGGACTTGGAGCAGGAGAGGGCAGTGAGGGGACGTGTAGGGTAGGTTAGACGACGGGGAGTGGAGGTGAGGCTGAGGGGAAGAGCCGTCGGGTGCGGCTTGGAGTCCAGGCCAGAGATTCCACGTGTCCCCTTAGGCAGGTCCATCATCTTCAGCCTGCCTGGAGCTCCCCTGCCTCTGCCTCGGGGCTGGCCAAGCCTCCAGCTGAGACCTCTCTGCTTTCCTGGGCTCCCTCTGCCTCCGGAGGTCACACAGCAGAGGGGAGAGGCAGGAAAGACGGGCAGGCGGCCAGCTGTGTCCTGTGGCCACCTTTCACCAGCCCACTTCCTCGGAAACAGGCCTGGAACAGTCACTCCTTCAGAGGAAATAGCAGGCCACATACACTGCAGTGAGGTTGAAAGAGGCCTGAATTGAGTTGTGCAACTTGAGAGTCATGGTTGGCCTTTCAAAATGGTCATGGAGGGGGAGAGACGTCCCCTGACAGGCAGGCAGCCTCACGGGAGTAGCGCTCAGTAAGTTGAAAATGGGTCCACCGTGGGAGGGTTTGGCCACCATTCAAAATAAGGTTCTGAACTTGGGGTATGGTGAGACTATAGTTGTGAGATTAAAATTAAAAATTTCAGTTAAAAAATGAGTGATTTTTTTGTTAAGATGCAGTAAAATGTAGCTTGTGCTAGTGTTCGGGAAGTGCCAGCAGTCCAGATCTTAAGCAGCAGGTAGCCTCGTTTCCAGTTAGTATTCGAGACTAAAGTGGGGAAAGGGCAAAGCAGATCTTCACGGAGCATTTCTCAGCGGTTCCTGGGGGAGACCTGGGCCAGGTGGTTCCTGTGTTACCTGGTTTGTTGCAGTGGACAGAGGTGTTATGAAGAATGTCTAGCCTTTGTAGGGAAGACGTTCCTTCAAGTGTTTTATATAATTTTTTATGTTTTGAGTTACATGAGACAAAAGGCAAAATACTTTTCAGTATAAGGTATTACTTAAAATTGGTTATAGATAGCATTTGAGGTCATTTGAAATAGAGCCTTTTTTTTTCCTGACCCTTCACGCATTTGAGGATCTCAGTTATTTCGCTTCTTGAGCTCCAGTCTTCATGGCTGGAGGCAAGGTTTCTGTTGCCGTGATCTCTGGCTGCGGCGTGAGCAGGTGGCTGCTGAGCGCTGTCCCGCTGCCTCTCCGCTGCATGGCGCTGTCTAAGCTGTGTGGCGGTGAGGCCCCGGAGCGGCTCTGAGGAAGGCGCGGTGTCTGCAGCTCGGCGTCCTCTGTTGGGCTTGAGCTTCAGTGCTCCCAGAGCACTGCCTGGGAGAGGCTTCCCTTCCTTTACAGCTCTTTTTCAGACACAGGTGTGGCTTCTCGTCCTGGAGTAATACTTGTGGTTATTTCCACTGTTCCGGTGATCTACCGTGTTAATTCTGAGTTGTAAATTTCAGTGTACGCTATTAACAGGGCACTTCCTTTGCTTCCCAGCCGTATCCTGCAAATGAGAATTCCAAGCTCACCTCCGCCAAGGGGGACGACTACGAACACGCGGCGGAGTACATGAAGGGTGGCCAGGCGCGGCCGCCTCTGGTGGGTGATGCTTTTGAGGTGTTTTACAGGAAATGGGGGGTGGGTGCGCTTTGTGGGGCCTGAGGAGGCGTTTTACTTGTTTGCAGTCCTAGGACTCACTCAAGTCCACGCCTGTCAGTCTGTTCCCCAAGTTACGGTGACAGTAGACACTGTAGAACATAGAATGAGGTCTGCCTGCGTGGCTGAGCACGGGCTGCCGCCTCAGGCAGGGAAGACGGCTCCAGGCCTGGCTGCGAGGCCCCGTTCTGCCTCGGCCCAGGACCTCTGCGGGAAGCGCACCTTCGTCCTCATGCTGCGGTGGGAGTCCCGTCCTTACAGACTCCCGCGTTCAGCACACTACAGTGGTGTGACCGCTTGTGACTTTGTCATCCCCAGGGGATCACGGCTTGTCGGCCAGCCTCGGCAACTTAGCAAAACCCTGTTTCAAACAACAAAAAAATAAAAGTCCCCAGTACCCAAAATAGAAAATTTTAAAAAGGGAGGGAAGAAGGAATTACTGGAGGTTTTTGTTGTTGTTGTTTTGTTTTGCAGGTCTGAGGATGGAACCCAGGAGCATTCTTTTTTCTTTTTTTTTTTTCTTTTTTTTTTTTTTTTGGTGGTACTGGGGGTGGAACCCAGAGGCTTTCTACCTCCGGGCTACACTCCCAGACCTATTTTGTACTTTATTTGGAAACAGGGTCTCACTAAGTTGCTGAGAGCCTCACTGAGTAGCTGAGGCTGGCTTCGAACCTGTGCGATCCTCCTGTCTCCGCCTCCCCAGCGCGGGGATGACCAGCGTGCGCCACCACGCCCGGCAGCCCAGGGCATTCTGCCTCCAAGCTCCACCCCCTGCCCCATTTTTTATTCGTTATTTTGAAACAGGGCCTCACTGAGTGGCTGAGGCGGCCGTGAGCAAGCGATCCTCAGGTCTCGTCTCCCGCGTGCTGGGATTCCCAGCGTGCCCGCCGCGCCCGGCGATGCCTGGAGTTTCCACAGTAGATTTCTGCTAGCGCCTTGGAGCGTCGTTCACATTAGCCGTGTCTTTAGAATTACCTCCTGTCCCGCCCGGCACTGCCTCGGGAGCTGGGGAAGTGTGGCCTGTGCGGAGCAGCGCGGGCACGGCTCTTGGGGCGCGCTGGAGACCTTAGTGTTCCTTTCCTTCTATGACATGTACTTTGTGTTTTGGTTCCTTTGGAAAAACACAAAAGTGTCATTCCCTTCTCCAGCGCTATAAAGGCATTTTTAATTTTATTTCCTGAGTTAAGACAGATGCATTCCCTAGGTAAACACATGGGTGCGCTAATTACAGTTTAAACACAGCCACCCTTCTTGGCAGAGGACAGGTAGTAAGAAGATGGTATTAAGAGTTCATCTCAAGCCGGGCGTGGTGGATGCCTCTGGATTCAGTCCCCAAAAGAGAGTTAATCTCAGGCTGGGAATGTAGCCCAGTGGCACCCCACTAGTCTAAGCAGGAGAGCGCTTTGTGGTGGGTGGATGACCTCAGTCCACTAATGAAAAATAAGCTTGTATTTACTTCCAAGTGGGATCTAAAGTTCTCCTTCCTTTTATTTTAGGGAACTCTGAGTAAGTCGGAGTGGGAAGCTACAAGTAAGTACACCGTCGGAGCTGGTTAACTGCAGCTGTGGGGCTCAGCGCAGAGTTCTTGGCACACTGTCGGTCGTGCGGGTTTGTGTTCATGCGTACTCATAGACTTGTGCCCTGTGTGTGTCTAGTCCCTTGTTGCACGGCAGTGGTATGTGTGCACAGCACGGGCTCCCGTGAGCATGTGTGAACGCTCTCGGTGCTGACTCATTAGTTGACAGCTATCTCCAGGAGAGCTTCACTTCAGATCTCTTGGCCTTTGGTACGCGGCATTTGGATGCGTTCTGTCTACCGCTGGCCCTCCGGGGCTGGCGGTGAGGCTCACTGTGGCTTCTGCGTGCTCATGGAGCCGGTGGCTGGGAACAGCACAGTGGGGGCCTCAGAAGAGCCTCCAGGGCAGGCACCACAGGCCTCTCCGCCGAGAGGCTCATAATTGCCTGTGGCACCCTCAGCCTTGAAGTGGCACCTCCAGCGTTGGCTTAGATTTGTGTTGAGAGAAGTGGCAGCCAAGACAAGCTGCTGGGTAACAGTGAGTGTTGACTTCCACAAACCTGTGTGAGCCTGACGAGGTGGTGCACACCCGCAACCCCAGTACTTGGGAGAGTGAGACCGGAGGATCAAGGTTTGAGGTAGCCTACAACACAAGGAGACCCTGTTTCAAAGTAAGAAGGGCTGGGGGCAGCTCAGTGGTAGAGCACCCTGGGTCTCATCCCCAGTACCAAAAAAAGAAAAGGAAAACTATGTGTAAGAGGATGTTACAGGATCATAAAAGCCAACGAGTCTCTGGTTTCTGGAGTTGAATAGGAGAAACAGACACAAATGCACGCACCACCAGGCACACTGAGGTGAATGCTGAAAGGTGAGGATCTGATGAAGGTGGTGAAATCTGGGGAGAAATGGCAACTGTGTTCCTTGTGCTAGGCACATGCCTGGCGCTGCCCTGAACTGTCCCCTGTAGGAACCCTTCTAGTCCTGGAGTTACCCAGGGAGCCTGCTGTTTATGGTACTCCCTCTGTGTAGTGAGGGAGGACTTGGGGAGAACGTTGCCAAGGTCCCAGGGTGGGCCATTCCCTTAGCCCTGGCCTCGTGGGAGCCCAGGCTGTGACAGCAGGACTCGGAAGTGTTGAGTTAGAAGAGAAAGTCACTAGTGGTGTACCCAAAGACAGGAGAGAGCCCAAGGGTCCACGCGCTGGGCTGGGCTGGGCAGGACTGCAGCACAGAAGGATCACTTGGAGCAGGGGACACGGCCAGTCATTCCCCAGCCGGGAGGCTGGGCAGGCTTGAGTGTCCTGGAGGCCTGTGTCCCTTCATGCTCAACGGGAGCTGTGGGACCCGTGACCCCTGCGGTCCCCTAGCCTCTGTCCACTGTGTCCGCAGCTCAGCTCCATTCCATGTCCACTCAAAGAAACTGGAGCCGGTTGTCAGCAGCAGAGCGAGTGAGCGGCGCTGGGCTGGTGAAGGCTGCGGTGCACCCGTGCGGTGGTGGGAGGGCAGGCCCAGGAAGGCACGGGTCCGTCCCTCCGCCATCGGGCCTGGCTTTGGGGTCTGGTGCGTGGCCTGCTCATCCCAGTGCCGGGTTGGGCCTTGCCACCTTCCCAGATTACCTTACTGTACGGACTGATGGTGTTTTACCACGAGTTACAAGGGTTTGGACTTCACTGTGGTGCAAAACAGGGAATCCCTTTAGCTGTGTGACCGTGAACACAGTTGAGAGCAGGATTCCGGACTCGAGGGAGGACTTGGCCCGATCCGTGCGGAAGCGTTACTGCTGGGGCGGGGCGCCTGAGGTCAGAGTGCCTGACTCCCACTTCCCACCAGCCCCTATGTCACCACTAGCTGATGAGGCGAATTTGAGTGTGTCCGTTATACACGCTCATTTTGGTTTTTACTAATTTGATGTCACACATGCCCCTTATATTTCTTCCTATTTAAGGTTTTTCCTTAATAGAAAACTTAAATTGCCCCCTCCCCCAGTGCTCATTGTCATGTGGTCATTCTGGCTGCTTGTCTTGCTCCAGGTAAAAAGGTTTGTGTCCTAAGATGTTTACGATTCTAGTTTTCATTGCTTTCATATACTTTGGTATTCTTATTCTAAGCCGTTTTATGGATTTTAGAGCTGTTGAATAGGTTTTTCATGGGCTGCAATGTCACTGTTGTAGTAGGTAGATATTTGTGTTGTAAGCAGAAACGACCCCATATGTGCCTAAATGTGACTCACGTGATAGACGTCTATGAGGTTCTCTTCCTCCAAAGCTGCCTGAGGATTTCGCTCGGCCTCCAGCCGTCCTGAGCCTGGCTCCCACTGGAACAGGCGCTGACCTGCCTCCCTTTGCCTCCTCTCCAGGTATCTACCTGGCCTTCGCCTTCGAGAAGCAGGAGTGAGGACTGCTCGGGCTTCGCCGCGGCGCAGCGCTCCGCCATCCACAGCAAACCACCGTCTCGGGTCCATTTGACGGCTCTGTTTACGTGAATTGTAAATTAATTCTGAACGTCCAGGACGCTGCCAGAAACTCCAGAGTGTAAATTCAACATTTGCTGTCTGTGACAGATTAACTCTGTGTGTGTATGTGAATTGGGGCCTTTGTCTTTAAAAATCTATTTTTTAGCAGTGTTCTAAGAATCCCATTTGCTGTTTTAGCTCATCAAAACTATACTATGACAGCAGCTGAGCTTTGCACAGCGCTCCCTTGTTGAGTGTGCGTTTCTGTGTGGAACATGTTGCAGTTGTAGACTGGTGAGCACATACAGGGTTGTTGGTGTTTGGGCTCCTTTTCAGTTTTGTTACGTAGCGTTTTCAAGATTAAATGGATTTGCTGTCTGTACATATGAATGTGTTACATAATATTGCTACGGTTGTAAGTTTAAAACCAGGTTGGAGACGGTCATAAAAGTTAGGGTTAGCTAGAATATTTCGTTTATTGCATTTTGTTATAAATAACTACTTGCAGATATACTGCAGCTCTAGAATTGTTTAGGACATTTCAGATGGCAGCACAGAATTACTTTGGAACCTCTGGCTTTCTGTTGAGAATTTTCCACATGCATTCAGTGTGTCCAGTTGTCAAGACTAATCGGACATGTCCACCTTTCTTCATGAACAGTCATGCCATATTTACTTTTTCTCAAATGTAATGAAAACCCCTCTTATCTTCCTATGGGACGTGTTCTCCTCCAGACGTGTCCATGTAACTTCAGCAGGGGTTTGGAACTGTCAGGAAGCGGGTACCAGGCTTCACGTTGCCTGCCCCTCCAGCTGGCCCAGCGAGGACGGTCCCTGTCCGCCCGTCAGCACGCGGCACAGGAGGAGCCGCTGTTTGCTCACCATCCGGGACTTTTATTTGCCATTTTAGAGCCCTTATAATTGTCACTAAAATTATGAGTTGTAAAATTGCTCTTCCACAACTGATGCCTGCATGAACGGTGCCCTCGTGCTGGGTCAGCGTTGGGAACGGCGCTGTTGCACACGCACCCAGGAGTGGAGAGCAGAGCCGGTGCAGACTGCACAGCGTCACACGGCCAGCCGCGGCTTTGGAGGCCTCGCAGGAGGCAGGGCGCACAAGCCCTACTTCCTGTGAGCCTCCCAGCTCTCAAGACGTCTTTTTAAAAGCACCCTCTCTTAGTTTGTAGCTGTTGGTGTTAGAGTAGCTAACCTTAGCTAGAGAACGTCGGCTCCCCATGTCCGCTTCCGTGGCAGCGCACCTTCAGTCATCTGGAGGCCGCCATTAGCTGGGAGGCGCGTGGGGATGGAGGCAGGCGGGGAGGGGCCTCCTGTCCTCAGGTACTCCGGCTCACTTCACGTCTGAGGATGTGCCGGCACAGCTTTGATAGCTTGGTAAGCAGAGGCCGTCACTGTTCTTATTTAGTGGTCTTAGTTAAAGGCAGTACTGTACTTTTAGCTTCTTTCAGCCTTTTCCATGAATCCTTTTTAGGGAGAGAAGACTTCCCCCAGCGGACTGAGTAATGGGGTTATAAGAGCAGCCAAGGGCTGGGCGTGGTGGGCACGCTTGTAATCCCAGTGCTTGGGAGACAGACAGGAGGATCGCAAAGGTTCAAAGCCAGCCTCAGCTACTGAGTGAGGCTCTCAGCAACTTAGGCCCTGTTTCTAAATAAAGTGTAAAATAGGTCTGGGAGTACAGCCCAGAGGTTCCACCCCCAGTACTACTGCCAAAAAAGGAAGAAGCCGCCGCCATGGGAGGAGCACTGGGCCCCTGAGGAGCGCCACCTCAGAAGGCCTGGGCCAGGGCCCGCAGGCGCAGGCCCTGAGCACCCGCGGGAGTGGGGGTGCCACCTTTGCCTCGCCCGGCCTTCCTCTCCTCCGGCCTCTCCCTGTGGAGGTGTCGCCCTGGTAGGGGCTCCCAGTGAAGTGTTGGGCGCCACCGCCCCCTCACCAGGGCAGCTGCAGGCCTCCCGCACACCCTGTGTCTCGATGCTTGATGGCTCAGCTGGGGTTGTCTGGTGGAGGCCAGGAAGAGATCTGAGCTCGGACTCCAGGCAGGTCATGGGAGTGGATCCAGGATGCTTCCAGACCACTGCTGTGTCGTCTGTCCCTTGAGGATGGAATTAGAAACGGAGGTCAAATCAGCCACCTGTGCCGATTGTAATCTTGGGAATGGTGGTGCGCACCTGTAATCCCAGCACTTGGGAGGCCAAGAGGAGGATCCAGGTTTGAGGCTAGCCTCGGTAACTTAATGAGGCCCTGTTTCAAAATGAAGAGGACTGGGCTGCAGCTTTAAGGTAGATGCCCCTGGGTTCAATCCCCAGCATCAAAGAAAAAATACCAGCCATTGGGGAGACTGCTGTGACCCAGCGGGGCCAGGCACGACTGGTCAGGGACCGTGTCTGTGTTTTGGGGTGGCCAAGGGCACTCAGTTCTTCAGGCCTAGAACAGAAGTCACTGCTCTGAGGCTCGGCGTGTGCTGCTGTCGGTCGAGTGAGCTCCCTGTCCACGCTTGGCACTCGAGGACTGGGTTGCCGAGGGCCTGCCGGTGGAGAGAGTGGAACAGAGGTGGGGTGCGGGCTTGGCCAGCATGGGAAGCCTTGAGGTCCCGAGTCCCATCCTCCAGCCCTTCGGGGGCTGCCTTCCTGGCTGTCTATATTCATGGCCTTACGTGCAATGTTGATGATGAAGGCCTGGATTCCAGCGTAAGTCAGCTTACAGGGAGAAGGGGCACGGTGGGCTCTAACTAGGGATGCTGGTGTCTGTATTGTCCCTACCGAGCATCGTATGCTCGGCTTGTCCTGAGCAAAGTCTCTAGGTCTGCAAAGCAGAGCCGGTGCCCAGCCTGGTGACAGGCCGTGCGGAATGCGCTGGCGTTCCATGGCTGGGGACCACCTGGGACCTCGGCCTGGTGGCACAGGCTCCTGCCGCCATCAAATGCCATGCCCCCCGACCGCTACGCTGTGTGGCTTGGTGACAGGACCTGGGGGACGGCCGGCCAGGGCGCCACCAGCCCTGCTCGCCGCCACTTGTGGTTGCTGGGCTCTGTCCTGTTTAGGCCTGAGGCGTGTGTATCTAGTGCCCCTCTGCACTGTCGGGGAGGCGTGGGGCACCAGGCACTGCTCTCCAGTTTGGCTTGGGGACACAGGTGAACCCCGAGTGCCCTGCTTCTTAGGCTTACCCTGGTCCGTGCTTCCTCGGGGAAGCACAGCGTGGGTGAAACTGAGCTGGCAACCAATCTTGGGAAGCGCCAACCTGGTGCTAACTTTTTCTAAGTGTTTTAGGTGTGGAGATTCATCCGGACCCTTCCAGGATCTCTGTGAAGGGGACACCACTATTCCCATCCTCAGGAAAACCACAGTAGAGAAGGGCACAAAGTGTCCCTGCGGCCTGAGGAGTCCTGGAGCGCCAGCTCTGGCTCAGAACTGTGCTCCTCGTGAGAGAGGCTCCTGAGAGAGGCTTTGGGAGGGGCAGAGATCTCACGGCGGCACTCCCCCAGCCCTCAGAAGCCAGGAGAGCTGGGCCAAGCAGAGACGCCGAGACAGTGCTCATCCGAGCTGCAGAGCCAGACAAGTGTGTGTGTGTGTGTGTGTGTGTGTGTGTGTGTGTGTGTGTGTGTGTGTGTGTGTTAGTAGGGATTGAACCTAAGGACGTTCTACCTCTGAGCTCTGCCCCCAGCCCTTTTATTTTTTGTTTTGAAATGGTCTCGCTAGGTTGCTGAGTCTCACTGAACTGCTGAGCTGGCCCTGGACCTGTGGTCCTCCTGTCTCAGCCTCCCGTGTAGTGAGATTACAGGCCAGCACCACCACGCCCAGCTTGCTCTACCGTCCTATCGAAGTGTGACGTGTAGAAACCTAAGAGGTATTTCACAAGTGGACGTGTGTGCGCTCATACCCAGAGCCCGATCAGGCTCCGAAGGCCACGCTGTCCAGTGGTGAGGCCGCAGGTATTCTGTCTGGTTTGGGGTGTTAATGAACGAGGCCACGTGTTGCAGTTCTGTCCAGCAGGCATTGGACATTTTTGTCATGTGTGCTTGTACATGACTCTCATGTGTTCCATTGTGTGAATAAACCAGATATTTGCCCGACAGATGTTTGATTCATTTCCAGCTTGGGAACTGTTAGTACATAGCCATTTCTGCAGAAGGGTGGGCTGCAGGGTCATAGTACAGGGCCAGCGTTACGCCGGCCCAGCAGCTTTGCAGAGTTGTGCTCCAGCCGTCCCAGGGTGTGAAGCTGCGCCTTGTGTCTCCGGGTCAGCGACTCTGAGCTCCTCTTCATCTGCCCTTTGGTCACTTACCCATCTTCTGTGGGGAAGTTTCTGTTCAAATTATTTGCCCATTTTTCAGAATTGAATTATTTGTCTTTTTGTTCTTACATTGTAAGAGCTCTTTATATATCATAGATACGAAATATCAGATACAAGGTTGGGTTTTTGTTTTTTGTTTTTTTTGCAGTACTGAGGATGGAACCTAGGGGCATTGTACCTCCAAGCTACACCCACAGCCCTATTTTTTAGTCCTTTTTATTTTTGAAACAGGGTCTCACTGAGTTGCAAAGGGCCTCGCTAAGTAGCTGAGGCTGGCTGCGAACTTGCACCATCCTCCTGTCTTGGCCTCCCAAATGCTGGGATACAAGTGTGCGTCACCAGGCCCGGCAAATGCAAGGTTTTAAAACATTTTCTTCCAGTTCCACAAACCTTTTCACTTTCTTGATCAAGTTAATTTTACAGTTACTGCTTTATATCATCTGTAGAGTCGGGAGGATTTGAGCGACATGCATTTTGGTGTCTCTCTGTTGTCCTTCCTGTTAGACTTTGTGGACTGGAGCTACTTTGAAGTAGTGCATCTTTTCCTTTTCTCCCATCGTCATTTCCCAGTGCCCTTTCATTTCAGCCTGAAGGTGTCCTTCAGTGTGCCTGGTACTGGGGATTGGGCCTAGGGCCATCCTGCCTCTGAGCCACACCCCTTTGAGAAAGGTGTCACTATTTGCAGAGGCTGGCCTTGAACCTCTGCTCCTCTGTCTCAGCCTCCCACGTACTGGAATTCCAGACCTGCACCACTGTGCCCGCCCTTAGTGCTTCTTGTAGGGCAGACATAGCGGCCATCCTTTCTTCTGACCGCGTGGAGGCCGAGCAGGTCCACGCACGTTGCAGCTCACTTGCTGCGTCAAGATTTTCTCTGCTCCCCTTGGCTTTCGGTAATACGACTGCTTTTCTGTAAGTTTATCTACTCACCATGTGTCGAGGTCCCTCAATAGTAAGTTGATGTTTTTCACCAGATTTGTGAATTGCCCGGCCATCATTTTCCTAGCAGTCTCCGGCCCTTTCCCCTCCACTCCAAGTGCGTGTATTGGTGGTCACAGGCGCCCCGGGTCTTCGGGCTCCGTCGACCTTCCTTCCTTTGTCGTCCTTCTGTCCCTTAGCCCGGATGGTTTCAGCTGATCTAGTTAAGTGGCTAATTCTTTTTATGCCCGTGTAAATCTGCTCTTGAGCCCCACTCATGACGTTTTCATTGCAGTAGTTATTTTACTTTTTTAATTTTTTTGTAGGTCTGGGGATGGAACCCAGGGGCATTCGACCTCCGAGCTACACCCCCTGCCCAGATTTTTTATTCTTTTTTTTTTTTTTTTTTTTTTTTTTTTTGGTGGTACTGGGGTTCCTGGAAGCCCTTCTACCTCCGGGCTACACTCCCAGACCTATTTTTACATTTTTATTTGGAAACAGGGTCTCCTAAGCCAGCGTGCGTGGCTGGCTTCGAACCTGCGCGATCCTCCTGTCTCTGCCTCCCAAGCGCGGGGATTACAAGCGTGCGCCACCACGCCTGGCTATTCTTTATTTTGAAACCAGGTCTCACTGAGTTGCAGAGGGCCTCACTAAGTAGGCTGGCCGCGAACCGTGATCCTCCAGTCTCAGCCTCCCGAATGCTGGGATTACAAGCGTGCACCACCATGCCCGGCTTATTTTACTTTTAAATCCAGAATTTATATTTGATTCCCTTTTAGTAGTTTCTATTTCCTTCTTGATTATGATAGAATAAGGGCCCCTAAAGATGTTCATATCCTACCTCCTGGAATGTATAAATAAACTACTTTACACAGACTAAGAGATTTTGTTGGTGTGATTAAGGCTCATGAGATGGGGAGATTACCCAGTTAGGCACAATGAAGTTGAAAGTCTATTTAAAGGAAAGGGGCCAGGTTTGAAGCCAGCCTCACAAACCTAGTGATAGCCTGCTTCAAAGTAAAATAGGGCTAGAGGTAAAGCTCAGAGGTAGAACATCCCTGGGTTCAATTCTCAGTACCCCTCCCCCAAAAAAAGGGGAAGAGGAAAATGATAAAGGTGGGGAGAGAGAGGTATCACTCCCTACAACCTAGAAAAAAAGGAAGGGAATGTTCTTCCCTGGTTCCACTAGGAAGAGTACAGCCCTTGTGACCCATTATGAACTTCTCTTAGCCCGAGCTATAAAATACATACATACATACAAACATACATACATACATACATACAGCGTGCGAGTGCGCTTGGTGTATATCCAGGGATATAAATACAGATGCATATTTAATTTTTTGTGTGGTTACTAGAGATTAAACCCAGGGCATTCTACCTCTGAGCCATACCCCCAGCTCTTTTTTAATTTTTTATTCTAAAACAAGGTCTCACTAAGTTGCAAAGGGCCTCACCAAGTTGCTGAGGCCGTCTGCAATTCTCCTATCTCAGCCTCCCAAATACTGGGAGTGCAGACGTGTGCCACTGTGCCCAGCTAGACATCTGTTTGGGCCACCAAAATTGTGGGAAGTTGTTACAGCAGCAGTTGGAAGCTAATGCACTGACATTCTCTCTCTGGTGAGATAGCATTTTCACACTTTTAATATCTTTTTTTTCTATATACTGGGAATTGAACCCAAAGGCAACCTACATTGCTACATCCCCCAGCCTTTTTAATTTTTATTTTGAAACAGGGTCTTACTAAATTGTGAAGACTGGCCTAGAACCTGTGGTCCTCCAGTTTCCGCCTCCCAAGTCCTGGGATTCTGGGTGCAATTCTACCACCCAGCTACACCTCAGTTCACTTCTTTCTATATAGTTTTCTTTAACACTTTTTTCTAGTAAATTCAAAGTCTGGGCTTCCTCAAGAATGGCGTCTATTGACACACACACGCGCGTGCGTGGGCCGTTTTGTTCTATTTCTTTGTGTGTCCTGTGTTTGCTGGAAGTGTTTGCCCTAACTGGCACTGACCCCTCAGCCGGCCCCGTTAAGCAATCGCTCAGACACTCCCTGTGGACGGGGAAGCTGGCACTCAGTTCAGCTCTGAGTCATGGAGCTTTTCAGTGTGCGCCAGGAAGGTCAAAGAGTGACAGTTCCCTGGGCCTGGAGATTTGGGAGGAGCTCTGGCTCACTCTGCCTCCTCCAGGGTGGCCTGGCTACTGCCTTTCCTTATCCGTTATGATTTCCAGACCCGTGGTGTTCGGAGTTACTGCAGGGTTGGAATCAGGATGAGGTGGAGCACAGCCTCAGAGCGCTCTGCTCTTCTTGGGCTTCAGTCTTATCTTCACCTACCCCTCTCTCTTTCCTTTTTTCTTTTTCCTTTGTGGTACTAGAGATGGACTGGGCATTCTTCCTCCATCTACAGCCCCAGCCTGATCTTAGTCCTTATTTTGAAGCAGTCTCACTAGTTGCTGAGGCTGCCCTCCAACCCAAGATCCTCCTGTCTCAGCCTCCCAACTGCTGGGATTATAGCATGTGCCGCCACATCCAGGTGTACAACACATTTTAAAAAGAAATACTGCTCTTTCTTTCCTTTTACAGAAATAAAATCAGCATGAGGAAGGTTAGATTATAGATCAAAATCTTAGAGATACTAATTTCCAAAGTTGAGATATGATCCCAGGTTGGCCTCCCTCTGTCTCAGGTCAATAAATTTTATAACTAATAACATTTCTGATTTTATCAGAAAAGCCTTAAAAGATTACCTGTCTGCACCCTCTTCCACATACAGAGCCAAGTCCGAGTTAGTCCTGTGAGGAGACACAGTGGCCAGGGACTTGGGTGAGGAAGGAGGCTGGGGGAAGTCGAGGCTGGGGTGGTCACCGCCACTGACAGTCAGAGAAAGCTGATCATGAGGGGAGATGCCACCGCCATCAGGACTCCGGATTCCTGGAGCCCCACCTTCCAGAGTGGCCCACCCCTTCCACCCAGAGAGGCAGCGGGCCCTCACCCTGCCGCTCCCAGGGCAGTGGAGAGCCCCGAGGCCCCTAGCAGGCCAAAGCCTGGCCCCAGAGGCACCTCCCACATCTCCAGGGTCACAAGTGGTTGGTTTGTTTTTGGTGGTACTGGGGATTGGACCCAGAGCGTCCTACTATTAGAAATAGATTTTAGGGAAGCCACACGCACACAAGTCATGAAAGTGACCTGGACACGGCAGGTTACTTCTGTAGAGCGGGGCGCACATGCCGGGCAGCCCGCCAGCTCACCTTTGGTTCCCTAATGGTAAGGCCGCTGAGAGCGGAGTGCGGCTTTGCTATCTAGACCTGCCTCCGGTGACTCTTCACTGGGCAGAGTTTACAGAAACGGGAAGCGGTGTCTCGGGAGCTAGAACGTGCAGACGCGTGTGCAAAACGGGTGGAACCTGCCCGTGTCTGGTTCTGTAACTCCAGTGACGGCCTGCTTTCCTTTCTTTCTTTTTTTTTTTTTTTTTTTTTTTGCAGATCTGGGGATGGAACTCAGGGGCATTTGACCTCTGAGCTACACCCCCTGCCTTATTTTTTATTCTTTATTTTGAAACCGGGTCTCACTGAGTTGCAGAGGGCCTCACTAAGTAGCTGAGGCTGTCCGAGAACCGCGATCCTCCTGTCTCAGCCTCCCGAATGCTGGGATTACAAGCGTGCACCACCACGCCCGGCTGCCTGCTTTCCTTTCTTACAGCTCCCTCTGCTGTCACATACTTCTTATCTTCAAAGTCTGCTAACATGGGCTGACTTTTCCATCTGGGTTTGCAAGTAGAAAAAGGTTCTCGTGGTACAGTTTTTGATAATGGCCGTGTCTATAAGTCTCTGCACTTACCTCAAATACAAGGGATTCTACACCATCCTACCAAAATCATTGTTGTGCTAATAAGAGGGGCCAGGACAAATGTCCTTATTTACTTTATTTACCGAACCATTTTTCCTCTAGGTTACTGAAAGGACCATCCATCTCTTTCTGAATTTTCAGCAAGTTCAGTCACTAGGGTTAGTATTTGTAGAGCTGATCTATTTTCCCATGTCATCTGGCCAGAAGTAGCATCTAATTGCTTAGCTGTTTTTCCTATACAATATAAATAATCCACTCTGCATTTTAAGAACAAATATCATAGCATAAAATTTAGCATATTGACTGCTGTCACTCTGCCCATTAGGACTAACGATTTGCTTGTCGTAAGTGCGCTCCACAACTCTGTCTGTTTTTACATGCTTGGCAGGGCCATCTGTAAACCAGCCATCTTTGTTTCTCCTTTAGGTATCCGGTGGTCCCGGCTCTGTAGGACCTCAAGAGGGACAGGTTTAGTTTTACAGCAGCTTTAAAGACCCAGAAGTTTTGAACATCTGTGCCAGGTTATTTCTTCTGTGAGCCCCAAAGCAGAAGCACCATTATAAATTATAATGTAAAATATAAGAGGGAACCGTCATCAGGAGACATCTCGTTAAGTTATGTGGGTTGTTTTTAAAGGGACTTTATGAATCTGGCTCTTTTTACCCCAGAATAGCACACTTGTCTCCAGTTAAACTTCCCTGTTGGGTATTCAAGGCCAAGTAGGCAGCCCTGTGTGGGGCCACGTAACGTTTTACAAAATTATCCCGTCGTTAGGGTCAGTCAAGGCTCTCGGGCCGTGTGAGGCTTGGCCTCTGCCAGGACGGGTCACAGCCTTGCCGACCACATGGCTTTCCTGGAGGCACTGGGGATGGCCTCCTCTTTGATGACCCCCTTACGGAATATGCCCTGGTGGCTCGTGGTCTCCCTAATTGGGAGGTCGTATGACTTACCAGAATTCTCAGAGCTTTTATGAGTTCCATTGTTTATTCCTTAGGTCTTTCTTATTTGATCTTGGAGGGCATGGGCCAAAATATTGGCTGCTTTCTCCTTAGCCCTTTTTATGTCCTGAGTGTTCTCCAAGTCTGAGTTCTTGAACACCCAGACGGTCAGTTTGACCAATCCTTTTTAACGAATAGGGGTCAACATTATAGCCTGTTTTCCAGGTAACGGCTATCAAAACATTGTTTGGGTTATTCTCTTAGAAGTTGTACATTTGTAATGTTAGCAAACAACAGTTAAAAAGATATACAATAAAAATACAAGACGAAACTATTAAGGACAAAACTCAGTTTGTATAATAGTTCTGATAATATCTGATGACATAAATCCCAATTTAAATTGACTTTTTATATGTAATTATTAATACTCAATTTTTACTCAAACTGGCATGATTTGGAATGCCGAGTGTTGGAGCATCACTCTCTTTGCTTAAAGATGATCATACTACAGTTTAGGACCACACAAATATAAACCTAAAAAAATAAAAGCTAACACTACTAACAATCTTGTTTAGAGAACACCAGTTTGGTAAACTGTCCTCTTAAGCTTTGTATTTTAAAAGATACTTAGGAAATACAAATATACTTTAGAATTCAGTAATAATATCACAATTGCTTATACATTAACCCATACAATTGGGGGAAATACAGAATTCACTGTTCAGTATGATAACTGTAATTACAACCCTATGTAGATTAATAGCATTGGCAAAAAATCAATAGCTCTAGGGTTTTATAAGTTTAGAGAACAGTGTTAATGATCAGAAACAGGTTTATTATCTAATGGACAATCGTATCTTCTATACAATAATAAAACAGTCAAAGCAAGCGTGTAAACAATGTCTTAAATGACAGGTGTTTGGTATTACACATGAGACACAATGCACATTGCGTAAAAGATCACTTATTGATTATGTTACATGTGTATAAGACCCATATATCTAGCTTCATAAGCTTTTATGGAACATTTAAATAGAACTCACAAGCTGGGCTTGGTGGTGCGTGCTTCTAATCCCAGTACTTGGGAGGCTGAGACAGGAGGATCGCAAGTTCACAGCCAGCCCCAGCTGCCTAACGAGAACCTCTGCAACCTAGACCTTGTTTCCAAATAAGGAATAAAAAAATCGGGCTCTGGGTGTAGCTCAGAGGCAGAATGCCCCTGGGTTCAATCCCAAACACCGCTAAATAAATAAATAAATAACACATACATGGCATGTTTAGCCCTCATATGTGTCCACATCTTGAGTTATAAAGTGGTCATAACAGGCTATAAAACACATTTAAACCTGACTGCTAATGTGCAGGGACTAAAGGTCTAAAGCGATTATCTTGTTAAAGATGCAAAATCTTTGTTTAAGCCAGTTCATAGTAAGTTGTTACCTAGAGGGGGCAAAACCTGTTTTTTTTTTTTTTTATTGGTGCAATGTAATCATACATCACATTGGAGTACAAGACTTGAGAGGATACACAAGCACACATCATCCAATCAGCCCTCATCCAGCCCCCATCACATTCCCTCCCCCTCCCTCGATCCCATGCTTGTTTGATGATTATCTTTGATACATTTGTTTACTTACCTCCTGAGTTTTAAAGAGGCTCCATCCTCCCCCATCCCATCCCCTCTGATTGGTCACCTTGGTTGCTTCGCTCTAGGGCCCTTTCTATAGCTCGACCTCCTCTTGTTACCCCTTCTTCCTAGTTGTTGCTAATTAGGTTCTGATGCTCTGGCCGTCATGCACCTGCATCGGGAGGCGATGCGTTCGCCACCGTTTGCCATGATCCTGGGAGCAGCGGCCTGTCTCTGTGCCCTCGGGAGCACCCTGGGGACAAAGCCAGTAGCTGCCATGGGTAGGATCCCTCCGTCCGGGCGTGTGAGCTGGAGATAGGTGAGCGGGCTGGTCCCCCAGCACCCGCCAGCGGTGCTGCTGGGGACAGCTCTGGAGTTTCCATTCTCAGTATGAGGAAGCCTGGATGGAAGAATACAGCTTATCAGGACCTTGGGAAACAAAAATCAATATGGACCTTTTGATTTGATTTAATTAAATTCTTTGCAGTATTGGGGATGGAATCAAAAGCACTCTACCTCCAAGCTACACCCTGGCCCTGTTTTTTATTTTATTATTCTTTGAAACGGTCTCACTGAGTTGCAGAGGGCCTCACTCAGTAGCTGAGGCTGGCCTTGGACCGTGATCCTCTTGTCCCAGCCTCCCAATGCTGGGATCACACGCTTGCTCCACCACACCTGGCCCTGGAGCTTTTAATTTCAAAAGCTTGTTACCTCTCCACTGTGAAATTCTGCTCATCATGAACAGGACAGCGATGGCTCTAGAGGGCGAGATCGGGGCAGCAGGGGAGGAGCTTAAGGGGTGATGGTGCCCACGTGTCATCCCAGTATTTAGGAGATTGAGACAGGAGGACCACAGGTTCAAGGCCAGCCCCAGCAACTTAGACCATGTTTCCAAATAAGAAACATAAAAGGCTGGGGGTTAGCTCGGAGGTAGAATGCTTTCTGGGTTCAATCTCCAGGGGGAAAAAGCCAAGAAAGGAAGATGGAAGAAAGGAAGGGAGGGTAAAAGAAAAAGGAAAGAGTAAAGAAAATGAAAGGCCTGCCAGGCGCGGTGGCGGAATGGACGCAGAGTTCATGGGCTCAGAGGCCAGCGGCCGCATCCCTGCATTCCTGGGATAGATCCAGCCCTCTGCTCTGCCAGGGGTGACACCAGGCCGGGGACTGCAGAGCCCTCCAGCTTGCGCCATATTCGAAGGGGCTTGTGGCTCCGGGAGCAGCGGCCCTCCCCTCCCGGGAAGCCTTCAGCAGCCTCCTGCCTTCTTGACTAGAATCAGCAAAGCGGTCGGCCCTCTCGGAGCTGGGTGTGGGGAGAGCCGGCCTCGTCCTTGGGCTGTTGCGAAGGGCATGAGCCCCTCCACAGGACCCCGAGTCTGCAAGGAAGGGGGAGGTGGGGCACAGAAGTCCTCTTAGGGGCAGCCAGGAGGCTCCGAGGGTGATCCACAGTGACGCCCGTGGGGCCGTGCCCTGGACGCGCGTCTGGTCTGCACCGCCTTGTACGAGCCGCACCGAGACGCCCGGGCAGGAGGAGCCTGCGCACCCCAGACCTGATCCCGCGCTGCAGGTGAGCGTGTGCGCCTCGCCCGCGAGCTGGGCTGGGCAGGGCGCCGTGTACACGTGCCCTGTGCGTGTCTCTCGTTCCCCGCTCCACGAGCAAGAGCTTCTGCTTGGACTTCTCATCGTTTGGAGCAAGCCTGGTCCTTTTTGCTTTGTTCGTTGTGGTACTGAAGGTTGAACCAGGGGCATTCTACCTCTGAGCTATACCCCCAGCCCTATTTGATTTATTTTTTGGAAACAGGGTCTTGCTAAGCTGGCCTCCAACCTGGGATCCTCCTGCCTCAGCCTCCCAAACCCTGGGCTCACAGGGTTTTAGAAACGTTATACTCGAAGCTGGGCACGGTGGGCACACTTGTAATCCCCGCGCTGGGGAGGCTGAGACAGGAGGATCGCGCAGGTTTAAAGCCAGCCTCAGCTACTTAGTGAGGCTCTCAGCAACTTAGTGAGACCCTGTTTCCAAGTAAAGTATAAAAAAAAGGTCTGGGAGTGTACGCTGGAGGAAGAAAGCCCCTGGGTTCCACCCTCATTACCACAGAAAGAAAGAAGGAAGGGAGGGAGGGAGGGAGGGAGGGAGGGAGGGAGGATGGGTGGGTTACACTCGAAGTGGGGCGTGGTGATGCACGCTTGCGATCCCAGTGCTCAGGAGGCTGAGACAGGAGGATCATAGGTTTGCGGACAGCCTCAGCTACTTAGGCCCTCTGCAACTTAGTGAGAGCCTGTTTCAAAAATAAAGAATAAAAAATAGGGCTGGGGGTGTAGCTTGGAGGTAGAAGGCCCTTGGGTTCAATTCTCAGTTCTGCAGAAAAAAAAGAAAGAAAGAAGAAAGAAAGGACAAACTGCTGGCGTGCGGTGTGGCCTGGCGCGCTTCGGTTGTCTGAAGCGTGTTGGCACGCCCTCTCAAAATTGCCACATAAGGTAGGCACTGCAATGTCCGATTCCACTGGTGAAATTTAACACAACAATTATGAGCTCTTAGAAATGCATCCCATCGTCCCCAAAGTTCTAAACACGTGAGTCTTGGCAGTGCCGGGATGGTAGCTTTATTATGGCCGAAGAGGCTCCAGTTCCCAGGGACCGGCGTGGTCTTATCTGCCTGCCCATTTTAAGGGCCTAGTAAAAGGTTTTCACATATGAAAAGTAGAGCTGTCCTCCTTAATTACCAGAGCCTAATGTTTTAAGGGTTTGTTTTGTTTTGTTTTTGGTGGTACTGGGGGGTAGAACCCAGGGGCCTTTCTACCTCTGGGATATAGTCCCAGACCTATTTTATACTTTATTTGCAAACAGGGTCTCACTAAGTAGCTGAGGCTGGCTTCGAACCTGTGCAATCCTTCTGTCTCAGCCTCCCAATCGCAGGGATTACAAGCGTGCGCCACCACGCCCGGCCAATGTTTTAAGGTTTTTGTTTTTGGTTTTGTTTTGGTGGTACTGGGATTCCTGGAAGCCCTTCTACCTCCGGGCTACACTCACAGACCTACTTTTATATTTTTATTTGGAAACAGGGTCTCTTAAGCCAGCGCGGCTGGTTACGAACCTGCGTGATCCTCCTGTCTCCGCCTCCCAAGTGCAGGGATTACAAGCGTGCGCCACCACGCCAGGCCAATGTTTTAAGGTTTTAACTGAGTAAATGGGACAAGCAGGTTTTCACCGGGTAGCTCAGGCAGTGATTCCACCTTTGACCAGCAGAGGGGGCAAAGAGCCGCCTGAACCGAGTGTCTGGCCGGTGCTGCTCAGTAATGAATTAAGGAAACACAGAATCCAGATGAAATCGCCTGGTCAGAGAGCCAGAGGCTGCAGCCCAGCCGGCCGGGCCTGCATAGCTGCTCACCTCCTTATAATGAAGGAGAGGAGGAAAGGTGGGAGCGGAGCGCTTCCCACGGAAGTCAGGGCCGCGCCCGGGCGCCTCCTCTGGCAGTTTCTGTACTTTGTTGAACTTAATTTCATAAGTGAGTTGTTAGGTTCAGAGATACAAAGTCTGGGCTGTAGGATTTTATAAGGCATAAAATTCAAAACAGATCAGCCCTGGGAATTTTATTTCTATTTTCTGACTTGTATTTCTGAAGCTTACTGCCTCCCCCTCTCCCTTCTCCCCTCTCTTTTTTTCTTTCTTTCTACTGGGGGTTGAGCCCAGGGGCATTCTACCTCCAAGCTACACCCCCAGCCCTATTTTATTTTTATTTTTCAACAGGTTCTCAATAGGTTAATGAGAGTTTCACTATTTGCTGAGGCTGTCCTCTAACCCGTGATCCTCCTGTCTCCCGAGTACTGGGATAAGTTTTCAAAGTATTAGAATATGAGTTTTTAGATATTACACATTAAAAGTGCGTGCATGCACGTGCGTGCGCGCGCGCGCGCACACACACACACACACACACACACACACACACACACACACACACACACCGTGGGAGGTCATCATGCCAGCAGAGGCTTGTGTTTCTGGGAGGACACAAGGACAAGCCAAGTAAATACTGGTAGGTTTGCATAATATGGGTGTCAAGCCCGAGCAGTTACAGTGGGTCAAGAGTTACAAAAAGTTAGCTGTGTGCAGTAGCTGGTGCCTGGAACCCCAGTACCTGGGAGGCTGAGGCAGGAAATTTACAGGTTCAAGGCCAACTCTGGCAACTTAGTGAGCCCCTAAGTTGAACATAACAAGACCCTGTTTCAAAATAAAAAATAGCCAGGCGTGGTGGCGCACGCTTGTAACCCCGGTACTTGGGAGACTGAGACAGGAGGATCGCGCAGGTTCGAAGCCAGCCACAGCTACTTAGTGAGACCCAGTTTCCAAATAAAATATAAAATGGGCCTGGGAGTGTAGCCCAGACGTAGAAAAGCCCCTGGGCTCCACCCCCAGAACCACACACACAAAAAGAGCTAGAGTGTATCTCAGAGGCAGAATGCCCCTGGGTTCAATTTCCAGTCAATTAAAGAAAAAAGAATTATAAAAGGTTAAAGGTATTGATGGATTCCAAGAGATGTAGTTTTTTATTTTGCAAATCAATTATAGTTTATTATGATTGCAAAGATACTATATATTCATTGGAGAAGATCTGGAAACTAGAAAATAGTATACAAAAGAAATAAAACTCATGTATCATTGTACCAATCAGAGATAAGTCTGAGTAGATATTCTTTTTTCTCTCTCTCATTTTTAGTACCGAGGACTGAACTCGGGGGCCTTTCTACCTCTGAGCGACTTCCAACACTTTTTAGTTTTTATTTCGAAACAGGGCCTTGCTAAATTGCGGAGGGTGTCGCTGAGTTGCTGAGGCTGGCCTCCAACTTGAAATCCTCTTGTCTCAGTTTCCCAAGTACTGAGACCAGCCTTCAACCATACCCTGCTGGCAGCGCCCACATCCAAGTACCCGCCTCCAGCCCGCTCTTCCGGCAGAAGCCACACCCCAAGGGCTCTCCAGCCACGCCCTGCCCCAGAGGCCACGCCTCCAGGGACCCGCCCACAACCACACCCTCGGGGGGGTCCTCCAGCCGCGCCACGCCCACCGGGGTCACACCCAGGGGCCGCCTCTAGCCGTGCCCTCCCCACAGAGGCCACGCCCCCAGTGACCCACCTTAAGGTATGCTCTGTCCACAGAGGCCACGCCCTCGTGGACCCTCCAGCCACACCCTACCGGAGGAGGCCACGCCCCCAGGGTCCTCCCGCCCCGCCCAAGAGGCCACGCCCCCATCGCTGCACTTTTATTAACAGTTAAGCGCTTATCGAAGAGGTCGCCCACCCACGATTATTTTTGGGTTTTGTACTAGGGGTTGAACCCAGGAGCATCTACCTCAGGCTTACATCCCCAGCCCTTTCTATTTTTTATTTTGAAACTGGGCCTCAGTTACGGTGGCTGGCCTCCCATCTGTGACCCTCCCGCCCAGTACTGGGACTACAGGCGGGCGCCGCTGCGTCGGCTCCATGAATGTTTTTAAGAAACTGATCCTGACTTCTCTCATGATTTGCCTTCCCACCACACCCAGAGAAGCTGCACTGGGGAGGAAGAGGCCGACTGAGGTCCCACTCAGGTGGTCCTATATTTACTCCTCAGCCCATTAATTTCTTGGAAACAAAACATTTTTAAATGTTATAATTCTTTTCATTGTCCTTTTAAACACCTTCTTGAAATAAAGTGATACCCATACTTGTCTCATGCATTCAAGTTTCAATATGTTCTTCAAAGATGAAAACTTTTAGCCGGGCGTGGTAGCGCACACTTGTAATCCCAGGTCTTGGGAGGCTGAGACAGGGGAATCACAGGTTCGTGGCCAGCCTCAGCTACTTACTGAGGCCCTCAGCAATTTAGTGAGACCCTACTCAAAATAAAGGAAAAAATGGGGCTGGGGGTGTCGCTTGGAGGTAGAATGGCCCTGAATTCAATCCCCAGTACCACCAAAAAAACTTAAAGACAAGGATTAAGCTTTCCTCTCCTTCCTGAAGCGTGGAGGGGCACCCCTGGTCCCTGCCTAGCGCTGTCCTCTCTTCTGTCTTCTGAGCCCCTCCAGCCCTGGAGCCCCCGTTAAGGCTTGCTGCAGGCCGGCCTGCACCACCACGCTGGCTGAACACCGCGAGGTGACCGCAGGAGCCGTAGCATTCGAGCGTTAGCAAGGAGACCCTCCTGCACATGCAGTGGCGAGCTTCTCACGGATGGTCAAATATTGGGCCCAGAGATCCCAGAGTCGCCCAGGGGAGCGTGGCCACCTTCTGGAAGGGGTGTGGCGATCCGGCTTGCCAGGGCTTATGTGCCTCTAGAGGGAAGAGGTCGCTCGGCCGTGCGGGGCCTTTGCGCTCTTCCTGCTCCTGCAGCGTGGTTTGGGCAGCAGCGGGCCGGGCCCTGGGCACGGTGGGGGTGGCCGCTCACAGGCTTCCCTAGTCCCGGCGCCTCAGGTTCCATCTCCATGCTGGACTTGCAGAGGCTAGGCGAAGTAACGGAAATAGGGAGGAGACGGAGGGAGCAGGACTGAGCTCTGCAGAGCTGTCTCCCATGCCGACTCTCTCCCGATTCCTGGGAAACCACAGATCCTAGTTAACCACGACAACAATCACCGCAAAAGAACCCCCAAACCAGTTACCTCGTGCGCTGCTACCCGGCTTCCCCACTGAACAGTTTAAGCAAGACCGATGTCCTCTCCTGAAGAGCCTACCTGTAATTCAGGGGACGCCCAGCATCATCTGATCGCATAATAGAACCTTGAGCCATCTAGAGATTGGTAGATGCCAGATCACCACAAACTGGAAGTGACCCCAGGAAAATGCTGTCCTCACATACCCCTCCAAACTCCCCCTTCACCTTTAAAAGAAGAACTGTAGGCCGGGCGTGGTGGCACACGCTTGTCATCCCCGCGCTTGGGAGGCGGAGACAGGAGGATCAGGTTCGAAGCCAGCCTCAGCTACTTAGTGAGGCTCTCAGCAACGCAGTGAGACCCTGTTTCCAAGTAAAATATTAAAAAAGAAATAGGTCTGGGAGTATCGCCCGGAGGTAGAAAGGCCCTGGGCTCCATCCCCAGACCACAAAAATAATAATAATAAAATAAGTGCTAAACTGGACGTGGTGGTTTACACTGGTAATCCCACTACTTGGAAGGCTGAGACAGGAAGATCGAGGCCAGCGTCAGCAATTTAGTGAGATCCTCAATAGCGTAGTGAGACCCTGTTGCAAAATCAAAAGGGCTGGGACTGTAGCACAGAGGTAGAATGCCCTTGGTACAAAAAAAACCAGGCAAGTGATGCTGCAGGCAAGTGATGGCCAGAGAGACGCGCCGCCGCGTCATCTTCTCCCAGCCACGGGCACTCAGCAGACTCTTTTTTTTTTTTTTCTTTCAGTACTGGGGATGGTACCCAGGAGCATTCTACCTCTGAGCTACATCCCAGCCCTATCTTTTATTGTTCTTTATTTTGAAACAGGGTCTCACTGAGTTGCAAAGTGTCTCACTAAGTAGCAGAGGCTGTCCACGAAGCACCGCGATCCTCTGGTCTCAGCCTCCCTACTGCAGGCTTACAAGCGTGCCCACCGCGCCCGGCTTAGCAGCCTCCTGTCCGTCCCGGACTGGCCCCACCGCCAGCACAGCACAGGCAGGCCGAGGCACCAGCCGCCCTCCAGCCCGGTTCTCCCTCTTCCCTCCAGCCTCACTTCTGCCCTCCCCAGGTCCTGGCCCAGGGATTCCCGGCAGCATGCCTGTCCGTGGCTCAGGGCCTTGCCTGGGTGCCCTGTGGTCCCATCCCAATAGACCACCCTGGAGCCCTCCATAGACAGGGCTCCGTGGATTTTATCCATGTGTTGGAAACGACGACCATCCCTGTTGGTTTGGCTCAAGAAGGAAAACAAAGTAAAGCACTGAGTTGGTGGAAGGGCCGCTGAGCTGCGGCCTCTCCGTGGATGCTGGTCCCCGAGGCCAGGCTATTATGGCTGCTGAGCTGCGGCCTCTCCTGAGGGATGCTGGTCCGCGAGGCCACGCTATTGTGTGCTGGGCAGTGCTATTTGATGTTACTCGGGAGATAGAAAGTTTCCAATCATGACCGGGACAATTGGCGAGCTTAGCCCATATCTCTTTAACTCTGTTGACCTTGATCAAGTTATTTTCCTGCAAAAATGGGCCATTCCTGCCCCACTTAAACTGTCGTGGAATGGAGAAATAATTGAGATCTCTGCCCAGTCTATTTAACAAAGTCAGGGTAACCTAAATACCGCGATCTCATAAAGACGGGGAAGGCAAGAAAAGGGCAAATCCAATCCAGCAGGATTCTGAAGAAACTCCCCAGGCGCTCCTGGGGAGCACGCCAGCCTGGCGAGGCCTGGGTCCCCGGCCCGCCGCCCCCCGGCTCAGCAGAGCTGTTCTCCAGGTTGGAAACCTGGGCTTGCTCCGGGATTTATCTAAGTGTTGGTTGCTTCCTTTCTGAGATGGGAGTGATAACAGGTTTTGTGAAGGTTGGCAGAATCAATCCGTGCCCAGCACTCTTCCGGGCATCTGGCGGTTTGCTTTCACCGAAGTCTCCACTGTTTTCCTGGGAAACCAGAATTATTTTTTGTACTGAGGACTGAACCCAAGGCATTCTGCCTCCAAGCTACATCCTCAGCTTTTTTATTTTTATTTGTTAATTTCTTTCTTCTAGATTTCAAACAGGGGCTCGCTAGGTAGCTGAGAGTCTTGGTATGTTGCTGAGGCTGTCCTCGCACCCGTGATCCTCCTGTCTCGGCCTCCCAAGTACTGGGATCACAGGTGTGGGCCACTGCCCCCCGCTGGACACCAGCTCTTTGGAAGAGCCCCTCTGAGCTGAAAACCAAGAGAACCCAGTGGCCTGCGCTGTGCTGGGTGGCCTCTCCTTTGGTATATGCGCTGCTTCGGGTTCTAAGTAGCCTGGCCCTATGGCTCCCGTGCCGTGGCCTCCTAGACTTAAAATGTTTTCAAGGGGCTCGCAGGCCCTGGTTTTCCAAAGGAACCCAAGCGGCAGGCGACCTGGCGCCCGCAACAGTTTAGCCAGCGCCTTAGGAGGAGCCCGAAAGCAGGCCGCGGTTAGAGCCAGGCTTTGGGGAAGGACTTTCACCCTGGGCGCAGGTCCTGCTGCACCGCGCGGCGCCGCTAGGTGGTACCCAGAACCCAGGCTGCGGGCCGGGCTGCGGGAGGCAGGGGCGGCGACCCGGGCGCCCCGCTGCTTAAAGGCGGCTGCTGCGGAGCCGAAGCGCCAGCATCCCAGCCGCCGATGCCTGCGGGACCGCAGCCCGAGGCGCGCAGATAAATAGCCACGACTTTGAAAAATCGCCTGGAGGCAAAATCGCGCCTACCTAGGAGCAGAGCGCTGGCAGGTAGTGTGTGCAGTGGGTTTTAAAAACCGGACAGGATATTTAATATCGGGGTGCAACTGGCTGCTATCTCGGGGGTAGGACTGGATGTAAATCTATAACAAATGATTAAATTCAAGACAGGCTTCCGATTATGGACGTTGATGAGGTGGTCTGGGGCATCCTCTCTCTAGGCGGTCGGAGTTGGGAGGGCCGAAGGACTTTTGAGCAGTCAGAAGAGGGAGCCTGAGCAGCAAAGGGGCGGACGAGCTGTCTCGCCGCCGCTTGCTAAGTGCACGCCGCCCGGCTCCTGCGCCTTTATACGCAAGTCTATTCATCGGACTGCCTGGAATTTCAAAGATGCAGCGTTTGGGGGCAGGTTAACTCTAACACGTGTGTGCACTGTAAGTGTGCAAGCCGAGGAGCCGCCGGCCGCTCACCGCAGCGGGTGTGAGGAGTGTCAGGACCCTTGCTCACAGCAGAAGAGCTAGCGTAAGAATCTGAGCTGCTTGGGAGGGTCGGGTGCAATAGTCTAGGGCTGTGAAAATCTGGAAACTGGCTGGGATCCTAGGGGGTTTTTCTAGGTTCCAGGGGACGTTTTGGAGGAACCGAGTCCCAGGACAACAGGCATAAAAAGCAAAACAGTCGTAGGAGCAAAGTCCGGCGCGATGGTGCACACCTGTGATCCCAGGACTTGGGAGGCTGAGACAGGGGGAGTGCAGGTTTGAGGCCAGCGGCAGCTGTTTAGAGACCTCGTTTCAAAATACAGAAGGTCTGGGCGGGCTCAGAGGTAACCCGGTCCCCCGCGTCGTCCTCTGGTGGGCTGCGCGCACGCTGCTGTGTTGTTTTATTTTCGGTACACTCTTAACCTCTTTGGATGGTGAAAAACCTGTCTTACAGTCGACCCACGGCCCCGAAGAGGAGGCGTTTTCCTCGGCAATGAACTCCTCCTTCCCCACGCGGTTCTGGGAGCCAGGCCGCAACGCCTCGGAGGCCGGCCTGCCGGGGCCCAGGAACGCGTCTGCGGCCTGCGAGGGCATGGGCGTGGCGGTGGAAGTGTTCCTGGCGCTGGGCCTCCTCAGCCTGCTGGAGAACGTCCTGGTCATCGGTGCCATCGCGCGCAACAAGAACCTGCAGTCTCCCATGTACTTCTTCGTGTGCAGCCTGGCGGTGGCCGACATGCTGGTGAGCCTGTCCAACGCCTGGGAGACCCTCACCATCTACCTGATCCGCAGCCGCCGCCTGGTGCTGGCCGACGCCTTCGTGCGCCACATCGACAACGTGTTTGACTCCATGATCTGCGTCTCCGTGGTGGCCTCCATGTGCAGCCTGGTGGCCATCGCGGTGGACAGGTACGTTACCATCTTCTACGCGCTGCGCTACCACCACATCATGACGGCGCGGCGCTCGGGGGCTGCCATCGCCGGCGTCTGGACCTTCTGCACGGGCTGCGGCATCGCCTTCATCGTCTACTCCGAGTCCACCTACACGGTGGTCTGCCTCATCGCCATGTTCTTCACGCTGCTGGTCCTCATGGTGTCGCTGTACCTGCACATGTTCCTGCTGGCGCGCAGCCACGTGCAGCGCATCGCCGCGGCGCCCGGGCCCCGCGCGCCCGCCCCGCGCAGCAGCATGAGGGGCGCCGTCACGCTCACCATGCTGCTGGGCGTCTTCGTGGTGTGCTGGGCGCCCTTCTTCCTGCACCTCATCCTCATGATCTCGTGCCCGCAGAACGTCTACTGCGCCTGCTTCATGTCGCACTTCAACCTGTACCTCATCCTCATCATGTGCAACTCGGTCATCGACCCGCTCATCTACGCCTTCCGCAGCCCCGAAATGCGCAAGACCTTCAAGGAGATCGTCTGCTGCCGGGGCCTGCGCGGGGCCTGCCGGCCGCCCAGCACATGCTAGGGGCTCGGGCTCGAGGAGGACCGGGAACCCCAGCCCTGCACAGCCCCTTGGTCTCCTTGACAGCTTACACTTGTCCTTAAGGTGTACTCCTCAGCCGGGAGCGGTGGTGCACGCTCGAGAGGCTGACAGAGGAGGATTACGGGTTTGAGGCCAGCCTCAGCCATTTAGCAAGATCCTGTTTCAAAAAACAAACAACAGCAAATTGTGTGTGAGTGTGTGTGTGTGTGTGTGTGTGTGTGTGTGTGAGTGTGTGTACCCAGTCACATATATAAGACTGAGGGTGTAGCTCAGAGATAGAACACCTGGGTCCAATCTCCAGCACAAAAACAAACCTCAGCAGGCCCCGAGTGCATTCCGTGCTTTCTCTCCCAGCGCAGCTCTGCGCCTGTCCTCCGGTGGCTACCGCTGTGTCAGCCCTCCGTGCTGGCCTCACACTGGGGACCGCCCGCGGCATCTCCCACTCTCCTCCTCCTGCCTCCCTGCTCCGCCTCCCCCTTCTGGGGCCCATCCATCCTCTGTCTACTGGCTGTGTCCCGAGTGTGAGTGGAAACCCTCAAGAACAGGTGTCGCTGAAAGGAAACCTGTGACCCGCACCGCAGCCACTGCCATCCGCCCAGCGCCAGGCAGGTCCCGTGTCCGGCTCTGTGCACAGAGGAGGGAGGTGTGACTTCCTGGGAAGGATACGTGGATTCCTGTTGAAACGCCTCTGTGCTCCTCTTCCCTGAACTGCCGGGTCCGTGGCTTGCCTTCCTCACTCTCTGAAGATGGTGTTTCCCTTTGCTCCGGTCATGGCTTCTCACTGACCCAGACACAAAACTGTGCCACCAGCTGGCCTCGTGTGTTGGCAGCATCTCCAGGCTCTTCCTGGCTGTCTTATTCCGACTTGGTCCAGGCTTCCCACCAGAGTTGGGGTGCGCCGGGGCCCTCCCCCCACCTGCTGATGCCCGCCCCCGTGGCGAAGCTCTTTTTAGCGTCACAGACAGACCAGGGCTGTCTAGGTCTGAAGCCTTGAGGCTGTCCGCTTCCAGCATCTTGTCTGGCTCCAGCGGAACAGAAGGCCAGGGGCCAACCTGCTACCCAGAGGCCATCCTTCCCGGCCCAGGATGGACGCGGCGCCGAGCACCGTGGCCTTGAACCGCTCGGGTTGTGTGTCAAGCGCTGACTTCCTGGGCGGTCAGGATAATGCAGGAAGAGCTTCCTGCACCATAAGGACTTCCTCTTATGTGTTTATTTATTTTTGCAGTGCTTACGCACACGCTAGGCAGGTACCCCATTGCTGAGCTACACGTCCAGGCCCCTTCTTTTTTTTCTAAAGAAATTACCCAGATGGGACAAAAACTAAGGGAAGGTGCTAGAGTCGGGAGTCAGACAGCGGCCTGGCCGCAGCGGGCCTGCTGTGGGCCTCGTCTGAAGGACGGTGGGTGGCTAACATTCCCCATCCTAGTCCCTCTGTCTGTGTCTGTCTGTCTCTGTACTGGGGATTAAACCCAGGCCTGTTTTGCCTCTGAGATAGACCCTCTAGCCCTATTTCATATTTTATTTTGAAACAGGGTCACAGTAAGTCACCATGCCGGCCTTGAGCCTGCCATCTTCCTGCTTCAGCCTCCCAGGTACGGGGATCACAGGTATGCTCCACCATGCCCGGCTCATGTCTTGTTTCTCTTAATAGCTTCTTGGTGTTGGTATTTTCTCTTTGATTTGGACCTACATCTAGACTGCTCCCAGTGAAAATGTAAACAATGGAATCTGTAAGCAAAGCAGTGGGGCACTGGGTCACAGAACAAGGAGCTGCTGGTGTAAAGAGGGGCCTTCCTATGAAGCCTTCTGGGCAGAGAAACTTCCTGGGTGCAGACCCATAAGTGACTTACGGACATAACCCTTCCGCTTTGGGAGCATGGATTCTCAAAAGAATGATGTTGCACCTACAGGAAAGTGCAGAAGACTCCAGATCTTTGGAAACTGGAAAATTAGCAAGCTGAAGGCACTGAATTTTGAAGGGGCAGCCGGCCCTTTTTGTTTTGTTTTGTTTCTTTGTGCTGAAGATTCATGTGTGAAACCATGAACAGGAAGTCAGCGACCACGGTGTGGTCACCGTGGGAAACCATAGCCGGGGTCCTGCAGCTGTGTTGCGGGAATCTGGGCTCTGAGAGCCTCTCTTGTCTGGCACAGAGACCCTCACCGATGCTTGTTACCGCGGCTGGACCAAACCTGTGGCGCTTGCGGTTTACGTCGGCCCCTCTGGGGCCTGGACTCCTTAGGCTAGCTCTCCGCTCTGAGGCCTATGCCTCGCCACAACGCCTGGGCGTGTACACAGAGGTCTTCAAGGAAATGCTGAAATGCCGGCTTAATCTCTGTGAATGTCCACCATAGCCCCTGTATTCAGATGTGTCGTCAGTTGGAAGGAACGCTTGTGTGTAGTGACTTGGTAAATATCTGTAAATGAGCCAACGCTGGAACCCACCGCAAAGGCCCCCGGGACTCCCCCAAAATACACGTGACTATCAAATATTATACAGTATTTTACTGTTGACTTTCCATTTCTGTGGGAAATTTATTTGGTGTTAAAACTATATGTTCAAGGAAATGGTAATAAATGAAAAGATACACTAATTTAAAATCTGCTGGTGAAAGCATTTTTTTTTTTCCCTTTGGAGGTACTGGGGATGAAACTCAGGGTCATTCTACCTCTGAACTACTGCCAGAACCCTATTTTTTATTCTTTATTTTGAAACAGGGTCTCGCTAAGTTGGGGAGGGCCTCACTAAGCAGCTGAGACTGGCCTCGAACCCGGGTCCTCCTGTCTCAGCCTAGCAAGTACTGGAATTACAAGTGTGTGCCACCACGCCCAGCTAACAACAGCATATTTAAAAAATAAAAGGGAAGCTGGGCATGGGGTTGCACATCTGTAATTCCAGTACTTGGGAGGCCGAGACAGGAGGATCACAGGTTCAAGGCCAGCCTCAGCAACTTACAAGACCCTCAACAACTTCATGAGACTAAGTAAAAATTTAAAAAATGAAAAGGGCCGGGGGTGTAGCTCAGAGGTAGAATGTCCCTGAGTTCAATCCCCAGTACCCAGGACCCCCTTAAAAAGTAAATATGTAATCCAATGGAAAGATCAGACCGCCAAATTGAACTGGTCACTCAGAGGGTTCTGTTCTTTCTGGCAACTTGCCGGCAACTGCTGCAGAATAAGAAGACGCGCTTGACAAAACGCGACTGGGCGTACTTGACGACACGCTTGCCAGTCCTCTGTCTCCGCCGCCCAAGGGCTTGGATTACGACACGCGCCGCCATGCCCAACTTCCACGGGTTTATTTATTTTAAAGCATGCTAAATATTCATAGCATTTCCCATCTTGACAAATTTGAAGTGTTCAGTTTGTTCATATTAACCGGGTAAGTGTCATTATCCCAGATGGGCAACAAATCTACTACTTATGGTAATTTTTGAAATGTGTCGGACTTCCTGGAGCTCTGTTCTTTTGAGAAAAGTAATATGTAGATGTTTAGAGCATTTGAATATATATATTTAATATATATATATATTAGATCATGGTTTATGATTTGTTTTCTCTGTAGAACCGAGGACTGATCTCAGGATGAACGGAGGATTCAACTTCTGAGCTATATTCCTAGCCATATTTTATTCTTTTTAGTTTGAAATAGGGTCTGGCTAAGTTGGTGAGGGTCTCCCTAACTTGCTAAGGTTGGCCTTGAATCCGTGATTCTCCCGTTTCAGCCTCCCAAGGACTGGGATTACAGGCGTGCACCCCTGCACTCAGTTTCAGCTTATTTTATCAGCCCTGTATCAATTCTGTTGAAATACTCACGGAGTTGAAAACCTAGGGTTCGGGGCTGAGGGCCCGGCACCCCGTTACCGTCTGGGTTCCCGTCTGCCCGTCGCAGGCAGCCGGTTCTTGGCGCATGGCTTCTGCTAGCGTCTCCTGACGAGCCGCCAGTAACCAGCCTATCCGCACTCCTGACCTGCGAATGCTCAGCCAGAGCCGATGAGATTTGGCAGGTCTGGGGCCGGAGCTAATATTTTGCATTTTATGTGCGTTTTGGGTGCATTCTAACCTCGCATCATAACGTAAGCCAAAGATGACACACGCGCACACGGCTCCTGGTGTCCTCGTCCTAACCAGCGCTGGGCTATCATAGTGAGGGAATCGGCAACCTCGGCAGCGTTGACTAGATCGAGCTTGTCGCTCAAAAGTGGCCGAAGTCAGCTCGGCGGGGAAGGACGGCAGCCCCGGGACGGGCTCGCGGGCGTCAGCATCCTCAGGCGGTCGGGAGTGCGCGCGCCGGGCACAGAAGATTCCCTGGAACCGCGGCACGTGGGAAGAAGGCACGCGCGGCCTTTGGGCTTGAGCCGCAGCCAGAGGACATTTCAAGCCCTAACAATATCCTCACCCACAAAATGGAGACGATACCGGCTCCTGTCCTGGGGTAGCTGGCACGGCCCAGCGTCTCTCAGTGTGATGGAGGCCTTGCTTGGCCCTGCTGCCGGATGCAGTCTACTAAGCAGAACACAGCAGGAGGCAAGCGTCATTACAGATGCGGGCAGCCGTGCGCACCTACATGGGCTAGAAGTACCGAGTAGAGCTGGGCCTGGTGGTGTACCCTGTAACCTCAGTACTTGGGAGGCTAGGACTGGAGGTGGCAGGCTCAAGGCCAGCCTCAGCAATTTAGTGAGACTCTGTTTCAAAGGAAAAAATAAAAAGGACCGGGGAATGTAACTTAGAGGTAACATGTCCAGTACCACACACACACACACACACACACACACACACACACACACACACACAAAATGGAGGAAGGAAGGAGGAAAGAGAAGAGAAAAAAGAAAGAATGGTAGTGATACCATGCAGGAGCCCATCCCTCCCCTCTGAGGCGTGGCACCCAGGGCCCCCCGTGCCCAGGACAGTGGGCGGCTCTGCTCGTGGCCGACGCTGGCCCTTCCCTTCTGGTGTTCTGTACCACCGTCCCGCCTGCGTCTCTGACTCACCCCACCTGCACCGCTTCCTGCCTATCCCGAGCCCACCTGTGAAGCCCTGGGGCTCTCGCAGAGTCCCGCGGCAGAATTCAGGGCCTTTATACACCACCCTCCAACATCACTTGCTCGTTCTCTCCGCACAGGGCAGTGGACTGGTGAAGCCCTTCTCCACACCACCCCGCAGACCTCGCCTTAGGATGCGCACGCGCATACACACACGCTCCCGTCGGTTGCTGATGACATGAAGCAGATCACAGTGGACAGAAAGAGCCTTACGCCACCGGCTGCCCAAACCCCTTGCCAACCTGGCTCTGCTACCCCGCGCCAACTTTCTCCTCTTCTTTTCTTTCTTGTTTCTTTTTTCTCTTGGTACCGGGTATTGAAACTCGAGTATTTTGAACATCCTGCCTCTGAGCCACAACCCTAGCCAGTTTTGGCTTATTTTGAAACTGTCTCACTAAGTTGCTGAGGGTCATGCTAAATCGCTGAGGCTGGCCTCAAACCTCCAATCTGCCTGTCTCCGCCTCCCAAGTACTGTACTACAGGCGTGTGCCGCCATATCTCGCTAACTTTATCTTCAAAAGGGGTGTTAAATGTCGCCCATTGGCGCTGCCTGGGGATTTGCCACGTAGCCATCGTCCACTGGGAGATGGGATTCGCGTGGCGCTAACCTGTGCTCTCAGTGATCAGAAACGAGGGAATGCCATTCTACTTGTGTTCAACTTAGAAAGGCCCATCCTGGCCGGGCGTGGTGGCGCGCACTTGTAATCCCTGCCCTTGGGAGGCGGAGACAGGAGGATCGCGCAGGTTCGAGGCCAGCCGCGCTGGCTTAAGAGACCCTGTTTCCAAATTTAAAAGTAAAAAAAAAAAAAAAAATGAGTCTGGGAGTGTAGCCCGGAGGTAGAAGAGCTTCCAACGAACCCCAGTACCACCAAAAAGAAAGAAAGAAAGAAAAAAAGACCCATCCTGTAGGCAGCAGCGACTACAAAGGAGGTGAACTCGCTGTGAGCTGGTGTCAAGGTGAGCAAAGGGAGACGTTACAGCAGAGAGTGCTGCTGTGGGGCCACAGCACCGCAGGCGTCTAACGAAAGAGAACTGAGATGCGGATGCACGGTCAGCACTGCCCGGAGCCTGCGTCCTGCCCGTCCTTCCCTGGAGGCTTTTTTGTGATATTTTTTTCATCTCCTCTGTGAGGTGATGGGCTAAGACACTTGGTACGGGGTATACTAGAGTTAGAGTGGGCGCCCTGCCGCACTTCCCCTGAGTTCGGGTGGGCGCCCTGCCGCACTTCCCCTGGCCTCGCTCCTGAGGTGGGTGGCTCTCAGAGAGACACGCCCTGTGTATTTCCATAGATGTTCTCTATTCTCTACAAAACTCTCCCAGGACTGAGAAGTGCAGCCAGTTCACTGGTTACATCCTCTTCTGTGAGACTCCTTACACGGCGCATTTGTTGATAGGTGTGCGGAACACAGGGACTTGGCAAAAGACATGAGAGTCTTGGCTGTTGTTTATAGAGTTCATGAATCAAACCATAAATGTGGATTCATCTTCTAGACTGGAGCAACTGAAATATATCTATCTTCGTTTGGCTGGGAAAATCTATTTATCAATCAACCAGTGTCTCAGGTGGCACTCTCTCTGATGTGACTCAAGAAACCTGACAACCACAACCCAGAGGAAGAGTGACTTGCTCATGGTCCTGGAGATTTCAGAGGGTCAGCTCATATTGGCCAGATCAGGCAGCAGGGGGAGCCGAACGCAGACAAGGTCAGGGGTTAGGGACATTCCTGCCTGCAAGGCCACACCTACCTCCTCTAGCCGCACCCTATCTGCCTTTGTTGCTACCCAGAGAACCCATCAATCCATCAATAGATTTATCTGCTGATGAGATTAGAGTCAAGTATATCACCTCTGAATGCTGCAGGAGTGTAGTGAGATCCTGTCTGTTTTTCCCCCGACATTGTACCAGGATTTGGCAAAATCACAACTGCCTAGGGATTTTTCTCTATGTCAGTGTGTGGAGGTCGACAGCTATGTTCTCAGGAGGACTCACAAACAGACTTGACTGACTTCTTACAGCTATGAGCTTGCAGTGCCCACGAGTCTTCTACGGAACATCCCCACGTCCTCAGAGGAAAGGCGGATGATTTGGGGCCTGGTCTGACTTCAGAAGAAATTCCTCTCTCGTCTGAAATAACAAAAAAAAATTCAAAATTTCTCCAGACCTGGGACTAAGCAATAATTAGGGGTTTCCTTGGGTTCATGGGATATTTTAAGTCTTGGGGTCCCATTTTTTTTGCTGGCCTCTCCCTGGGATGAACTTGCAAGCACATCTGCCCCAGAGCCTTTTCCCCGGAGAGACAGCCCGAAGCTTGTCCTCAGCCAGCTGAAACCGCGCTATGCAACCTCCAGCCACAGGAGTCCCGGGAGCTACCACACCTTCGCCGTGCTCATTCATGACAGCGGCGAGCAGGCTTTCTGGGCTGTTACACAACTCCCAAATGTAGGACCTATTACTCGTTTTAGCCTGCAATCAGATCTAGCGGCTAGAGCGTGTCCAAACTGTCTCGGAGCCATAGCAGAGGCCGCCAAATCGGTAGCAGTCTCATCTGCACCAGTATTAGGAAATGAGCTATGCATCCGGGCTCTCTGCTGAAAGTTCGCTGAATTTGGATTGGCTCCAACATTTTAGGTGAGCATAGATTATTTGGAGCCCTTTTTCTCTCATCTCCCAAGCGCCATGTCAGATGTTGTACTCTACACGCCCTGCTACCTTGTTACCCTCGCCTGACTACGGAGAGGACCCGCGGTGTGAATGTGTACCCAGGCAGAGAATCCTCGCGCGATCGTCACTGGCCCCCTAGACGGTCCTGAGCTAACACCGTCGTTGGATGGGTCTTATGCCCCCCAAAGGAGAAGGAATGCCTAGCTCGGGTTCAGTTTATGACTCCCTGGGTTTCGTCCGGTTCGGTGCAGGGGACCTTGGCTGGGCACGTTTTCTAGTCTCTTGCTATGAGGCTGGCCGCCACAGCGGTCCTCCTCTGCTTTGTCTTGCAAGGGCCTTCGCTGCGGCCACCACGGCACGCGGAAACCACAAACACAGTGGGACGGGGTCTTTCTTCAGAGAGCCTGACGTCATGACGTAATGAGCTTCCCGAAGACAGAGCAAGCTCCGCCACAAGCGTGAAGGAGTGGTCCCGGGCCTAATGTTTGCACAGCCTCTTAAAGAAGGGGCTGACCCAAGGGGGAAACTGTCGAAGTGCTTTCTGTTCTAACGACGATAGGATGTTTTCCTTTGGGAGGCGACTCATGAGAGCCTGGCATCCTCTTTAAAGTCGAACAGTGGGAAAGAGATGGAATGTGGTGCTACCCCAGTCCTTGGGCACACATTCTGACTTTGGTGGGCACGGGTATTGTCACAACCAAAGCTGATCTCATAAATAATTCAGGAACGGTTGCCGAGTCTGGTACTAAAGCACCTGTGGAGGCCTTTGGGGAAGTGGTCACCTCCGTGTTGGTGCGGTTTGGGGTTGCTTTTCTGTGCCTCTGTGCTGGCCGAGAGAGCGGTGGTGTCCACAAAGGCCAACAGTGAGGAGCGGCTGCCCGAACGCCTCCTGCTGGACTTCCTCCTCTCTGTACGGCCAGGTGAGCTCATTGCCTGGGGCACCAAAGTGAGCCTCCGAGCCTCCACCTTGAAGAAGTCTAGACGCAGTACTTAGCTAAGTCAAAGGGCCGGGGAAGTAATCACCTTACCCAGGCCAGGCCATTATCCTTTATCTGAGAAATAAGAGAAGAAATCGGTGATCACAAAAGCAGAGGGAGAGATGAGGAAAAGTTAAAGAAGAAAGAGGAAGGTGAGGAGGAGGAGAAACCAGGGACTGAAGACTCGGACTCAGATGAGGAAGGCGGCGGTGGCAAGGAGAAGCTGAAACCAACGAACAAGAGGAAGAAGATGACTGTGTTGGTCAGGAAGAGCTGAGCCAGAGGCCTGGCAGCCGCTTCAAAGCTGGACAGTGGGAAGGAGACGGAACCTGGCGCCGTCCCAGTCCTTGGGCTCACATTCTGACTTTGGTGGCCACGGTATTGTCACAGCCAAAGCCCCTTTGGACCAGAAACCCTGAGCACGTTTTCCAGGAGGAATATGGCAGCTTCTCCAAGAGCCTCAGCAGCTACCGGGAGGATGGAGGGACCCCAGCGCGTCTCTGCAGGTCCTGCTGGCCATCCTCGGCAGGTGTCCTCTGACTTCTCGAAATTCTAGCCAGAGCGATGAGGCAAGAGAAGAAAACCCAAGGGGTGCGAATAGGAAGAGAACTGAAATGGTATCTGTGTGCAGATGTATGACATGGTGGACATGTCATACCCGTGTCCACCCAAGTCAGACCTAGAAGGTCCAAAAAACTCGACTAGGGGCCTTCTAGAGCTGATAAACAGATTCAGCAAAGTAGCCAGATATAAAATCAACTTAAAAAAAAAAAAACCAATAGCTTTTCCATGCACCAACCACAAATCCATTGAAAATTAAACCTGGAAAAAAATTTCACTCACAGTACCCCCAGAAAATAAAATAGTTAGGAGCAGGGAATTCTGGGGCACACTTGTCATCCCAGTACTTGGGAGGCTGAGACAGGAGGATCAGAGGTTCGCAGACAGCCTCATTCACTTAGTGAGGCCCTCTGCGTCTTAGCGAGGCCTTGTTTCAAAATAAAAAATAAACAAATTAGGTCTGGGGGTGGGGTAGCTCAGAGGTAGAATGCAGTATGCAAAAGCAAAGCAAAACAAAACACTTGGGAATAAATCTAACCAAGGTAAAAGACGTCTACAGTGAAAATTATAGAGCGCTAAAGAAACTGAATTCCTTAGAAGGTGCAAAGACCTCCCACGCTTTGGGACAGGCAGAACAAATACGATCCAAGTGGCCATCCTGCCGAAAGCGACCTACACGTTCAGTTCAATCCCTAGCAAAATACCGATACCGTTCTTCATAGAGTGGGAAGAGCAAGAAGAGCGCTGAACTCTACACCAGTCGCAGTTCCTCACGAAGAGCCACGAGACGTGGGCTCCACAGTTACTCCGTGGGGCCGTCGACTCCGAGGACCTGCCCCTGCACGTCTTCCCCGGCAGAGCCAAATTTTGCAAGACATGTCCGAAAACGTTGTTAAAAAAAAGTGCCTGTGCTCTTCTCTGAGCTGGCAGAGGACAAGGGAAATTACAAGAAATAATTCTATGAGACATTCTCCAAACATCTAAAGCTTGGAACCCACGAGGAGCCACTGCCTCGTGAGCTGTTTCCAAGCTGCACTGCAGTCGCAGCGCTCGGTCCGGACGCGGGACCCGGGCTGACGGCTGCCGCGGCCTGTCTGTCACGTGGAGACTCAGGAGTCCACCCACGAGGGGCGTCACCTTTTCTTATTAACATGCGAACCCATCACAGCGCGGTTCAGTAGGTTCAGACAGGCAAGCGCAGTGCACGTGTCCCTCTGGATCCCACACCTCGTCTCTGTACACCTTAGTGAGGTTGGTCATGAGTTTTTTTTTTTTTTTTTGTAGTACTGAGGATTGAACTCAGGGGCATTCTACCTCTGAGCTACACCGTCAGCCCTTTTTATTTTATTATTTGGAAACAGGATCTCACTAAGTTACTGGCAACCTCAAAAGTAGCTGAGGCTGGCCATGAACCTGTGACCCTCCTCCTCAACCTCCCGAGTACCGGGCTCACAAGCGTGCCCCCCACACCCAGCTAACGTTTTCCTGTACGGACACACGTTGTCTGAGTTGTTCGCTCCCTCAAGCCTCCCTCCTCCTCTTCCCCAGGCCCTCCCACGGCTCAGCTTTCTCAGCAGAGAGGTCTCCCGGGACTGGCGAGGGGCTGGAGCTTGTGGCCCCGCCGCTCCTCCTCATTCTCTTCCTCAGAAACGAGCTGGGCTCTTCCGTCGCACTCTTCAATGAATGGTTTTTTATTTAATCTTGTACTCTGACATTCTCTCTAAACTTACATTAAATTCGTGTTAGTTTTGTAGTAAGAAGAACACCAGTTATTTTGTTCAAATTATTATTATTATTCTTTTCAGTACTGGGGATGGAACCCAGGGCCGTTCTACCTCCAAGCTACACCCCAGCCCTAGTTTTTATTCTTTTTTTTTTTTTTCTTTTTGGTGGTACTGGGGATCCTGGAAGCCCTTCTACTTCCGGGCTACACTCCCAGACCTATTTTATATTTTTATTTGGAAACAGAGTCTCTTAAGCCAGTGCGGCTGGCTTCGAACCTGCGCGATCCTCCTGTCTCCGCCTCCCAAGCGCGGGGATGCCGAGCGTGCCCACCGCGCCCGGCCTCCTGCACACTTCTTAACCGTCTCCTCCCATCATATCGTCCTTGGATTTGGTGTTTGCAATGACAGAGCCTGTCATTAGAGATGTGTGAAAGAGGACCCTGAAGGTGTGTTTTACTTATGCCACACATGCTCGTTCTGGAGGCCGTAAGCTCAGGAGCTCGCGTCTGGAACTCAGGGGAGAAGGCCGGCAGAACAGCCGCAGGGACCTGCCCAGGGCCCTTGTCCGAGCAGCCCTCCAAGCTCCCTGCCCCTCCTGGGCCCCAGACACTTTGTGATCACCGAAGACCGGGAGGCTGGAGGCCCAGGGCGGCAGAAAAGCCACTGTGGAAACTCAAGGCACCAAGAGCAGCCCCGGCGCTGCTGCACCAGGAGTTGCCGGTTCTTCCATCAAAGCCACGAACCCACCGCTACACAGTGCCCTCCTCCGCATGGCGGGGCCTCCTCCTCCCCCTCCTCCTCCTTCTCCTGCTCCCTCCTCCTCCTCCTCCTCCTCCTCCTCCTCCTCCTCTTCCTCCTCCTCTTCCTGTGCCTGGAAGGCTGAGACAGGAGGATCAAAGTGTCAAGGACAGCTTCAGCAACTTAATGAGGTCCTCAGAAACTTAGCAAGATCCTGTTTCAAACTAAAAGTTAAAATATGGCTGGGGTGTAGATCTGAGGTAGAATGCCCCTGGGTTCAAGTCTCAGTATGAAGAAGAAGGAGTGGGGGGGAGGATGACGACGAGGCGACAGGGGCAACTCTAGTCCATTTGGTCGGGGAAGGACCTACTAGATACCCCTGCGGAAGCGAGGGTAGGAAGACACTTTATGGCTTCCTCCCAGCCAGCGACCCAGCCACGCAGAGAAGACGCGCAGGACTCTACTTCCTAAAGCCTGAGCTCTCCAGCTTTTGCAGTTCCTGAGCCTCCTGTGTTTACTATGGAACCCGCCACCACACGGCTCCTCCTGCTGTCTGTCGTCTCTCAGCCCCTCTGCTCTGCTGAGGGTGAGGCTTCCAACTTACATGGCGCAGCCATCTTGGTTGTGACCCCATCTGCCTGCAGGGCGTGGTGTCCACCCTGAACCCTACAGGACACGGGTATCAGCGCCCCAGCTGAGCAGGCGGTGCTGGCTGTGTCTTAACTGACGCCGGCGTGTTCAGAGTCTGGAGAAGAGCCGGCTCAGGCTCCAGTTGGCCAGGGCCGCCTTTGTGTGGCTTAGCCTGGGCACCCTCCCTCCTGCCCTGGACTGTGGGGCCATCTTCCTGCCACCAGGACTCGGGTCTGCCTGCAGCCCTGGTTGAGCACGCTCTGCAGCCCTAGGTCTGCCTGCTTCTCTCCCCCATCTCTTGGTGCCGTCTGCCTTTGCCAGCTGGGTTCGGTTTGCCGGGAGCACGTTCTTCTGAGACGGAGGGCCAGGGTTGCCTCTGCAGAAAACACGACCCTTCGCAGTGGGTCCTGAGCTCCGGCCTTGCCCCGAAGCCCCGACTTCTCTCCAGAGCAGCGGCCTTTCCCTCACCCATCCCTGGAGGTTTCTCTCCAACTTAGCAAGAACTTCCTATCAGAATTCGAGCTTTTTAGCTGGGCGTGGTGGCGCACGCTTGTAATCCCAGCTTTTGGGAGGCTGAGACAGGAGGATCGCCATTCGTGGACAGCCTCAGCTACTTAGTGAGGCCCTTCGTGACTCAGACCCTGTTTCAAAAATAAAAAGACTAAAAAATAGGGCTGGGCTGTAGCTCGGAGGTACAATGCCCCTGGGTTGCATCCCTGGTAATGCAAAAATAAAATAAAATAAAATAAGTACTGAAAAATAGAGCTGGGAGTGCAGCTTGGAGGTAGAATATCCCTAGGTTCCACCCCAGTACCGCCCCCCCAATTTTTTTTAACCTCTCTCTCTCTCTCTCTCTCTCTCTCGTATTGAGGGTTGAACTCAGGGACATTCTTCCTCCAGGCTACACCCCCATCCCTTTTTATTTTTTTTTTAAACAGGCCTTGGATGTTTCTGAGTATCTCACTGAGTTGCTGAGGCTGGCCTCAAATTTGCAATACTCCTGTCTCAACCTCCTGAGTACTGAGGTTACGGGTATGTACCACCATGCCCAACTGAATTTGAAAATTAAAGAATTTTTTTCTTTAAAAACTAAAAGTGAGTGGGGCATGGTGGTGCATGCCTATAATTCCTGTACTTGGGAGGCTGAGACAGGAGGATCACAGGTTCGAGGACAGCCTCAGCAAGAAGTGAGATTCTTATCAACCTAGCGAGACCCTGTTTCCAAATAAGAAATAAAATCGGTCTGGGGGTATGGCTTGGAGGTAGGATGCCTCTGGGTTCCATAATTAGTACCACAAAAAATAAAAATAAAAATAAAAATGAATGAATTTATTAGATAGGCTTCTTTTATTCCTCCTAGGGATGGCAGTCTTCAATGCCTGGCTACTTTTTGGTGGCTGATGGTGAGGAAGAATGTTCTAGTAACTGGGTTGACCTTTAGGAGGCAACACCTTGTCATAGAGCATTGGCTTCTGTTTCCAGTGACAGCCAGTGCTGGGATCGCCTTGGTCTCCGCTTGCCGTAGTCCAATGACATGAGGAACTAACATTCTCCCTCTGTCTCCCTCCCTCTCTCTCTCTCCCTCTCTCTCTCTCTCTCTCTCCCCCCATCTTTCTCTGTTTCACACACACACACCGGGGCCTTGCTCCCCTTTACATTTGGATGGGCGCGCGGAGCCCCGCGCGGCTTCGTCCAGGCCTCCCGCTGTCCTTGCAGGGAGCTGTCTGGATAGACGTTTCACTTTTCTCCTTTGAAGTTCGTGCTTCTAAAACACGAGGAGACTGGAGCGGGAGCGTCCTTGAGGCCACTAAGCACAGAAGACGCGCAGAGAAAGCTCGCTTCTTATGGCAACCTGGCTTGGCTGTGTGAGGTCTGTGGTTACTCTGCAGCGTCCAACAACTTCTGGGGAGCGGAGCGGGCGGGATTCTCAGCGGCTGTGCCGGCAGCAGCCCAGCCGCGGCCATTGTTGGCACCTTTGGCTTGCAGAGACCCTCCAATTTCTGCCTGGCCTCACGGCTGCAATGGTTTGGATGCGTGGCCCCCAAAGCCCGTGTGTGAAAGGCCTACTCCCCAGCCTGGTGCTCTTAGGAGGCGGGACCTCGCGGGAGGACTTAGGTCTCTAGGGTTATGCGCTCAGACGGGACTGTGGGGCTCCTGGCCGCCACGGGCCAGGATGTGCCGCCCCAGAGACGCTGGCCGTGGGCTGAAGTCTCAATCGGTGGCCAAAATGAACCTTTCCTCTTTTCAAGCTGATTAATCTCATGTGTTTGTCACAGTCATGGAAAGCTGACCACCACGCCTGCCCAGGTACTTTAACAAGTGACGATCCTTTGAAAGGGACCCCAGCGTGGAAGGGTGTCCCCAGGGTGGACTTGCCTGACACCCATAGAGGAACCTGGTGTCAGCCTGATGCTCGCAAAGCAGTACCGCTCTGGGGCCTTTGCACCCTATGGACTGAACCCAGGGCAGTCTACCCTGCATTGTCCCCACAGCCCGTTTTATTTTTTTATTTTGGAACAAGGACTCGCTCAGGTGCCGAGGCTGCCCTCAAACCTGTGTCCCTCCTGTCTTGGCCTCCCCGGTGCTGGGATGGTGGTGTGCCACTGCGCCTGGCTTCCTGTCCTCTTTAGCCCGTTATTTATCTCTGTGGTTACAAAGTTGGGGTTTGTGTGTGTGTGTGGTACTGGGGGTGGAACCCAGGGGCTTTTCTATCTCCGGGCTATACTCCCAGACCTATTTTATATTTTATTTGTAAACAGGGTCTCACTAAGTTGCAGAGGGCCTCACTAAATAGCCGAGGATGGCTTTGAACCTGTGCGATCCTCCTGTCTCAGCCTCCCAAGCGTGGGATTACAAGCGTGCGCCACATCGCCCGGCTGTAGTTACGTTTTAAGGTTTGAACCTACACAAGGCTGTTCACATGGAACCAAGCTATGATAAGGACTGGTCAGCGGGCTCTGCCCGTGTGTGTCAGGGAAGGGAGGGATGACCGGGGGGCCCGGCCTCTGTCCTCGACGCCGTCATCCTCGTGGGTACCGGGTGCAGGCCTTCATTCTATTGCCCCCTGCTGAGGAAAACCATCCTTTTGAAGGCGTCCCTGAGCTCGGGGCTCCGGAAGGCGTATATGAAGGGGTCAATGACCGCGTTGCACATGATCAGCATGCCGTTGATCTGGAACAGAGACATGTAGCAAACGCAGTAGGGGTTGTTGGGGCAGAAGGTCATGAGGAGGACGTGCAGGACAAAGGGGGCCCAGCAGCAGATGAAGACTCCCAGTAGGATGGTGAGCGTGATGGCCCCCTTCAGGTTGGCCCTGGGGAGCGTGGCGATCTTCCTGGCGTGGGAGCGGGCCAGCAGGAACATGTGCGTGTACAGGCACAGGACGAAGGCCAGCATCAGAGGGAAGAGCAGCGTGAAGGTGAGCACCGTGGGCACGCGGTGGGAGAAGAGGACCATGGCGACGCCACTGGCCGCGCAGAAGCTCCAGACGACCGCCAGCGTGGCCACGGCGCGGCGCACGGTCACGATGCGGTGGTACTGCAGGGCGTGGAAGATGGTGATGTAGCGGTCCACGGCGATCGCCGACAGGCTGAAGATGGAGCCCAGCAGAGACAGCACGAACATGGAGTCGAAGACGTCATCCACCGTGGTTTCAAACCTGCCCCGAGGCTTGACGTAGCCCATGTTCCTGAACAAGATGAAGACGCCCTCCAGGATCTTGTACAGGCTTCCCAGCATGTCGGAGACGGCCAGGCTGCAAATGAAGCAGAACATGGGGGCCTGCAGGTTCCTGTTCTTGAGCACGGCCAGGAGGACCAGCAAGTTCTCCAGGACGCCGGCGACGGAGATGGCGAAGAACACCTCCCCCGGCAGGTCCACGGGCGGGCAGTCTGAGCGGTTCCTGGCTGAGCCGTTGCTGCCTTCGTAGGGGCTGACGATGTGCTTCATTGGACCTGCTGGCGGCCGGCGGGACGCGTCTGCCCCTGGCGTCTCGGGAAGCTCAGTCCCTCCTTCAGAACGCTGTGGCTTTCGTAGCCCTGGCCGGAGAGCTGAGGTTTAAATCACTGACTGCCTACGAGAGAATGGAGGGAATTAGCCAGGGCAAGATCAAGTTCAAGAGAAGCCCCAGCGGCCTCCTCTTTAGGAAGCTCCAGCCCCTCTACCAAAGGCCGGGGTGTAATCACTGCAGGACAACTGCCCCCCCCCAGCCACCTGGCGTGCGGTCAGTGGAGCTCTGGGCTCTGAGCTGACGGCAGAGACTCTCCTTTGTCTGTCCCGGCCCTTTGCCTCCCGTCCTCCTCAAGGGCGCAGCTGTCTGTGAGGACTGGAAGATTGCCAGCGGCGCCCTTGAATGGGAGAGCAAAGAAACGGGAGCCCCGTGCAGAATCAGGGCGCGCGCCCCGTGCTATGGTCCTCCCGTGGAGGTGCGGCTGGGTCCGGGGACTGACGTTGCCGGGCTCTCTGCACTGCAGACCCCACGCTGGGGCGATGCAGAGGTGCTGGTGCAGTTCTGGGAGATGACCCACTACGGGACACATGTCTGCTCCTGTTTCAGGAACTTCCCGGGGCGCTAGCCCTGGGGCCCTCCAGTCTTCCTCTGGTGTCTGGTCAGAGTGGATGCTCGCAGCAGAAACGCCCAGTTTTCCCCGAAGCAGAGAAAAGCCAGCGGCCTCAGTTGGTTGGCCTCCTCCTGAGAGAAGCGGTAGGACCTTTCATGACTCAGTTTCCTGGTGGTGGTGATGTCAGACAGGGTTAGTTTTGTGACAGGTACCGAACTTGCCTTTGCCACTGTGGTTGTTTTAAAGGCATGGCCAAGCTGAGCGTGGTGGTGCATGCCTGGAATCCTAGTACTTGAGAGGCCGAGACAGGAGGATTGCAAGTTTGCCTCAGCAGCTTAGCGAGGCCTCAGCCATTTAGGGAGACCCTGTTTCAAAATAAAAACTAAAATAAGGCTGGGGGTGTAGCTCAGTGGTCGAATGACCGTGAGTTCAATCGCCGGTACCAAAATAACAACAACAGCAACAGCAATAATAATAAATAAAAGATCGTTCTCCCTAATGTTGGTGGGCCTCTTCCAATCTGCACACAATAATAGGTCTCACCCCTCCTCGGAGAAGTAGGAGGGGGGCCCTCCTGCCGCAGCGCGAGCGCTGGTCGTTTTCCGCCCTCAGAACGGCCCTGAAGCATGCTTTGTCTTGGCTCAGAAGTCTCCCGGCTTCCAGACCGGAGCCGCGCCAGCCGTCCGGGCGTCCAGGTGAGAGACCAGTCTGGGACTTCCTAGATGGCAGGAGGGTGGGAGCCGGTGCGCGCCTGAAGCTCTGTGGGCGTGTCTGTACCCCGGCACAGAGTGTGCACGGAGGAGTGGGTATTCTCACCTCGGAATTCACAGACGTGACTGGAGGTGGCCTGTTCTTCCGCTCTCAAGGGCGTTTGATGGTAAAATCAACAGAGAGAAAGGACGTCCTCGGAGGAGATGCTGCCCTTGACACAGGTGGCTTTGAAGCCCGCTGCTGCGGCGGGCATGATGGTGGTCAGTAGTGATGTATTATTATCATACGTTTGCCCATTTCAGAAGAGGTAGAAAGCTTCGAATGCTCTCACCACAGAGAAATGCTGGCTGTTCACGGTGACGGCTGTTAAGTGCCCTCACTTGATCATCGCACAGTGTAAACGTGAGCCACACGTCATCCCCATGAACACGGCAGCTGCTGCGCATGAATGATAAAAAGACCACATGAGGGCCTTCCGGGGGCTATTTCTGGGAACTGAACACAAGCCAGAGGTGGCGGTCCACACCGGTCGTCCCAGTACTTGGGAGGCCAAGGCAGGAGGGTCACGGGTTGGAGGCTAGCTTCACCAGTAAGTAAATAAGGCCAGGAGTGTAGGAGTGTAGCTCAGCAGTAGAATGCCCCTGGGTGGTTCAGTCCCCAGCAACACACACACACACACACAATCTGAATATAAAAATTAAACCAGCAGCCTGCACAATTAACAAAATGCACATAGATCCTTAGGAAATACAAACTGTGCAGCCAACCCAGGTGTCATCAACAGATGGATGGGCAGAGAGGCGCAGACGCGGGATGGGGTTTCTCAGCCACAGAACAAAATAATGTCATTTGCAGGACAATGGCAAAACAAGAGCAGGTGCCCAGGAACCTCGAGGGCTGGGCCTCCTCTCCTACCAGGAGGCTGGGGGAAAGAGGAGCTGAGACTGAGAGCAGGGAGAGGCGGCCAGGGACGGGAGGAGGGCTGCGGAAGGCCAGGCTCAAGGACTTGGTGAGGAGCCCAGCTGGCCGCAGCCGCCTCGCTGGCTTGAGTGGGGGGTGCCGAGGGAAACACCCCAAGACCTCACTAGGATGTATGACTCCAGTGCCCAACTAAGGTTGAACAGAAAAACGATCAGACTGTTCTCTTCAGAGAGTGCGCTCCGTTCTCCAAACACTGCTGTAAAACGCGCTCCCACAGCGTCCTCCCGCGGGCTTCTGTTCCACAACGCAGGTGCCTCCTGTCTAGGATACCTCCCTGTCTAGGGGTGCCTCCTGTCTAGGGGTGCCTCCTGTCTAGGGGTGCCTCCCTGTCTAGGATACCTCCCTGTCTAGGGGTGCCTCCTGTCTAGGGGTGCCTCCTGTCTAGGGGTGCCTCCCTGTCTAGGATACCTCCCTGTCTAGGGGTGCCTCCTGTCTAGGGGTGCCTCCTGTCTAGGGGTGCCTCCTGTCAGGGGTGCCTCCCCATCAGGGGTGCCTCCCTGTCAGGGGTGCCTTTCCCCCTCAGTTTCCACCCCTGTTTGACGACCACACTCCCCTGGCATCGGAACATCTCCCCCTGCGGATCTAAGTTGCACCTGCGTTTAAGCTCAAAGTCCTGATGAAACCTCCTGCTGCCTCCTGGGCCCAGCCGGGTCCTGCACCTCGGGCCCCAGGAGATCCTGCCCGTCTCCTCCGCCTGGTGCCACCCTCCGTCCCTGGGAAGGTGTCCCGGGCGCTTTGCCTCCGAGCAGTCGGGCGCCCTGGGGGGCTGGCACACCGAGCCCCCGCGACACCCAGTCGATGAGTGTAACCTTCTTAACCCGAGGACTCAGCTGTTTGTGCTTCCAAGGAGACCAGTCTGGGAAGATCTCTACAGCACACCAGCTTTCAAGTTCAGTGGGAGGGTTTGATTTATAATTGTGAGGGGGAAGTAGAGTACCTCCTGGAGCTCAAATGCCCTGTTGTCTGTCCTTTGTCGGGGTAATGCCAGTCAAGCCCCCGGCCTTCACTCTGTCAGCGGAGCACAGAGCTGTATTTGTAAGAGTGTGCAGAGGGTCAAGGCAGTGCCCTCCTGGGATCTTCCTGCAAGTCAGGAAAAGGTTCTTGTTTAATGGGAAAGGGGCTAGCCAGCAACCTTCATTTATAGAAAGGCGTTGAAATCAAACCTCTTATTTCATTTGTTTGTTTTGGGTACTGGAGAATTAATCCAGGGGCATTCTACGATCCAGCTACATCCCCAGGCCCTTTTTATTTTTTTGTTTTGAAACAGGGTCTCGCTCGGTTGCTTAGAGTTTGCTAAATTGTTGAGGCTGGCTTTGAACCTGCGATCCTCCTGTTTCAGCCTCCCCAGTATTGGGGTTGTGGGCATGTGCCACCGTGCCCGGATCAGACCTCTTATGTGTTGAATGTGGAGGGGTCGGGGGGAGCCCATCCTCAGGGAGTGGGTTTTCTCAGGAAGGGAGATGGTGTATACACTCCACCTTAGGAGGGATTAAGAGGCGAAGTCAAAACCAGCTCTGGCTGCGGCTCCAGGGTGGTAGGTGCCTGAGGAGGCTGCTTAGGAGGCTGGAAATGCCGGAGGGTCCCGGTGAGACACTGCCGCAGGGCTCCACCCTGGGGGCTCTGAGGCCCCTGCCTCCACACTAGCCAAGCGGTGTCCCCCGCGGCAGCGCCCCCAGTGGGAGAGGTTGCCTGCATGCACGAGGCCCTGGTTTTGATCACCAGGACTTTGGTTCACGCGTCCAGCTCCGAAACACATCTTGGTTAAGAGGGTCCTGTTTGGCACGGAGGGACCGGAACCCTGTGGCTGTTCTGGTGCTAAATGCAATAAAATATGTGGAAAATAGCATTATAAAAGACTTGTGGATATTAGGTAAAATATAAAATCACACTGTAATAAAACCTGTGGGTATTATTAATCAGTTCTTCATTGAAAGAAGTAGGAATCCAAGAAAGACTTTCTTCCTCCCTCCCTCCTTCCCTCCCTCCCTCCTCTCTCTCTCTCTCTCTCTTTCCTCTTTTTCTTTCTTGGGATTGAACCTGGGGGGCTGTCTCTCAGCTATACCTACTCCTTTTACTTTTTATTTTGAAACAAGGTCTCAGTAAGTTGCAGAGGGCCTCAGGAGTGGCTGAGGCTGGCCTTGAGCCTGTGCTCCTCCTGCCTCCGCCTCCCAGGAGCTGGGTGGCTGGAGGGAGACCTTATGTTTGATTGACAGTGGGGTCAATGTTTCCAACTCAGGTCAGCTGTCCTGGATCTTACAGTGAAAATCCACCTGTCGCCTAGGACGGGCGGTGCGGTGGCCGCTCTCTGAGGACTCTGAATCCAGGCACACCCTCCTTCGGACTCCGTGGAGACCCCGTAGGGGTGCTCGGAGGGAGCCCTCTTTGGTGGCTGATTCACAGAGTTCACTTTGAGAGCACTCAGCTCCTAGCCCACCCGGCCTGAAATTCGCAAGAAGCAACGCAGGAGGGGCAAAGAAGGAGGCAGGTGCAGGCCTTTCCCAGCTGCAGCGGTGGGCAGCCTTGGCTGGTCGCCCCTCGCTGGGGGGCGCCTTCCTGCTGGCCTCTCCCTGGCCCCGCCCCTTCAGCAGCTCCCCCTCCTTCGCTCTGGAGCTGCGAGAGGCCGCTGGGGCCCTGTTCTCCTGCTAGCCTTTCCTTTGGCATGAGCGTACCCTTGAGTTGAGCACTTACTTGCAAACCAGTCTTTTTTTTTTTTTTTTTTTTTTTTTGCGGGTCTGGGGATGGAGCCCAGGGGCATTCTACCTCCAAGCACTATTTTTTATTCTTTATTTTGAAACAGGGTCTCACTGAGTTGCAGAGGCCTCACTAAGCCTTCCCAGTACTTCCCAGTGCTCGTGGCGTCTGCCAGGCTTGCCCGTCACCTCTCTGAGCCACCGTCCCAGGGCCCAGCTCCACCAAGGTCTTGCCTGTCTCTCTGTGCAGTGCACTGTGTGACTTCTGCACACGCCCCGCTGTTTCTGTTTTGTATCTCCTCTCCCTCCCCCAGGCACGGACTCAGCCCCATCCAGACCCTCTCATCCTCTGTTCTCTTTAGGGTAGCACTAGCCACATTCAAAACACCCAGGTTTGAGCTGGCGTGGTGGGCACGCTTGTAATCCCGGCATTCGGGAGGCTGAGACAGGAGGATCGCGGACAGCCTCAGCTACTTAGTGAGGCCCTTTGCAACTCAGTGAGACCCTGTTTCAAAATAAAGAATAAAAATAGAGCTGGGGTGTAGCTCAGAGATAGAATGCCCCTGGATTCCAACCCCAGTACTGCAAAAAAAAACAAAACAAAACACCAGCGCTTGGCCTCTGAGTTCCTTCTGGTCACAGCTGCCTTGAGCGTGTGCGGCAGCCCAGCGAGTACAGAACCTTGCACACTGCGGTTCTTTTCTTACAAAGAAACACAGCCCACACTGAGCTCAAGAGCTCGTTAAGTGTTAATCGTGTACTAAATATTCACAGGGAATAAATGTGAATTAGAAAAATTAAGTAGAACTAGAACTATTAATGCCGTGGTATTTCAAAGATGCAGGAGCTGCCCAGTAGGAGGGCAGCCTGGGCTGGCAGACCCCTCCCCTGCAGGAGGCTGAGCGCCTCTCGCCAGGCCATCCCTGGGCTGGCAGACCCCTCCCCTGCAGGAGGCTGAGCGCCTCTCGCCAGGCCATCCCTGGGCAGCCGGCCAGGCCCGACAGACCCGTCTCACCAGGAGCAGGAGCGGGTGGGAGGCGCTGGCCTCGCCGGATGCCCGTGTCCTCGACCTGGGCTGCGGGGCCTCCGCTCTCACTTCCGCCCTGGCGAGGCTGATGCGGGAGGTGTCCCAGGACACTGCTGGAGACCGCGGTTCGAGGAGGGCTGGGGACCCCACGCGCCTCTCCTGCGGCTCGGGGGGCGCCCCTCTGCCCACTCACGCCAGTGCCAGGCACAGGGCTCTTCTCACACTTCACGCTTCGCACGTGTGTATGTGTGTGAATGCATGCTGCCTCTGAGTGACGTGTATATATGTGCTTATTTATGTAAGAATGTGTATAACTGCGAGCGTGTGTATGTAGGTATGTGTTTGTATGTGTGTGTGCATGTGTGAGTGTGTATGTGTAAAGATGGATTTTTATCTGTGCGAGCATGTGTGTATGTGGGCATATGTGTGTACATGTTTATGTGTGTGCATGTGACTGTATAAATGTGTGCATTTTCATGTGTGTGTGAGCATGTGTGTATGTGGGTACATGTGTGTACATGTTTATATGCACATGCATGTGTGGGTGTGGTGTGAATGTGCATGTGTGCATGTGTATGTGGGGGCGTGTGCGTGTCCACGTGGGTGGGTGTGCACGTGTTTATGTGTGTGCGTGTGTGGCTTGCGTGTGTGCAGTGTACCTGTGTGTATGTGTGCATGCACATGCGTGTGTACGTGTGTTGTGAGGGTTTGCATGACTTGACGTCTCAGTCCCCAGAGCTCCTGCGCGGAGGCGGCCCTGTTGGAGGCGGGCCTCGGTTGCTGGGAAAGGCATGCACTCTTTTTTTTCTCTTTCTGCTGCTGACTGCTGTGGATGTGGGGCTCCAGCCCCTAAATGGACCGTGACCCTGGCCAGGTGCTCGGGTGCTGGCTGAATCATGCGCTCGTGCACGTGTGTGCGTGCAGATGTGTGTAAGGATGAGGACGTCATCTCAAGGCAGCTAACAAAAACAAAACATGAAAAATAGCTGTTTCCATCAAAAGCCTGGGCCCTGCTCTCTGGGCGGCCCAGGCCCCCAGCCAGCCGAGCGCAGTGTGGCGCGCAACTGGAATCCGCGCACGTCCAGGGGACAACCTCTGCGGGAGTGCGTGAGGATGAGCGCTCTTTACCTCTCGTTACTCCTATATCCATGTGCTAGCAGGAAGTCAGAGGACGCCAGCCCAGGAGGAGAGTGCCCCGTCCTGCGACGCAGGGTCACGTGCGAGCGTCCACGGCGGAGCTGCTCAGACCCCGACATGGGAGGCGCGGGGAGCCGCCATGTGCCCGCACCCCGTCCCTGGAGCAAGCACCGAGCTCCTGAGCAGACAGCGGAAAGGCTGACTTCAGGAAGGGGTGAAAGAGACGCAAGTGTTTTCCACCCCTGCTTCCATTAGGAAAAGAGAAAATGACCTATGCCAAAGAGACCCATAGAGAAGGGAATCAGTTTATTAGTAGGGAAGATTGTGCTATTTAGGCAAAAAGCAGTAGACTAATGAAGTAGACCTCATTGTTAGAATTTAATTAGAAAGATAACGTCCTCCCTGGGGTGGAGGAAAGGCTGTAATTAAAAAGAAGAGCCCCTGGGAAGATTCCTGAGTGTAACCTTTTCTCAGACGTGTTCTGAGAGACTCTATTCATGGCCCAAAAGCACTTCGGAAGCTGAGAAGTTAGTAGAAAATGTGCTTACCTTCAGCTCTGCAGCAGGCACTTTCTGGCCAGGATGACTGAGACCGAATGAACTTTGAAGAAAGGCGAGCCAGCGGACCTTGGGGCAGGCAGCGCCGGCGCGCGCGCATCACGGAGAGACAGTGGCTGTTATCACAACCTTGAACAAATGTCACTCGGAATGAGCTGCATACTTCTGGAAATGAGAAGTGGAAAGCGGAGGTCTGCTTAAAACATGATTTCGCCGGACAAGGCCACTTCGAATGTTCCTGACCACGTCGCTCGCAGATTATGGCGCTGTAATCGGACTCTTCTTGAAATGTCACCCAGAGTCATACTTGGTCTCAGGATGGAGAAATGGAATCAAGCCGAGTTTTGGAAGAAATTATTCTGAAAGATTTGTTTGAAAGTCACCAGCAAACTTCTCAAAACATTTTGTGAACCTTTGGCTCCGTAATCTTATCGAGAAGGAAATAACCCTGTTATCTATATTTCACAAGACCAAACAACAAGGTAGAAAGGATCGTACACCAGGACGCACAACGGACAGTGGGCCAAGACACCCCCAGAGATGGCGTAGAAGCTGGCACAACCATCCGTCATTCAAGGCGAAGCCGCTCGGTTTCAGGGCACAGTGTTTTGTTTTCGGCTTACCAAGAGACTCACCGGGAAAGGCTGCTGTTGGTATCAGTCGCACCAACCTGAGTGTGTGTGTGTGTGTGTGTGTGTGTGCGCGCGCGCGCGTGCTGGAGTTTGAACCCAGAGTCCCATGCATGCTAAGTATCTGCTGAATGTTTAAACGTGTACTGGGCCAAGTTCTGAAACAGGCAGGCGTGGATCTTTGGGGCTGAGGCCAAACCAGTGGCTATTTCTGAAAACATCAGCTCTAGCCTTAGCTAAATATTGTCCACATGTGGGTGGTCTGGAGAAGACTGGAGTTTGAGGCGTGACTTTGATTTGCTTGACAGGTGAACACAGTTTTACCCAGTGGCTTCCCCTGGAAGGAGCACACGCTCTGCTCGCCCCGTGGACTCAGGTCTAATCCAGAGTTCTGAGTAAACTCACGAGCTCCAGCAACATTCCCTGAGGTGCACGCTTGGGTGTTCCGCGGGCCCCTTTTCCCTTACGAGAGCCACATACTTGAGATTTTACACACACGCACACACACACACACACACACACACACACACACACACACGACACTGATTCCAGAAAGCTACTATTTGTATTATCTGGTGTTTAGTGCACTTTTCAACTACTGTGACAAGGAAAAAACCTTACATGGACAACCTACAAGAGTAAAATTTACTCGGGCGTGGCGCACACCTGTGATCCCAGTACTGGGGAGGCCGAGACGGGAGGATCGCGGTTCACAAGCAGCCACAGCTGCTTAGTGAGGCCTTCTGCGACTTGGTGAGAACTTGTTTCAAAATAAGTAGTAAACAATAGAACGGGGGTATACCTCGGAGGTAGAGTGCCCCTGGGTTCAATCCCCAGCACTGCAAAATAGAAAAGAAAATGTGTTTGGCTCATGGTTACCAAGGCACAGTCCATGATTGGCAGACTCCAAGGCAGGCATCCCGCACAGCAGTGACCAAGGCCAGTGCTTATCTCTGGCATCTAGAAAGCAGAGAGAGCGGAAGTGGCCAGGAACTGATCGTCCTCAAGGCCACATCCCATCTGCCTACCTGCCACTGGGTAAACTCATTCAAATGATCAATTCACAGGGGTTTGTCCACTGACAAGATTGGAGCCCTGATTCAATTATTTCGCGGGAACATTTTTGCGTTGCTAACACACGAGCGTTTCCTGGGGACATTGTACGTGCAACACATAACTTTTGGAAACGTAGAGACAGCTCCTCGACCCTCATGGGGGCAGCATTCACAGGCCTCTGTCAGAGAGGACCTTGAATAGCTGCAGGCAAGATGGCAGGCCCGGGAGCCGGGCACGGTGCTCCAGGAGGAGCCGGGCATGGTGCTCCAGGAGGAGGAGGGCATGGTGCTCCAGGAGGAGGAGGGCATGGTGCTCCAGGAGGAGGCGAGTCTTAGCTGTTCCAGGAGATGCTGGGCATGGTGCTCCAGGAGGAGCCGGGCACAGTGCTCCAGGAGGAGCCGGGCACAGTGCTCCAGGAGGAGGCGAGTCTCAGCTGCTCCAGGAGGAGCCGGGCACAGTGCTCCAGGAGGAGCCGGGCACGGTGCTCCAGGAGGAGGCAGGCACGGTGCTCCAGGAGATGCCGGGCACGGTGCTCCAGGAGGAGGCAAGTCTCAGCTGCTCCAGGAGGAGCCGGGCACGGTGCTCCAGGAGGAGCTGGGCATGGTGCTCCAGGAGGAGGCGAGTCTCAGCTGCTCCAGGAGATGCCGGGCACGGTGCTCCAGGAGGAGGAGGGCACGGTGCTCTAGGAGGAGCCGGGCACGGTGCTCCAGGAGGAGGCGAGTCTCAGCTGCTCCAGGAGGAGCCGGGCACAGTGCTCCAGGAGGAGGAGGGCACGGTGCTCCAGGAGGAGCTGGGCACGGTGCTCCAGGAGGAGGAGGGCACGGTGCTCCAGGAGGAGGAGGGCACGGTGCTCCAGGAGGAGGCGAGTTTCAGCTGCTCCAGGAGGAGCCAGGCACAGTGCTCCAGGAGGAGCCAGGCACGGTGCTCCAGGAGTAGGCGAGTCTCAGCTGCTCCAGGAGGAGCCGGGCACAGTGCTCCAGGAGATGCCGGGCACGGTGCTCCAGGAGGAGCCGGGCACGGTGCTCCAGGAGGAGCCGGGCACGGTGCTCCAGGAGGAGGCGAGTCTCAGCTGCTCCCTCCCTGTGGACACCCGGGCAGCTCAGCTGAGGGGAGACAGAGAGAGGTTCGAGGGGAAGGAACTGCCTTGAGGTTTGGCTAAGCGCCACAGAATTGCTTTCCTATTTTTTCTTTCCTTTTTTGGCCCACATTCCTTCAGTTTCTCCAGAAAGCAAACATCTCTCAGATGAAGCAGAGTAGAAACACCATTGATTAGGAACCAGAGGCATGGGTCGGGTTCGACTCCGCTGGACCTCTGGGTCTCCCATCTTTTCCTATAGAGTGGGTCGTTATGAGGACCAGCTTTGTCAAAACGCTCAGAAACCTGTGACATCATACTCCAACCTGGCCCGAGAAAGTACTGAAATGATTAATTTGAGTCTGTGATCTATTTGAAAGGAAAAGCTTTTGAAAAGAATGAAAATGATTTGTCTTTTGAAAGGGAAAAGAAGGTACAAAGTGAGATGTATACAGCCAGGCGTGGTGGCGCACGCTTGTAATCCCTGCGCTTGGGAGGCTGAGACGGGAGGATCGCACAGGTTCGAAGCCAGCCTCAGCTACTTAGTGAGGCTCTCAGCAACTCAGTGAGACCCTGTTTCCCAATAAAATATAAAATAGTTCTGGGAGTATAGCCCGGAGGTAGAAAGCCTCTGGGTTCCACCCCCAGTACCACCAAAAAAAAAAAAAAAAAAAAGTGTGATGTACACAGCACAAATGCAGAGAAGGGGAGGGAGCCCTGGTATGGGATCTCAGTACTGAAAAGAGCACTTGTTTTTTTTGTTGTTGTTGTTGTTTTTGCGTACTGGAGATTGAACCTGGGGGCATTCTACATCTGCAGCTATTTTTTTTTATTCCCTATTTTGAAACAGGGTCTTATTAAGTAGCAGAGGGCCTAAGTAGCTGAGGCTGGCCGCAAACCTGCGATCCTCCTGCTCAGCCTCCCGAGTGCTGGGATTAGAGTGCACGTCTCCACTAAGGAAAGGGCACGTTCCCATCCCGGTTGCATACGGTCTGTGCTCCTTAACAGATGCTGGCAAGCAGGTCTGCACATCCTGGTTTTGTTTCGGGCGGAGTCTGCAGTCAGGGTGAACCAGGTAAGTGTGGATGGAGTACGGGGAAGGAGAGGGGATCTCTGCTCGTTATACATACGAACATGGCCGAACGCGAAAACCTACATCTCCACATGATACGCAACAAATTAAAAAAAACTGATTTTGGTTTTTGTTTTGGTACTTGAGATTCAAGTCAGGGGTTTTCTACCTCTGAGCTACACCCCCAGCCCTATTTTAATTTGAAACAGGGTCTAGGTTGGCGAGGGTTTCGCTGGGTTACTGAGGCTGGCCTTGAACACACACCTCCGGTCTCGCCTTCCGAGTGCCGGGATGGCAGGTATGCCCCACCATGCCCTGTTCAAATGGAGATTTTTTTTCTTTTCTTTCTTTTCTTTTTTTTGTGGGGGGGGGGTCTGGGGATGAAACCCAGGGGCATTTGACCTCCGGGCTACACCTCCTGCCGGACTCCTGTTTTTTTTTTTAATTATTATTATTCTTTATTTTGTGGTTTTTTTTTTTAATTCTTTATTTTGAAACAGGCTCTTACTGAGTTGCAGAGGGCCTCACTAAGTAGCTGAGGCTGTCTGTGAACCGCGATCCTCCAGGTCTCAGCCTCCCGAATGCTGGGTTTACAAGCGTGCGCCACCACGCCCCGCTCAAATGGAGACTTATGAGGATATTTTTTTTCTCTGCTTCTACACTCAGGCCAGGGAAGAAACATATGGATATTTGGGCAGCAAGCTAACTGGTTTCCCTCGCTGGGGAGGCGAGAGTTGGCCTGGGCGCCCTCTGTCCCTGCTTCCTACCAGAGGAGCCTTCTGAAGTCACCGCAGGAGCCTCCACCTTCCTTCCTGCCTCTTCCCCCTGCCCCTCCAACTCCTTCAGACAATGGAAGATAATTCGGCTTCTTGATGGTCCCAATTTAGTGTAATTTAGACTCATCTGGAGTTGTTGTTTTGTGTGATCTGCTCTGTTTGATTTCACAAGCAGGCGTCTTCGCGGTTGGGATGAAGGCGGCCAGGGCTGCGGCGCCAACCCCGGGCGGGCGCGCTCGCTCTGTGCCCAGCAAGCGGGTCTGTCCCCACAGGACCTCTCCTGGGTCGGCTGGAACTTGCCCGCCCTCTGTGGAATTTGCAGGGAGGGTTTAGGATGTTTGTTTTGGCAAGAGCCGTACATGTTGACTTATTACGGACTCACACGTCTTACAGTTATATAATGCGCATTATATATTGATTATTTGTTAAGTAGGAGAAAGAATGTGAGCAGACACGGGGACCCGATTCATCTTAAACATCGATTGCAGCCGGTAACAGGGATCATAAACCACCTGGTGCAGGGAACTTGGTCATCGGTGAACATTGGGTAAATTCCTTTCTAGAGTAGACAAGTCCCCAGGCCAGCTAAGCGTCTGAGTTCTGAAGCTTGGGCGTAAGAAAGGTCCTGTGAATCCTGCATCCGCACCATCCCCGCCTCGTTAGTGAAGACCATTAATAAAGGATGGTTTGTTTGTTCATTCTACAAACATTGGCTGGAATACTATAATGTTACCAGACACTATGCTTGGTACTGGGGGTACAAAGCTTTCTCTGACATCCAGGGGCTCAGTGTCTGATAAGTTATCAATATATCAATTTTTCCAATAAGAATGATGTTGTAATATATACAATCAATTGGCAAAGCAAAACAAGGGCCAAGAATGAGAAATGCCTGCCATTACCTGAGAATTATTTTCAGAGATCGAGGGCTGGTATACCCACCCTTCACTGATCGCCTTTTCTTTCTGTCTCCCTCTAGGGATATAGAAAAACAATTTTCTAGTATACTTTCCTGTTCTTTTTGTCTACTTAAGTTATAAAAGAGGAGACAATTCCTTAAGATACAGCCTGCAAGTCCATGAGGCAGCTCAACACATGCTAAACTGTCTGGAGTCTACATTTTTTTTTTTTTGGCGGGTCTGGGCATGGAACCCAGAGGCATTCGACCTCTGAGCTACACCCCCTGCCCTATTTTTTATTCCTTATTTTGAAACAGGGTCTCACTGAGTTGCAAAGGGCTTCACTAAGTAGCTGAGGCTGTCTGTGAACTGCGATCCTCTGGTCTCAGTCTCCCAAATGCTGGGATTACAATGTAAATAAAAATTATTGACATAAGAGCAATTTTATGTCAATAAAAATAAGTAAATGGAAACGAAAAATAATATGCACTTAGATTAAGAAATCAGAGAGTGCTAGAACAGAAAAAGTCCCTAGAAATGTTGGAATTCAGTCGTTTCATGGATAGGGTGTCGCTCAGGTCTCCGGGGTCCCTCCTCCTCCAGGCCCTGCCGTGACAGCCACTTCCGCAATGGAGTCAGCACAGGAGCGTGCATCCCTGTCCGCCGGCTGCTCTCTGAAGGTGGGCCCAGGGAAAGCACGAGAAGCAGACATTGGCGCTTCCAGTTCAAGGACTCTAAGTCCTTTCTAATGACCTGGATGCTGGCCAAAGTTTGGGTGTAGGAAAAACCGTCGGAGCAAGTTGTGTCTGTTGATGACTTTGCGGTAAGTAGACGATGTGTGGGTGCACAGAGAACGGTTAAGTCTCAGATGCCTCGGGGTCGGGAGGAAGTACTGTAACTGTGATTATGGAGATATATGGGCTAAGAGAAAGTTATCTTGAGGTACAATCCAGGGGTAATACCTAGGGAAATGGAGCCCACGCGTGATAAACTAGCTCCTGACGACGTAGTGACGGATGTGTAATAGACGCTTGAGACGACGTGCGTGGATCCCGGGGCGGTCCTTCTGGTCTCCTGCAGCCTACTGGCCGGACCCCGGCAGCTGGTGGAGGAGCCTCAGGCAGCACTGAAGCCACACACACGTGCCCCAGTGAAAACAGACTGCCTTGGAGTCAGGTCCCCCTCACTCCCCTCTGCCGACTCGTGTTAGCCCCTTAGATAAAGGCCAGAGTCAAATCCATCCTGTAGACGGCACGTCTTGGGTGTTCATTTTTTTCCCCATGGACACCATGTATAAATAAGATGACCTCTGCCTTGCTTTTTATTAAAATGTGATCTGAAGTCAGCTGTGTCCCTCTAAAACCCTAATGCATGCCGGGCGTGGAGGTACACGCTTGTAATCCCAGCATTCGGGAGGCTAGGACGGGAGCATCGTGATTCACGGCCAGCCTCAGCTACTTAGTGAGGCCCTCTGCAACTCAGTGAGACCCTGTTTCAAAATAAAGAATAAAAAGTAGAGCAGGGGGTGTAGCTCGGAGTTCGAATGCCCCTGGGTTCCATCCCCAGACCCGCAAATAAATAAATAAATAAATGAATAAATAAAACCCTAATCCCCAGGGTGGTATTTGGAGGCAGGGCTTTGGGGAGATAATTAAAGTTCACTGGGTTATAGGATTGGTGCCTAACCAAAGAGGATTGTTTTTTATGTGTGTGTGTTTGTATGTGTGCGTGCACACACACGCGTGCACGCATGCATGCGCACGTTGGCATACTAGAGATTGAACCTAGACGTGTTCTACCTCTAAGCCACACCCACAGTCCTATTTTATTTTGTTTTTTATTTTGAAACAGAATCACACTAAGTTGCTGAGGTTGGCCTCAGATCTATCGTCCTCCAAGCCTCCAAGGGCTAGGATCACAGGTGTGTACCACGACACCGGACTAGCACTGGTGTCCTTATAAGAGAAAAGGCCAGTCTCCCGCTCCGTCTCATCCTCTCTCCCCTCCCTCCCTCCACACACTGAGAGGTGGCTGTCTACTGGGACTGCAGGCACGCGCCCCCATGCTCAGCCTCTTCTGTTGGTATTTTAGTTATCCGTGATGGTGAGATTCAGTGACACATTCATATATGTGCTATACCATAAGCGTAGAACAAAGAAATCCAGACCGTCACTCAGAGGCCAGAAGGTTTTTGTACCTTGGCGTGGGGCCGCCATGACTCCACGCAAGGCCGCCATCCTCCCATCTCCCTTGGCATGACCACGCAGTTCCGAGCACCTGCTAAAACTTCATCGTACGTTTTTCATGGACTGCGCCTCTTATGTTTACTCCTGTGCAGAGGAGACCGGGAGCCGCGTGCCGTAGGCTCTTAACAAAGGCTGAGCCGAGCCTCCCGGTGCCCCACAGAGCGAGGCCTGCCAGCATCAACAAGCAATGGCTGGGAGCTTATCAAATGTTTTCTCTTTGTTGCCAGGGTGACATTCCTGCCTCCGCCTGCTGGAAGCCACTGCCATCACTCACGTTGCTGGTATTTGGGTCCATGGCCAGATTTTCCCTTTGATAAGGATGAATCCATCCCTGGGGTTGACCTTGCTTTCCCTCCGTGGTCGGCTTACATCCGGCCTCCTTCCTTCCCGTGAGTCTGCGCGCCTCGAGGGATCGCCCTCGTGCCTCTGGCCAAGCTCCCATGTCAGCGCTGCTCTTATTCTGTTCAGGTGTTAAGGCGGCGTCGCCCCCGTGTTGCTAACTGCTCCTTGGAATTTGACAGTCTCCTCTTTGGTTCTACTTTGTAGCATTTTTAGAATCCAGAAACTCTGTGCATTTCTGGAATTCCAGTACTTGGGAGACTGAGACAGGAGGATTTCAGATTTGAGGCTAACACACAGTAACTTGGCAAAACTCTGTTTCGAAATAAAAAATAAATTATGGCTGGGTGCGTAGTTTGGAGGTTGAATGCCCCTGGGCTCAATTCCCAGTACCAACACACACACACACACACACACACACACACACACACTTCAGAAACGCTACGGGCCGTAGCTCCCACTCTTATTTCAGTGTGCCGGCCAGCCTCACAGATGTGTTAGAGGACCAGGAGGAAATAGCTGTGTGCCCGTCTCTACATCACTAAGCGGGAAGACGGCGCTCGCCAACAGAGACCAGGCTTGCCTCCGACTCTGGGGAGGAGACGTCATTCCGACCCAGCTCTTCCCATTTTCCTTCCCAAGCCTCTTTTTGCGATGAACCCCAAGACCTCATTCCCACAGTAGTTTAGAATCATGTTCTACAGACACACTGAATGAGTGCCTAAAACAACAACCACAGCAGCAGAAGACATAAGCTACTTTTACGAGTTCACTGACCGGAAAGCGATTTTAAAACCATCCTGTTCACAGGAAGGGGAACTACGCCAAGTGATATAGACAGATTTTGGAACAGAGAGCCCCTGCTGATGTTTTGTGCTCTGGAAAGTTCTTACGATCAACCTCGAACCAAATGCACGCGTGGCGCAGCAAGGGCCCCGGAAGGGCCCGCTCCTCCTGGCGCCTGCTGTGAGATATCGCACAGGCCGGCCGCCTCTCATCCCAGGCTGCCGGTCGCCCACGGTGCTGGCTCTCTCCCACTCGGGACCTCAGGGCCAGGGAGCAGGGCTTGGAGCCGTCTCTCGGCAGACACTGGATCCCCGCTCATTTGCCATCCCCTTCCCACGGCCCCGAGAGAGCAGCTCTTGCCGAGCTCAGCCGACATGTCGCCCTTAGACTCCGCCCTGGGACGGCAGGTGCCGGCAGGCTGTCTCTTTGACAATGAGGCAACTCTGAGGAGAGGCGCTGGCATCTTCACTCCTGGTGTAGCCAGCCCTCCTACCTGTGGGCTGGACACCGTGACCCATTCCTAACAGGGAAAGAGGGCGCCTCCTGAGGCTGCCTCCGGGGCCGCCATGCTGCTGCGGTGCCGTCCACCTGGAGCTCTCCGCCTCGCCTGACCTCGCCTCTCTCCCCCTCTCTGGTCTAAGGGAAGCTGGCTGCCACGTCGAGGGTACTCCTGGGATGGGGTTGATTACATACAGGGCTGGGCTGTGCCAGGAGCCCCATGAGTCGGCTCCATGTGGGACCAGCCCCAGCTGCGGCCAGCCCCGACAAAACAGAGTTAGAAGCTGGACATGACGGTGCACACTTGTAATCCCAGTTCTCGGGAGGCTGAGACTGGAGGATCAAAGGTTCGCAGCTAGTTAGTGACGTCCTCTGTAATTTAGTGAGACCTGTTTCAGAATAAAGAATAAAAAATAGGGCTAGGGGCGTAAACAACGACATCAGGGTCGCCTCCCCCATCAGCTAGTGTACAGGCTCCGGGAAGATGCCCAGGCGCACTCGGGTCAGCGCAGGGCGCGGCCGGAGGAGGCGGCCATCAGGGGACACCCAGGCGCACTCGGGTCAGCGCAGGGCGCGGCCGGAGGAGGCGGCCATCAGGGGACACCAGGCGCACTCAGGTCAGCGCAGGGCTCGGCCGGAGGAGGTGGCCATCAGGGGACACCCAGGCGCACTCGGGTCAGCGCAGGGCGCGGCCGGAGGAGGCGGCCATCAGGGGACACCAGGCGCACTCAGGTCAGCGCAGGGCTCGGCCGGAGGAGGTGGCCATCAGGGGACACCCAGGCACCATGCGGCTGGAGGGCTTCCTGGCTCCTCAGGCAGAATCGATGGGTCCTCATCTCTGCTGCTCTGGTTTTTCAGGGACGTGCTCCTGACTTATCCCAAGGTAGACATGTGCACAGGCCTCCCCCGCTGGCCCAGCCTGGCCCGAGGGCGGTGCTGGGGTGCATGTTGGTCCTGGGAGCCGGCACTGAGACGCCCTCCACAGCGATTCTGAACTGGGTGGGCGTCGGGGACCTCGACCCCATCGTCCTTCCAGGAACAGCGCGAAACGGCCCCTTACAGCCTTTGCCAGCGATGACTCGCCCCTGATGGGCTCAGAGATCATCCATGTCTTTTTGATCTTCCCTTCCTGTCTTCCCGCCTTCCTTCCTGTGCTAGGGATTGAACCCAGGTCCCCATGCGGCAAAATACCTGCTTTACCACTGAGCGACACCCTGGCCTCACCTGTATCTTTGTGGGGTCTTTTCTTTCTTTTGTTAATTAATTAATTAATTAATTAATTCAGTCGTACTGGGGATGGAACCCGGGGACATTCTACCTCCGAGCTACACCCCCCAGGCCTTTATCTTGAAACAGGGCCTCACTGAGTTGCAAAGAACCTCACTAAGTAGCCGAGGCTGGCCACGAAGCGAGATCCTGCTGTCTCAGCCTCCCGAACGCTGGGATGACGAGCGTGCCCAGCGCACCCAGCTCAGAATGAGGCTTCTTAAAGCCATCTCTTGGATCGGTGCGGGACTTCAGCTGGAGCTGCTGAGGAAGATAAGAAAGAGACCTGAGTGAATTTAGGTGCTAGAAGCTACCACGGAACGCTTTCGTTCTCTTTATTTTTGTGCTGGAGATTGGTCCTGGGGCATCCTATCTCCAACCCACACCGCAAGCCCTATTGATTTATTTTGAAACTGGGTCTCCCGTGTTGAGGCTGAGGCTGACCTTGAATCTGCGATCCTTCTGTCTCGGCCTCAGAAACACCAGGATTGGACGGCAGGCTGTGCCGCTGTGCCCGGCTGACAGCCTCCCCTACGTGCTAAAGAATGGGTTAGGGCCTTCTCTTGTGCTGAACGAGCTGTCTGGAATGTAACCTCTCTGGCCCTGATTCTGCTCGTGCAGTCTGTATCTTTGGCTCTTCCAAGGGCTGTGCATCCCACCGGCGCCCATGGCCCACGGGTTTGTCCACACCTTTCTGGTAGGTGTACACTGGCGTGGAGTTTTCGCTCCATGTCCTCACTTCGGTTAATACTCTCTGGTCCCACACGTTTTGCGGCACATGGCGTCCTGACCTGCGTGGCTGGGTGGAGCACCCTGCGTGCACGCTTCCCGGCGCCTGCAGACGCATGCGCTTGGGGGCCGCTGCAGCGTCCATCAGGGTTCTAACGTCCCTTCTTGGCTGTCATCAGTTGCCTTCTTTCTCATTCAGTTTGACTGTCCCTGGCTCTTGGTGTGATGAGTGATTTTTTTTTTTATCGAAACCTGGACATTCAGGATATTGAGACTCTAAATGGCTGGGCATGGTGGCACACTCCTGTAATCCCAGTTCTGGGAGGCTGAGACAAGAGGGTTATGGGTCTGAGGCCAGCCTCAGCAACTTAGCCAGACCCTGTTTTGTTTTGTTTTGTTTTTAAGCTGATATGTAGCTTGGAGTTAGAATGCCCCGGAGTTCAATCCCTAGTTCAATAAATAAGTAAAGAAAGGAAGGGAGAAAGAAAGAAAAGAGAACAGGGAGAGACTCAATCTGGTCGGCTCCTCCTGTTCGCTGGCTTCCTCTGGTGCCGATGAAACGGGGGTTTCTTGCGAGAAAACCCCAGCAAGTTCTTGTCTACAGAGCGAAGAATGACACCCGCAGACCTCAGGAAGGGGAGTAAAAGGTTTATTGGAAGCAGCAGGGAATGGGGCAAGGGTGGCTGAACACCCCCAAAGGGGCTGGAACTCTGGGTCCAGCAGCTGCCTTCAGGACAACACTTGAGAGTAGCCCAAGCCAATTGCCTTCTGGTGCAGGCTGCTTTCTTCCAGAGTCTGCGTGGTCTGCCAGAAGGGAATAGAGAAAAGTGGCCGAACACCCCTAAGGGCTGTTGGGTCTCTGTTGTCCAGTAGCTGCCTTCAGGTCACTACTCGAGTGTCGCCCGAGCCAAGTGCCGTCAATTACAAACTACCTTCTCCCAGAGTCCACGCGATCTGCCAGAAAAGAGGTACAGGTCACCCCTAAGGGCCTGGTCAGCCATGATGTCCAGCAGAGGCCTTCAGGTCACTACTCGAGAGTCGCCCGAGCCACGTGCCCTCAGATGCACTCTGCCTTCTCTCAGTGCCAACAAGACCTGCGAGAGAGAGAACAGCTCCCCAAAAGGGGAGGGGGTCCCGAGTGGGAAAGTGACCCACTTTTGCCATCTGACTGGCTGATGCCTGACCGCTTGCAAGTCCGTTTGTGGTTGTGGTGACTCCAAGGAGAATTTGCATAGGACATTTGCAAGTTCTTTGAAGGATCTCCTTTCAGGAATGCCAGACTTGCTGGGGTGGGTTTGTTGATTAGGAAACTCAGGATGGCTTTGTGAAGCTCTGGCCTTCTTATCTCTGAGCCTTTGGAATTTCAGGCATTTGTCGCCCCTCAGGAAACTCAGGAAATTAACTTTTTTCTACCAAGGCCTTTTCCCTATCTGCCTATTTCCTTTCTATCTCCTCACCGACTCAGCAGCGGACGGTGAGATGCTTCCTTGCTGGAGCAGATGCGGGAGCTGGAGGAGGGGGCTCCATGTCAGTCCTGGTGGGGAAGGGTGTCTGTGTGTCCGCCTCGGGACGCCTCTCTCTCCCTGACCCTGTGGGGGAGCGTGGCCTGCTCACGGCTGGGCCCAGGGAGGAGGTGCAGGTGCAGGCTGCCCTCCGCCGCCAGCGCGCCCTCAGAGGCGCCGGCTGGGTGGACGGCTCGTCGGCTCCTCTGCAGCTCCGCTGTCTTGCCTGGCCGCCCTTTCTTATCTTTTGGTTCAAGTGACTGGGCTTCCACTGGGTTTTCTCTGTGCACCTTTGTGATTCTGGGTTTCTGGCCTTTTCAGCCTCGCGTTGGGCTACGCGAGGCAAAAAGAAAGCGTGGGGCCTGCGCTGGCCGTGTCCTTGGCGGCGGGGCCCTGGTCCTCCCGCCGAGCCTGCCCTCTTCTCTCCATATTCCTAAGTCGGCAGGGTCTGCTTTTATGTACTACCCGGTGTTTCTAGCCAGCTGCTCTTAGTGGGGTTGCAAGAACAGGGGGAGCGCATCTTCCTGGGCTCAGACATCTCTCCTTGAGCTCAAGCTCACCTCGGTACATTCATGGACTGATGTGACTGGCTCACGCGCTAGGCCTGCACACAGAGGTCTTAAACACTGCTCATAAGGTGTGTGTGCTGGGTTGCTGTGAGTAAGGTGTGTGCTGGGTTACTGTGATAAGGTGTGTGTGCTGGGTTACTGTGATAAGGTGTGTGTGCTGGGTTACTGTGATAAGGTGTGTGTGCTGGGTTACTGTGATAAGGTGTGTGTGCTGGGTTACTGTGATAAGGTGTGTGTGCTGGGTTACTGTGAGTAAGGTGTGTGTGCTGGGTTACTGTGATAAGGTGTGTGTGCTGGGTTACTGTGATAAGGTGTGTGTGCTGGGTTACTGTGAGTAAGGTGTGTGTGCTGGGTTACTGTGATAAGGTGTGTGTGCTGGGTTACTGTGATAAGGTGTGTGTGCTGGGTTACTGTGATAAGGTGTGTGCTGGGTTACTGTAATAAGGTGTGTGTGCTGGGTTACTGTGATAAGGTGTGTGTGCTGGGTTGCTGTGAGTAAGGTGTGTGCTGGGTTACTGTGATAAGGTGTGTGTGCTGGGTTACTGTGATAAGGTGTGTGTGCTGGGTTACTGTAAGGTGTGTGTGCTGGGTTACTGTGATAAGGTGTGTGTGCTGGGTTACTGTGATAAGGTGTGTGTGCTGGGTTACTGTGATAAGGTGTGTGTGCTGGGTTACTGTAAGTAAGGTGTGTGTGCTGGGTTACTGTGATAAGGTATGTGTGCTGGGTTACTGTGATAAGGTGTGTGTGCTGGGTTACTGTGATAAGGTGTGTATGCTGGGTTACTGTAGTAAGGTGTGTGTGCTGGGTTACTGTGATAAGGTGTGTGTGCTGGGTTACTGTGAGTAAGGTGTGTGCTGGGTTGCTGTGAGTAAGGTGTGTGTGCTGGGTTACTGTGATAAGGTGTGTGTGCTGGGTTACTGTAAGGTGTGTGTGCTGGGTTACTGTGATAAGGTGTGTGCTGGGTTACTGTAAGGTGTGTGTGCTGGGTTACTGTGATAAGGTGTGTGTGCTGGGTTACTGTGATAAGGTGTGTGTGCTGGGTTACTGTAAGGTGTGTGTGCTGGGTTACTGTGATAAGGTGTGTGTGCTGGGTTGCTGTGATAAGGTGTGTGTGCTGGGTTACTGTGATAAGGTGTGTGTGCTGGGTTACTGTAAGGTGTGTGTGCTGGGTTACTGTGATAAGGTGTGTGTGCTGGGTTACTGTGATAAGGTGTGTGTGCTGGGTTACTGTGATAAGGTGTGTGTGCTGGGTTACTGTGATAAGGTGTGTGTGCTGGGTTACTGTAAGTAAGGTGTGTGTGCTGGGTTACTGTGATAAGGTATGTGTGCTGGGTTACTGTGATAAGGTGTGTATGCTGGGTTACTGTAGTAAGGTGTGTGTGCTGGGTTACTGTGATAAGGTGTGTATGCTGGGTTACTGTAGTAAGGTGTGTGTGCTGGGTTACTGTGATAAGGTGTGTGTGCTGGGTTACTGTGATAAGGTGTGTATGCTGGGTTACTGTAGTAAGGTGTGTGTGCTGGGTTACTGTGATAAGGTGTGTATGCTGGGTTACTGTAGTAAGGTGTGTGTGCTGGGTTACTGTGATAAGGTGTGTGTGCTGGGTTACTGTGATAAGGTGTGTATGCTGGGTTACTGTGAGTAAGGTGTGTGCTGGGTTGCTGTGAGTAAGGTGTGTGTGCTGGGTTACTGTGATAAGGTGTGTGTGCTGGGTTACTGTAAGGTGTGTGTGCTGGGTTACTGTAAGGTATGTGTGCTGGGTTACTGTGATAAGGTGTGTGTGCTGGGTTACTGTGATAAGGTGTGTATGCTGGGTTACTGTGATAAGGTGTGTGTGCTGGGTTACTGTGATAAGGTGTGTGTGCTGGGTTACTGTGATAAGGTGTGTGTGCTGGGTTGCTGTGAGTAAGGTGTGTGCTGGGTTACTGTGATAAGGTGTGTGTGCTGGGTTACTGTGATAAGGTGTGTGTGCTGGGTTACTGTAAGGTGTGTGTGCTGGGTTACTGTGATAAGGTGTGTGTGCTGGGTTACTGTGATAAGGTGTGTATGCTGGGTTACTGTAGTAAGGTGTGTGTGCTGGGTTACTGTGATAAGGTGTGTGTGCTGGGTTACTGTGATAAGGTGTGTGTGCTGGGTTACTGTGATAAGGTGTGTGTGCTGGGTTACTGTGATAAGGTGTGTGTGCTGGGTTACTGTGATAAGGTGTGTGTGCTGGGTTACTGTGATAAGGTGTGTGTGCTGGGTTACTGTGATAAGGTGTGTGTGCTGGGTTACTGTGATAAGGTGTGTATGCTGGGTTACTGTAGTAAGGTGTGTGTGCTGGGTTACTGTGATAAGGTGTGTGTGCTGGGTTACTGTGATAAGGTATGTGTGCTGAGTTACTGTGATAAGGTGTGTATGCTGGGTTACTGTAGTAAGGTGTGTGTGCTGGGTTACTGTGAGTAAGGTGTGTGCTGGGTTACTGTGAGTAAGGTGTGTGCTGGGTTGCTGTGATAAGGTGTGTGTGCTGGGTTACTGTGATAAGGTGTGTGTGCTGGGTTACTGTGATAAGGTGTGTATGCTGGGTTACTGTAGTAAGGTGTGTGTGCTGGGTTACTGTGATAAGGTGTGTGTGCTGAGTTACTGTGATAAGGTGTGTATGCTGGGTTACTGTGATAAGGTGTGTGTGCTGGGTTACTGTGATAAGGTGTGTGTGCTGGGTTACTGTGATAAGGTGTGTGTGCTGGGTTACTGTGATAAGGTGTGTGTGCTGGGTTACTGTAAGTAAGGTGTGTGTGCTGGGTTACTGTGATAAGGTATGTGTGCTGGGTTACTGTGATAAGGTGTGTGTGCTGGGTTACTGTGATAAGGTGTGTGTGCTGGGTTACTGTGAGTAAGGTATGTGTGCTGGGTTACTGTGATAAGGTGTGTGTGCTGGGTTACTGTAGTAAGGTGTGTGTGCTGGGTTACTGTGAGTAAGGTGTGTGCTGGGTTACTGTGAGTAAGGTGTGTGCTGGGTTGCTGTGAGTAAGGTGTGTGTGCTGGGTTACTGTGATAAGGTGTGTGTGCTGGGTTACTGTAGTAAGGTGTGTGTGCTGGGTTACTGTGATAAGGTGTGTGTGCTGGGTTACTGTGATAAGGTGTGTGTGCTGGATTACTGTGATAAGGTGTGTGTGCTGGGTTACTGTAAGGTGTGTATGCTGGGTTACTGTGATAAGGTGTGTGTGCTGGATTACTGTGATAAGGTGTGTGTGCTGGGTTACTGTGATAAGGTGTGTGTGCTGGGTTACTGTGATAAGGTGTGTGTGCTGGGTTACTGTGATAAGGTGTGTATGCTGGGTTACTGTAAGGTGTGTGTGCTGGGTTACTGTAAGTAAGGTGTACAGTGCTGGGTTATTTTGGTAGATCGAGAACTGTTCTTGTGAAGTGTTATTGCCTGCCACCAGTTTATCGTATCATTAAAGCATGGCTGAGCCAGGCACAGTGGTGCATGCCTGCTTTACCAGTATTCGGGAGGCTGAGACAAGAGAATTGCAGGTTTGAGGCCAGCCTCAGAAATTCAGGGAGACCCTGTTCCAAAACAAAAACCTGAAAGCAGAGATAAGGGTATAGTTTGTAAATAAAATGCCCTGGTTTTGATTCTTAGTATGTAACAAACAAACAAACAAACAAACAAACAATCAACTGTGGCTGGAGGCCATAAAGAACGAGATGACCTAATGTGCAGAAAAACTGATAGAAGTGGAGATCAAGCAGACGCAGAAAATCAAGGGCCACGTGTGTTCTGCCGTACGTGGAAGGCAGAGAACCCAGGGCAGAAAAGGGATCTCCTGTAAATGAGAGGCCCGTGGAGCGAGGAAGGGCGAGGGGCGCTGGAGGGGGCGCTGGGGACGGCAGCCACCCAGGTGCTGGCAGGGCGCTGGGGACGGCAGCCACCCTCGGCCAGCGGGGCAGTGCCACCGGCCGAGGATCCCGCGCAGGTTATGGAGGCGCCTCGCCTGAACCTCAGGTCTACTTTGGAGTGACCATGCCGGGCACCGCGCTTGAGCGGGTAGCGTTTTAACTGACGAAGCTTCTGTGTTGGTGAGTGCAGCTCGCTCGCCTGAAATTGTGGCCAAAATGGTTATTTTGCGTGGAATAGGAGTAGAACGACATCGCTCACAACTAGGATGTGGACATTTGCGTTTAAAGCGACCGTAGAAGGTAAAGAAAATCTACGCTTTGTGATCTGCAAGAAGCGAGAGGCGCACGCGTGGCCGCGGGGCGCGGGTCGGTGGGACCTCAGGGGGGCGGACGGGGAGGCGAGGCAGGGCGCAGCTGGGAGCCAGAGGCCGCGATGGCAGGAGAAGAAGCTCGGTTAGTGCACGCTTCTGTGGCACTGGGGATTGAACCCAGGGTGTCATGCCTCTGAGCCAGAGCCCCAGACCTCTGTGTTTGTGTGTTTTTGGAACCCAGGGGCATTTTGTCTCCTAATTTTGCCCCCAGCCCCCCCCCCCTTTTATTCTTTGTTTTGAAACCGAATCTCATTGATTTGCAAAGGGCTGAGGCTGGCCCTGAACCCTGATCCTCCTGTCTCAGCCTCCCAAGTACTGGGATTACAAGCTTTTATATTTCATTTTGGAACAATATCACTAAGTTGCCGAGGGCCTGGACCTGTCTCAGCCTACCAAGTACTGGGATGATAGCCGTGTGCCTGGCTTTAACAGATGCTTTTAAATCCTGCCAGCAGGAAGAGAAGCTGGAGTTATTATAAGAAAATCAGAGACTGTGAATGGTTTGGTAAGATTAAACGCATCTTTACTGAATAATTAAGAATAAAGGAGACAGCCTTGGTGACCGTGGTCCATGCCTGGAATCCCAGTATTTGGGAGGCTGAGATAGGAGGATCGCAGGTTCAAGGCCAGCCTTCAGCTCAGCACAACCCTCTTTTTTTTTTGAGGGGGGTCTGGGGATGGAACCCAGGGGCATTCAACCTCTGAGCTACAGTCCCTGCCCTATTTTTTATTCTTTTTGAAACCGGGTCTCACTGAGTTGCAGAGGGCCTCACTGAGTAGCTGAGGCTGTCCGCGAACCACGATCTCCTGGTCTCAGCCTCCCGAGTGCTGGGATTGCAAGCGTGCGCCACCACGCCCGGCTCCACAACCCTTTTTCAAAACAAATAATAAAAAGGTTGGGGATATAGTTTGGAGGTAGAGTGCCCCGGGTTCAATTCCCACCACGCACACGTGTACACACACACACACACACACACACACACACACACACAGCCCCAGGGGCGCCTGTGATCCCTTTCACCATTTGAAAACAGCACTGGGAAGTGTGCATTTGAGGAGGAAGCAGCTCCTCACCAGACGTCGATCTGCTGAACTCGGAGCTCGGTCCCAGCTCCGAGAACCATGAACCATAAACTTATGCTGCTTATAAATTCCTCGGTTGAAAGCATTCCGATACAGCAGCCCCAAGCACACTAGGCCTGGCCACCGTGGGAGGGCCGGCCAGAGGCCGGCAGGTGGAGCCGAACCTCTAGTAATTCCTTTCGAAGCATTCAGACATTGTGCCTAAAGTCAGCCATTGTGCAGAAACGTTTTTTCATTTTCTACACTAGATGAATCCACTTATATTTACTTCGCTTATTCATAAACTGAAGATACGGTTGTTACACAATTCTAAAAGACAGATATTTCATGGATATTCATATACTCTCCTCTAGAGGTGGGGGAGTTTTTGTTTATAAACCAAAGCTCTTAAGCCATTGAACTGTTATCGACAAAGACCTTTAAATGAAATATCTATATAAGAGGCAATACTACACCTGGAGATGGCACATGCCTGTAATCTCACTACTTGGGAGGCTAAGCCGGGAGGATTGCAGGTTTGGGGCCAGCCTTAGCAAGTTAGGGAGGCCCTTAGCAACTTAGAGAGACTCTGTTTCCAAATTAAAAATAAAATAGGGCTGAGTGTAGCTCACAGGTAGAATTCCCCTGGGTTCAATATCCAGTATCATCAAAAAGCTCGACCCAACTCAACCTAACCCATAGCAAAACCAAAGGCCCGTGCCATCAGTGAACCGACTCCCGCCAAAACAAATAAAGACTGACGTAGTACACCTGCTTAAAATTTGAAAGCTACTTTTTGTGAATTTGGTGACTTTTGACTCAGGGTTGGTTTTTGTGCCCTAAAAATATTACACCAGTAAAATCAGTCAATTCAGTACTGCTCCAGCCATTTGTAACAGCTCTCTGGATGCTGAGGCTTCCTCGTATCGCCTCGACTCCACAGCTGTGGTGGGACACAACCTTTGAAACGCTCCTGGTAAGCGGTGGCATTTACTTCTGAGGCTGGAGTTTAATCAAAGATTCGGGGTAATGAAAACTAGTAAGGTGGTTATTTGCATTTAATCAAAAGGACTCCTTGCCATGAAGAAAAGATCTAGACTGACAAAAATATCTGCTTTTGAAATGACACATGGTAATATTAAGGGATTTGCAAGCTGATGAGATTGCACAGAGCCGCTCCGTCCCGCCCCCCGGGCGCGCCGGCGCAGGGCTGCGGCTTCGTCCTCTTGATTGTCTCGGGGAAGTTGCCTTAGTGATCCCCGGTGTCAGGGAGTTTGGGGAGGTTCTGTAGATTTCAGACTGGTTTCTTATTGCCCGGGATAAGATAATATTACATTGTTTAACATGGTAGTTACTTACCATGCCCGTCTTTCTGAGGGTCCCCACCTGTGGCTCCATAAAACCCCAGCTTCATATCATGAAACCGACCTTGGGTTTGACAAGGACTTTTCTCCTCGGCCCTTTGTACTTTTTATTTTGAAACAGGGTCTCCCTGAGGGTCTCACTAAGCTGCTGAAACTGGCCTTGAGCCTTCGTCCTCCTGTCTCAGCTCCTCAACTACTGGGATTGTCGGCGTGCACCACCACGCCTGGCTTCTTAAAAACACTGCGGATGAGTCGCACCTGTCTGTCCCTGCGTCCACAGAAGTTAGGAGGACGGCACAGGGTGAGAGTTGCCGCAAGGGTGGGGTGTCCTCTGGGGGTCAAAGGAAACCTTTTCCTCGTCTCCCCACAGAGACTGTCCTCGCAGGCACAGAAGTGGGCCACGGGACAGTAACAAGTGTGTCAACAGAAACCCACCGGATGACCCAGCTCCTCACATCTTTCTGTGCTCCTCAGAAGGAAATGTTAGTTTTTCCTCCCGAATGGCCAGACTTCAGTAATCTTTTTACCAAAGCAGTTACAAAATGCTAAAATTGAACGCACCTGTTTTATTTATTTATTTTAATTTTTTTGTGGTACTGGGCTTTCTATCCCTGGGCTACACTCCCAGACCTATTTTTTATATTTTGTTTGGAAACAGGGTCTCACTAAGTTGCTGAGAGCCTCACTAAGTAGCTGAGGCTGGCTTCGAACCTGTGCGATCCTCCCGTCTCAGCCTCCCAAGTGTGTGGATTACAAGCGTGCGCCACCACCACACCTGGCAAATTCACCTTTTTTAAAAGTATAAAACCAAAATAATTACATCAAGTTGTAATTAGGAAATATGAGTGCTGTTTTAACACATTTAAAAAAATGTCCTTATCCTCATTATATCCTGTTTAGCTTATCATTTCTTTGGTGGTCGTTTTTGTTCTGTTTGGTTTTGTTCCTGGGACAGACAACCCCGGAGCATTTCACCTCTGAGCTACACTCCCAGCCCCTTTAATTTTTTATTTTAAAGCAGAATTTCGCGAGGTTACTAAGAGTCTGTCTAAGTTGCTAAGGCTAGTCTCACGCCTGCAATCTTCTTGTCTCCGTCTCAGTGTGTGTGTGTGTGTGTGTGTGTGTGTGTGTGTGTGTGTGTGTGTGTGGTGCTGGAGGATGAACCCATGGGCTACAACCCCCTCCCTCAGCTACCTCTGAGCTACAACCCCCAGGCCCATTTTTATTTTGAAACAGGGTCTTGCTAGGTTGCTGAGGGCCTCAAAGTTGCTGAGGATGGCCTAGAACCTTCAACCTTCCACCCTCCTTTCTTGGCCTTCCACTCACTCACAGGTACTATCTGGCTGAACTCTATACCAACGTTAAGGTCATTTACTGTTGAAAATAGAAGAATGCAAAAAAAGCGCAAAGAAGACAATCACTTGAGACCCCGTTACCTAAAGAGAATTGTTCTCAACATCTTGTGGCCTATACTTCAGTCTTTTTAATTGTTTAATTGGAATGTGCTTCCCATTAGAACCAGTAAAATTTAATAAGTGTCCAGTCAGATTCCAGTTATTTGTTCTGCAAATGAATTGAAATCAACCCTAAGGACTGATGTAAAAATTCAGACTTTTTTTTAGGTTCGTTACTTATCATTTTAAACTAGAAGATTCTACTGATGCTTAAATTCATTATTAAAAATCCCAGCCATCTTCCAATATTCATATTACATGCACTTGCTAGATAAATAGTAAGATCTTCTGAGTCAACTGGCTTGAATTAATTTCACCCAGTTATCTTTCTAAAAATATATCTTCATAGTGCACCTCTTCCTTAATTTGGCTTAGGATAATGAAAACAATATTTTAGAAATCTTTGGGGGCCAGTGTAGAGTAAGAATGTCATCCAAATAATGAGGACCTTTATTATCTTCTTTGACAACTGTCCAGTATTATTCCAGGAAGGAGAGAGAACAAAAATCTTTTAGAGAACAGAATTAAGCAGGCAAAAGGTAAAAAATATGTATAATACCTTAAAATAAAGGTATAAAAATGTACAGATCAGGGAAAAAGTGTCTTGGAACTATTTCAGATATGTGTGTGTGTGTGTGTGTGTGTGTGTGTGTGTGTGTGTGTGTGTGTGTGTGTCAGTACTGGGAACTGGGATTGAACCCAGAGGCATTCTACCTCTGAGCTAGACCACTAGCCTATTTTATTTTTTTGTTTGGAAGCAGGGTCTCACTAAATATGGTGGTGCATGCCTATAATCCCGCTACTTGGGAGACCGAGACAGGAGGATTGCAGGTTTGAGGCCAGCCTCAGCAGTTTAGTGAGGCCCTTTAGCACTTAGCAAGATTCTGTATCAAAATTAAAAAATAAAATAAAATAGGGCTGGAGGTATAGCTTGGAGGTAGAATGACTCTGGGTTCAAACTTCAGTACTTAAAAAAAAGCAATTAGGTAATGCGTCTAGGATTTTCACTCTGAGAGTTGGAGTTAAGGATTTACGAGACTGTGGTGGGTCTAACGGTGTCCTCATATCTATGTCTAAATCCCTGAGAGCTGGCGGCGTGGGGGGCACGCTGGTCATCCCCGCGCTGGGGAGGCCGAGACAGGAGGATCGCGCGGGTTCGAAGCCAGCCTCAGCTACTTAGTGAGGCTCTCAGCAACTTAGTGAGACCCGGTTTCCAAATAAATTATAAAATAGGTCTGGGAGTGTAGCCCGGAGGTAGAAAGCCCCTGGGTTCTACCCCCAGTACCACCAAAAAAATTTTTAAAACTAGAAAAATAAATCTCTAAAAACTGCAAATTAGAAGAAAGATCTTTGCAGCCATAACTTAGTTAAGGACCTCAGGAGTGAATCATGGTGGATTGCTGGGTGGGCCCTGGACCTGAGACAGACATTCTGAGAGGGATCTGGAGGGAGACCAGACAGAGACGAGGACACACCGGGTGCAGAGACGGGGTGATGGGCAGGCCGGAGTGCAGGAGCGCCCCGCGCTCGGCCGCCGGGGCTGGAGAGCCATGGCCCCGCTCTTTTGAGAGCTAAAGAGAACCTACCCACCGGCCTCGAAGGGACGTGGTCCCGTGGGGCTGGAAGGCCCCGGAGGCCGAGGGCCGCGGATCCAGCCGGCCTGGCCGAGGAGACGCCTCGTCCTGAGTGGAGACGCGTGCCGTGGACGCGTCCGGAGGCTCGGTGTGCCAGGCTCAGCCGTGGCCCCCGCGGAGGCCTCCGGCCGGGAGTGGTGCCCGGGGCAGCCCGAGGAAGAACGCCCGGGGCGCGGGCTGCAGGCTGGGCACCCGCGGGAGTCAAGACACCCCTAAGGGGAAACACGGCGGGGGCTCGGCAAGACTTGCACATGAAGACGAGCAGTGGACTTTTTGCTTCTCAAGAGGCGTTTAATGGATATTAGGACAGAGGGAAGCTGGAGTACCCAATACCACGAGAGTTTTAGGAGGTAGAGTGGTGCGGAGATAGCTAAGTATAAAGTATGGAATTTTAAGTCATTATAGGGCCAGGAAGGAGAAATGTAAGAAAAATAAACAGCATTTACATTGCTAATTTTCGTATTTATTATAAACAACATTTATGTGGTTTAATGTTCCTAAACTATTTTCGTTGTATATTTTAACTTTATTTACACTTTTTTTTTTTTTTTTTTTTTTTTTTTGCGGGTCTGGGGATGGAACCCAGGGGCATTTGACCTCCTCTGAGCTACACCTCCTGCCCTATTTTTTCTTTATTTTGAAACCGGGTCTCACTGAGTTGCAGAGGGCCTCACTAAGTAGCTGAGGCTGTCCGCGAACCGCGATCCTCCAGGTCTCAGCCTCAGGGTCTGGCTGAGCTGTTGAGGGTCTAAGTTGCTGAGGCCGCTCTCGAATCGGTGACCCTTCGTATGGCGCAGTATTCGGACGCAGAATAGTTTGATTTCTGAGTCTTGAGGCAACGAGGAGGGAGCTTCCCTGCCGTGAGCGCGGCTCCTCCTGCGTGGACGCCGCTCGGCGTGGACACCGCACGGCATGGCAGACGTGTGTCCAGGAGGAGGAAGGCGCTCACGGTGGGCGACTGGGAAAGTGCTTCTGTGGCTTCTCCTGGCCACGGGAGACTCTCTAAAGGCCAGTCAGGAAAGGTGTGTGCGCGTCTTCAAAAGATGACTTCCGCTTCTAAGTTGGATATGAAGTCTCTGGACATCTTTACTAGCGTGCGTTTTAGAAACTTTAATAGAATCTTGAAAATAACAGCAATTACATTCACCGGGCAGACAGTTTGCTTTAGAAGATGCGAAGACATGGGCCGGGCGTGGTGGGCACGCTTGTAATCCCCGCGCTTGGGAGGCAGAAACAGGAGGATCGCGCAGGTTCGAAGCCAGCCGCGCTGGCTTAGGAGACCCTGTTTCCAAAAATAAAATAGGTCTGGGAGTGTAGCCCGGAGATAGACGGGCTTCCAGGAACCCCAGTACCACCAAAAAAAAAAAACAAAAAACAAAAAAGAAGAAGATGCAAAGTGTCTCCACTTAATTCCTTGTAACGAGACATCACGGAAATGCCGAGTGCGGGCCGGGCGCGGTGGGCACGCTGGGAATCCCAGCACTGGGAGGCGGAAACCGGAGGATCCTGCTTCGCGGACAGCCTCAGCTACCTAGTGAGGCCCTCCGCAACTCAGCGAGACCCTGTTTCAAAAATAAAAGGACTAGGCCGGGCGTGGTGGCGCACGCTTGTCATCCCCGCGCTTGGGAGGCGGAGACAGGAGGATCGCGCAGGTTCGAAGCCAGCCGCGCTGGCGTAAGAGACCCTGTTTCAAAAATATAAAATAGGTCTGGGAGTGTAGCCCGATGGTAGAAGGGCTTCCAGGAACCCCAGTACCACCAAAAATAAAAATAAAAAATAAAATAAAATAAAAGGACTAAAAAAATAGGGCAGGGAGTGTAGCTCGGAGACACAATGCCCCTGGGTTCTATCCCCAGTGCAAAAAAAAAAAAAAATGCTGTGTTCATTCTTCCTTGTCTCCTGTGAAGAGAGTGGGTCTCTGGCTCCGGCAGCTCTGGTGTAAGCCCTTAGCTTCGGACACTGCACGCATGATATATTATCTTCTAAGGAATGAAACTAGCCCGGTTCCTATTCCTGGGCAGTAAGACGCTTCGTCTTTAGGGCTCACTGGGATTCCAAGACCGCAGAGCGGAGCCTAGAGGGGTAAACGCTTTTATGGATGCATGTGGGGCTGGCTGCCATGGGCCGGAGCCACAGAAGTCTCCCCGGCTCCTCCCAGTCAACCTCGGCCTCCAGGGCCCGCAGCCACCGCTGGCTGTGGGCGACCGGAGGCGCCACCTGCTGGCCCGCAGCCGCAGCCGGTGACTGGCCTTGGAAACAGAATTTGGTTTGTGCGGAGACACCGGCACATGGCAAGCGCCGGGCTTCTTTTGAAATGAAGAGCAAGGTTCAGTTAAAAGCTAATAACCACATTTCCCAGAAGAAACCCTCAGGGCGCTCCAGGAAGAGCACCAGGATTACACAACCTCTGTAAGTTAGAGAACAGGCTGCCGCGGGGCAAGGAGTATTTAGAAAAGTGGCCTAACCAAGTATTTTGGCATAGATTGCAGCTACCACATCTGGCCTTAGTTTAGAATTAAATATTGAGACCATGATTGGCAATTATTTCGAGTAGCTCATGCTAAAAATCAGCGTAGCGTCTGATTCTGTCTCGTCCCCGCGTGGTCCCCGGCGGGGGTGGCCGGGGCGGCTGCAGCCTCCGCTGGGTGACGGGGCGGCCGGCCTGCTGGACCCCTGACCTAGCAGCCTCGATGGGCTGCGCAGTCTGCACTCGACCTTCTTACCTCTTTTCTATAAGATAATCCCTCGTGCTTGTTAGGAAACCTGAGTGTTCAGCTCATCCTCAGACTGCAGCGCAGACCACAGGCGTTCTCCCTGAGAGCGGGCCCGGGACGAAGGCAGAGGGCGGGTGAACACGTGGCTGTGCGGCCAAAGCAGAGGTCTCTTCCCTCCTGGCCCTCATCCTTTAGCACAGTTTGGTTTGGTTTGGTTTGGTTTGGTTTGGTTGAGAAGGGATGGAAGCCAGGGGCATTCGACCTCCGAGCTACACCCCCAGCCCTATTTTTTTATTCTTTACTTTGAAACAGGGTCTCACTGCATTGTGGAGGGAGGCCTCACTAAGTAGCGGAGGCTGTCCGCAAACCGCGATCCTCCGGTCTCCGCCTCCCGAGTGCTGGGGTCCAAGTGTGCGCACCGCGCCCGGCCGGCACAGGTTTTAATGCCATCGCTTTACCATGTCTGGCCCCGATGGCCAGTTTTCACAAGCCTCGCCTCTGAGCACTCCGACTCTGCCTGCACAGGCTGGCTGCTCGTCCAGTGCCTGGCCATGGAGTCCGTCGTGGAAAAGACGCCCGGGGACGCGCGGCCGGGAGCCTCCTGCCAGCTCCCTCGGGGGCACGATCTTGCCTTGGGACATGGAGGCTACGCGGGTCAGCGTCGACTTAGTCACACTGAAATCGGGCTCAAGAACTGGGTAATAGGAATTAGGAGCAGTAAATGGAGGCGTGTGGACCACAGGCCCCGGGTCAGCCGCAGCAGCTCAGTGAGATCCTGCTTCAGAATAAAAAGTACAAAGGGCTGGTGGGGAGCTCAGAGGAAGAATATCCTTGGGTTCAGACCTCAGCACCAAGAAAGAAAAGGAGAGGAAGAAAAAGAAGAAAGGAAGGAAGGAAGAAGATGGCGATGGTCATTGGAAGTGCACTCGGCATCCCACAGCAAGAAGCGGGAGGCCCCAGCACAGTCAGAGGTCTGTGAGTTGGGGCTGGTGAGCGTCCTACACTGGCTGGCGCTAGGCTGCAGCTCACCCTCCCTCCTAAGAGATGGCCTCTGAGAAGGGAGGCCCATCCCTGCGAGGCCCGTGTGGAACTGCAGATAGTTTTCTTCCTTATGTTTTTATTTACTTTTTCCTGTTCAAAGGCACTGACCTATAGCACGAAGCAGCTGGGCGTGAGAGAGACCGTGTCAAGTGACACTGCGGGCCCTGGACAGGACCGTGTGCCACGGGAGGCTGAAGGAGCGCGGGCGCCGGTAGAGGGCAGCCCTAGCCGAGGACCTGCTCCCGAGAACCACGGACTTCACGTCCTCTCTTCCCTGCCCCCTCGCTGGCCTCTTGCAGTCTAAAAGAAATAGTCTCCCATCTAGTACTAAACTTGGGGGGCTGAGATAGGAGGACCACGAGTCTGAGGCCAGCCTCTGCAACTTGGTGAGATCCTATTTTAAAAAATAAAAAGGGCTGCCGGGCGTGGTGGCGCATGCTTGTAATCCCCGCTTGGGAGGCGGAGACAGGAGGATCCAGAAAGCGGCGCCTTCCTGTGGGCTCCTGCGGAGGATGAGGCGCTCACTGCGTGGCCACAGATCAGGGCGCCTCGCCAGTGCTCAGCACCTCACACTCAGCCCGCCCTGCCGCCTTCCAAGGACGGGCTTCTAATAGCAGAGAACAGGAAGCTTTAGCGGCAGTCAGAAGAGCGGCAGAAAATTAATCTCCTTAGCAAGTGTGCTGATAAATGCATCTTGAAACAAATTACAGTTTCCATGTTTTCTCTTTAACATTGTAAGTCTCCATAAGATCTTTGCCATATTTTGCACGTTTCTAGAAATAATTGGTGAAATTTTACAATAATAAAACTAGAAGAGGGCTGGCGTGTGGCTCCGCAGGTGTGAGGCCCTGGGCTCCTTTCACAGAACCACAAATAAGCAAACTCCGCCGCCACCAAGAACAACAGTCTGGCAGAGCATGGTCAAGATGCCACTTTCTCCTCCTAGAACAATATCTACCACACAAAATGAGGAGAAGCAAAATAAGGAGAGAGAGAAACAGCCCCTTAAGAGCAGGCTCTGAGTAGATTGGAAGCTACCTTTCCATGTGGCCTCTTTATTTTTATATAAATCTATACTTGCATATTGGTTAAAATAAAACAAGGCCCTAAAACTGTCTTGGCATCTAGGTGCATATCCGCAATACTTTCTATAACACCGTTCTAACGACTGCTCAAGCTCTGATGTGTTCCCAAGTGTTGGCCAGCCCCTTCAGTGTTGCTCGTATTCTGTTTTTTATTTATTCTAGTGTTATAAGCAGGGATTTAATTAACACAGAAAATTCTGTGCTGTTTGTCTTTGAGTTTGTAAATAAATGAAGGACCAACAGAATCTCACAGCCTGCAAAAACAGACTCAGTCTTTTTTGAATATAAAAACCCCAGAAATATCAGCAGCCGGCCCGAGCGAGGAGCAGGTGCTGGCTTGGGTCTCACTGCCGTCCTGATTGGCTGGCCGTGTCACTGTGCCTTCCACGAATCCCACGACTGGCGTACACACTACCACAGTGAATGGCACTTGTGACTGTTCTGGAAACTTCCTATACAGCCTTTCTCTTTTGGCAATCTTGATGGTCATCAGAATCTAGGTTCTCTGGGATTCAGTCTTGAAATGACACAGATGGGAAGAAAACCACCGACCACCTGCTGGGTATCAGGATGTAGCTGGCCACTGGTTCACGAGGGGGTTATTAGAAACTCAGTTTGGGCCCCTGATCTGTCCCCCTCTCTATTTGGAGACCGCATTCTCCTCTCTGAATACAACTGAACAAACACATTGTCACAAGCAAGTAGAGACCAACAAAACCATCACTGTTTTATGTGAGAAAAAAAAAGAAAACATTGTCTAACTTTCTCTAGATAGGATAAAGTAGCTTAATGGACATATAAACTCTTGAGTTCCAGAAAAATAAAAGAAACCAGACAGCAGCTATTTTGACTGAGGGGACCCGACAAAGTGGTTTTCTTGTTTGATATTATTGTACCAATGTCTCCCTAGCTATTTGGACATTTTCTTCTCCAAGTGTTTATCAGCTAGCTTACTTTAGCATGGTTTCATGGTCTGGTATTAAATAAACACATAATGTGTGTTAAAAATTGCCATAATGAGGACATATTTGACAATCAGAGTCTGAAACATTGAGTAATAATGAAATATTTTCCTTTTTTATTGGGCTTGTTTTCCGAGAAGCCAATATTCTAGTTTCTAGGAAGAAATTAAAAACGATGTTGTTTTTCCTTCTTGGTACTGAAGATTAAACCGGGGAGGCACTTTATCTCTAAGCTCTTTTTCTTTTCTTTAGAAGCAGAGTCTCACTAAGTTGCTGAGATCCTCCTGCTTTTAAAATCATGCTTGACCAAGAGTAATGAATCTAAAAAGAGTGACCAGGCACTTTCACAGCCCGAATGTTTCTAAAGGTGGCTCTATACCTGAGAGCATTCACCGTGTACATCCGCATGGCGCTTGTTTATCCTCCCTCCCCCGCCTCCTCCCTGCGCACGACATTGTGACTGGTGTTGATAATTTTTTCAGCACCTTTTAAATTTACAAATGCATGTATAAATGTATGATTGCAACTCAGTTAATGCAGCGGTGTAAAGTTCCTCCACGGTAGCTTGAAATTTGAACCACTTCCCTGATGGTAAATAAATATTTTATTGAAAATCTTGCATGCATATCTATGTTTATAGAACACAATTAATAACAGCCAAATTATGGAACCAGCCAAGGTGTCCATCAGCAGGTGAAGGGATTGCTAAATTATGGGCTATACACACAATGGACTTCTACTCAGCCATAAAGAACAGATCTATGCCATTCGCCGGGAGATGGGTGGGCCTGGAGATATTATGCTAAGTGCGTTTAACCAGTCACCAAGGGCAAGAGCTCGGCCGTTTCCCCTCGCGTGTGAATGTTATGGAGAAACTGGGACACAGGAAGGGGTCTAGACAGGGAAGGAGGGACGCTTAGGGGGTGATGAGGGCCCCGGGGAGGGAGGAGGGAGGCTCGACGACGGGGCACTCAGAGCAGGTGATTTCACTCGTGAAGTCATCCAGGCTGATCCCAGCGTGGCACCCGGGGAGGGCGAGGGCGCGACCAGGAGGCTGAGTGCGGTGGGCACACGTCTTTACCACCCGCACTGCATCCTGAGCGTGCAGCTGGAGGATTAAAAGAGTAAGAAGTTTTTCTTTTTGTTGTTGTTCTTGTTGTTGTTGTTTTTTGCGGGTCTGGGGATGGAACCCAAGGGCATTTGACCTCCAAGCTACACCCCCCGCCCTATTTTTTATTCTTGATTTTGAAACAGGGTCTCACTAAGTTGCAGAGGACCTCACTAAGTAGCTGAGGCTGTCCGCAAACCGGAATCCTCCGGTCTCAGCCTCCCGAATGCTGGGATTACACCTCCTCCACCACGCCTGGCTAAAGAGCGCGATGTTTGATAAAGTTACTGATGGGGATTCTGGAAAGCAAAGGAGATGAACTATTTCTCCAGTTGACGACAGTGTAGCATCAGCTTTTAATGTTCAGATCCGGGCAAAAGTACTTTTGATAAAAGAAAAAGATGTCTGGTAGTTGTGTTTGAAATGTTGAGCCTTCTGTCAGGGCAAGATGACTTCTACACCTTGGGCACCACTCACAATCTATTTGCAACAGTTTCTAAAGGTGAAAATGAGAAAATGAGAAAGACATAATCTAACATATTTTAGAAGATTATTGCTGGGTTTTGTGTGTGTGTGTGTGTGGTCCTGGGGATTAACCCCAGGGAAATTCTACCTCCATGGCAGAACCCCCAGCCCTTCTCATTTTTATTTTGAAACAGAGTCTTGCTAAGCTGCAGAGAGTTTTACTAAGTTGCTGAGGCTGGCCTCAAAACTGCGATCCTCCTGCCTCACCCTTTCAAGTCCTGTGATTACAGGAGTGCTTCACTGTGGCCAGCTGCGTTTTCTCTTTGGCCATATGGGGGTCCCTGACTGCCTCACTCTCCCTTTGAGAATTCTTACCGCCTTCATCTTAAGGGGTCCTGCTTTTTTTTTCTAATATGAGTTGGCATCTTCTCTTTCTCCTCCCCCTCCTCCTCCTCCTCCTCCTCCTCCTCCTCCTCCTCCTCCTTCTTCTTCTTCTTCTTCTTCTTCTTCTCTCTCTCTCTCTCTCTCTCTCTCTCTCTCTCTCAGCATAGGGTACTGGGAATTGAACATAAGGGCATTCTGCTTTCAAGCTACACCTCAGCCCTGTAAGAATTTTTTAGATTTAAGGCAAAATCTTGCTAAGTTGCCGAGGCTGACTTCAAGCATGCGGTCCTACTGTCTCACCTCTCGAGTACTGGGAGTCGTTACAGGGTGCGCCGCCTGCCTGGCTAATTTTTCCCTTTAACCACTGGACGCCAAGTAGTGAAACTGTCGGTGCTTTTACTTCCTCGGCTCCTTTTGAGTCTGAAATGGCCACAGGCTCGTCGGTTGGAGTTCTCACGTCCTTCCCACTGTGTGAAGGCAACTGGGCACTTAGGGCATTTGTGACCTCAAGTTGCAGGTATGTTGGTGACGTAAATATCTCAGCGATGCAGCGTAAGGAAACCAAAGTCCCTTTCCTTTCACATGCATTTTCTGGGCACCAGGACCGAGGACAGCGCTCTTCTTTAGAGGCTGCAGGGCCCATCCCCTGACACAGGCCGTCGAGCATGGCGAGGCTTGCGGAACCTGAGGGCTTCCTGGGCAGAGGCCCGCCTAGCCACACTCCCCTCTGGCTCCTGTGAGTCTGGTCCGGGGGTCTGAAGTGGGGGTGCCGAGTCAAAGCAAGTCAAAGCAGTGCCGTCTGGTTAAGACAGGAAGCTGCTGGACCTGAGCTGCGGGAAGCCAAGTCATCTTTCTCCTTAGGGAAATCACCTGCGGTCGTCACTGGGCAGCAAAGAGTGTGAAAATTAAGACATCCTGGGACTTCTCAAGTGCAGTTCTTGGGGGGGGGGAGGAGAGGAGGGAGGTTAATCAGCTACCAGCCCCAAACTATGAAAGACCTTTCACATTCCGGAGTGTCTGTTAAAACCTGAACTTGCCTGGTGAGGTGGTGCGTGCCTACACTCGGGAGACCCCCACACCTGGGACACTGAGTCAGGAGGGTGGCGGGGTGGAAGCCCGCCCTAGATCCTTTGTGAGACCCCCAGCAACTTAGCGAGACTGTTTCAAAATTTAAAAACAAAACAGGGCTTGGGGTTTAAGTCAGAGGTAGAATGCTCCTGGGCTCAGTTCCCACCACCAAAATAATGATAATTATAAAACAAAATAAATAAAACCTCAACGCATTTCCCATGATGACACCCTACTGCGTCTTGCTTAGGAGCCAGCCAACCCATAAAGAATGACTTCAACCTTCTGTCCCAAAACGTTCCCTTTTCTCCTTCATACGCCCCTCTTTTCTACAGCCAGTGTAGGTTCAATGTAAACAACTTACACCTTCTTTCCCACTTTTGTCATAAAAAAATATATTCTTAGCTCTGATTCAGGAGCTACTTTTTTCCAGTTGTGCTGAGAGGTGCAGGAATCTGTCCCCGGCCTGACCACTTTCTGGCTAGTCGCTAGGATAGCGCAGTAAAGCTTTTAATTTCAGACATGCCTGCTTCTCCCATCTTGGTTTAACATAGTGCCCTGTATGCTGGAAAACAAGAGGCTACAGGCTGGTCTGGCCTCTGTTCTTTCTTCAGCCTGGTTGACAGTCTCTCTGCCATGACAGAGAACTTGATGGCAAGTTCCAAAGCAGAAATACGTTTGTCTGTTCTCCTCCCTTTCTGAGAAAAATGCTGTCAGGCTAAAAATCATGGGAGACAGGAATATAGCGTTCCCAGGCTTCCACTGCAGTGTGAAAAGCCAAAGAAAACCGTGGTCAGGCTGACCGAGACAGGTCAGTGCCGCTGCAACCCGACCCGAGCGGCCAGCCCTTCGCCCGCCGGCAGGGCTTGTTAAGAACAGAACACGAGCCCAAGGAGCCACGGTGGCCTGACGGGCGAGGGGACGGGCGTCCGCAGGCATTGCTGAGTGAGCGAAGACCCTGAAAGCGCGAACAGGTGCACGAGCAGCTGTTTCTCCTGGGCCTCCTCCAGCTGTCTCTTTCCCACTTACTCTTCTGTTCATCCAGAAGCCACATGGCAGTCATGCCTTAGGCATTTCTGTGCCCCTGGCATTCAGCCATCATGGAATGCACACACGCGCATATACACACACACGCGTACACACACACGTATACACACACGCGTATACACACACACGTATACACACACACGTATACACACACACGCATACACATCCATAAGTGTCTATATGTTTGTGTGTGTGCATTCATGATGACTTAAAATTTGGTACTGGGAATTAAACAGAGGGACCCTCTACCTCTTAACTACGCCCTCAGGACTTTTTTTTTATTTTTATTTTGAAACAGGGTCTCACTAAGTTGCTGAGGGTTTGCTGAGTTGCTGAAGCCACTGGCCTTGAACCTGTGATCCTCCTGTCTCAGCCTCTCAAGCACTAGTGTTACGGGAATGCACCACTACACCAACCGTATTTGGTGATTCGCAACAAGAACTATATATTTTGGTCTCCATCACATTTTCCAGCACACAGCTTCTAAAACCCTTGGACTTCTCAAATGGCAAGTGTTTGTTGGTGTACTGATGAATCAACTGTCTCTGGACAACCTTATGACTAGAAGGCTGGAACTTCTGGCCCCAACCCCACCTCTGAGAAGAAGTGAGAGGCAGAGCTGGCTTGATCGCCGACGGCCAATGAGCCAGTCATTGATGCCTAGGCAATGTATCCTCCAGAAACACCAAAACGGAATTCCCAGCACCAAAGAGACAGGAACAAACTGAGGTTGGTGGGCTCTTGGGAGAGAGAAAACGATCCTTGGTAAACAGAGACCCAGGTCTACGAGCATGACCAGTCATGCTTGTCCCTTTAGTTAGGTGAACAAAGACCCCACACATATGCTTGTACCAGATCACCTGGAACAAAAGCATAATCAGTTAAATGGCACCAAATCCAACGACTTACATAATGTGCCCACAACAGATTTATAGCTAGAGTGCTTGGCTGAGAAAAAACATTCTGAACCAAAATACCAAATGATTGACATTGACTTTGATTTTCAAAGATGCAGCCCTGGAATTGGTACCTTTTTCCCAGGAAACATCATATAAATAATCAGAGCTCACCCCTGAGTGGTCACTCGTCTTCTCTGAGCCGCGGGGCTCCCGCAGCCTGCCCCTGGGGCGCACACCTTTATCTTCTTTGGTATATCTTTGTGTCTTGCTCTCAACGTGGCTTGGAATTCTTTCCAGTGGTGTAGGTCAAGAACCTACCTGGGCCCAGTTGGGGTCCCATTACCCCCTGGAGGGACCGTCTCCTGGGACCCCTGTCCAGTGACAGGTGCCTTCTGCACTCCTCCACCTGACCATTTCTATAACAGGCAGCCTTTGTATTAAGTAGGTAAATGTAAGTAAAGTGTTTCTCTGCATCCTGGGATCTGTCTAGCAAATTCCTGTTGCCAGAACTCCTTCCTTGGAGTCATGGATTCTCACACCCCAAAAGGAATCATGGAACATCTGTTTGCAGTCAAATCAGGCAGAAATTGTGGCTAATCTAATGTGTCAGCCAGATTTCTGTCACTGACAAAGTACCTAAGAGAACTTATAAAAAAGAAAGGTTCATTTTGCCTCGAGGTTCCCACCCATGCCTGGCCCAGTACATCATGGTGGCAGGAACTCATAGAGAGGAAGGTACGCAATCACAGCTGCTGAGTGCAGGGAGGGGAGAGGAAGAGAATGGAGTCCTAACATCGCCCCACAAGGGCAAACCCCCATGGCCTAACTTCCTTCCACCAGGCCCCACCTCCTGAAGACTCCACCCCTCCCAGTAGCACCACAGGCTGGGCACCAAGCCTCTAACACATGGGGCTTTTAGGGACATTTCAGATCTGAACTATGCTGTTTGAAGCAGAGGTGGGTCTTATGAGAATGAACACTTAACTCTGTGTGCTCTGTACTAACCCCACTAGTGTCAGAATGATACTGAGTCACAGGACTGCTGTTGGAGAATTAGTCCATTTTGGGGGAAAAAAAAAAGCCCACACATCTGGTGTCAGAAGTGAAATATTGAGGTATTATGTGAGCATAAAGGGAAAAAGTAGTTTTCTCCCCTAGCAAATAGTTTGAGCCCTGAAATAAAGGGCTCAGATAGACTAAAGGCAGAACTCTCCATGGAGAGTGGCCAGCAGACAGCAGAAGGGGAAGTTGAGGTGGGCACGTTTCTTGGGGCGGGGGGGGGGGTTGGACGAAAGGCAGTTAAGAGCATGCTCAGCACCAGATGTGGTGCCGCACCCCTGAAATCCCAGTATTTAGGAGGTTGAGACAGGATGATCACAGGCTGAAGACCAGCCTCAGTAATGTAGCAATACCTTCGGCAACTGAGTGAGGTTCTATTTTAAAATAAAAATTAAAAGGGCTGCATGTATAGCTCATACTTAGAATGCCCCTGGGTTCAATTCCAAGCGCCCCCAAAATAAAAGAATGAAGAAGGGAGAAAAGAAGAACACATCCAATATCCCCACCCCACTCCTCACACACTAGCACCAGGAGCCATGATGCGGGACCGAGTGCTGGTGCTTAGTGAGTAAACTGGATGAGTCTGGCCCCGGAGGTACAGACCACAAGCTATGGGAGTCAGAACATCTCTTTGGGTTTTACTAGAGATGCCAGGCCCTGGTCATTGGTTCAAAAGCATCACCCAGGTGTCTGTTAGCCACTAAGCAGGGCCTTGGGGTGCTGGGGACACACGAGTAAATAGAAGGGACCCCGTGTCTGCCTTCTGTGCTGTATCACAGGGACTGAGAGACAGCAAATGTGTAAGATAATCCTGATGCTAAGGTGCGGTGACACTGAGGAGGAAGCCAGGGAGGGGCGGGAAAAGTCAGGCGCTGAGGGGGCCCGGCTGAGGACTGTCATCTAGTGGAGACCTGAGGAAGCCGGCGAAGGCGGCCTCGGCTGGGGAGATGCGCTCAGGCAGAGGCTCTGGGCACCCAGACAGCGGGGTTGTTTGCCACCATGAGCAGCAACTGGCACATCCACTGGGTGAGGGGGTGGCGCTCTGCACCATCGACAACAGCCTGGACCCAGCTCCCAGAGCCAGCGGCAGCAGGTTGACACGCAGGGGCTCAGGACCACGGACAGCAGCCAGACGCAGGGCCTCTGGGCCCTGAGAGCAGGCTCAGGACCATGGGCCGCAGCCAATACTTGTAGTTCAGGACCACGGACAGCAGCCAGACGCAGGGCCTCTGGGCCCTGAAAGCAGGCTCAGGACCATGGACAGCATCAGGAGCCCAGCGTGTGTAGCGGTGGGCGCCCCGGGGTGGACAGCAGCCAGCCCCCCACGGGAGGGGGGCTACTTGGCTAGTCAAGGCACCCGTGGACAGCAGCTGGGACCCGGTGCTCCAGATGTCACCTGGGGGGCTCGGGGTCATGGAGAGCAGCCAGCCTCCAAGAGGCTCAGGACCCTCGGCGCCCCCAGGGGTGGGGCCCCTGGACACAGGGAGTGGTGGTGTGTGGAACCTTCAGCGTCGTTATTTTAATTTCATTAACCAAGGAAGATTAAAGTCATATGATAGAGCAAGAGACTGAAAATCAAACCCGGGATCTGCAGCCCAGAAGAACTTTGCCCCCACTCTTATCTATTCTTTGGGTTCCTTATCTCCCCTAAAAATTATTTACTATCCTTCTTAAATTGTCCACAGCTCTTACTTCTCTCTCACCTGTGAAGAAAAAAATAAAAGCGTCTGAGCCTTATCGGACTGTGTGGGTGCGTCTTTCTGTGGTGCCCTGTGCAAAGGAATATATTTGTATGCCTTTTCCCTGCTATTCTATTGTTAAATTATTTCAGCAGACTTAAGGATTCAAACTTCCAGAAGGATAGAGAGGAATTCCTTTCACCCCTCCCTGGAAAGGCACAAAGGAGCCTTAAATGCAGGAGCCTAAGTGAGAGGCCAGTCTGTAAAGGCTTCGTACTGTAACTCCAAACAGACATTTTTGAAAAGGTAAAACCATTTTGAAGACCGAGGCTGGAGGATCACAGGCAGAACACAGAGGACTTGTGGGGCAGTGAAGCTATTCTGGGCTTTACAAGGCTGGATACGCATCATCATACACTTGTTTAAAAAAAACCCTTAGGGCCGGGCGTGGTGGCGCACGCTTGTCATCCCTGCGCTTGGGAGGCGGAGACAGGAGGATCGCGCAGGTTCAAAGCCAGCCACACGCGCTGGCTTAGGAGACCCTGTTTCCAAATAAAAATGTAAAAATAGGTCTGGGAGTGTAGCCCGGAGGTAGAAGGGCTTCCAGGAACCCCAGTACCACACACACACACAAAAAAAAAAAAAAAAAAACCCTTAGGACACAAGAACCAAGAGTGACTGTGTAGCTGTGGGTGGTGAGACGTGCCAGTGGGAGCTCCAGTCTAACAAGTGCAGCTCACTGGGGCAGGAGGTGGGGGAGGCAGCAGATGCAGGAGAAGTCCCCACGTGTGTGAGTGAGCTCAGGACTGCTTCAAAAATAAACATCTAAAGGAACATTGGCTTTCGCTGGCCTCATTATCTGCTGAGTGGTTCATAGACCATAAAATCAATCTAATACTAACTACAGAAATTCTTTGCCAGTTGTGGTGGCACACGCTTGTAATCCCAGCGCTTGGGAGGCTGAGACAGGAGGATCGCACAGGTTCGAAGCCAGCCTCAGCTACTGAGTGAGGCTCTCAGCAACTTAGTGAGACCCTGTTTCTCAATAAAGTATAAAATAGGTCTGGGAGTATAGCCTGCAGGTAGAAAGCCCCTGAGTTCCACCCCAGTACCACAAAAAAAAGAAAAGAAAAGAAAGAAAGAAACTCTTTGCCACGGAAAAAGGAGCCACATAGTTATGCTATGTGATTGGCAAAGTGATGTCACAGCGCAATTTAGTTGGGAAAAGAGAGAGTGGAAATGCCGGGTTTCGTGTTCTTTCTTAGCCTTGGGGTCGTGAAGGCGGCACCATGCAGATGCAGGGGCCGCCCAGGAATGGCAGCTTTTCCTTAGATAATACACCTGTGAGAGGCATCGCAGACGGGCTGTAAATACAGCACCTTCGGCAGGTGCGGTGGCCCACACCTGCAATCCCAGAACGTGGGAGGCTAAGACAGGAGCGTTGCAGGTTCCAGGCCAGCCTTGTCAACTTAGCAAGAACCTGTTTCAAAATATAAAGGGCTAGGGGTGCGGCTTGAAGGTAGGACACCCCCGGGTTCAATCCCTAGTGCCAATAAGCCAACACACAAATAAGCAGGTCAAGCAAGCCAGCGTCTTAGACTTTTTCTCCTGGGTCTAATTTCCAAACACCGAAGCGGACCTTCAGATGCGTGCCCGCAGCCCCTGCTGTTCTTGGGAAGACACAGGCAGCACCTTCAACACGGCGCACCTATGCTTTTATTGTATTTGAGTATGAGACTTCTTTCTTGCAGTTAATGAACTCATTAAAAAAAAAACTACCCTGGAAGTCCAATAATGTTCTTCCTTTCCTGTAATCAGAACGTGCCAGAGAACATTCAGTGCCTCTCTCCTGGCAGGAGACTAATACAGTTAGAGGCCTCCCAGAAATAACGATGCCCTTGTTTACACGGCTTCTTTCCTGAAGAACAAAATGCTCCCGCCTATTGTCCTGCCTAATGCTAGCGCGGATTAGAACTGCATTAGCGGCAGAGCCGGGCTCGAGGGCTTCTCGTGGTGCGAGAAGGCAGTTGCAGGCTTTCTCACTCCGAGGGGCAACACGTGGGATTTGAAAACCTAGTCAGGTCTAAGAAAGCAAATGTGAAAAAATCCCAGAAAAATATTTCCCTTCATATAGGTCAGAGGACATTATATTCTCAAGACTTTCTTAGTGAAGCCAAATGAAATCCTAAACCCTCATCAGAAAGGCAATTCCTAGGTGGCCTGGCTGTGGCTTCTAGTCCTGTGTCTATTTTCTAGATCCGTACATAGCCACCAAAGAGCCTTTTGTGGTGGTGGTGGTACTGGGAATTGGACCCAGGGTATTCTACCTCTGAGCTACACACCCAGCCCTATTTTAATTTTTATTTTAAAACAGAGCCTCACTTAGTTGCTGAAGCAGGCCACAAACCTGCAATCCTCCTGTCTCAGCCTCCCAAGTACTGGGATTGCAAGCGTGCGCCACCACGCCCGGCTACAGCAAAGCATTGTTTTTCTCTTAAGACAGATAGAAATATTGTGTCTTTAGAAGATCCCAGGAAATATACTTTGGGCTATTCCTTTCTGAATGCTGTTAAATGAAATTAGTTGCTGAGATTTATTTCCAGAACCATGTTTGACAGCAGATGAAGGGGAAAAAAAATTTATCTGTTTGTGTGTGTGTTTGTGTGTGTGTGTGTGTGTGTGTGTGTGTGTGTGTGTGGAGGGGTGTTGGGGATTGAGCCCAGGGTGTCTACCTCTGAGTCATGCCCCCAGCCCTATTTTATTTTTATTTTTTTAAATTTTAAAACAAAAATAAATAAATTTTAAAACAGGGTCTCACTAAGTTCCTGAGGACCTCGCTAAGTTGTTGTGACTGCCCTCGAACCTCTGACCCTCCTGTCTCAGCCTCCCAAGTGCTAGGATTGCAGGTGTGCACCACCATGCCTGGCTACATGTTTTGAGCCGTCAGTGGAAGAGGCCTGAGTCCGTCCTGCTCATTGCTGTCCGTCTACTCTTCGGTCTTGAGAGCACATTTTGTCCGATTCTAAGAACAAATTTTCGACTCAAGTTTCAGAAGAAACCTAAGGCAAGGCTGTTATGTTTGCCAAAGTAAAATGGGATTTAAAAGCATTTTATTTCTGAATGTGCAACTTACTGAGATTAAAATATATTTTCCTAGAAACTCCTTACTACTAGAGATATTAAGGAAAGGATTGTGGTCCAGAAAAGCAGTAACAATGTCTTATTTTAAAGCAGATTTGTAAAGATTTGAAGTTCTTTGTGTAGAAAGAAAAGGGACTGTAGCCGGATGAGGAGAGAGCAGTACAGTGGTGGGGGAGGGAGGTGGAGAGGGGAAGGGGACGGGCGGGCAGGTCAACACAGCCGCGTCCATATCTGCAGCCATCGACTGATCCCCCTGCTGCGTGAGGGAAGGGCGGGAGGTACGGTCCGCAGGGAGACAGCCTGCCGTGTGCACGTGCGTGTCGCACTGAACCGCGCCACGGCACACAGTTACAGTGCACCCACAGAAGTGAATTCAGAACTAAAAATAAATGATTATTTCTGTAACAAAATGAAGAATGAACAATCAAACACAGATTTGTAGGTGTATTGGCCAGGGCTCCTTAGAGTAAAGGAACGCACAGGACGTTTTTTGGCGAGAGGGATTTATCACATCAGCCCATAGTCCAAAACAGTGTTGCCCCAAGTGGCTGCCTGCCCGTGGAGCCGGAGGAACCAGCGGCTGGTCGAGGGGTCCAAGAGCTGGAGTCCCAGAATCAGAGCGACACTAGCTCAGTCCCAGACCAAGATGGAGAGGAACAACGGTCAAGGTCCCATTCAAGGAGCGGAAGGCCGACATCTCAGACAAGAGCAGATGGCTTTCTCCAGGAAGAACCAGGCACGCCCGCACACGGCTTTCTCCCTCTTATCCACATCCTTCGCCTATCAGGATCGCTGCCAAGGTGCAGGGCGGGCCTGCCCCTTCAGTCTGTCCTATCAGGATCGCTGCCCAGATGCACGGCGAGCCTGCCCCATCAGTCTGTCCTATCAGGATCGCTGCCCACGTGCAGGGCGGGCCTGCCCCTTCAGTCTGTCCTATCAGGATCGCTGCCCAGATGCACGGCGAGCCTGCCCCATCAGTCTGTCCTATTAGGATCGCTGCCCACGTGCAGGGCGGGCCTTCCCTTCAGTCTATCCTTACCTAAACACACCCTCCACACACCCAAAGGCACAGCATCTTTGGTGTTTCAGGATCCAGTCAAATGGACAATCCAGCCTGCCCATCACAGTAGGTAAATGTAAGATTTGTTCTTTACTACCATTAAATCATATCGCATGGAATAGAGCTAGGCATCTCATCTGTTTTCTAAATATGTTATTCTAGGCCTTTCCCACTTGGGAATATTAACTAATGGCCGATGGGCCCTGTTTGGCTCCCGATGGAGCCTTCTAGCGCCGTATGCTAAATGGCACTGGGGTGCCCCTGGGTCCTCTTCCCAGGAGAGCCAGCTTCGGTCTCAGCGGCTCAGGTCCTGGGTCGGGCGACATAACGGAGCCTGCAGCATTCCCACGGAATCGCCTTCTCCTGCACTGAGCTCTCGCCTTCGATTGTGGCTAGTTTGCTGGGATTTTTCCTGTTACGTATTCCCTCTTATGTTCTCAGGCCTCCTGTTGTCGCCGAGCACACGTGTCAGGCCTCCTTCCCGAGGGTCACACCCGTCCTTCCTGCTGACAAGTCGGGTCCCTCCCCCCTTCCCCGCAGGAGGCGGGACCCTGGAGCAGGAGGAGGAGAGTCTGCTAGGCAGGCAGGCGATATCTCAGAGGAGAAGCAGCGTTCCCACGCTCAGTCCCACCCCCCAAAGTACTGGCTTCAAAGGACTACTTCCGCCCTGGAACCCAGAAGACTTCAACAGCCGATTGGGACTGAACCCTTCCCCACGGCCGGTGGACCCATCCCGAAGGGCGCTGAATAAAACAGATCGTTGGCTGGTCGTCTCCTTCGTATTTTTTGCATTTATCAGAACCTGCCACTTGGGCTCTTCCTATTTTTGTCATTTGACTGTTTTCTGGTTGAGGGTGTGCTAATAGATGAAGCCTTGCTGAGTAGAAAGGCTGCAAGGAGCCCGCAGGTGGCTATTCTGGGCGTCTCCTGCCCTTTTGTACTCTGTAAATTTGACTCCCAGTGCATTAAACTCGGTACAAACCCATCTTGTGGTGAGGAGTCAGATTCCCCTGTGTGGGATTCCTTCACAGCACTGTGCTGACAGACCAGCGCTTCAGATGCCTGTAGAAGGAGTGTGTTTACTGGGATTTAGTGCTGAAGTTACAAGGCAGCTCGTTTCCTGCCGCACGTGTTGGACCCCAGTCAATTTTTATTTATTTTTATTTTTTTTGCAAAATGGCTCCTTATGGCAGTCTCCATTGCCAGACTGATCTGCACCTCTACCATCTAAGGGTGGGATCTCTTGCCAGGCATGGTGGCTCACATCTGTAAACCCAGCACCGGAGAGGCTGAGGCAGGAGGATCACACGATTGGGGCCAGTCTCAGCAATTTAGCAAGACTGTTTCAACATTAAAAAAAAAAAATACAGCCGGGCGTGGTGGCGCACGCTTGTCATCCCCGCACTTGGGAGGCGGAGACAGGAGGATCACGCAGGTTCAAAGCCAGCCGCGCTGGTGTAAGAGACCCTGTTTCAAAAATATAAAAAAATAGGTCTGGGAGCGTGGCCCGGAGGTAGAAGGGCTTCCAGGAACCCCAGTACCACCAAAAACAAAACAAAACAAAAATACGAAGGGCTAGGGGTGTAGCTCAGAGGTAGAATGCCTCTGGGTTCAATCTCTGTTGCCGACTAATCTCAGTTGGGTCGTTATTGTCAGCTCCCGGTCAAATCCTCAGAAAGATGGGGCAAAAGGCAGGTGATGTCCTGCAGAAACTATCTGCAGCAATTCTTTCCCCTCTATGAATTCCCTAAGTTTTTAGGTACGGCGCTTGGGAAAGAATTTGAGGTGGACAAAGGCTTCTTGAGCCAATGACAATTTATTACAGGAACCCAGAGAAATTTATACCCTTCACCAGTGAGATTAATAATAGGAGAAAAAAGAAAGGGAAGGGGGGCAATCACAGCAAAACAATAGTAAATTACATATAAACAAAGTAAATGACTAGTCCAGCATTTAGGAGATTAACTCCTCCGATATCGCAGCAGGGCAGGTCCAAAGGTAAATTCCAAAGGCAATACAGGCACGCCCAAGGCTCAGGGCTTGGAGAATACGCCTTCTCATGGAATCTTCTTTTGCTTTCTTTTTTGAAGTTTCCATCTATATCCATATGACAAGCATGGGGAGATGTGGCGTCCAGGGAGATGCGATGGGAGCCTCTCAGATCTCATCCGCTTTGCCTTCTGAAGTCTGAAAGCCTACAAAAACTCACAACACAGCTTGGCAAATAAGACACCACAAATAACACTGTGAAGTTCTTGGATTTAGTTGTCAAATGTATTTCCTTGACTGCTGAACACTCTTTTTTAGACAAAAAGCCTATTAAAGGCCTATTGGTCTCTAATAATCCATTTCCTTATCACAAACCCTCTGCAACCTGCTTCTAACTTTCTAATTCCTTTCTTTCCCAGTCGGGACGTTCTTATGATAAGCTCTTCTTCATGAAAAAGTGCTTTCTTACTCTTACGGTATTTCCTTTCCTTCATACATATATATTTAGAATATCTGTCCTTTATTTTGTCATTTTCATTTCTAGCCATGCGGCATTCTCCCTGTTTCGGGGAACGCTCACACTGGGCATGAAGGTCAACAATCTTTCTCCTTGGCTCTATTGTATTTTGGCAACTAAGTTGTTCATCAGTTAAATTGCTTTGAAGTCACACCCAAAATTTTATCTTCTCTGTCTCTAGGCAGGATCTCAAGGGTAAACAAAGTTTCCTTAAACTGAGCTATCGGTTACCGGTTACCGGAGTTAATAGCTTAACCTAAGTTAGTGATAGTGAGGGTCAGAGACCCTTTGTAATTGCTGCAGCTGGAATGCTTATCACAGCATCTGAGTTCTGGCCAGTTTTTTCCTTACTATTGAGCAAAGCCAAGGACGTTTATTTCCACGGACTCAATTTCTGATCTCACATCATCAGAGCAATTCGTGTAGAGAGTTAAAAGAATACCAAGAGAATAATAGTTATGAAGGATATCTAAAGTGGGGGATATTTTTTGCCAGAGACGATACCTCTTTCTCGGGGCGTTCTGCCGATTTTTACTATGTGGAGTGGGGGTCCTCAACACATAGATGCCGAGGCAGCAGGATGTCTTGGCAAATCTCCAGTATAGAAAACTCAAACAAAACCAAGTGGGCTCTATCTTCAGGTCATGTGGATCTGGGCAACCTTGTCGGGAGTCACCTTGACAGGCGAGGTGAATGGCAGTGGCCTGGGCCCCGTGAGGCGGGCAGCCGCAAGCAGCCCTTGGAGCTGCTTCTCTCTCTCACAGGACCCCGTCCAGATCCCTGGGCAGCAGACCTGATTTAGCTGGGTGGATTACAGGAAACACGTGGCCCAGCTGCCTCCACTGCTGTAGGGGGCGACCAGCCCATTCCTGAAGCAGAGACCCTCGCTGGCCGGCACCGATCATCGTGCGTAAAGGAAGCCTCACAGGTTGAGCCAGAAGAACTGGCCAGCGAGGCTGGTCAGGAACGCCAGCGCACAGAAGCCCCTGCAGGGCAGGCGGCCACCCAACCCGCTCCTAGGAGCTGCCACAGTAAGAACCACGTGTGCGACGGGGTCTAGGACTGAGCTCTGGTGAAAAGCAGAGGAGACTGTTGAGAAAACTAGAAAATGGCAGCAGGGGCTGGGAAGTGATGGGGGAGAAGATGCTGAAGGCTGAAAACAACCCCACAGTGGGCCAGCAAACTGTTCCAACTAAGATGGAGACCAACGTAAAAGCTGCGTGGTGCTGTCTGGAGCTGCCTGAGCCCTCCAGTTCCCAGAGCGGAGGACGAGTCGGAGGACGGCGGCTTTCTGTGTTGGAAAGGAAAACTGTTTATCTCCAGTCCCCTCAACCAGTACAGCTTCTCAAAAGAAAGTGGCGCCCGAGGACAGATTAAAGCAAGGATGGTGCCAGGCACGGCGGGGCACGCTTGTCATCCCGGGACTTGGGAAGCTGAGGCAGGAGCCTCACAGGTTTGAGGCCAGCCTCAGCAACTTAGCCAAACCAGTTTCAAAGTAAAAAAAATAAAATAGGGCTGAGGGTGTAGCTCAGTGGTACAGCACCCATGGGTCAATCCCCAAGTGCGCGCTCTTTCCCTCTCTCTCTCTCTCTCTCTCTCTCTCTCTCTCTCTCTCTCACACACACACACACACACACACACACACACACACACACACACCATTTCAATAGTTATAAATGACTATGGCCAACACTCTAACAAGAAGACAGGCATATGCCATGGGAGGCTTCAGAAATGAAAGCCCAGAGACCCAGGCAAACATTGATTTTCATGCACAGATTCTGTGAAGCAGGGCATCCAGGGGGGAAAATCTCTTTTTTTCCTAATAAAAAAGAGATTGTGATCTGATGATAGTACCGGAGGGGGCCCGGCCCGCCCGGCCTCTCTGGGCAGGAGCTCTTGTCTCTGGGCTGAGGCCTCGCCTGTGCTGACTGTCAGGGAGGCCAGGGAATTTCTTCATGGCAGCTCTTGCACGGGGTGGTGGGGACGCTAAGGGTACTATTTCTAGGCTCCATGGCTAGTTCTAGCGTCTGTGAGGGAAGAAGTCTGGTGTCTGAGGTCCCCCTTGGGGAAGTAAGAGGAGCTGGAGAAAGATGGGCGGGAGAGAGGCAGAAAGAGCCTGCCACGGAGCGAGCGCATTCCTCAGACCAAGCAGCTCGGCTCCACGCCAGCGTCTCAGCCCTCAGCCCTCTCCCCATGCCGCGTCCCCCCCAAGTTCCCAGCCCAGAAACTGCGCTGCCCGCCCTCTCGGCGCTCATCCCGACCAGGAGGAGGCCGCTGACATAAACGGGCAGCTGCCGCGCCTCCTGCCAGGCAGCGGCACGAGGGCCTCCCATCGTGCAAGGCCTCTAGGAGGCGAGCCGTCGGCACTTGAGAAGGCCTTGCTACGGAGGCACAAGAAAGCTCAGAGGCCGTGGGCCGGGCAGACCGTGCGCGGATCCTTGGGAGGCCATGCGGGAGTCAGCCTCTGGCTCACCACCTCCGGGTGGTCGGAAGGCAGCGGTGGAATTCCCCTCGCTTGCCTGGCTTGAAACTCGAATCAGGAGCCAGTGGACGTTCTGAACAGTCCACACCGCGGGAGCACCGAGTCTCTCCACACAGAAGCTGCTTGGCCGCCCCTCTGAAGTGTATGCCAAGTTGGCCAGCGTCGGCTTGCAGGGCTTCAGGGTAGGGAGGTTTGATTTTAGTGATTCCAGCACAAGGGAGGGGGAGAAACTGCGAATGTTAGCGGAAGAGTCACTGCCAGAGCGGGAGAAAACAAAGGAGCCCAGGATCCAGTCCAGATTTCGGGTAGATAACAAACCTTCAAAATGGACCAAGCCTCCAGGAACAGGCACACCGGGCTCCCCCTCTGTTCAAACCCATCTAGACCAGAGTAAAATCAGTTTACATGAGAAATAAGTTTAGTGTGTGTGTGTGTGTGTGTGTGTGTGTGTGTGTGTGTGTGTGTTTTACTTTTTATGCTTTAATTGGTGTGTTATCATTATACCATGGTGAGGTTCAGAGTGGTAGAGACCTACGTGCACACAGCCCTTGGCGAGTCTCCCTCCGCACCCTGCTCCCTTCCCCACACACGCTGGCGCGATCGGTGGCGATGTCTTCCTGTGGACACGCAGCACTATCTGAACGGTGTTGGCAGGGCCCGGGGAGGGCGGCGGGAGGGGAAAGGAATACACCAGTACGCAGCTGTACGCGCGCGCCTTGGTCTCCGCAGGTGTTTGTTCAGCATCTGTCAGGAACGGTCAGAACGAGCCCTGCTGCTTTAGTTCTGAGGAGATTCTGTGAAGGCAGGTTTTATTCCCTCCTTAAGTGGCAGATTCCCCTTGTGAAACCGTCTGGGCCTGCAGTTTTCTTTGTAGGACTGTTTTTAATTATGAACTTGATTTCTTCAATAGCTATCAGGCTAGTTATAGAGAAAAATTATAATAATATGAAATGTTCATGTAGTTTTCCAGAAATCATCTCTAATATTGGCTAAATACATAAATACGAACTTAATTGACTTGTTTGAAGATTGGGTTTGAAATGTTTCTACTTAACCCATTCAATCGGTAGAGCCCAGGTAAATAATTCACGTGGCTAATTTCAGTCCCGAGACTTCCACTGACCTCTTCTGGGTTAATAAATTCACCGTGTAAGGTAGGTGGGTAGATGATAGATACATAGATACATAGATGAGACAGACAGACAGACAGACAGACAGAAGGTAGACCAACTAACACCTTCCTGTGTAAACTGCTTACAGAAATTTCCAGTTAAGAGGTTTTGACATCATCTAAAATCACTGACGTGAAGCATCGCTAACAAAAAAGGTAAAATTCACTCAGTTATTTTCAATATTCAATGAGAAGCAGCAGCATCCAGTACCTAGGTGCTGCGAGAGGAGGAAGAAGTCAAGGCGACAGGCGCTCTCGCCAGCAGGCCGGCGGGTCCGCAGAGCAGAGCAAGCACGGGTAAGCCGGCGGCAGAGGACGGTGGCGAGGACCACCCAGGCCTCTGAAGGAAGAGGCCAGCAGATGCTCTTACCTTGAAGAACACGCCGGCTCCTAACGGTTGGGCTCTTCACAGCCTCCTGGGGGGGGCTTGGACGGTCGCGTCACACGCTCACGGCCAGAGTCAGCGCCATCCATGGACAGAAAGAAAAGAAGAAAAGAACATGCAGCTATAAATCTGTGATGAGGAGATGGACTGCCATGTGGTTCTCAGCCTCGAGAACATTTACTTTGTGTGTGTGTGGTACTGGGGGTGGAACCCAGGGACTTCTTACCTCCGGGCTATACTCCCAGACCTATTTTATACTTTATTTGGAAACAGGGTCTCATTAAGTTGCTGAGAGCCTCACTAAGTAGCTGAGGCTGGCTTCTAACCTGCACGGGGATTACAAGCGTGCGCCACCACGCCCGGCTCTTGAGAAAATTTAAAAAGAGGAATTTCACACTCCTTTCAAATCATTGTAGCCTCCAAGGTCTATGGAATTTATTATTCCAGGCCCTTTCCTTAAAAGGACAGTGTATTTGGATATGCAAATTCCAGTGATCATTTAAAGACAAAACAAACTTATTTTTCTAAAAATGCGTCTGCTTCATTGCCATTATTTTCAAAGATTCGGTATTATTTTCAAAGATAAACTAAACAGAAAAAGTGATGTCTAGTGCTGTATCTGCACACGAGCCCCGGGAAGCTGGGAAGAGGCCCAACAGCGCTTCCAAGCTCGGTCAGGAGGCAAAGCGGACAGAGTCACAAGGACACTTACCGTGACCCCAGGGCTGACGCTCACGCTCGGGGGAAGCGTGGTACAGCGGCACAGCTGGAGCGCGCGTCTAACTCCTATGGTCCCTGTCATCTCTCTCTCCTCCTCTATGGTTCCTGTCATCTCTCTCTCCTCCTCTCTCTCCCTCTTTCATGTGAAGTCTTCTCTGCCCAACAAGGTCTAAATTTTGGGAGACAGTAATAAATATCATCAATAATAAATGAAATAATCATCATGTATTATTTCCCCACAAAAATGCCTTATGTAAAACAGTGGGGTGTAAATAAGACGTATCTGATGAATGAATAAATAATTTGATTTAATAATTTGATTAATTAAATAATTTAATTCCATGACTAACGCAGGGTCATGAAATTAGCACGAAGGGGAGGAGGAATGAGAGACCAGTTCTTCTTGGTCCTACCTAATTCATTAACCTTTGACCCCATATGTCGTAGGTTATTTGAGATTTTTCCTCCATGAAAGCTCTCCTACCACCTTAGAATTATACATCCTTTCCTCTCGGTTCTTCCAGAAAATCTAGCACACAGCCGTGGAGTGTGCATGTCCCCTGTGGATAACTTTTACAAAATCTTGTGTGCCTTGTAAAGCACACTTTAGGATCCCTCTTTAGGATGGCGCAAGGCTAACTGGGGGGGACGTCTGCAAAGGAACAGGCTCCGTGCTAGGTTTTTAGATGAGCATCTTGGAGAGGCAGCTGTCCATTTGGCGACAACTTTAGTTAACTTGTCCAAGGTCACAGGCTGCAAAGTGGCCACGCCGGACACTGAGCCGAGCCCTGTCCACTCCACTGTCTGGTGGCTCGTATTTTTGTACTAAGGACTGTACCCAGGGACCTTCTACCTCTGAGCTACTCCCCAGCCCTTTTATTTTAAAACAGGGTCTTGCTAAGTTGCTGAGCCTGGCCTTGAACCTGGGGTCCTCCTGCCTCGGGCTCCCAAGCACTGGGATGACAGCGCACCGCCATGCCCAGCCCTAGGACACTTACAATGCACCATGCTGCCTTCTCTTCAAACGCATGCTTATTTATTCAGTAAAAGAAAACGAATGAGCTGCGACCACAATATATAGGAGCTGCCTAAGAAGAAACGTAGCACCCGCGCTGTCAAGCTAAGCGGACAGAGGACCCGCTGGACAGGTGGACCGCGCCTGCTCGCGGCGCCCTCTGGTGGCGAGCGCTGAGTGCGCAGAGGCGCTCCCTGCGGACGCTGCGGGAGGGACGGCTCCTGCCAGGAGAAGCTTGATCTTTTTTTCTTTTTTTTCCTTTGGTGCCTAGGATTTAACTCGGGCGCATCCTATCTCCGAGCTACCTCTCCAGCCCCTTTTATTTTTATTATTATTCCTTTATTGGTGCGTCGTGGCCTCACACCATAGCGTAGTTCTTAGGGACACACAAGCACAAGCCCCTGGTGGGTTTTCCCCGCCCGGTCCCCCTCCTCCCCCACACCAAGATGGGGGGATTGGCGCTGGTACTCTCACACATGCATCATGTCAGTGGAAAGCAGGTCTTGTTGAGTTGCCGATGGTCTCTCTACGCTGCTGAGGCTGGCTTCCATTCTGTGACCCTCCTGTCTCAGCCTCCGAGTGCACCAGCACGCCTGGCTGGGAGGAAAGTGGTCTTGTTTCCACGCCTGACTTGAAGGGATGTAAGGACTTTGGGTGAGGTTCTGCTCTTACCTTAGCTCTGTGAAGAGGTGATCTACGGGGGAGGGGGGTCCCATATCTCACCCTCCCCGTCTGGACTCCGATCACCCGGTGACTTGCACCACCACGGTTCCTTGGTCACCAAGGCCATCCCCCAAAAAAACAAACCAAAAGGACACACTGGTAGAAGCTGCCGAGAGCAGCAGCAGGACCAGCCTCTCCTGATTTCCAAACCATGTCAAGCTGGAAAATCGGAAGTGCCCGTTAGTAAAAGCTAAGCACAGGCAAGGAGCTCTATGTATGCTGCACGCCAGCTGCGTGTGTATATGTGTGTAGGGGGGGTACTGGGGGTGGAACCCAGGGGCTTTCTACCTCCAGGCTATACTCCCAGACCTATTTTATACTTTATTTGGAACCAGGGTCTCACTAAGTTGCTAAAAGCCTAAGTAGCTGAGGCTGGCTTTGAACCTGTGTGAGCCTCCTGTCTCAGCCTCCCAAGCCTGGGATGACAAGCGTGCGCCACCACGTCTGGCCGTTTGCTTTACTTTAAATAGGATTTTTTTTCCCTAGAACTAAAATATTTGAATTATCAGAAAATATAGTCTCAGTTTGCATTATTTTTAATGATCCCACTAGGAAGTATAGCAATCCATGAAATGTGAACAAATGTAAACAACAACAGAACGAAGGCACTCAAGAGGAAAGGACCCACGGAGGGAGGGAGGGAGGGAAGGGATGCAAGTCCTGGCAGGCGCTCCAGGCTCTCGCGAGGGAGGTGCGGGATCCCATAGCTCTGGGGCTCCCTGCGGAGGCTGGCCGATGGAGGTGAGCAAGCACTGAGCAGAACCACGTCTGAGCAGGGGAGGTCGGCCAGGATCTCCAGCTGCAGACTGCCAGCCGCCTGCCCAGGCAAGAGGGGCGCCCCTGGAGACTCAGTTTCCCCCTTAGGAGGCTCAGAATGCCAGGCGGTCTGCAGTGCCAGCCGGGCACTCTGGGTAGGCCTCCTCAGCCCCTGTACTGTCCACACCCCTTCTCAAGTTTTAGTTTGTGTGTATGTGTGGCATTGGGGGCTGAACCCAGGGTCATTCTAATTCCAAGCTACACCCCTAACACTACTTTTTTTATTTTGAAACAAGGTCTCACTAAGTTGCAGAGGGAGTAAGTTGCCAAGACAGTCCTTGAACCTACAACCCTCCTGTCTCAGCCTCCCAAGTACTGGGATTACAGGGGTGTACCACCTGTAATTAAAGAAATTTTGCAGAATGTCTCCTTGTGGGGAATGAGGTGGGAAGCCAGAAAGTGGGGCTTTCCTTGGCTTCAGGGTCCCTTGGGTGCCCCCTTCTCTTAGGACATGTTAACTGGCTTCCTGGCAGTCCCTCTCATACCAGAAGTGCAGAGCACACGACAGGCTTAGCGTTTTCTTGGAATCTTTTCATCTCTGTGAAGCTGTGGTCATGAACTCACTTTCATTTTTTATTTTGAGCCTTCCTCTCCTTTTTTGAGTCAATGTAGGTAGTATACTGACCATTTTGGTAATTTTTTCAAAGAACCAATTCTCGGGCTATACCCTGAGACCTATTTTATACTTTATTTGGAAACAGGGCCTCACTAAGTTGCCGAGAGCCTCACTCAGTAGCTGAGGCTGGCTTTGAACCTGCGCGATCCTCCTGTCTCAGCCTCCCAAGCTCTGGGATTACAAGTGTGCTCCACCACACCTGGCTTTGTTTAGTTCTTTTTGTTTGTTTTACTTATCTCCATTGTTTTCTATAAGAAGCTGCTGGGTTTAGGGTTTGTTTCTATTCTATCAGTTGTAAGGTACGACATAAGGCACCGATCTGAGACCTTTATTCCTTTCTTAGGGAGCGTACAGAGCTATGAGTTGCTCCTGGCACTGCTTTGGCTATAGCTGGCAAGGTCTACTATGCTACATTTTCTTGTTCTTTCTCCTCTCAGTATTTTCTAAGTGCTCTTGGGATTTCTTTCTGTGAAGTTTTGAGTTTACCTTCTATTATTAATTCATTTAATCCCATCATGGTTATTTTGTATAATATTTCTCTTTCATAGTCTGTTGAGACATAGGTAGTGGACTAAGAGATGGTCTGCCCTGGAGCAAATCCCACATGCTCCAGAAAATAACATGCCTTCCGCTGTTTGGGGTTCAATGTGCTGTACATGTCAGATTTTACTGGTTTCAGATTGTTTAAGCACTGCTTTCTCTTCCCTCTGCTTGGTGTCTGGTTTTCTATTCATTATGGAATATAGGGGACCAGTGTCTCCACCTGTTAATGTAGAGTTGCCAGGTTCTCCGTTCTGTCTGCTCTCGCTTCATGGGTGTCATGGTTTGTTCTAGAATTTGATGCTGTTTAGAGCTGTTTCGCCTCCGTGTTGTTCCAAGCCTCCTGTTCATATCACGTCCTTCTTGGTTTCTTGCTAGAGCCACTACACTCAGTATTGATGGCTAATATTCTTTCTGTGGTTGGTACGGTCCGTGTCCTGGGAAAGCCCGGCCTCAGTGTGTGAGGACGGGACCCAGGGCTGTAAGGGACCAAAGAAGAACCGAGCCTGTGCTATTGGGAGGCTTCCTGACGGCACCGCATCGCCGAGCCATGGCCTTGGAATTGGCCTAGAAAGGGCCTCTTCGCCTGTTAGGATGAAAGTGACTTCATCAGTCTTGCAAGGACATTGCTAATTCTGAGCTAATACTAAAGAGTCAGGGACACCTGGGGCCAGAATCCAGCGGCAAAGCTCCACCAACCGCATCACTGGCTTACCGCCTTTATAGCTGCGGGCGGGCGGGCGCCAAGGAACACCGCTGGCGTTACCGGGAGGCGCGGCACAGCAGACGGCTCAGGGTGACTGCCGTCACGTCACGCTGAGTCCATCCACGCCACCTGGGACCCGGCTCCCACAGGCCACACAGCCCCCCTCCGCAACGTGCCCTGAGCCTGCCGGGGGTCTTGGCGTCGTGCGGGTGGCGTAGGAGGTCGTTTGTCCAGTGAGTGCAGAGGCCCCTGCAAGGGGCGGCAGCGCCAGGTAGTACATGGGACAGCAGGCATGTTCTTGACCAGGAGGCCCTGACAACTGGCACGTCTCCTGAGGAAGAGACAGATAAGACAGGCGATAACCTGGGACGCCTGCATGGCCGGAGGCATGCAGCGCCGGGATGTTCCCAGCGTCAGCTGCAGAACCACGGGATCCTGCCCACTGGGCTTCTGAAACAGTGAGCTCCGGGTGGAGCCGCAGAAGGGCCGTCGCGGGAAGCTGGGCCTGGGGAGCAGGAGAGAAGGGGTGTGGACAAAGGGACGTTCAGGAGTGCGGGAGGAATCCCTGCGCCCGGGGTGGGCACGGTCAGGAGATATCTCAGCATATCCAAGTAACCCAGAGAGTCACTGTGACTGTCCCCGCATGTAAGTGGAGGCTACGCCTTCCCTGGGCTCCGTGGGGCCTCACCTCGTGGTGTGGGGGTCAGCCAGGTGTGGACTCCGAGGACTGCAGGTGTGAGCCACGCGGGAAGCCCTCACGGATGTGAGCTCATGACCATCGTCTGCAGGGGACATGGGACAAGTGTCCAGGTGGGTCTGCCTTCACCAGGAGATCACCGGGGCGGGCCAGGAGCCAACAACAGGCCTGGCCAGTGCCCCTTCATGACCCCTGGGATGGGCCTGGAACTGAGGGCCACCGAGGGCGGGAACGACCTTGGAGGAGGAGTCCCGAGGCCTGGCTGGGGCATTCGGCCAATGTTTCTGACTTAGGACCGAGTTACTTAACTGTCAGTCACGGTTGTTGGTCTCACTGGCCTCCAGGCGACCACCACTCAGCAACAGAACTCGGTGCCCAACTGAAGTCCCAACTGTCAAAACAGCCACAGAGCCCAACAGGCCCGGGGCCGGGGGGCCACGCCGACAGCTCCCACTGGCCTGGGCTGGCCGGGGCTGCAGAGGACCACGCAGACCTCCATCACAGGGAAGGTAAGCAGCTGCGTCCCACAGAGCAGGGGAGGTGGAGAGTGGACGGAGGCAGCCACTGGGCCACACGGCCTGGCGCCACGCCTGCCTCCTGGACTCACTGGGGATTCTGAGCTCAGAATCAGGTCATCCCTGTGGCTGTCACAAGGACAGAACCAGAACCAGGCCCATCTGAGGACCACCAGGCCGGGGAAAGTGAGGGCAGCGGGCCCACTGAGGACAGAAGTCCTGCGCCTCCCTCCCTCCCCTCCTCCGGCTGCAGCCCTGGCGGCTCCTGTGTGGCGGCCCAGGAAGGGGCGGCTCCTCAGGAAATGCAAGCAGGTGCGAGGCTCGTGTGCAGGGAGGGTGAGCGCTCCAGGAGAGGGCTGAGGCCAGGCGGGGCCACGGCTCCACGGTCAGCCGCACACCCTCAGTGTGACTGTGGGGCCTGGAGCCACGATTGAGGCCGTGGGAGCACCATGGCAGAGCTGAGCTCCGTCACTAGTACGGACAACAGTCCCCGCAGGGTGGGCGCCAGGAGCTGAGGTTAGTTTCTGAAGTCTCCTGCCCCCGAGGTATGCGGTTGGAGCTCCTAGGGTCAACGCCCTCTCAGGACATGTGAGCCGCTGTCATGGGTTGAATGTGCTTTGCGTGTTTCCCCACGGCTCCTGGGCTAAAATTCAACTCCAGTTGTGAGGTGTTAAGAGGTAGACATTTAATCAGCTGTGGGGTTAGAAGGTCAGTAAGCTGACTCAGAGCCAGTGGAGCAGAGCCCTCACGTAGAATACTGCTTGCTTTATTTAAAAAGAGGTACACAGACCAGAAGATGTGTGTGCACACACACACACTCTCACACACACACTCACACTCTCCACCTGCACCGTGTTCCTTGCCAAGCACAGCCCTGTCCATTCTTGGAACTCCACCTGCAAGAACATACAGCCCATTGGCCTTGACCTCAGGACTGAGCCGCAATAAAAATCCTTTCCTTCTAATTTACCCGTCTAGCCGAGGCAGTGGAACATGCCTGTGTCCCCTTACTTGAGAGGCTGAGACGGGAAGGTCTCAGGCCTAAGGCTGGTGACAGCAACTTAGACCCTCAACAGCTTCATATAATACCCTGCTGAAAAATAAATATAATAAAATAGAGCTGGGTGTCGCTCAGAACACCCCTGGGTTCAATGCCCAGTGCATCAACACAAGGATAACTGACCCAGTCTTTTTATTTTCTTTTTTAGCTTGCATTACTGGTTGGTTTTCTTGTGCTGTCTTGTGAAAGTAGAGGAAGTAGTGAAATTGGGCCAGGGCAGCAGGGCCTGGAAGCCAGCTCCTGCTCTGAAGAGACCTTCACAGGGCAATATGAAGCCCTGGAGGACATGAACCAGGGCGTCGTTGCCCAGGTCACACTGGCCCTCCATCTCCTCGCTGGCAAAGAGGAGGCCGAGAAACTGGGGCCCAAGTTAGCATGGGCTTTCCACGTAATTATATCCAAGCTGAATCTAAGGAAGACTGTGTAGAACCCCAATGTGGTCCAGCTGTTTCAGACGATGGAGACCAGGAGAGCTTCTACCTGGTGATGGAGCTCGCGAGTGGGGGCGGCTCCGGCAGCACACCCCCAGGGCAGCGGCAGGAGGAGGAGGAGGAGGAGGAGGAGGAGGAGGAGGAGGAGGAGGAGGAGGAGGAGGCCCGCCATGTGTTCAGGCAGATCGCCTGCACCCTGTGCTACTGGCACGACCAAGGCATCGTGCACAGAGACCTGAGGACACAGCAGTCAGCGTCGAGGTGTGCGGCTTCGGGCTGAGAGGCGGGTTCGGGCTGGGCAGAAGCTGAGCAAGGCGGTGGCCCCTTGGCCGACGGCGCCCCAGAGCTCTCCCCGGGGAAGCGTATGGCGGCCCGCGATGGACGTCTGGAGCCTGGGCTCACGCTCTACTACAGGCTCATGGGGGGGGGGGGGCATTTAAAGGGAAAACCTATTCGCAGCTGGAGGGGCAGGGCCTCCACCGAGGGCAGGCCTCAGCCGAGGCCCAAAGCCTCATCGGCCGGTTGTTAACCTTGGACACAACGCAGAGAGCCACGGTAGATCAAATATGGGGCGTCTGACTGAGCCAGGGCGTGGGGTAATCTCCCGGGCATCTCAGTGAGCCACGCCCCTCCCTCCGGAGCGCCACAATAGTATGGACAATGTTTGAAATGGATTCTGACTCTGCACCTACGCAACCTAACAGCCAATGAGCATGACCTCGCCCCGCCCCTGCCGGCCCTCCACCCCGCCCCTCCCAGCCTCAGCTCGCCATTTCCGGCCCTTCCGCCCCGCCCCTTCCGGCTCCTCAGCCCCGTCCTTGACAGCATCAGAGGCCATTTCCGGCCACTCAGCCCCGCCTCTTCCGGCTCCCAGCCAGCTGCTTACTGCTGAGCCCCGCCCCTTCCGGCTCCTCAGCCCCGCCCTTCACAGCATCAGAGGCCATCTCCGGCTTCTCGGCCCCGCCCCTTCTGGTTCTCAGCCTGCTCCTTTGACCCCAGCCCCGCCCTTCTAGCCTTTGGCCACGCCCCTTCCAGCGCTGTCTCAGCTGCCCGAGGAAGGCAAGCCCGGACCGAATAGTGACAGAACCCAAGGCTGCCCACCCCCCGTGTCGCCCCAGCATATCCCTGGGTCCCCCTCGCCCCGCTCCTGCAAGAGTGGGGAGACCCACGGGGCATCCCAGAAGGGGCCTGGCTCTCCAGCGGCTGGACGCGGGTGGCCAGGACGGCGCGCCGGCTCCTGAGGACGTGCTCCTGTGTGGCAGCCCCAAAGACAGGCCCGCGCCAGGCGGCCGGGGCGCCGGGTGTGCCCGGAGCAGGGGCGCGGCCAGCAGGTGGGCCAGGCGCTGCCGCCCTGCGCGCTGCCGTTGCGTATGACAAATTGTATACTTTTATGGGTCCATGTGACGCTTGCTCCCTACACCTCGCCATGGTTAACTAGCGCTACTGAACATCTCTCCCCCCTAGGCGGGCTCTGGCGTCGGCCTGGACATCGCTGCCCTGGCCTGAAGCAGCCGCAGGAGGGGCTCACACCCTGCCTTCTCCCGCGGAGGCCGTCTGCAGGGCCTGGAGCCGGGATGCGGCCCCTCCGCGCTCAGCTGGAGAACCCTCAGAGGCTGCTTCTCCTGGGATACTTCGCCTGCCCTGAGAGGGTCTGAATACACTTCTGTTTCTCATGAATCATAATAAAATTGCGTCCTGGCGGATGGTCACAGAGCTCACCGGAGTCTATTGTGCACCGTCCTTGCAGAGTCGGGCTGGGCGCGTGTGAGCGTGAGCGGCAAGTAGTAAGGGGGCTCTGTCCTTCATCTAAGGGAAAGGGACTTCCAGACCTGCAGGCCCCAGCAGCATAAGAATTCAGAGCGCGTCTCAAGAAGAGGGCTTCCTTGGGGCGGGAGAGCCGGCCCCGTGAGACACGCGGGACCCAGGTCGGCCCTGTGAGAGACGCAGGTCACCTGGCGACCGCTGTCAGAAGGGCCAGGGGGACACTGGGTGCCCCGGGAGCACAATGTGTTGGGGCCGGGGAGCGATGGCGGGGCGTCCTTCTGAGAGGCCCCAGCTGTGCGCCCTGTGGCCATTCCAAGTTTCCTTTGCGTGCTGAGCAGAGCACCGGACCTCCTTGAGGCCAGAGGGAAGGCCCACAGCACCCTCTGGGAGTAATCCTCCTGCCTCAGTCTCCCAAGAGCTGAGATTAGCCATCCACAGTCTTATGATACTTCGTTTACCACAGTTAATAGGTTGTAACTGACCTAAGTTAGAGTCTCTTGTGAATATAAACGTGTGTGTATTCATAGAGCAGGTAGTTTTTGCACATCCTGGGCAAGCACCCGCCACGGAGTGGTGAGCTGCCCTCAGTGGCCTGAGGCCAATGTGCTGCTCTTTGCAGAAGTCTGGCCATGTCTGACCATCCTGATCTGCAGCTTAGGCTGCAGCCGCGGCCTGGGCTGTGCTGGTGCGGGGGGACGCTGCCCAGCACCACGCCCTTCCTCCACAGAGCTGCCCAGGTGTTCTGCAATGACCGCCCCACTCCACGCAGCCCCTCTGCTCTGCGGGGCTCCCAGCACGTCCTCTGCAGGAGGCATGGGGATACTGTCCAGGCTGTCTGCCTTCACCACGAGGTCACCAGGACTGACCAGGGGCCAACAGCAGGGCTGGCCCATGCCCCTTCTTGACCCCTGGGCTGGGACGCAGGGCCCCCAGGGCAAGAATCGCCTTGAGCAGGAGTCACGCCTGCCTGGGACACTCCTGGGACCCGAGGCCAGGAATTTCTGACTCGGGACCGAGATGACTGTCAGTCATGGCGGCTGGGATGATTGGTGTCCAGGTGGTCACTACTCAGCCACAGAACTCCCAGCCCAATGGAAATCTCAACCATCAAAACAGCCACAGAGGTGAGGTGGGGCCCTGGGGCCGGCCCAGGTGAGCATGCTGACAGTTGACAGCTCCCGCCCGTCCTGGGCTGCCAAGGCTTCAGAGGAGCCAAGGAAACTCTGGCCGGCAGATGGTGCTCCTGGGCTCCTGTGAGTCCACTCCTCAGTCTGAAGCATCCCCTTCCCTTCCAGAAACTTCAGAAGTGCCCTGCCAGGGACAGTCCCCAGGAGAAGGGGTGTGCCCCAAGGTGAAGTGGGCTGGGGAGGGGAAGCGTGAGGACGGCACTGGGTACTGTGTGTCCTTCTGAATCAGAGCTGCCCTGAGGAATTCACTGGGTCTCTTCTAACAAGCGGCCTGTGTGCACTGCTAGGCGGCGCCCTCAGGCCGGCCGGGCCTCCATGTTGAATTCAGGTGTGTTCCCTTCCTCTGAACGCCCTGGCCCTGTGCTCCGCAAGCCTCGGGCCCAGGCCCCCTCGACAGTCTCCACCGACACATCCTAGCATGTTCTGTGCTCCCTGCGAGGCACACAGAGCCCTGAGCGCAGGGACTCTCTTCTCAGAGAAGGCGGAGGCGGGGTTTCAGCCTGGAGGGCGAGGCTGAGCGAGGCAGGCCGGAGGACATTGGAGTTACCCGTCTTTCCTTCACTTCCTTCCCTCCCCTACCAGAGTCTCTGGAATCCCTGCACCTTGAGTTCGAGGGAGGCCTGAGGAAGCCACCCCGGCCAGAGCAGGAGGCGCCTGTCCTGCTTGGAGAGGCCTCTGTCTTGGGCCCCTGAGCCGAGTTGCCTGTGATCCTCCCGTCTCAGCCTCCCGAGCACTGGGGCTACAGGCTGCACCTGTCTGGCTCCTCCTTCCTCCTCCTCAGGTCCGACTGGCTTGGGCCCTTCTTGCCTTCCAGGGCCTCTTTTTCTTTTCCAATTTCTTGCTTTTCTGTGATGCGCCCTGAGCCGCTTCCTTGGCACAACCCTTCTGATCACTACTGGTCCCTTCTGCTGCGTCTTCTCTGCTGTGCGGCCCACGAGCCAGCCAGGCCTCAACAGCCTTGGAGGCCTCTGTGTGTTTTCAGGCTGATAATGGAACCCCACTGGGCCTTATCTCACACAGGACTTAGAGTTCATAGGATTCAGACTCAAGTCAAATTCAGATGGCAAACACCCACCTGATTAGGAAAATCCTCTAGAGACTGTTTTGAAGAAGGGCCTGTTACGTTTGGGATCTGAGAACCAACCTGTGGCTTCTCGGGGCTAGACTAAATCCCTAGACCACCGAACTGCTTGTCTGAATATCTATGGCTGTTACCACCACGTCTCAGACAGACGGCCCGACAACACGCGTGAGTCTTGGGGCAGTGAGGGCTCGGAGCCAGGGTGTGAGAGAGGGGCCCCGGGAGGACGGCGCGTCTTCCTGAGCCTCAGTTTCCTCCTCTGCAAGTGGAGACAAGTGTGCCTGGCGCCCAGTGTGTTTCGGCACCCACAGGCAGAGGCCCGGCCACAGCGGGCTCGTGTCGGTCAAGCGCAGCCTGCCCTCGCTGGTGATCCTCGGCCGACAGACAGCGGCGAGCTGGGTGGTTTGTGGCTTGGGATTTGACGTTTGGGTCTTTGTTTTTTTTTTAAATATTGTTTCATTACATTTTATTTTGTGTATTTGTTTGCTGCTTTTGTTTTATTTTCTTTAGTAGCATCTTCATCAGTTTTCTCGCGCTGTCTAGAGAGAGGTGTGAGGTTAGGTCAGGGCAGCAGGGTCTGGAGGCCAGCTCTTGGTATGAGGAGGCCTTCCCTGACCAGTACGATGTCCTGGGGGTCACTGGCCAGGGCAGCAGGGCCTGGCGGCCAGCTCTTGGTATGAGGAGGCCTTCCCTGACCAGTATGCTGTCCTGGGGGTCACTGGCCATGGCAGCAGGGCCTGGCGGCCAGCTCTTGGTATGAGGAGGCCTTCCCTGACCAGTATGCTGTCCTGGGGGTCACTGGCCATGGCAGCAGGGCCTGGCGGCCAGCTCTTGGTATGAGGAGGCCTTCCCTGACCAGTATGCTGTCCTGGGGGTCACTGGCCATGGCAGCAGGGCCTGGCGGCCAGCTCTTGGTATGAGGAGGCCTTCCCTGACCAGTATGCTGTCCTGGGGGTCACTGGCCATGGCAGCAGGGCCTGGCGGCCAGCTCTTGGTATGAGGAGGCCTTCCCTGACCAGTATGATGTCCTGGGGGTCACTGGCCAGGGCAGCTTTGCCAGGCCGGACTGCTCCTCCATCTCTCACTGGCACGGAGGTGCCCAGACTTAACACAGACTGTGGTGAGCCGCCATTGAAAGATGGCGCCGGCTTCCTGCCTCTGAGCTTGATTAGGCACATGGCTGTGCAGGAAGCAACTCCATATTTGGAGGCTAGGGTTGCGTAACACATGACGTGGTGGTGACCTGACGAGCGTGAGCCAGTGAGTGAGTGAGATGTGGCAAGAAGTGATTGGGGGAGTTAATGTTTATAATGCCCTGCGCGAGGCAGATCTTCGCCATTTCCGTTATTACGAGTATCCTGAATAAACGGCTTGCAAGAAGAGCTTCGTGTCGTGTCTTAATTGCTGGTCGAGGGACGCGACAACAGACCTTCATCTAATTGGCTGTAACCAGGGCTGCAGCACCCACAGCGGCCCTGCAGTTCCCAGGGACCACGGCCGTGGGGCACTCTACCAGGTGAGAGGGTATGAGCGGGGCGGCTCCCGGCCCATCCTGAAGGACGGTGGCCCGCCGGAGGAGCAGGCCCCAGAGCGTTCAGACAGTTGCCATGTACCCTGAGCTCCAGCCGCCACCAAGGCACCGCGCACGGGGACCTAGCGCCGGAGCACGTCCTGCTGGACGCAGCAGGAGCATCAAGGTGAGGCTGTGGGTTCCCTCCCCCAAGGCTCGCCAGCAGGGCGGTGGGACGCGTGGATCCCCACCACCCTGGAGGAGCGCTCCCCCACATATACCAGGCAGCATGGTGACTTTCTGTGTCACAGAGAATGAAAAGGGCCGTTGATGCAGCTTGCAAAAGCATGCTCACAGCATGAGCCGGAGCCCTGTGCTCAGTCCTCAGCCGTGTACACACATGCACACACACGTGCACACACACACACCCTGAAGACTAAGCCAGGCATGGTGGTATACATCTGAAAACCAAGTTCTTAGGAGGCTAAGAGAAGAGGACCGCAGATTCGAGGCCAGACTCAGCCACTTAGAAAGACCCTGTTTTAAGGTTTATAGGAAATGAGACTAGGGGCGTTGCTCAGAGTTGAATGGTCCTGGCTTTCATCTGCAGAACCAGAAATAAATATGCCAAATCTAATCAAATCAAAATAAATAAAAAGACTTACACCATGTGTTCAACACAGAGCCTTCCACCACGGGGACACAGCACCACCGTGACATGCTCCCCACACGCCGCCTCCTGGTGCCTCAACCTGGACGCTCACATCCCAGGACTGGTGACAATGCTGATCCCATTTCTACTGATAACAATTCCTCAGCCTAAGGTTTCTCAGCACGCGAGGACCAGGGCACCTGGAACACCGCCGCCCTCTGCTTTGTGAACAGGACACTTCTTGGCCGTGGCTTCCTGGCTGACCCACAGGCCGTGACCCTGGTCACGTGGGCATCTGCACCCACCGCCTCCTGGCCTGGGGTTTCTGAAGCGCCATCTGAGGGGGACACCACAGGCCATGGTGGGCAGGCTGCCTGCCTCGCACCACCACAGGTGCCAGGCACCTGGCCTCGTGTCTGAAGGACCCGAGACTGTGGTTCTGGGAGCGTGGCGTGGCTGAAGCGCCAGCAGCCCAGTGCCTGGACCACTCCCAGTGCTTGGAAAAGGAGTTGAACACCTCGATGTCGTCATGCCGAGGTGCTCAAACTACAGCTGACAGCAGAGCGTTAGGTTCACAATGGAAAGGCCATAACGTGTTTCAATTTCTGCACAAGGAAATGTCAACCTCTGAAACCCACTGGAGCCAAAGCTCCCGGAGTCCCTTCTTATTCTATTAAACCGAAAAGTTCCTGGCGGCCGAGGCGGGCTGTGGCGTGGTGACCGGCCGTCCCTGCTGTGACTTCACGGGAGCCGTGGCGAGGGCCGCCCGGGCCGGCTCTGGAGGCCGCCGCCGTGCCTTCCTGTCCATGAGCACAGGGGGCTCTTGGTGGTGACCTGCGGGGCGTCCAGCTGCTTAGCATGTTCTGGGCTTTGGCGGTTTGGGATTTCGATTTGGTTCTTTGGTTTGGGTGTTTCTCTGTTTTCTTCGTTTGAGTTTGCTGGTTGGTTCATCTTCTAGTTCTTGTTATTTATTGTTTGTCGTTTTATTTTTTCGCTAATGCTCTTGTGATGTCCAATACAGAGCAGTGAGACCGGGCGAGGGCAGCAAGGCCTCCCTGCCAGCACGCGCCCTGAGGAGACGTTCAGGGGGCAGCATGAGGGCCCGGGGCCACCGGCCAGGCACCCGGCCCCGGTGAAGCTGGCCTCCTGTTTCCCAGGAGAACTGTGTCCAAGGTGGCCGAGCAGATCGTGGACGCGCGGTATGGAGTGCCAGCCACGTATCAGCTGGAGCCCAGAGCCTCATCCGCCAGGTGTTAACCGTGGACTCTCTCCACCTTGCCGTGATTAACTAGCGCTCCTGGGCGTCTCTTTCAGCTATTCAGCCCTGGCCTGAAACGGCTGCACTTGCGCGAGGGGTGCGCGAGCTGCCTGCGTCTCCCGGATCCCTGTCACAGGCTCCTGGAGTCGCCTGGCACGAGGCCCCTCCCTGCCAGCTGGAGGAAGCTCAGCGATGATCCTCCCGGGACACTCCTCCTTCCTGCTTGTTATCCTCCTTACAATACAACTGTGTGCTGACCGGTGGTATGGGTGTCTGTCTGTCTGTCCCTGCACAGAAGCGGGGCTGGGTGCAGCTTGGGCAGCGGTAGTAAGGTGTCTCTGGAAGTTCATCCATAAACCTGAAGGCAGAGGAATTCCAGAGTCCTGAAGACGACCCCCCCCCCAACAGTAGCAAAAAGGATTCCGCAGGGCCAGGGCTGTGAGCTGCTGTGGGCAGGAAGCCGACCCTGCACCTGACACGGAGTGGCTGGTACCTGGTTCCCTGTTCAGGGGACCAGGGGGGACACTAGGGGCTATCCTGCATTTTCTATCTGCAGAGCTGGCACAGTGGCCCAGGGAGTCCTGTGGACGGGTAGTACTGGGCGGATGTGGGGGCGCGGTGCCCAGGTGGCCCAGGGAGTCCTGTGGACAGGTGCCCCTGGGCGGGTGTGGGGGTGCGGTGCCCAGGTGGCCCAGGAAGTCCTGTGGACGAGTGGCCCTGGGCGGGGGTGGGGGCGCAGTGCCCAGGTGGCCCAGGGAGTCCTGTGGACAGGTGGCCCTGGGCGGTCGTGGGGGCGCGGTGCCCAGGTGGCCGAGGGAGTCCTGTAGACGGGTGACCCTGGGCGGGCTTGGGGGCACGGTGCCCAGGTGGCCCAGCCCCTTTGCTCACTCCTCTCGCTGAATAGTGGTCACACTTCCTCCTTTTCAGGACAGCGGCACGGGGCAGGCCCTCTGAGAGGCCCGGCACAGGTGCAGGCCTGCGGTAACCCCCAGGGTCCATGGGGAGCTGAGCAGGGAGCAGATGTCCCTGTGATCAGAGGGAGGATCAGGACAGGAGGCGGCGGCCTTCAGGACAGGAGGCGGCGGCCTGCAGCCTGGAGGGCGCAGGAAGGGGCAGCTCCCAAGGGAAGTTCCCCGGCCCTTGGGTTTCCACGTCAGGCTGTGAAAGTGTGCTCAGAGAAACCCACCAGGGCGTGTCCTCCTGTCCTAAGGGGCCTCCCCACACCCCGCCTGGGGACAGTGGCCCTGGCACGGCCTCCCCGGCCCCAGCCCTTCACCCTCGAGCTCTTCCAATGCCACCTGGCTTCCCTCCCAGGGTGACAGCTATTTGCAGAATCGCCCATTCCCGCAGTGGGGCTGCCGAGCCCTCCGCTCTCCAGTAAGACCAACATGCTGATAGGGAGGATGGGCAGGACGGTAACTTCTGAACTGAGGCTGTAGCTCTTCCCCCAGGAGGGGTCGAGGTGCAGTGCTGGGGGAGTGGCCCCGACTCCTAAGTGCGGTGGACAGCAGGCAGGCGAGCCACCGCCAGCCCCGTGACGGTCAAGCCGGCGAGCACACGCGTGCCCCTCATGACCCAGAAATACACCTCTGTCCAGCGCAGGCAGCGACCACTTCTGGGGAAGTCGTGGAATCGTGCACCCAGCAAGGCCATGGGTGAGGAAGGGCAGGGCTGGCTGGACAGCCTCAGCTGAGCCAGAACTGATGGTGGGACGGAGACCTCGCAAGGTCAATGGCAAAGGCTCCCCGCGGGGCTGGGACGGTCACTGTGGGGCTCGCTGGGCGGTAAGTAGGAGGCAGGTGGCGCAGGGCTGGAGGCGGGTCCCTGGGGTGGCCGGAGCTGTGTCTGTCCCTGGCCCCTTCCTCTTGCTCCCTGTTTCCCACCACCGAAGGCAGCAGCTGTCCTCAGCCACACCCTGCCAACTGTGGGCTGAACCTCTGAAACCATGACCCCAAATACGCCTTTCCTCCTGCAAGGAATTCTTGCTGGGGGGGTTGGAGCCACAGAAAGCTGCCAGAGGCGCACAGTTTAGAAGAACACGGGCCAACGAGAGCACCTTTGTGTTCTGCATCTGCAGATTAGGCCAACTATGGATCAAAGCTCCTCGGAAAATACTGCCTCCGTGTTGAACATAGATAGGCTTGCCTTCCTGCCATTATTCTCTGAACAGTGGAGCAGGGCAGCGATTCACACGACCCAGATGCTGTATTAGACACTATAAGTACTCTAAAGAGGACTTGGTCCCTAATGCAGATGACATACATTTGTAAACGTACCAATCAGTAAGCCAGACATGAGAAGGAGGGAGAGGGAGGGCTTGGGTGGGGCGTGGGGAGGGGCTAGATGAGCGGTGTGTGCATGTGGGCCTCCACCGTCCACCTGTGCCCCGTTATGCTGTATAACTACAGTGCACCAATAAAAAGCTCTTAAAAAGCCTATGGGAGGAGCTGTGCATGTCCTACGTAAACGCTCTGATGTGTGTGGGTGTGTGTGTATTGATCCATCTGTCTCAGCCCCCCAAGAAATGGGATTGCAGATGTATGCAACCACACCCAGCTCTATGCCATTTTATATAAGGATTTGACCATCTAAAGCTGGGGGGGTCTCAGCCGGCCGTGGTGGCGCACGCTTGTCACCCCAGCATTCAGGAGGCTGAGACCAGAGGATCGCAGTTTGCAGACAGCCTCAGCTACTTAGTGAGACCCTCTGCAACTCAGTCAGTGAGACCCGGTTTCAAAATAAAGAATAAAAAATATAGGGCAGGGGGTGTACCTCGGAGGTTGAATGCCCTGGGTTCCATCCCCAGACCTGGGGGGGGGGAGAAAAAAAGAATAGGGTCGGGCATGGTGGTGCATGTTTGTAATCCCAGCACTTGGGAGGCTGAGACAGGAGGATCGCAGGTTCAAAGCCAGCCTCAACTACTTAGTGAGGCTCTCAGCAGCTTAATGAGACCCTGTTTCCAAATAAAGTATGAAATAGGTCTGGGAGTATAACCCGGAGGTAGAAAGCCCCTGGGTTCTACCCCCAGTACCCACCCCCCACACACACACCAAAAAAAAAAAAAAAGAATAGAAAATAGGGCTAGGAGTGTAGTTTGGAGGTAGAATGCCCCTTGGTTCCATCCTCAGCACCGCAAAAAAAAAGGGGGGGCGGTTCTGAAACTGACCTCCCAGAAGCAACAATGGATGACTGGATTGATTCATGGGTTCTTTCTTTTGTTTTGTTTTTGTTGTTGTTGTTTGTTTGTTTTTGCGGGTCTGGAGATGGAGCCCAGGGGCATTCGACCTCCGAGCTACACCCCTGTCCTGTTCTTTTCTTTCTTTCTTTCTTTCTTTCTTTCTTTCTTTCTTTCTTTCTTTCTTTCTTTCTTTCTTTTTTTTTTGGTGGTACTGGGGTTCCTAGAAACCCTTCTACCTCCAGGCTACACTCCCAGACCTATTTTTTTTTTATATTTTTATTTGGAAACGGGGTCTCTTAAGCCAGAGAGGCTGGCTTGGAACCTGCGTGATCCTCCTTTCTCCACCTCCCAAGCGCGGGGATTACAAGTGTGCGCCACCACGCCCGGCTTTTTTTTTTTTTTTTCATTTATTTTGAAACAGGGTCTCACTGAGTTGTGAAGGGCTTACTAAGTAGCTGAGGCTGTCCACAAACCGCGATCCTTAAGTCTCAGCCTCTCGAATGCTGGGATTACAAGCCTGCGCCACCACGCCCGGCTGTGTTCTAATCCTTATTCACACAGAGTTCTAGTCTTAAAGTATCAATACTGCTGAAAAGAACACATCCAATACCAAGGTTAAGATTCCTCTGTGTGTGTGTGTGTGTGTGTGTGTGTGTGTGTGTGTGTGTGTGTCCTGTGCAGGTGAGCTGTCACTGCACTATATGGCACCGGAGGTTGTACCCAGAGGCATTTGACCTCCAAGCTATACTCCCAGCCCTATTTTATCTTTTATTCTGAAATCAGGTCTTGCTAAGTTGCTGAGGGTCTAACTTGCTGAGGCTGGCCTTGAACCTGTAATCATTTGGTGTCAGCCTCCCAAGTGCTGGGATCACAGGTATGAGCCCCACTCCTGTCTCAAGTCATTGGATTTAATTAATGTTTGTGCTGGACCGTACGGATGTCAAAGAACTATGACATTTAGTGTAGTATTAATAGTAGTTGCTGAAACAAATGCAAAAATACTGAACAATATCATGTCCTCGCAAAATGAAGTTGGAGAATAAGAAAAAGGGAAATATATAAATTCCAGAAGATTCTTGGAAGAGAAGTGGTGACTTACTTGGTGAGGAGAGGAAGCCACATCCCACGTGTGGGGTAGAGAAGGAAGTGGCCCACTGTGCCCAGGCGTGTGAGGCCCTGGGGCAGCAGCTCAGTGGAGCAGAGGGGCGGGCTGGGGAGACGCACGCCTCCATAAGCGAGGGGAGGCCTCATGGCTCCCCAGGGGAGGGCCTCAGAGCACTGTTCCCTAGAGAAAGCCCCCGGTGCTGAGTCCCCTCCATCCTGCCCCTCGGCCCCACTGCCCGGCCTTCCTTCACGCGCTGTGCCCGGGCTCCACCGCACAGTGTGGCCCTCCGCTGGCTTGGGCAGGGTCTGCTGGGCGCAGGCGCGCTGGGGCCCCGGGGCGAAGGGTGCAGGGGCTGTCGAGTTGTCCTTCGTGCCACGCGTAGCTCTAGAAGACGGCTACCTTCCCTCACCTGTACCGAGGGTTCCTCTCACACAGCCAGAGCTTTCAGGAGAGCCCAGGAACTTCCACTCCCCCGGCTCTTCAGGTCTCTGGGCTAGTGGCTCCCTGCATTGCCAGTGTCTGAGCGCTCCAGCCTTCATCACCGGCCCTCGCCCTGCCATAGCCCCTGGCAGTAACATTCCGTCCCTGGCCCCATCGATTTCCTGCGCAGACGTGGGTGGATACAGCCTCCGAGACCAAGGGCTGGTCCCCTGGAGAGCCACTGGTAAAAGGGGCTGCCAGGCAAGGTCCAGTCTCTAGCTGATTAGCTTCCAGATCTGAATGCGCGACTAAGGTTCCAGCTGAGGAAACACACCAGGCGAAAGAAAGCAGAAGGGGGCGGCCAGGGGGACAGGCACTCCGGGTAGAATTGTAAAACAAATAAAAACAGTGTCCTCAGAGATGCTCGAGACGCTACTGAACCAACCTACAGAATGCAAGAACAGAATCTTGACACCTAAGAACATGACATAAACCGGGCGCAGTGGGCGCTTGTCATCCCAGAGCTTGGGAGGCTGAGACAGGAGGATCACACAGGTTCAAAGCCAGCCTCAGCTACTGAGTGAGATCCTGTTTCTGAATAAATTATAAAATAGGGCTGGAGGTTTAGCCTAGAGGCAGAAAGCCCCTGGGTTCCACCCCCAGTACCAGAAAAAAAAAATTACACATGGTCAAACGCATTGCCATCAAAGGTGCTCGCTGCTGGGGCTGGCCTCCCCACAGGAGAGGGCAGGCTGGTGGGTCCAGGCAGAGCTGCAGAGTTGGGGCTGCCGATGGCTGTGTCCCTCTTCCTGTGGCAATGTCTGGCCACGTGCTCACTTTTCCTGAGCAGGAGGGCGGCGATGCCCAGGCGTGGCGTGTGCGGTCGGTCACCTGTGTCTCCGTGTCACAGCTTCAGGGCAGAGCCACCGCCGACCTCAGTGGGTGTGTGGCTCCAGCGAGCAAGAGACCCCTACCACTCGGGGTCCCTGAGACAATGACCGTAGCTCTCCCAAGTCTACGCCGACCGGCGCCATACTCAACATTTCAACAATGCTTTCAAGATGCAGTTAAAGGTTGGAGAAAAATATGGAGACCTCTCGAGAGGTGGACTAGATGGAAACCAGGCAAGAAGAAAAGTGGACATTCAGCAGTGAACCATAGCGGGCGTGGCGGCGCACGCTTCAGTCCCAGCATTCCGGAGGCGGAGACGGGAGGAGAGCCTGTTTCAAAGTAAAGAATAAAAAATAGAGCTAGGGGTGTAGCTCAGAGATTGAATGCCCCTGGGTTCCAATCCCTAGTACAACAAAAAAGTGAAAAATTTCCACAATTCTAATGATATGTGTGCTAAAGGAGAAACACAGAAAATTGCTGGGAGGAAGCGATCCAAGACAAAACAGGGCCTTAGTTGAAAGGCGCAGTTCTCTAGAATATTGGGTCCATCCTCAGCCCGGCTCCATCAGTAAAAAGACTCGCGCAAGGCACGTTGTCAAGAGCTTGCTCACCACCAGAAACGAACAGCTCTGTAATATTCTGAAAAAGAAAATAAAATAAGAACAGTTTATACTAAAAAGAACAAAATTAGAATAGTATCGGGAATTTAGATGGTGAGGGGGTAATGTCTTTAAAATTCTGATGGAAAAGTGTTTACAGTTACAATTCTACAACCAGCCAAAGTACCAGTAACATATGAGCAGAACAGGATATTTCAAGCATGTTATAAAAAAGACATATAGGCCACAAATAAAATTTAAGATATACAGTTAAGTTTTAATTTCAAATAAACAAAGGCTATTTTTATTACATTCTGTGCAATTTGGGGGGAAATAATTGGCCATTTATATCTGAAATTCACATTTAACTGAGTAACCTGCCTTTATATTTGCTAAATATTTGCTAAATGTGGCAGGTGATGAAGCGTATTCCATGGAGTGTTCTGTTTTCAAATAGTTAACATGCCCGCGTGATGAAGGATCGCCACAGCCCCTCCAAGCACACATCCCTACGCTGGGCACCATCGGCCCGCATGCCCTGGGTTGGGGACGGACACCTGGCTGGACTGCGGGGAGGTCCCCGCTGGTGAGAGCAACTCCCGCGCCTGGCGCACCATGGCACTTGCCCGTGCCCGCAGGTCCAGCGGAGCCGAGGGTGGCCGCAGAGCCTCAGCCGCGCTCTCAGGTCTGACCCCACAGCTGCAGGCGCAAAGAGGACGCACGCTCCTTCCTATCCATTTTCAGAATCTCGGCTCAAACCCAACAGACTTTTTCCCCAGCAGCAGCCGTGATGGCTGGAGCACGCCTCCTGGCACCATCCCGTCAACGTTTACTAAGCACCTACGGTGTGCCAGGTCTGGGGGCCCCAGGACCACTGCAGGGTATGGCCGCGTGCTACCAGGAACGCGGCCCTGCTGAGCCCTTGAGGACGGAGGCCTGGGCCGCCCTCCCTTACTGGTGAAGAGGCAGCTGTGGGGAGAGGCTTAGACTCCCCGGGCCCATGGGGCCGCTGGCAGCTGGGCAAGGCTGGCCTCCTGGGTTTTAGACAGGGACCTCGCCCACTCCTGCTGCCTTCTTTCTCTCCCAGGTCCACCTGCCCCACGCCCCTCCAGCCCTCAGCCGCTGCTTCCCTTTCCAGACTCTACTAAAATGTCCAATAGAGCCGGGCGTGGTGGCCACACTTGTAATCCCAGCATTCGGGAGGCTGAGACAGGAGGATCTTGGTTCGCGGACAGCCTCCGCTACTTAGTGAGGCTGTTTCAAAATAAAGAATAAAAAATAGAGCTGGGGGTATAGCTCGGAGGTAGAGTGCCCCTGGGTTCCATCCCCAGACCCGCAAAAAATAAAATAAAGAAAGAAATGAACAGGGACAGTCTGATCTTGTCGGCTCGGATCTTGTCAGATCACAGAAGCTAAGCAGGGTCGGGCCTCGGCGCTTGGCTGGGAGAAGCAGCCAGGGTGCGAATCATCAGCGAGGAAGCCCTTCTCCTGCGTAGTTTTTAAGTATACTTTTGCTGCTGCTCTGTAATTAAGCGGCACGGCGAGGCAGGAGTGGGGGGCGCACGCGCACAGCACTGGCTGGACTTGTCTCCAGATTCCACGCACGCCTGCCCTTCCCAGACACGTTGCTGAAACTGGCACCATAATTGCGTGTATGTACACGGCACTGCTTAAACTGTCTCCTTCGCCAGATCACCTCCCCCAGACCCCTCCACTCATCTGCTGTGATTTCATAGGCTCTACTACTTAGGACCAGACCACAGGCCACAGACTGTACCTTCCTACTGAGATAAATTTAATCTGTTTATAAGGCAATTGAGAGACAGGGTCGTTTCTCTTGGGTCTGACGTGGTTAATCAGCTGTCAGGCGTCATCTCCGCAGTCTCCCAGGGCACAGAATGAGTCCTCTGAAACAAAACTCACCACCTGCCTTGTTGAGTCATCACCTAATCACCCTCGACGCACACCCAAGAAGCCTGACAAGGTGTCTGTCACTGGGGAAGTGGTTTGTGAAGATTCATATTTAATGCTGCTTATTATCACCCTATTAGAGACAGAAATAAAAGAAGCACATGGCTTTTTGTTGTGCTTGTTGATTAGGCTTATTAATTAATTAATTTATTTATTTATTTTTGTGATACTGGGGTAGAACCCAGGAGCTTTCTACCTCCGGGCTATACTCCCAGACCTATTTTATATTTCATTTGGAAACAGGGTCTCACTGCATTGCTGAGAGCCTCAGTAGCTGAGGCTGGCTTCAAACCTGTGCGATCCTCCTGTCTCAGCCTCCCAAGCGCGGGGATTACAAGCGTCAACCACCACGCCTGGCTAGGATGCTTTTTTTTTTTAATAAAGCAAACACATGTTCTGAAGAAACATCTATTTTTCTATTTTTACCTCTTTGGTAGGCTTTTCCATAGAAAACTCTGAATGAGAGGCGGTGGTCAAGATAGTAGTGTGATTGCTAGGTAGGCAGCCACTGAAGGAGCATTACCGGAGGGTGCTTGCGCACGATTGCCGGACGGCCCCCTGATCAGTGGCGGCTTTCGGGTGCTGTGATGTGATGGCGCCATGTTAGCAGGTGGTCACATGTGGCACTTGATTGGCAGGTGGAGGTCACATGACCGGTGCGTATTTCAGGTAGTGGTCATGTGATCGGCACAATACTGGCAGGTGTTAAGTGTAAATTACTCAAAGCTTTGAAGGTTATTGGTCTATTTAACCTAAATTCCTAGCTTAGAGTTGATGGTAGAGGGATTAAGGGTAGGAGAAAGGTTGATAAGATAAGTGGAGAAATTAGGGTCGTTAATTTTGTGCTCTCAAATTTTCATTTTTATGTCACTGGATGAGGGGAATAATGTTAATGAAGTAGAATAGATTCGGCATGTGTAAAAGTAAGGATTTAATAGTGCCAATGCTGCTATTAGTAGATGGTATCGTTATGTGGGATTTTTAAATAAGTTCTTAATAATTCATTTTGGTAAAAATCCTGTTAGACGCCGGGCGTGGTGGCGCACGCTTGTCATCCCCGCGCTTGGGAGGCGGAGACAGGAGGATCGCGCTGGTTCGGAGCCAGCCGCGCTGGCTTAAGAGACCCTGTTTCCACATAAAGTTAAAAAATAGGCCTGGGAGTGTAGCCCGTGGGAGTGTAGCCCGTGGGAGTGTAGCCCCGGGGGTAGAAGGGCTTCCAGGAACCCCAGTACCAAAAAAAAAAATCCTGTTAGTGGGGGTAGTCATCTTAGTATACGAGGGTAACGAGTGGAGATTATTAGGGGTGTCGTTTCGTGCTGTGGAGAGGTTAACGTAGCTCTATTACTGTTTAGTGACATGCTGGTGATTAGGTCAGCAGTGTAGTCGTACTAGAGGTACTGACAGCAGTATTTCCCCGTGTGGGCAGTTATGAATAGGCTATGATTTTCCGTAGTTGAATTTGGTTAAGTCCTCCTCATCCTCCTAGTGCTGTTGATAAAGCAGCTATAATTAGGATTAACGCAGAGTTAATAAAAGGGGAGATGTGAAATCTAAGCCACGGTTATGACTCATGACATACGTCCTGGTTAGATTCCATGTGGAAACCATGACCTGTTTTGTTTCTGTTAAGCTTACTATTTGGGTTCAGCTTTTTAGGGGTTTCTTTGAAGACTTCAACTACTTACGGGTGGTTTGGTTTAATTTTGAGCGGTGGGTTGGTTCTGGAATTGTGCTTTGGAGGAGCGTTTTGAGGGTGGATAGTAGTTTCGTTCACTCAGGTGGTATACTTGTATTTGGTTATACAACAGCGGTAGCTACTGAAGAAACCCTGGACGCGAGGTCAAACATGTGGGTATGATGTGTACTTTTATCAGGGCTTGTTGCAGAAATCATTCTAATTTATCGATACAAATTTATGACAAAGTTGATTGCCAGTTTTGGTGGGTTGGAGGATTGAGTGTTGGGGGTGAAGTTGGTGTAACTAGTGAGGAGTCAATGTGTTCCTGCTCTACACAGCTTTGGAAGCTGGCTAACGGCGGTAGGGGGCAATCTTTATTCGTTAGTACTTTTCTTGTAATTGAGATTCTGCGTGGTAATTAAATGATGAGTGTGAGGGTCATAGAATTGATAAGAAGAATGATAGGACAGTAGTTTAATTAATCCTATTTGATTAGAAGTTAAGGTTGATGCTGAGTTGAATTGCAGAAAGGAATTTAGGGGTGGATTTTTCTAGTCAAGTTATATCTGTGAGGGTAGATGCTGGAGGTGTGGCTTACAGTGAGATTTGTAATGAGTGGTGAGGAGTTGATGGGGAGTGTCCTAGAAGGTAGAAATTTCAGGTGCTATGAGGGTATTTAAATTTAAAATGTATGGTTAAGTTTTTAAGTTCTGTTTATTTTTTTCTTTTTCTTTCTTTTTTTTTTTTCTTTTTTGCGGTACTGGGGTGGAACCCAGGGTCATTGTACCTCCGAATACCTAGCCCTCTATTTTAGTCTTTTTTGGGGGGGTGGTACTACGGGTGGAACCCAGAGGCTTTTTACCTCTGGGCCATACTCCCAGCCCTATTTTATATTTTATTTGGAAACAGGGTCTCACTAAGTTGCTGAGAGCCTCACTCAGTAGCTGAAGCTGGCTTCGAACCTGTGCGGTCCTCCTGTCTCAGCCTCCCAAGCGCTGGGATTACAAGCGTGCGCCACCACACTTGGCTTTAAATTCTATTTCTGTTATAAAACTTGAGATAATAACAATTAAACAAATTAGTTTAAGTTATCATAGTATGGTTATTTATTGGATGTTTATGGGAGTAATATTACTGGTAATAAAGAATCTGGCAAGGCCGGGCGTGGTGGTGCACACTTGTAATCCCAGCATTCGGGAGGCTGAGACTGAAGGATCGCGGTTCACGGACAGCCTCAGCTACTTAGGCTCTCTGCAACTTAGTGAGACCCTGTTTCCAAATAAAGACTGAAATTAGGGCTGGGGGTGTAGCTTGGAGGTCGAATACTCCTGGGTTCCATTTCCAGACCTGCAAAAAAAAAAGAAAAGTACTTAGTAAATATTTATTAGAAGTATAAATTAATGCAATTATTTAGTGATAAGCCAACATTTTATTGAATGTTCCAGGTGACTTCAAAAGGTATGGCAAGCCGGGCGTGGTGGTACACGCTTGTAATCCCAGCATTCGGGAGGCTGAGACTGGAGGATCGCGGTTCGCGGACAGCCTCGGCTACTTAGGCTCTCTACAACTTAGTGAGGCCCTGTTTCAAAATTAAAAAAAAGAATAAAAAATAGAGTTGGGGGTGTAGCTTGGAGGTCAAATGCCCCTGGGTTCCATCCCCAGACCCGCAAAAAAAAAAAAAAAAAAAAAAGGTACAGCAAACATAGATTCTACCAGACCTATTGGAAGGAAAAGTGCCCATTAAATCACCCAGACCTGAGCGTCCCTAGGCTGCAGTGAAGCCCAGCCTCACCTGCGCTCTAGGAAGAAGCCCTGAACCCTGACTGGGGACCAGGCCCCAGGGCCCTTGTTTGTTGACTGTGGTACTGGACATTGAGCCGGGCAGGGGCCTCTGAGCCAAGGCCACAGCTCTTGGCTGTTTTTTACTGAAACGATGTCTCACTAAGTTACTGTGTGCGGGTTCAAACCTTCAGCCCTCTGATTTAGCCTCCGAAACCTGTGATGATAGGATTACAGGTGAGTGCCACTCACCTGTGCGGTTGGTTTCTTCGTTTTGTTTGCAGTGTTAGGGATTAAGCCTCACACATCCTCGACATACACTGGGACACTGAACTACACCCTTAGCCTTTTATTTTATTTCTTGCGGTACTGGGTGTTGCACCCAGGAGTACCCCACTACACACCCAGTCCTTTTTCTTTTTTCTTTTGAAACAGGGTCTTGCTATGTTGCCAAGGCTGGTCTCAAACCTGCAATCCTCCTGTCTCAGCACCAAGAGGTTTTGATAGGCCCCATAAAGTCACTGCAAAACCCATTTTCTCCCTTCGATTTTCTGAAATATGTAGTCAGAGCTAAGAACATGAAGAAGTCATCAGGAGATAGAGCCCAAAGCTAGCCCACTTCCTCAGAGGCTGAGTGACTCACCGTGACCAGCAGTCACCTGGGCGGGACTGCCGGGCGGGGCTGAGGGGCGCTGTGCGTCACACCCAGGGAGAGAGGAAGGACCCTGGCAGCTCGGGGGACTGCGTTCCCCCGCCTGAGCGCCATCTCCTCAGGGGGCGAAGAAAAGAGGTCTCTTCACCAGGCAAATGCTAAGCCGAGTGCTGGCTGCCCCACAGCGGAAGTGGGGTTTATAAAGAGGACACACTAGAGGAGGAGAAGGGGCTGAGGAAGTGGGAGACATTTTTTCTCAAAAAAAATTTTTTTTTGTGGTAGTGGGGATGGAACCCAGGGGCTTTCTACCTCTGGGCTATACTCCCAGACTCCTCCTTGCATGTCCGAGGAAGACAGAGGGATGCCTTATTCACAGCTCCATTCCTTTCCTGGCATTATTTTCCTTTATGAATCCTTATTTTAAAAAAACGAGTATAGAAAAAAAAAAGCAATTTGAAAGCAGTCAGCTCTAAAGCACCATAAAAATGAGAGGCACTAGAGGTCCCCTTTTGAACGCACTCTTCCGGTGTTTAATTTTTTATTTAAATATTTGGACGGAGAACAACGTACAGGTACATTTCTAAATCTGAAGACATCACAGCTTTCAAGGGGTCGAAGCATATTCTTTTCTTTAAACTTAAACACAAAGAAAGAGGGGAGTATCCTGTGGTACACAGAGATCACACGGGAGGCCTGGGCCGAGCCTCTGGGAGGAGAAAGGCCGGGCACCAGCTGAACCCGGCCGAGGCTGCTCCCGAGTGAGGGCGCAGTGTGCAGCCTCTGCCAGGGTCAGGCACAGGGTTTGTTTTGTTTTGTTCTGGTGCTGGGAGTTGCGCCAGGCGCGTTCTGCCTCTGAGCTGCACCCCGGCCTACTTTACTTTCTTTTGAAATGGGGTCTGGCTAAGTTGCTGAGTGTGACTCAGTTCTGTCTCAGCCGCCCCAGTACTAGGGTTACAGGCCTGTGTGACCATACCTGGGTCCGGCTCGACTCCTTTTTCTTTTTTTCTTTTTCTTTTTTTGAGACAGGGTCTTGATAATTACCCAGGCTGGCTTTGAACTTGTGATCCTCCCACTTCTGCCTCCCAAATAACTGGGATCACAAGTGTGCACCACCTCAACCCCCTCCTCTTAAGATTTCAACCACCTTCCAACAGCATCAAACGAGGAATCAAGCATTTAAGACTCGGGCCTTTGGGAGACATGTGAGCGCCGAACCTTAGTGCCACTGAACACAGAGCAAAAGGAAATAAAAGAAAAGATGGATGAAGGAAATGTGGGAGCCGGCGTGGGGCGCATGCTTGGGATCCCAGCGCTTGGAAGGCTGAGACAGAGGATCGCAGGTTCGCGGCCAGGCTCAGGTACTTAGTAAGGCCTCCACAACTCAGTGAGACCCTGTTTCAAAATAAAAATGGAGCTGAGAGCGTAGCTCAGAGGTAGAATGTCCCCGGGTTCAATCCCCAGTACTGCAAAAAAATAAAAAGTATTATTTACACACACACACACACACACACACACACACACACACTGGAATACTGTTCAGTCTTTTAAAAATGAATGAAACCCCATCGTTTGGGACAACACTGATAGAACTGGAGGTGATTTTATTAAAGGAAGTAAGCCAGACACAGAACGATAAACACTGCAAGACCTCACTCACGAGCGGAGAAGACTGGCAGCCGAGAGGAGAGTGAGGAGACACGGGAGCCTGGCACTCAGTGGGGATGGACAGGAGCAGGGGCTCGGCGTGGTGTGCACGCTTGTCACCCCCGCGCTCGGGAGGCTGAGACAGGAGGATCGCGCAGGTTCGAAGCCAGCCTCAGCTACTGAGTGAGGCTCTCAGCAACTCAGTGAGACCCTGTTTCCAATAAAGTATAAAATAGGGCTGGGAGGATAGCCGGAGGTAGAGAAGCCTCTGGGTTCCACCCCCAGTACCACACACACACACACACACACACACACACACACACACACAGAATAGCCAGGAAGGAAGAATAGAATAGACCGCAGGAAGCCCTGGCATGCTTTGGACAGGCTGGCCGCAGACAATGATAACGTATTGAGTATTTCAGAGAACGAACAGAAAGGACTTTGAATGCGTCCACCAGGAAGAAACAAGGGCACCCAGGGTCAGCGTACCCTGACTTCCATATTACACCATGTGCTCGTGACACGTCCACACGATGCGCCACAAATATGTACAATGTTTATGTTCTTGCCCATCAGGCAAAGTAGTTTTAGAGTTCCACTCCGCACAGGAGGACACTCACTCCTTTCCTTAAGGTTAGCGACAAGAAGCCAATGCTACTCACACTCCCAAACCCACCTCCATCCTCGGTGCTTCTGATGTTTTAAATTACAATGCCCTAAATAAATGTTAGCTTTACATTTCTTTTTATACTTATAACTAACTTCCAATGTGTTTGTTTGTTTTGTGTGTGTGTGTGTGTGTGTGTGTGTGTGTGTGTTACTAGGGTTGGAACCCAGGGGCTTTCTACCGCCATGCTATACTCCCAGACCTATTTTATACTTTATGGAAACAGGGTCTCACTAAGTTGTTGAGAGCCTCACTAAGTAGCTGAGGCTGGCCTCAAACCTGTGCGATCCTCCTGTCTCAGCCTCCCAAGCGTGGGGATTACAGACGTGCCCACCACGCCCAGCCTAACATGTTTTTGACAAGCGTGTGTGAGAGAGAGAGAGAGAAAGAGAGAGAGAGAGAGACTGGATTGAACCCAGAGGCTTTCTACCTCCGGGCTATACTCCCAGACCTTTTTTAAGGGTCTCACTAAGTTGCAGAGGGCTTCACTAAGTAGCTGACGCTATCCTTGAACCTGTGATCCTCCTGTCTCAGCCTCCCAAGTACTGGAATTACAAGCATGCACCACCATGCCCAGCTGGCAAGCATTTTAAAAGGTCATAATACAACCATAATTGTGCCCATTGGTGTGTGTGTGTGTGTGTGTGTTGACAGAGAGAGAGAGAGAGAGAGAGAGAGAGAGAGAGAGAACGATACACTGGGTACTGAATCCAGGGGCATTCTAAGTCTGAGCTGCACCCCAAACCCTTTCTTAAAGTTATTTTTGTTTTGTTTTGTTTTAAAGCAGGGTCTCTCTAGATTGCTGAGGGCCTCGCAGCATTGTTGAGGCTGTCCTGGAACTGCAGTCCTGCTCAGCCTGGGATTCCAGGCGGGGGCCACCATGCGCGGCCGTGCCCTTCGACTGTTCTGACCACTTTGCCCTGACCGAGCCGGCATGACCATCTCCAAGCGCCATGCTCCTGCAGCCAGCTGGTCCGCGCAGTTAGCTCTGCGGTGAGCCCCACTTCTCCATGGCGGCTCTGCTGCGCAGGCGCCTCCCTCCCCGCACTTCTCCCAGCCCTCTTCCTCTGCCCTGTGGTGGGGAGCCCCTACATTTTGTCCCCTGCATACTCTTCTGGCAATGGCCTTGTGCAAAAGTCAGAGCCCGTCTTAGGTAGGGATGGGATTAAGGTGATAGTGACCAAGAGGGGCCTCGCCAAATGGTAGAAAGGGATTTTTCTAGGTGCTGGGGGATAAGGGATTGAGCCCAGGGGCATTCCAAGCCTCATCCCCAGCCTTTTTTTTTTTTTTTTAAATTTCAGAACAGGGTATCGCTAAGTTGCTGAGGCCTCACTAAGTCTAAGCTGGCTTTGTACCTGTGATCCTCCTGTCTCAGCCTCCCACGTCCTAAGATGACAGGCATTCATCACCACACCTGGTGAGAGGGCCGTTTTTAAGCAGGACGTGGGGGACCCCCTGGGTTTGGATCAGGGCTGAGCCCAGGAGCCAAGCTGCTTTATTTCCAAGGGCATCCATGGCTTTGCTCGCTCATCCCAGCAACCCCTGCTGGCTTCCTGGGCTTCAGGCACACCGGTAGGTGCTGAGGCACTTGGGGGTGACCGTGGTCACTGGGCTAAAGCAGCAACCACGCAGGGCCGGGTGGCTCAAGGTAGAATGCCCTGGGCTCCATCCCCAGGACCGCAAATAGATATCTTAAGGTCACCCTTGCAGTCCATCTCGCTGTGTGAAATCACAGCACTCCCGAAAAGGCCTGCACAGGTCAGGCTCACCCTGACATTCGCCTGGTGCATTAGGGTTCAGAAGACCGCACGGGCTCTCCGTTTTCCTGGCAGCACCAGATCTTCTCATTCCTCTAGAGAAACTGAGAGTTAAGTGTCCTGCGGGCTGGGGTGTAGCTCAGCTGTAGAGCGCTTGTGCAGCACGTGGGAGGCTCTGGGTCCATACCCAGCACCTTCCAAAGAAATAATAAATAAAGGATGCTCTGTTTTTTAAAAACAAAATTCAAATTCTGATTGCTTTTTGCAAAGCAAAGACTTCTCTTACCAATGTAAACCTCTTCCAATTTTGTGGGCCATGCTGGATAATTTTTACTAGTTGGGTCTGTAGTGAAGCGCACATGTGCAGGCGCGTACACACACACACACACACACACACACACACACACACACACACACACACACACACCCCAGTTCTAAATACAGCTGAAACTTGGCGCCCAGCCTCACCGCCCTCTGCCCGGTGCCAGCTCCTATCATATTCAGAACCCCGTGTCCCCAGCTGCTCACGATCACCCTGAGGAATCTGCTAAACAAATCCCTGGCAAGACATCAGCACGGTGATGTGTGACCGTGAATCCGCTCAAACAAACGCAGAGCATGCCGGCCCGGTCCTTAATTCCCGAATTTCGGAGGTTCAATCTATGAGCCTGTTTAGAGTTCAAACTCGCTCGCTTCCCCAAAGGAGCAGGCCGCTTGTCGCATTTTAAAAATTAACCGGAAAAAACACGTCTGAACTGGGAGGACGTCGGCAGTCGAGCTGCGATAACTGATTTCCCGTGTTTCCCAGGAAAATGGAGGGCAGGCAGGGCACGCGGAGGGGCCTCCATCGCCTGGCGCTAGGGGCGCGGCGTTGCTGCGGGGTGCGGGTCTGGGCCGGAGCCCGGCGGCCCGGGGACGCTGCAGCCCGCCATCCCGGTCCTCGGGTCTGGGCCGGAGCCCGGCGCCCGCGGGCGCTGCAGGCCGCCATCCCGGTCCTCGGAGGCCGAGGCCGAGGCCGCCTCCGCCCCGCCGACCCCGCTCTGGAATAAGCAGCACGACGGGGGGCGGGCGAGGCGGCCCGGGCGGGCGGCGCGGTCCTCCGGCCGGCAGGGGGCGCGCGTCCCGCCCCGGGCTCCGCGCGGCTCCGGGCTGGCGCGGGGCGGGCGGCGGGCGGCGAGCCGCGGGCATGGAGCGGCGGGCGGCCGGGCTGGGCGCGGGCTCCCCGGCGCTGGCCCAGGCCCGCCGGCGCAAGCAGCCCCCGCGGCCGGCCGACTTCAAGCTGCAGGTCATCATCATCGGCTCCCGCGGCGTGGGCAAGACCAGCCTCATGGAGCGCTTCACCGACGACACCTTCTGCGAGGCCTGCAAGTCCACCGTGGGTAAGGCGGGCCGCCAGCCCTGCGCGGCTCGCGGCGGGGCCGGCCGGGGCAGGGGCGGCCGCTGGGCCCGGGAGCTGGGCAGGTGCCCCCGGGAGCCGGCCAGGGGCCGGGGGCGGCGGGGTGGGAGGTGGACCCTGCAGGGCCAGACCAGGCCGGGGCAGGGGCCGGGGGTGGGAGGTGGACCCTGCAGGGCCAGGCCAGGGCAGGGGCGTCTGCTGGGCCCGGGGGTGGGAGGTGGACCCTGCAGGGCCAGGCCAGGCCGGGGCAGGGGCCGGGGGTGGGAGGTGGACCCTGCAGGGCCAGGCCAGGGCAGGGGCGTCTGCTGGGCCCGGGGGTGGGAGGTGGACCCTGCAGGGCCAGGCCAGGCCGGGGCAGGGGCCGGGGGTGGGAGGTGGACCCTGCAGGGCCAGGCCAGGGCAGGGGCGTCTGCTGGGCCCGGGGGTGGGAGGTGGACCCTGCAGGGCCAGGCCAGGCCGGGGCAGGGGCCGGGGGTGGGAGGTGGACCCTGCAGGGCCAGGCCAGGGCAGGGGCGTCTGCTGGGCCCGGGGGTGGGAGGTGGACCCTGCAGGGCCAGGCCAGGCCGGGGCAGGGGCCGGGGGTGGGAGGTGGACCCTGCAGGGCCAGGCCAGGGCAGGGGCGTCTGCTGGGCCCGGGGGTGGGAGGTGGACCCTGCAGGGCCAGGCCAGGCCGGGGCAGGGGCCGGGGGTGGGAGGTGGACCCTGCAGGGCCAGGCCAGGGCAGGGGCGTCTGCTGGGCCCGGGGGTGGGAGGTGGACCCTGCAGGGCCAGGCCAGGCCGGGGCAGGGGCCGGGGGTGGGAGGTGGACCCTGCAGGGCCAGGCCAGGGCAGGGGCGTCTGCTGGGCCCGGGGGTGGGAGGTGGACCCTGCAGGGCCAGGCCAGGCCGGGGCAGGGGCCGGGGGTGGGAGGTGGACCCTGCAGGGCCAGGCCAGGGCAGGGGCGTCTGCTGGGCCCGGGGGTGGGAGGTGGACCCTGCAGGGCCAGGCCAGGCCGGGGCAGGGGCCGGGGGTGGGAGGTGGACCCTGCAGGGCCAGGCCAGGGCAGGGGCGTCTGCTGGGCCCGGGGGTGGGAGGTGGACCCTGCAGGGCCAGGCCAGGCCGGGGCCGGGGCCGGGGGTGGGAGGTGGACCCTGCAGGGCCAGGCCAGGCCGGGGCAGGGGCCGGGGGTGGGAGGTGGACCCTGCAGGGCCAGGCCAGGGCAGGGGCGTCTGCTGGGCCCGGGGGTGGGAGGTGGACCCTGCAGGGCCAGGCCAGGCCGGGGCAGGGGCCGGGGGTGGGAGGTGGACCCTGCAGGGCCAGGCCAGGGCAGGGGCGTCTGCTGGGCCCGGGGGTGGGAGGTGGACCCTGCAGGGCCAGGCCAGGCCGGGGCAGGGGGCGGCAGGGTGCGAGGTGGACCCTGCAGGGCCAGGCCAGGCCAGGCCGGGGCAGGGGGCGGCAGGGTGCGAGGTGGACCCTGCAGGGCCAGGCCCGGCGTCAGCGTCCGGCGCCTCCCACCGACGCTTCCGCGGAAAATCCCTGTTAGCTTTATAACAGGCTGCGGTCTCTTTCCCCCTATTCAAGTACAGTTTGCTGAATAGGGAAATTAAAAACTAATAGGCGGCTTGGTTGTAGCAAGATTATAAAGTCAGTAGAGAATAGAAAGAGAAGAGGAGGACAGCAGCGGCCCGGCAGGCGGCCCGGAGAGCCCGCGGTGGGGCTCTGCTCTCAGACCCCGGCCCTTGAGTAGAGTTTTCCTATGGAGCGCTCCTATCAGCTCTCCCAAAACAACAGGCCGCGGCTCGCTTGAGACAGGTGGTATTATCCGGTTGCTGGTCAGCATCCTTGTTAAGAGTAAATATACCTTTTTCTACCTGTGCTGAGTCAGGTGCCCATTAATTGGTGGTGATTTACAGGAACATACTGGGCTTCCATCCTGCCTCTCAGGGCCGGGTCAGAGTGCAGCGGAGCACAGGGCTCCTGCTATCCACAGCGTTGAAGATGTGCCAGGCAGAGCTTCTTGTCTCTCAGGGACATCAATTGCGTGCGCGCACACACACACACACACACACACACACACTGAAGGCTAAAAACTCTTAATTGCCTCTACATTCTTATTATAAGTTAAAATCAGAGCCAAGATAGATGAGGGAGGGGGATTGACGTATAATAGGCCAACCTGTTTTTTCCCTTTCTCTCTCTCTCTCTCTCTCTCTCTTTCTTTCTCTCTTTTTCTCTTTCTTGTCTGTCTGCCTGCCTGCCTGCCTGCCTGTCTGTAACACCCAGGCTCTGACCACCATTTACACTTTGATTACAAAACCAGCCCTGGGGCAATTTCAGGGTCCTGCAGGAAAAAGTGTTGGCAGGGATGCAGGCAGGCAGAGCAGAGTCAAAGCCAAGGGCCGCCCACCCACCCACCCACCGGCACCGTGCTCCTGGGCTGGGGCGTCCACAGCTCCTTAGCACCCCTGAGCTCTGCCTTGTGGGGGCTAAGCCAGGGAGAAGTTTCTCAGTGAAGACATTTCAGATTTCCTACGGGAACTATTGAAAGTCAAACTACACTCAAGTGTCCTGTTTTAACTGTCAGTGCTGGGCAGAGGGACTTCAGCTGTATTTATCCAGGGCCTCAGGTATCCAGTGACTGCAGAAGTAGGGAGGGGTCCTCCAGTAAAGTAGTGCTCCAGTCAGCCTCAGGGTCTCAACTTGAAACGGCGCGTGGATTCTCTTGATGTAATCAGGCTCGCAGGGCAGGACATCCAGGGATGTCAGGTGCTTGTGGGCGACACTTGCTTCAGTGGAAAACCCCTTCAGAGCCAGGGGAACCCCACGCTTGGGCTGTCTCTCCCCAGTGAGGAGCGGTCACCTGCAGCGGTAGGCAGGAGGAACTTGGGTGTCCACGGAACACTGAGTAGTACGTAAGCCTGATATTCAGAATTAAAAGCATTTTATATGCTCATATATTAAGAATTGTAACCCCGCTTGGAAATGAATTGGTTTCAAATTGTCATTTGACAAGACACTACCACATTTAAAATATCTTATTAAAGCCCGGCGTGGTGGTACACACTAATAATCCCAGCATTCGGGAGGCCGAGACAGGAGGATCACGGTTCGCAGACAGCCTCAGCTACTTAGCGAGGCCCCTTGCAACTCAGTGAGACCCTGTTTCAAAATAAAGAATAAAAAATATAGGGCTACAGGTGTGGCTCAGAGGTGGAATGCCCCTGGGTTCCATCCTTAGTACTGCAAGAAAAAAAAAAAGTATTATTGATCCAAACTTGGTGGCACACACCTGTAATTCTAGTATTTTCAGGACATGAGACAGGATTTTTCAGGTTCAAGGTCAGTCTCAGCAACTTAGGAAGACCTTGTTTCAAAATAAAAAATAAAAAGGGCCAGGAGTATAACGTGGAGATAAAATGTCCCTGGGTTCAATCCCCAATACCAAAAGATAAAATGTCTTACTGGAAAAATTAAACCTCCCAATTTTTTATTGTCTAATTTTGAAGAACTTACATCCTTTAATACGTGTGTGTGTGTGTGTGTGTGTGTGTGTGTGTGTGTGTGTATGTGTGTATAGTACTGAGGACAGAACCCACAAGCCTTCTACTTCCAGGCTACACTCCCAGACCTATTTTAGATTTTACTTGGAAACAGGGTCTCAACCCATTGCTGAGAACCTCACTAAGTAGCTGAAGCTGGGTTTGAACCTGTGTATTCCTCCTGTCTCAGCCTCTCAAGTCCTGTGATCACAAGTGTGTGCCACCACACTTGGCCTCCTTTAATGCTTTTTAGACGAGATCATCTTGGAATTATTTTTGTTCTCTCTTTTGGTGTGTGTGTGTGTGTGTGTGTGTGTGTGTGTACTGGGAACTTAACACAGTGGGCATTCTATCACTGAACTATACTCAGTAGCCCTTCACTGGAATGTGTGAAGATAAACTTATTTTGAAACAGTGTCTAGCTAAGTTTCCATGGGCTGGTGTCCAACCTGCAATCCTCCTACCTCTGGTTCCCAAGTACTGGGATTACAGATGTGTGTCATTGTGCCTGGCAATACTGGTTTTTAAATGTTAGTCTTGGGGACGTGGCTTTAAAATTTAGTAGCATAATGATACCTGTTTCAAATACCCAGTCTTGGATCATAAGAGAACTGGGAATTACCAACCAGGAAATGAGGTATATGTTATTATTTTACTATCTTGCATAAATGCAGTAAAGAGTCAGAATTACCCATCTTTTATGGCTCCATGCTTTTTTTTTTTTTTTTTGCAGAACTGGGGTTGCAACCCCAGGGGCATTCTACCTCCGAGCTATACCCCCAGCCTGATATTTTTTGTTTTTTGTTTTGTTGGTACTGAGGGTGGAACCCAGAGGCTTTCTACCTCCGGGCTATCCTCCCAGTCCTATTTTATACTTTATTTGGAAACAGGGTCTCACTAAGTTGCTGAGAGCCTCACTAAGTAGCTGAGGCTGGCTTTGAACCTGCGCGATCCTCTTGCCTCCCAAGCTGGGGGATTACAAGCGTGCGCCACCATGGCTGGCTTTGTTCTTTACTTTGAAACAGGGTCTCACTGAGTTGCAGAGGGCCTCACTAAGTAGCTGAGGCTGGCCTTAACCACGATCCTCCTGTCTCAGCCTCCCAAGTATGGGGATTACACCGTGCTTCGCCACACCTGGCTTATTGGCTTCACTCTTTAAAATAGCTAAGAGTGAGAGGTGACGTGGTTGCATCGTGTGATGGAGAGAAGTCAGCGCAGACGCTCACGGGTGGGCTTGGGCCGAGGGGCGCGTGGAGGTGAGTAGCGGCTGGCTTAGAGCGCCAGAGGCCCGGCGAGGAAGGCTTTCTCTCGCTGCGGAGCAGCGCCCACTCTGGAAGAGGCTCCTCAGGAAGCAGAAGGATAGATGTCTGGAGACCAGGACTGCTGTGCCGAGGAGCAAGGACTCTGCCCCGGAGCCCCTGGAATAGCACAGGCTCCTGAGTGGGCATTGGCACGGAAACAGAGAAGCCAAGAGCACATTGCATGGGGTGCTGGGGAAGGAGCTGGGGGCTGGGAGGCAGGAGACCGGGCAGCTTGTTTTTCTGTCCCCTTGACAAACATAAATACACGCACATGTCTGAGCTGTGCCTCCCCATGCCGGGGGTGCTGGGAGTGTTGTCTTCTGGTTTAAGTTTCTTCCACGTGTAGCCTCTACTACTGATTCAATAAGTATTCCTAATTGTGAAGGTTCAGAGAAGGGGATAACCTGTGGCCCCATACGTACAGAGCATGAAGACGTTTTGTGAAAGCTACCGGCCCCTTCAGCTTCTGCCTCTGAGCCTCTTCAGCAAGCAGGTGACTGGTTGAGCGCCTGCTGTGTGCTGGGTCTTCTCTGGTCACCGGGGGCTTGAGGGCTGCACGGGCAGGTCCGAGGCCCTGGGGGCTAAGTTCCAGGAGAGTAAGGGTGGTGGCAGACATGTGAGTGGAGTATTCAGAGAGCCCGGTGGCAGCGCCTCCTGTCTGGAGCTGAGGCTGAGGGTTAGAGGCTGCTTCTTCACTGGACTGTGTGAAGGTAAACTCATTCTTCACGTTCCTTTAGAAAAGTGCTCTTTAAGCCGGGCGTGGTGGCGCACGCTTGTAACCCCAGCATTCGGGAGGCTGAGACCAGAGGATTGTGGTTCACGAACGGCCTCAGCTACTAATTAGTGAGGCCCTCTGCAACTTAGTGAGACCCTGTTTCAAAATAGAAAATAGGGCAGGAGGTGTAGCTCGGAGGTCGAATGCCCCTGGGTTCCATCGCCAGACCCACAAAGAAAGAAAGAAAGAAAAGTGCTCTTTAAACGCTGTGAGTAATTGTGAGGCCTCGGAGCAGCTAAGGGCCCTTTGGGAGCTGGTATTTCCAGTTTCATCTCCATGCCGTGGACCACAGCAAGCTCCACGTGAGAGAAGGTTCTCTTACGCAGCAGTGGCGGTTTTGTCTGAGCACTGGCAGGGCTTGTAGACCACCAGGTCCCCGAGCATGTGTGGACTGTGTGGCCAGAGTCACGGATCGCAGAAGTCAGAGCCGGAGGCAGATCTCCCTAGGTGCGTGGCCACGTGGATTGGCTCCCTCGGGCTTCCTTCCAGCAGCAGTGAAGTCCTGGGGGTTTGAGATGACGGATTGGAGTGTAAATTATGAAGGATGAAAATGTTGATTCTTCATTGCTCATCAGATCGGAAGTTGGTCTAGTTTAGAAGACACAACACAGCTAGGTGTGGTGGTGCACACTTGTAATCCCGGTACTGGGAATCGCAGGTTCTCAGCCAGCCTCAGCTACTTAGTGATACCTCCGCAACTTAATGAGGCCCCGTTTCAAAAATAAAGAATAAGAAATAGGTCTGGGGTGTAGCTGGGAGGTAAAATGCCCCTGGGTACCATCCCCAGTACCACAAAAAATTAAAAGACACAGCATTCACACAGGTTAAAAGGCAGTTTTCAGTCATTGACCTATTTGATGGAAATTGCCTGGGTGGGGTGTGATTTTCAAGTGGATTTGTGTTCTCTTCTGATATAGCAAGCATAATTGGACGGGTTCTTTAAAAAGTACAGGAGCAGCTTTTTAAAGTCCAGGAAATGGGAAAGCTTATCGCTAGAAAGACAGCCGTTTTTCTCTGTCGATGGCTGTGTTGAAGCTTGAGTCTGAGTGCTCGTGTGCTGGGCCTTTGCCTTCAGGGCGGGAACCCTAGAAAGCGTCTGGCCAGCAGCACTGGACTCTTGCAACCTGTTGACTTTGTATAGATGGAAATAGTTTTGCCAGGTAGGACCCTGCCCCGCCCTGGGTCCAGCAGTATTGCAGGAAAGCAGGAAAGTTACGGGAGCCTGGGCTCTGCCTTACACACGCCAGTGTGGCTTGGGATAAGTAACATGGTCGTGCGTGCACGAGGCGCAGCGCCCGGCCCTTTGGTGAGCGCTGCTGTGCACCAGCCGCAAGCCCACAGCAGGTGGCCTGGGGTCCCCACGCACAGGTACAGGCGGAGCCTCAGTGGACGCTTCCCTGGCCCGCTGGGAAGCGGCCCTCAGACCAGGCTGCGAGTGAGGCCTTCTCTCTTTCCTTCTGCTCCTTAGCTCTCTTTAGGACTTAAGTCGACTCTGCTTGTTGAAAATACAGATGGCTTGCACACATTGCCAGACACAGTGGGCCTTCTTAGTGCTTTAGTCTCCTCGGAACATGGCGGTGGTCATGCTGTATATTGGCGGGCCTCTGCAGTACTCTGAGAATAAAGGAGTGCTCTACAAATTCTCTTTGTCTCTCATTTTTAACCTGGAGATTGAATCCAGAGCATTGTACCTCTGAGCTACACCCTCAGCCCTAGTTTTTGTTCTTTATTTTGAAACAGGCCCTCACTAAGGAGCTGAAGCTGGTTGCGAACCTGTGATCCTCTTGTCTCAGCCTCCCAAGTACTGAGATTACAAGCATGTACCACCATGCCCGGCTCCAAATTTTATTTTGTTTTATTTTTTCCAGGTCTGGGGATGGAAGCCAGGGGCATTCGACCTCTGAGCTACACCCCCTGCCCTGTTTTTTATTAATTAATTAATCAATTAATTATTTATTTATTTATTTATTTATTTATTTATTGGTGGTACTGGGGTTCCTGGAAGCCCTTCTATCTCCGGACTACACTCCCAGACCTATTTTTACATTTTTATTTGGAAACAGGGTCTCCTAAGCCAGCACGCGCGCGGCTGGCTTCAAACCTGCGCGATCCTCCTGTCTCTGCCTCCCAAGCGCGGGGATTACAAGCGTGCGCCACCACGCCCGGCTTTTATTCTTTAATTTGAAGCAGGGTCTCACTAAGTTATGGAAGGCCTCACTAAGTAGCTGTGGCTGTCCGCCAACCGCGATCCTCTGGCCTAGCCTCCCGATGCTGGGATGACAAGCGTGCCCACAGCGCCCGGCTCCACTATTTATTTTTTATCTGTTCAGGCTGAGCCTCCCTAATCTGAAGACCCAAAACTTTCTGATCATCAGCCCAGAACTACATTGGGAATCCCACACCTGACTGCTATGGCGGATCACATTAGAGACACAGGCACGCTGAGAAGAGCGGATAAAATGACTTCAGGCTCAGTGGGAGGCATAGATGAAGAACAGTTGACTTTTGTGATGAGTCCTGGGCCCAGTTTCCAGAATGTCTAGTTATTTTTATGTAAATATTCTAAAACCCAGAAATTATACAAAATGTAAGACATTTTGTAGCCCAAGCATTTTAGATAGGTGATTCTCACTTGTATTTCCTGTCATTAAAATATAAACCTTTCACATATTTATACAAACTTTCTAAAACAAATACATTAAACCATAGGGAAAGTTGATGTAAGGCTATCCAGCGCAGAATTCATATTTTCCTGAGTAATAAAATCTCCCAAAATACTAAAGGCAAACAAGATTGCCAGCTTTATTTTGCCAAGTAAAAACAACAACAAAAAATCTACTATTACCAAATTGCCAAGAAAAAAAAAAGACAAGAAAAACAGAACAACAAAAGATGAGATCCCAGAACTAGCACTGTCTAGCCGGGCTCAGAGAGCCTCCTCCTTGTCTGTCCGTGTGCAGCGGCGAGTCGGCCCGGCCCTGCTCTTAGAGGGTGACGCCACTTCAGGTCGGTTGGCCTCGGGCCCCAGATCTTCGCCTGACCGAGCCTTAGTCTCTGGAGAGGAGGGTGTGTTCTGCACGCAGTGTCTGCCCAGGGCAGCAGAGCAGCTGTCAAGGGAATCTGACCACTTATATTTATTCTGGAAACGTAGGACACTGATTTGTTTGAAAATTCAGAGCGAACGTTTTGCTCTGGTCCAGGCTCTCCTGAACCTTGTGTTTTATTTGCTCTCCGTGTATTACGTGCACTCTTCCAACCCACGACAGATCTTCCCCGGAGTTTCAATTAGGGGACAATGGGGAAACGGCCCCAAATTCCCACTCCAGAGTCCAAGCTCCAGTCCTCCAGTGTGGTTCCACCTCTCAGACGCTCCTGCAAGAGTGAGGCCATGCCGCACTTGCCTGGGCAGAGGAGAGAAGGCTGCTGGAGCCCTCGGGTGCCAGCCAGGGCTGTGCTGCCGTGAGCTTGGGCTCTGTGAGCTTGAGCATACGGGCGGGTTGAGCCGGGTGGCTGGCTTGGGCTGGATGAAAACCTCTGCATTCAGAGAGTGCTGCAGACAACTCAGAAGAGCCTTTTTGTATGGGTAGAAGGCCCTGGGTTCTCCAGTCCCCAGGACAAATTCAGATGAAGCGCTGCACACCCGCCTCTCGCCGGGGAGGGAGGTTCCTACGTGTTCAGAGGGGCCGCTCTCGGCCCGGGCGGGGTCTGTGGAAGTCGGCTGCAGTGTGCCGTGGCCGGAGCCGGCATGGCTCAGTTCGGCCTCGGTGTTGGAGAAAGCGAGGCTTTGTGCAGTAGTCGCCGGCAGATAGTTGCGAGGTCTTTAGGTCTGCAAGACGCCGTCCTGCCAGCCACGCCTCGGGGTGCACAGCTCAGCCTGCTTACCTAGCCTGGCCCTTTGAGTAGGGGCAGTGAGTCGCGAGAGACGTAATAAAACGTTAGGAAAGCGGTACACACCGCTGGGCCGCAGCAGAGGAAGAAACGGCTTGTTCTTTTGTCCCTGTATGGCACAGCCTTGACATTTAGAAAGTAAAACTACAGACCAAAAATAGTGCCCTTCATTGAGCGTGATTATAGGTTTTGTTGTTGTTTTGATCTTTATTCTTTAAAACCAGGACGCATGATTCACACTGAACAGACGCTATATATATTCCTCAGGGAACCTGCTGCCCGTTTCTCTCCCAAATCTGCTAGACTCGCGTTCAGGGTCCAGGTGCTTATGCAGTACTTCTTAGTGTACAAGGCAGACAGCGGGCTGTCGCCAGGAGCCCCGCTGCTTCCCCGCCCGGCTGGGCTCAGGCAGGCTGGGGTGAAGGCGCCCGCGTAGCTGTTCCTTCCTCACTCGCTCTCTCCCGTCCTCATCCCAGCGCGCTCTCGTGGACTAAAGTGTCACCATCAGGCCGGGCGTGGTGGTGACGCTGGTAATCCCAGCATCCAGGAGGCTGAGACCGGAGGTCAGAGGTCACGGCCAGCCTCAGCTGCTCAGTGGGGTCCTCCGCACTGGTGAGACCCTGTTTCAAAATAAAGGATAAAACACGGGCGGGGTGGCGCGCGAGGGCAGAGTGCCCTGGGTTCCATCCCCATATCGCAGAAAAGAGCGCCGTCAGATACTCACTTCGTGTTCACTCTGGTGGTGGGGTGGGAAAGGGCGCCCGGGGCTGGCGAGCAGCCCCGAGCCTCAGGCGGGTGGTTTACGTCAGCTCCTTCTTCACAGAAAGGAAGACACCGGGGCGCCTGCCCTTCTCCTGCCGCGTGGTACCAGAACAGACGGAAATGCAGTGTCTGGTGCCGGCCCACAGGAGGCCACCACTTTCTCTTCCCGAATTCACACGGTGAAGACTGCATCCAGAAACACTCCCCAAGCCCTCCTCCCTGGAGGCGCATTCACAGTGCGCAGCGCAGGTGGCTGTGCAGTGCCCGCGTAGCGCCACCCGGCGGCCTTGGGGCTGCGGACCCATTCTCAGTAGCAGTGGCGGCGACATTCTCCATATGAAGAACTTACGGCCATGCGTCCGCCCTTCCCTAGCCTCTTTCCCCCGGGTCTTTTCTCCCCATCTGACCACGAGCTGGAAGTGACGGGTGAAGGATCTCGGTAGGACCTGTCCCACCTGACGGGTGGAGAGGACCTCCTTGGCGGGCCGGACTCCGTCCCAGCAGCCAGGAGACCTCGCCGCCTTCCCGCACTTGTCAGCAGCCGGCAGATGCCCACCGCCCTTCCCTCCACTCCCTCCCGATCCCAGGTGGCAGCTGAGCTGAGCTGAGCGGGAGGAGGCAGCCAGGAGGAGGCCAGCTTCCCCTGCCCTGGGAGATCTCCAGCTCTGGGACGTTGGCGGCCTCCAGCGTCTGACCTCAGCCCCTGGCCGGAAGGCAGGGGCGATCTTAACGTCTGTCAGTAGAGTTGAGAAGATGCGCTCCTATGAGAACAGTGTCTGCAGCCAGGCAGACACCTTTGTGAACTTTGTACGTGTGTCCTTCCGTGGAAGTGGAGCCGTCCACGAGGTGGGAGCGTGCTGCGGGCACCGAGCCCCTGCTCTGTCCCCGCTGCAGTCTGAGGTGCACCAGGGCAGCTTGGGTCAAGGCAGGCAGTCCCCCCTCCAGCCTGTGGGCACAGGCACAGGTCTGGACTTGCCAAGCCTGGAATAGAGATGGGCAGATCTGACTGGACTCTGGTGGACACATGTCCTGGGCCTGGACGTACTTAAAATGGCACCGCGTGGTTCTGCAGTTTTGACAGGTCCTGCCTTGAGACCATCCGGTGTTTTTTTCTCTGTCGTTGAGTTCCCATGACGGCATAGGTAGGGAGAGCCGGCGCCCTCCTCTGCGGGGCAACGGTGCCCACCTCAGGGCCATTGAGGTGTGGCCGTGCTGGCCGTGAGGCCCCGGTGCTTGGTTTGTGTCCCCCACCCTCAAGGGCAAAGATAAGTCACAGAGGCCCAGACACAGAGCGGTCTAGGCTCCTTGATAATAGGAACTGTAGCCCTATAACACGGATCCTTCTGGAACCCCACTGAAATATTTCCAGAAAAGCTTCCATACACTGGGTGAGCATAAAGCAAGGAAGCTCCTGTTGCCGGGGTAATCCTCGGAGGACCACGACTGCATCCCAGCGCCCGGGTAAAAGAGCGCTTCCCATGGGGAGCACTGGGCTGCGTTCCTGTGGGCAGCGGGCATGGCTGCCGGGGCCGCCCGTCCCTAAGGGGCCGGAGACAAGCGTGGCCGCACGTGTTCTGCATTCGCCGCCTCATTTGCCTGTACACCCGTCTTTTGCTCCTGTCTTCTTTTATATTTTTTACACCAATTGGGCTTGAATTTTGCTCCCATGCGTAGACAGTGTCGTCGTGTGGAGTCCCACCCTCATCCACTTGGCGCTGCAGCGAGGCAGTGTCCTAGACCTGCGGGCAGAGGTGCCAGAGCCCCGGCAAAGCCTGGGGGCCAGCAGGGAAGGGTCCGCGAGGCCGAGGCCAGGCCCAGAACCGGGCACACGAGCAGCAAGCCAAGGCAGGTGTGGTCGCAATCCAGGATTTCAGAGGGAACAGCAGAGGGGCGCACTCCACGCCTCACGCACACACGCACGCACACACGCACGCACGGGCTGTGTTACCTGAGATCGGCGGCCTTCGGCGGCCTGAGCTCAGGCTGGGGCTGCCGCCTTCCCCGGGTGTCCAAGGAGAGCTGTAGATAGAAGGGAAGGCGGTGGCCTCTGTGCCCCTCATCGTGCGGAGCACCCTAGGAGCGGCCCAGTGAGTTCTGTGTCTAGGGCGAGTTTTCCTGAAGCTGGTGTCAAATGTTGGAGGCTATTGATGGCTATTGGCTTAAACTAAGGAACGCTGTCGTTTCTGTGGTGTGTAGATATTACAAAGAGGCAGTGCTGAACGCCGGGCGTGGTGGTGCACACTTGTCATCCCCGCGCTCGGGAGGCGGAGACGGAGCCAACCGCGCTGGCGTAAGAGACCCCATTTCCAAATAATAAAATATAAAATAGGTCTGGGGAGTGTAGCCCGGAGGGAGAAGGGCTTCCAGGAACCCCGGTACGCCAAAAAAAAAAAAAAAAGAAAGAAAAGAAAAGAAAAGAAAAACAAAGAGCAGCGCTGAGATATTTTGAGTTTTATGTAAGTTTTTTGGGGAGGGCGTACTAGAGATTGAGTCCAGGGACAGTTACTACACCCCAGCCCTGCTGCCTTGTTAAGCTGCCGAGGGTGGGTCTCATTAAGTTGCTAAGGCCGACCTTGAACCTGCCAACATCTCTGACTCCTGGGTCATGGACCCCAGTGCCTCCTGCATGCACTGCAGCATTCTAGTACTGAGCGTGTGCGTGCGTGCGTGCGTGCGTGCGTGTGTGTGTGTGTGTGTGTGTGTGTGCGTGCGTGTGCGTGTGTGTGGTCTGTCTTGCCAGGTGTGGACCCCATTGCCTCCTGCATGCCAGGCAGCATTCTACCACTGTGCTGTCCTCCGGCCCCGGAGCACTTAGACTCGCCGCGGGCGTCTTCCTGGGGTGGTCATAATGTTACTGCCTTTGATCTGCTCATTAGAACTGGACGGTCTTCGTGTTGGCAGACAGGTATCTGGGGGTCTTTGCTCTGCGCTTCCTGAATGTGACGACTAAGGAGGTAGATCCCTTTGTGTTTATTCATTAGATTTCATGGCTGCCAAACAGCCCTCACTAGGACTGCTGAAATAGACGGGTGTTCTTTTGTTTGGGAAGGAGCACGTGCCAGGTGAGGCTGGTCCCCGCTTGGCAGAGAAGGCAGCGCCCCAAGCCACAGGCCTCCGAGCTGAGGCTCCGTGTGCTGGCTGGAAACAGCTCCCAGGGCCATCACCTGCCAGTTCTCTCCGGTCAGGCAGCAGCCTCTGTGACGGGTTTTACAGGTGTCAGCTTTCTTAGCTGAATTCTTTAAGACAAACTCATTCCAGGCAACTGGAAATGAAACTGAAATAGTGGATTTGTGGTCATGGCGTCATGAAACAGTCTAAAGAAGTGACGTGCGGTCAGCGTGTGGCCGAGGGCTGGGCCTTCTCAGCCAGAGCGGGGTGAGGCCCCACACTGAGGCTGGGTTGGTGGCCGTCCCTGCGGGTGTGTTAAGCTCTGGCCCAGGGCGGGCTCGCAGCTGTGTCCCGCTGTCACTTGGCTTTGGGAAGCAGATCAGCTCCAGCTGGAGCGGAGCGCAGCCGGCCAGTGGGCCGCGCACTGACACTGCCTGGTGAGGGCCAGAGCTGAAGTGCAGTCCGTCTTCCGGGCTGTTTGGTGCGGCAGTGCCCACGCCTGCAGTCTCTCCCTGTTGTAGAGGACCAGAGCCCGCCCCGCCCGCCCCGTCCCAAGCGCCTTTGGTTTGCACTGCAGTCAGTGTATTACTAGCCTTAGACCAGCCAGTCTGTCTCCAGCCCAGGCCTGAGGAGGGAGGCGGCCATTGCACTGGTCCTGCCTGCCTGCCAGAGGCTGAAGTCGCTGTGCCTCGGAGCCCCGGAGGTGACCTGTGTGAATCTGCTCCTTTCCTCTGGCGTTCCTCTTCCATTTTTCTTAGTTGTGAAAAGTGTGCAAAACAAGTACTGTCAAGTAAGTTTTTAATAATTGGAAACATAGAAGGAGCCGGGTGTGGTGCCACAGGCCTGCAATCCCAGTACTTGGGAGGCCAAAATAGGACTTCAGATTTGAGACCAGCCTCAGCCACTTAGTGAGGCCGTTTCAAAATAAAAAGCTGGTGATGTAGCTCAGAGGTAGAAAGAACGCCCCTGGGGTCAGTTCCAAACAAAAGAGGCAGTCTCAAATGATACCATACAAAAGATACCATACTCAAATGGGAATTTGGTTGTAAATACTCTGAAGCTTATGGGCTGAATTAAAATCGAGTATGTTAACTGTGTATAAGAATAAACTTTTAATAGCAATTTCTCCCTCTTACTGTGGGTAAATAAGTCATGTTTATATTTACCAAATATTTTTTCTGAGTGCTGAAAACACTAACGGGATTATCTCCATGTTCAGGCAAAGGCTGGATCCAAGTTAAGCTTCCAGCTTTCCTAAAGGGATTTCCCCAAGACAGCATCATTTGAGGTGCGATCATTAACGTGATTTTCAGGTGGCTTTTACGCTGGATCCCCTGACGGCAGAGCTGGGTAGAGGGATCCGGTGGCCTGCCGGGGGCCGCGAAGGAAGCAGGGACCCTGGGACGCGGTCCTCCGCGGCTGCCTGGTCCGGGCAGCTTGTGGTGCTGATTCTTTTCATTCGTAGCATAATGATACAAAAGATGTCAAGTTCCTTTATGACAGGCTGCATCCTTATTGCCTTCACTTCATATGTATTTGTTTTATTTACAGGTGTTGACTTTAAAATCAAAACCGTAGAGCTAAGAGGAAAGAAAATTCGGTTGCAGATCTGGTAAGTGGCAGCCGGCCGGGGCCGGCGGTGTCTAGCAGTCCCACGTGCGTGCCGAGGGCGCGGCGAGCTGCCGGCCTCCTGCGTCTGCTTGCGCACAGGGCAGCGCTCGCTCCGCGAGGGTCTAGGAGCCTCTCCTGTCCCAGGCCCACGGGGTGGGCCGCTGGCCCTTCCGCCTCCCGGGGCGCCCGGCCCCTCCTGCAGGCCGCCGTCCTCGCACCTGCGGGAGCCGGGCCGGGGCCGGCGCTCAGCTTACTAACTCCTCTCGCAGGTCACCCAGCTCTGACTGTCTGTCACCATGTGTGTGTGCTTTCATCCGCGTTAACGCCTCCGCCGCGGCGCCACCACTCACCTCGCGCTTGAGTGTTAGTCTCCATCCTCCACCCGTGTGGCCGCGGGCCGCCGGCCAGGCGTCCGAGGTAACGCTTCGCGTGCTCGTCCAGACCGTGTGGCCACTCCATTGGGGTCTCTGTTCTGTGTTAGGTTTTCTCTCGGGACATGATCGCGAAACAGTAAGAGTCTCCCTAAATACTTGAGCAACAAAATGTAGGAACGAACGCTGGCCCTGCGAAGCGGCGGGGCTCTGTGCGCTGCCGTCGGCGTGGCTTGCACACCAGCCCTCGTGGGCGACACGCTTTCCCAGAGGAAAAAGTGGTAGAATGCGTGGTGACAGGCGTGCGTGTGCCCTGCGCCCTAATCAGCGCAGCGGCGCCGGTCAGTAGGGCGGTAACACACGTGCTTCCTGGACCTCTGCCCTGGGCGCGCCGCCTGGCGGCCCTGCCTTCTGATCTGGGGAAGTGTGAGCCGCCCCAGGCTCCCAGGCACACTCACACTGCTTTCTGTCGGGCCTAAACGTTCTCCAAAACAGCGACCCCTGCTTCCCTCGCGGCTCTCCACGCCGCTGGCTCCTCTAGGGGCAGCCTGACCTCAGAAAGAATCCCCGCGAGGACAGCCTCTGCGGTGTCTCAGGGCTCTCAGCACAGAAACAGAAGACAGGGCTGGAGGTGGAGCTCAGAGGCAGGCTGCCGGGGCCCAGCCCCAGAACCAAAAAAAACAGATGCCGACTGTAACAAGGGAGGGACGCCGGAGGCCAGGGGAGGCGGACTGCGTGGCGTCCGCGCGGAACGCCTCGTGGTCTGTTAGGAAGCAGGGCTCCTTTCCTTGAAGGGGTCTTCAGGGGTCTTCAGCAGTGAGTCATATACACAGCATGCCTGCCGACATTCGCATAAGACTTAAGGCTTACCTTCTGAAATTCCGTATGCGAAAGGTTGAGAAATGGGCTGGGGGGTATCTCAGTGGGAGAACACTTAACTAGCGTGAGCAGGTGGTGAGCAGGGCCCCTCCTTGGTCCTCAGTACCTAACACACACACAGTCTTAATTACTATCCAGTAGGCACAAAGAAAACACTGGAACCGGGCCCGCTGTGTTTAAATAGACTTGAAGCTACCAGGTACTGGGCACGTGCTTGTAACCCCAGGACTTGGGAGGCTGAGACAGGAGGGTCACAGGCTTGAACCCAGCCTCAGCAACTTAGGCCCTCGGCAACCTAGCAAGACCCTGTTTCAAAATAAAAATAAATAGAGCTCAGGATATAGCTAGGAGATAGAATGCCCCCGAGTTCAGTCCCCAGCAAAATAAATAAACAAACAAACAAAATAAAGACGTGAGCCATGAATTGTGTGAGGCAGAGGATTCGAGTGCCCTGTGAGGCTCCTCCCGTCCCTCCCCAGCCCTCTGTGCTGGGAAGTTTTGTTTTATCTGATGTTCGTAGATTGACAAGTTCCTTTCCTTTAGTTCTGTGCTTCCTGGAAGAGGTGGAACATTTTACACCCTCAGATTGGTTTCTGCCCTGTGAACTAGTAATTGTACCGTTTAAATGGACATGTCAGATACAGCTAATAAGAATCTTTGGATTGTCTGAGCATTCTCCTGTTACCAGACTGACAAAACAGAATTGCAGGAGTTTTTCCATTTGGAGAAATCAGAATAAGATCACCTGCGAGCTGTAGTAACTGATGATTTAGCTGATGTTAATAAGCTGCCAGCTTCTAGAAGTCAGCACCTTGTCATTACAGTGAAAACTCAAGTCCACAGAGAAGGCAGGGATGGTGCTCCTGTGTCTTGTAGAAGCAGGGTGGCACGGTCAGCATTTCCGTTGTCACCTGACTTTGAAGAGTAGAAACGCATATAGCACTTTATGGTACTGACACATAATGGGTATTTAGCAGATAGTTGTTGAAAATGTTTCTCTTACCCTGTGCTTTGACGACACATAAGAGCAAATAATTCGCCATGTAGGGAAATAAGTGCAGGAGCTTTTAAGAGGAAAAAATAAAACTTCTCAATCGGAACATTTTGGAAATACGGAATGACTCCGAAAGGAACATGCTTTTCTACCCCAAGCATGGAGAGCCAGGCACACAGAAGGCGGAGCTTAAGGCCTCGGGGCAGCAGTGACCTGCCAGGGGTGCTTGGTAAATACCATATTTTAAAAATTCACTTCCCCTGTTGTATTTTGAAAACCCAAATGTCACAGATTTTGATGTTAACATTGCCACAGCTGGCTTTCTGACTTAGGGGAAAGGTACCTGGATAGTCTCACGGTCTTGGGTCATGATCCGTCTCCATCGCCCAGTGTCGTCCTTAACTGACCCGGCTCAGATACCCCATTGCCATGCAGTTAGGCCCGGGGGTGTTTCCCACTCTCTACCTCCTAGTAGAGACACGCGAGGTGCGGGCTGGAGCTGGCGCGGCTGCCTGGTTCTGTGGGGAACTGACTTCTGCTGCTGTTCCTAGGGACACGGCGGGTCAGGAGAGATTCAACAGCATTACCTCAGCTTACTACAGAAGTGCCAAGGGGATCATACTGGTGTATGACATCACCAAGAAGGAGACCTTCGACGACCTGCCAAAATGGATGAAGATGATTGACAAGGTAGGCGGCATCGTCCTGTCGCGTGGAGCTCTCTGCGTGAGGCTTCGGCACCGGGAGGGGGAGCAGAGGTCACGTGCCGTCACGTGCTCAAGGTGGGCATGTCGTCCTGCCCCGCAGAGGAGGCAGCGGAGTTAAAGGTCCAAGATCCATTGGTCATAGAGCTAGGGTTTCCCTTCTTGAAACCCTGGACTCTCGCTTGGTTTGCAAGGCCCAGATGTGCCGGTTCTGCTCTGCCCTGCTGCTCCTGGAGTTAGACCGTGGGCACTCCTGTTTCTACAGAGGCCTGGATGCCTGTTCTGTGCTCTGTGGGAGGCAGGCGGCCCGGGCTCAGTCACAGGGAGCTGCGCCCTGGGCATTGTCCCTGTCCTGTGGCTCCTCGTTTTGAACAAGAGAAGATTGTTCTCTTGACTCTTGACTGAGTCTGTATGGAAAACCCAAGCCTGCCCGATTGATGCCACCCGTGGGTTAGAAGGCAGGCAGTGGGTGGGCCTGGTTGCACCAGTCTCCAGAGTCGAGCTCTCCCTCAGGCAGTACTTTGGCGCGTAGCCCCTGTGTCACCGGCACGCCTGATCAACACTTGGGCTTTGCCTCCAGCTGTCTAAAAGCTGTTGGATTTGTGTGCAGCACGCGGTGACGTCGGAGAGGGTCAGCTCGTTTCACCAGGCACAGGTTCAAGTTCTGCCTCTTTGGAATGTGTTAGGAAGGGTGGACACGAGCTGGACAGGGCCAGGCCAGGCCTGCCCTCGGGCTCGCCCCTCCCACGGGTCTCTGGGTGCTGATTTCTCCGTAGGCCGTGGTGGCGCTGACATCAAGCCAGGCCCCTTAGCCCACCGCATGGCATGCAGACTGAGGCAAGGAGTTTTGCCGGAAAGGCCGTTCACAAGGTGGCCGGGCATGGTGGGCGGGGGAACTCGGCTCAGACTGCTTCCCTGGGGACGGGTCTGGCCTGCGCACAGGGTAAGGGCAGGCTGGCTCCAGGCGCAGAGGTGGGTGCGCAGCGAAGCCTCCAGCGCCTCTTGGGCTGTGTGTTCAGAAAAGGAGGCGGCGCTGGCCCTGAGCACTGAGCTTTCAGCCCCTGATGTCACCTTGGAGAGGCGGAGGGTCAACAAAGGCAGCCTTCAGGTCCCCAAAGCACCCAAGGCTGCCGTGGTCGCCGTGACCCACACAGCAGGGTGCTGCCTGCGGCAGGGCGAGGGGACTAATGCCACATGGCCCGGCTGCATCATGACCTCCAAGGAGAGAGTTACACAGGGGGTGCCCAGTCGGGGGCCAGTTACACAGGAGGTGCCCAACCGGGAGGCCAGTTACACAGGAGGTGCCCAGTCGGGAGGCCAGTTACACAGGGGGTGCCAAACCGGGAGGCCAGTTACACAGGAGGTGCCCAGTCGGGGGCCAGTTACACAGGAGGTGCCCAACCGGGAGGCCAGTTACACAGGAGGTGCCCAGTCGGGAGGCCAGTTACACAGGGGGTGCCCAACCGGGAGGCCAGTTACACAGGAGGTGCCCAGTCGGGAGGCCAGTTACACAGGGGGTGCCCAACCGGGAGGCCAGTTACACAGGAGGTGCCCAACCGGGAGGCCAGTTACACAGGAGGTGCCCAGTCGGGAGGCCAGTTACACAGGGGGTGCCCAACCGGGAGGCCAGTTACACAGGAGGTGCCCAGTCGGGAGGCCAGTTACACAGGGGGTGCCCAACCGGGAGGCCAGTTACACAGGAGGTGCCCAGTCGGGGGCCAGTTACACAGGAGGTGCCCAACCGGGAGGCCAGTTACACAGGAGGTGCCCAGTCAGGAGGCCAGTTACACAGGGGGTGCCCAACCGGGAGGCCAGTTACACAGGAGGTGCCCAGCCGGGGGCCAGTTACACAGGGGGTGCCCAACCGGGAGGCCAGTTACACAGGAGGTGCCCAGCCGGGGGCCAGTTACACAGGAGGTGCCCAACTGGGAGGCCAGTTACACAGGAGGTGCCCAACCGGGAGGCCAGTTACACAGGAGGTGCCCAACCGGGAGGCCAGTTACACAGGAGGTGCCCAGCCGGGTGCCAGTTACACAGGAGGTGCCCGGCCAGGGGCCAGTTACACAGGAGGTGCCCAGCTGGGAGGCCAGTTACACAGGAGGTGCCCAGCCGGGGGCCAGTTACACAGGAGGTGCCCAGCCAGGAGGCCAGTTACACAGGAGGTGCCCAGCCGGGGGCCAGTTACACAGGGGGTGCCCAACCGGGAGGCCAGTTACACAGGAGGTGCCCAGCAAGGGGCCAGTTACACAGGAGGTGCCCAGCCGGGGGCCAGTTACACAGGAGGTGCCCAGCCGGGGGCCAGTTACACAGGAGGTGCCCAGCCGGGGGCCAGTTACACAGGGGGTGCCCAACTGGGAGGCCAGTTACACAGGAGGTGCCCAACCGGGAGGCCAGTTACACAGGAGGTGCCCAACCGGGAGGCCAGTTACACAGGAGGTGCCCAGCCGGGTGCCAGTTACACAGGAGGTGCCCGGCCAGGGGCCAGTTACACAGGAGGTGCCCAGCTGGGAGGCCAGTTACACAGGAGGTGCCCAGCCGGGGGCCAGTTACACAGGAGGTGCCCAGCCAGGAGGCCAGTTACACAGGAGGTGCCCAGCCGGGGGCCAGTTACACAGGGGGTGCCCAACCGGGAGGCCAGTTACACAGGAGGTGCCCAGCCAGGGGCCAGTTACACAGGAGGTGCCCAGCCGGGGGCCAGTTACACAGGAGGTGCCCAGCCGGGGGCCAGTTACACAGGAGGTGCCCAGCTGGGAGGCCAGTTACACAGGAGGTGCCCAGCCGGGAGGCCAGTTACACAGGAGGTGCCCAGCCGGGCGCCAGTTACACAGGAGCTGCCCAGCCTGGAGGCCAGTTACACAGGGGGTGCCCAACCGGGAAGCCAGTTACACAGGAGGTGCCCAGCCGGGGGCCAGTTACACAGGAGGTGCCCAGCCTGGAGGCCAGTTACACAGGAGGTGCCCCGCCGGGAGGCCAGTTACACAGGATGTGCCCAGCCAGGGGCCAGTTACACAGAAGGTGCCCAGCCGGGGGCCAGTTACACAGGAGGTGCCCAGCTGGGAGGCCAGTTACACAGGAGGTGCCCAGCCGGGAGCCCACGCAGTAGATAGTACAGAGTTGCCAATGAGTGTGGGTGAGTGTGGGCCATTTGTGCTCGTTGGCTGGTAGTCATCAACCTGGGTCCCTGCCCTGCCCTGTGGAGCGCTGGAGACTGAGCTTCAGCCTTCAGAGGCTCACTTCCCCAGACGGGCTCTCAGCGCTCACGAGGCACCTGAGCTGCAGCAGAGGCTAATTGACAACTGTCGGCCCTTGTTAGTAAATGTCCAGCAGATGCCAGTGGCCCTTTGAGCAGCAACTTGGTTTCAGAAGCCTCAAAGCGTGCCGCTAAGGAGATTAGAAGGGGCAGCCCTAGCCGGGCGTGGTGGCGCACACTTGTAATCCCAGCTGAGACAGGAGGATCCCCGGTTCGCAAACAGCCTCAGCTACTTAGATCCTTTGCAACTCAGTGAGACCCGGTTTTAAAATAAAGACTAGAAAATAGGGCTGGGGCTGTAGCTCGGAGGTAGAATGCCCCTGGGTTCCATCCGCAGTACTGCAAAAAGAAAAAAAGTGTGGTGTGTGTGTGTGTGTGTGTGTGTGTGTGTGTGTGTGTGTAATAGGCCTGGGGATGTAGCTCAGAGGCTGAATACCCCTAGGTTCAATCACCAGCCACACACCAAAAAGAAAGTCTGTTATGCCAGTTTTTTTGAGAAACCCATAAATGTAACAACTTTTTTTCCTGACTATAAAATGATGGCACTTTGTTAATGAAATTTGGAAAATCAAGAGAAGCAGGAAAATGTCCATTTAAGATCTGGGTCCATTTAGCTTGCATTCTGCTTGTACCACTACAGGTTCTGTCTTTGGGCCCTCTCTTGGTGTTAGGTATTCTTCAGAAGCACAGGGTTTTGGTGTGTTTTCTTTTGTTTTTCTCACGCAACTGGGGGTTGAACCCAGGGGCATCCTACCTCTGAGCTACACCCCCAGCCCTATTTTTTACTCTTTATTTGGACACAGGGTCTCACTGAGTTGCAGGATCTCTTCAGCTGAGGCTGGCCTCGAGCCTGTGACCCTCCGTCTCAGCGTCCTGAGCACTGGCATGGCATCGTGCTTGGTTTTCTTGTTAACACTGCGTTTCCTTTCAGCCTTCACGTGTTTGCTGGACCTGGGCCCTTTTTACTTGGCGGCCGTTCTCCCATGGGGCTCTGCCTGCTTCTGGAGTCACTCCGTAAGGCAGAGTCTTGGGAGTTGTCGGGTCCAAGCCAGGAGCTGGTGGGTTTCCCCTTCCGAGTCCTGGGGACTGAGCCAGGGCCTGCTGCGTGCCGGCCGACTCCCGCTGAGCTGCGTCCTCAGCCCCCGGGGTGCCCTTGGTGCCCGCCACCGAGGTGCCAGAGGAAGCGTCCTGCGCACCAGTCACCACCCCCGCCTGGATGAGCCGGGGATGCCGCGGACGGGGCGGAGCACACCGTGCAGGGCGGCGGCCGTGCCCTGGCTCAGTGTGTGACCGCCCGTCTTGAACACCCACAGTACGCCTCGGAGGACGCCGAGCTTCTCCTGGTTGGAAATAAGTTGGACTGTGAGATGGAGCGAGAGGTTACCAGGCAGCAGGGCGAGAAGGTGAGCGGGCCGGGCCCCGGCGCCTCCACAGGTCTGTTGAGCTGTGAGGCGCCACCACGCCGCGCCACGGCCACTGTCCCCTCGTTGTTGACTCTTCTTAGCCTTCTGCCCCTTTGCATTCATTTTGAAGTGGAAAGGAGGAAGCATCGGTATGTACTGTGTGATCTAAGCTGACATTTTATACCGAAGACTTTGTAGGATTGCTTTCCTGATTTCCCGCTTCCTGAGCTTCCGCCTTCCTGAGCTTTTGCTGAGGATTTGGTGGTGGAAACGCAATGACATTCACATTTTAAGTGTCAGGTTTGTTGCACTTTTAGGAAACACTTGGGCATGTGATTGACTTCAAGGTCTTAATATTATCCCAGAGGTTTTGTTAGATTTTTCCTGTTTGCGTGTGATGTCAGCGTTTGCTGTACCTGTGAACTTGACATCTGAGAATGAATGGGCTCTCCGGGCCCGTGTCCACATGGAAACGTGTCTTCTCAGTTTGCACAGCAGATAACCGGGATGCGGTTCTGCGAAGCAAGTGCCAAGGACAACTTCAACGTGGACGAGGTGTTCCTGAAGCTCGTCGACGACATCCTGAAGAAGGTAGGGCCGGCACCGTGGCCTCGTCTGGACCCTCTCGCCTTCACCACTTTGCGGGAGTTTGTTAGAGTGTCCGCCAGGCTCAGGAGGCAGGGGTGGTTAGCTCCGCGCGGCAGCCGGCTCACCAGCTCCAGTGCCCTGCGGGTGATGTGCTGAGCGTTGCCAGCCTGCAGAGCGGTCATGGGGGGCTGTCACAGGTCTGAGAATGTGGTAGAGCCCTCGCCCAGCAAGCGGGGGCCGAGCGTGAGCCCACGCTGCCCATAAACGGACGTGCCTGTTCACATGACGCTTTTCTTTTTTGCAGTTTTCCCACACAAACTCAGGTCAGTATAGATGGTGGAGACCTAGCAAACACGGTTTCCTGCAAAGAAAACCCTTGACTTTGCCGTCTCTGCGCCCCGCAGGGCTCTCTTCTCCTCTCTCTCTCTTTTCTTTTCTTTTTCTTTTTTTGGGGGTCCTGGGGATGGGACCCAGAGGCGTTCTTCCTCCAAGTTATACCCCAGCCCTATTTTTTATTTTTCACTGTGAAACAGGGCCTCACTGAGTTGCAGAGGGCCTCACTGAGTTGCTGAGGCTGCCCGCAAGCCGCGATCCTCCTGTCTCAGCCTCCTGAATGCTGGGGTAACGCGTGCGCACCACGCCCGGCTCCCTCTCTCCCTGTCAGAGGCCTTCACGGGAGCCAGTCGCACGGGGGCTGCTGGACAGCTTCGTGGACAGCAGTGTCTGCGGGCTTCTGTAGGCTCGAGTACCCACATGTGTATGCGCTTCACCCTCCATGCTGGCCAGGACCCGGGACGTGCCCGGCTCGGGGGTCCCCACGTCCACCCTGTAGCGCGGCTGGGCACTGGCCTGTGACCCGCAAACATCTCGTGTTTAGCCACCGCTAGGCTACTCAGCCTGCACAGGCAGGACCGGCCGGTCGGCAGTAGTTGCCCTACTGTGTGGGGAACGATGACCACACGGCCGATCTGGGCAGTACAGGTCCATCGTATCCCAGTTATTGTCGTTCAAACTTGGTCAGATCTGCAGGTGTTGAACTCACACACGGAGAGCCAACTATTAAGACTTCTCAGCTCAAACACTTCCGAAGCTTCTAGTGAGATGGTTTAATATAATTGCCAACAGAGCTTATTTCTTTAGTGTGCATAGAATGCAGGCCATTTTTAAATTTACTAGTGTAAACTAAATTTCTATTATGCTGGGTTCTATGAAAATACATGTTGATGAGGTTAGTCTGTCTCTTTTCCCATAGAGTATGAAATAAACTGGAGGTGCTGTGAAAACCCGTGTTTTTGTTCTGGTTTAGTATTTTAATGCCTACCCTTTGGTGACTAGAAAGCTTTATACTACAGTTTCGCTTTTGTGTGCGGTGCGGGGATCGCCTGCCGCAGGGTGGCAGGCCCGTCCCACCCAGCCACCCGTCCACACTGTAAAGCAATACTTTGTTTTACACATAATGGTACAGTTTGCAAAAATTTGCCTTTGCCTTGTAAAGTTAAAATGTACTTGCGGTTTCTCTCTGTGCCTCAGATGCCTCTGGATATTTTAAGGAGCGAGTTGTCCAACAGTATCCTGTCCTTACAACCAGAACCCGAGATCCCCCCAGAACTGCCGCCTCCAAGGCCGCACGTGCGGTGCTGTTGACTCGCCCCTCGGGGAGGAGGTGGCGGCGGCTCCGGAAGGGGCTCCTACTCTGCACTACAATCAACGACGATTTCCTTTCGCACTTTGTAACCCAGTCAGAGCTATACACTAACTTGTAAATATGCAGATATGCAATCCTGGGTAAGTTTGGGTTATACGTTACAGATTTCCCTCCAAATTCTCTTCCACGCGTTACCCGTGTCTAGTGTCTACACTGGGAAAGTAGTGCTTCGATATGAAGAACGGAGGACGGAAAGGCATCATGTTTCCCAGGTAACAGAATCGTCCTTGTTAGTTGTACTACGAGGACAGAAGACATTGGATAAGAAGAGGGAACATGGTGCTTTGCTCGTTTGAAAGAAAATTTGTGAGACTAAAGACTTTTTGGGAAAGAAAAAAGCTATGTTAAGTGCTTTTCCTTCATTTACAAGACACCTGCCCAGCGGCGGCGCCTCTGAAGTACTGGAGCGTCTCTACCACCAGCGGAGGCCCCTTAGCGGTGTTGAAGATTATTTATCAGCGTTAACGATAGGGTGTTCTAGTTAGATGCTTGGACTTGACGTGGTCCAGAGGCCACGGAATCTCTCGTGGTTTCCTGATAAATGCACCTCATGCTTTTAAGAACAAGATTTAATAAAGAAGTGTTTTGAAACTATAGAAGAAGATTTTAAGACAACGCTGCTGTCCTAAACAAATCCTGTTTAAAGGGATTTTAAAGAGATACATTTTACTCTATCAGAGAACATACGTGTATTTGCCCAGACATTCTGTATCTTTGTAATGATAAAACTTCTCCCTTTTAAGGCGAAGCCTCCTCCTATCAAGCATAGACTGTGTTCGGTTTTATTTTTATTTTTTGGTCTGATAATGAACTTGTGGACTCCATCTTTGGTATATCTTTTATTAAACTGCATTGTTTTGTTTAGTCAAGATAAGTAAGTAAGTATTTGAGTACCTTGGCGTGTCCTGAGTGTTGTGGTAAGAGGCGCATCCTGGTCTTTCTACACTAATGAAGTGCAAATAAAGTTTTGTATTTATGAATGACAGTTGAGTTGCCGCATTTATTTAAAATTAAGCTATTGCCGGGCATGGTGGCGCGTGCTTGCAGTCCCAGCATTCAGGAGGCAAAGACAGAAGGATCGCGGTTCGGGGACAGCCTTGGCTACTTAGCGAGGCCTCTGCAACTCAATGAGACCCTATTTCAAAATACAGAATAAAAAATAGGGCTGAGAAGCTGGGATTGGTGGCACACACTTGTAGTCCCAGCATTTGGGAGGCTGAGACAGGAGGATCGCGGTTTACGGACAGCCTCAGCTATTTAGTGAGGCCCTCCGCAACTTAGTGAAACCCTGTTTCAAAATAAAGACTAAAAGCCCGGCATGGTGGCGCACGCTTGTAATCCCCACACTTGGGAGGCAGAGACAGGAGGATCGCGCTGGTTCGAAGCCAGCCGTGCTGGCTTAAGAGACCCTGTTTCCAAATAAAAAATATAAAATAGGTCTGGGAGTGTAGCCCAGAGGTAGAAGGGTTTCCAGGAACCCCAGTACCACAAAAATAAAATAAAGAATAAAAAATCGGGCAGGGGGGTAGCTCTTAGGTCAAATGCCCCTGGATTCCATCTCCAGACCTGCAAAAAAAAAAAAAAAAAAAGGGCTGAGGGTGTACTTTGGAAGTAGAATGCCCCAGGGTTCCTTCCCTAGTGCCACAAAAATAAGTAAAATTAAGTTGTAAGTGTATATATGACAAATTTTTCACCAACATCTTCATCTCTTAAGAGTTGTGGATAAGAAAAGCGTAGTGTCAGTCAGGCGTGTGAAGTACACTTGCAATCTCAATACTTGGGAGGCTGACACAGGTGGACTGTATGTTGAGGGCCAGCCTTAGCAACTTAATAAGGCTTTGTTTCAAAATTTAAAAAAAAGAGCTGGAGGTATAACTAAGGTAAAGTACTCCTGGGTGCAATCCCCAGTACCAAGAAAAAGAAACGTATAGTTTTCCTCCACTGAAGATACCCTGGCAGCCCGTGTCAAGCATGCAGCCGCCGTGTGACTCGCCACCCAGCGTCTAGGTCCTGTCCTCGGAAGGAGCGGGGCAGGTGTCACGCGCGTCCTGACAGCATTGCGGCGTCACACAGTCTGGGTGTCCACCGGCAGTGCGAGCTTCATACTGGTGACGGAATAGTGAAGGACGTGGTGTCACGCCGCGCCGGCTCCACCGCACGCACGCGGTCGTGGTTCATGGGGATGAAGCCGAGCCGGGCCCTGGGGGGAGCAGCACAGGTTCCCTGGAGAGGGAAGAGCCCTGGCGGTGGCGGTGGCGGCGGTGGCGGTGGCGATGCTCACGCCGCTCAGCCCTGCGCTAAATCAGGGGGAAGCCAGGACTGGACGGTCGCAAGCTGGAGGCCATGGTGCAGTAACTTGACAAGACCCTGTTTCAAAGTAAAAATAGGCTGGGGGTGTGGCTCAGAGGTAGAATGCCCCTGGATTCAACCCCCAGTGCAGAAAGAAAAAAAAATCACCTAAGACCACAAGATTTATACTCTTAGGACCACAAAGTCACATTTCTAGTCCATGAGCTAGACATTGAAAGGAGGGAGCCCGGGCGCGGTGGCGCCCACTTGTAATCCCTAATCCCGGCACTCGGGAGGCTGAGACCAGCGCGGCCGGCCTCAGCCACTTAGTGAGGCCTCTGCAACTCAGTGAGACCCGGTTTCAAAATAAAGAATAAAAAAATAGGGCAGGGGTGTAGCTCGGAGGTCAAATGCCCCTGGGTTCCATCCCCAGACCTGGGGGGATGGGGAGGGCAAGCCGGGTGTGGTGGGCTTACTTATAATCCTAGTATGCGGGAGGCTGAGACAGGATTGCAGGTTCGTAGCCAGCCTCAGCTACTTAGGCCCTTTGCAACTCAGCGAGTCCCTGTTTCAAAATAAAGAATAAAAAAGGGGTTGAGGGTGTTGCTCGGAGGTAGACTGTCCCTGGGTTCCATCCCCGGTGCTGCACAAAAAGAAGTAAAGGGTTGGGATGTAGCTCGGGTAGAGCATGTGCTTAGCATGAACAAGGGCTCCAGTCCCAACACAGAAGTGGAAGGCGGTGTGACCTCCATGCCCCGGATGCATGCCGCCACGCTGCAGTCAGCGGAGTCGGAGTTGGCTGAGCACTCGGGCACGCAGGCCCTGAGCTTGGGCGCTGTAGGGGACGGGGGTCAAGGGTAACACGGTGCCCTCAGGAGGTAGGTGCGAGAGGCAGAGCCTCATCGTGATTCAGGTTTGTTCGCGGGAGAGTAGTCCCAGGGAAGCACAGAGGGAGAAGGCCAGGGAACTTAGCCGGCTGCTGACAGCGAGCTGGGCACCTGAAACCCTCCCTGTGAGGCCAGGTGCAGGGGCACAGGCTTGTGATCCCAGTACTTGGGAGGCTGAGGCCACAGAATCGCAGATTCGTGGCCAGCCTCAGCTACTTAGGCCCTTTGCAACTTAATGAGACCCTGTTTCAAAATAATGAATGAGAAAGCCGGGCGTGGTGGTACACGCTTGTAATCCCAGCATTCGGGAGGCTAAGACCAAAGGATCGCAGTTCGCAGACAGCCTCAGCTACTTAGTGAGGCCCTCTGCAACTCAGTGAGACCCGGTTTCAAAATAAAGAATAAAAAAAAAAAAATAGGGCAGGGGGTGTAGCTCAGAGGTCAAATGCTGCTGGGTTCCATCCCCAGACCCGCAAAAAAAAAAAAAAAAAAAAAAAAAAAAAGAATGAAAAATGGGGCTGTGGGTATCGCTCAAAGGTAGAATGCTCCTGGGTTCCATCCCCAGATCCGCAAAAAAAGAAGAAAGAAACCCTGTTAACTTAGAACCAGGGGAACGTTTGGAGAAAAAATAAATGTAGTAAAACACACACTGCCTCCCGGGGTTCAGCTGCCTCTTACAAGGGAGCCTTTACACCCCTGGACAAGACCAGAAAGGGAGCCAGACTGTCTGCTCACAGGAAGCCTGAGGGATGTCTCAGGCCAAGAAACCGACAAGAATTAACTGGAAAGGTTCTGAAATTCTGCCTGAGTAAATTAGCAAGGACAAGCTGATAGCCTCGATCCCTCTGTGGACCCGCAGACGCAAATCATTACTGAGTCTAGACAAACTGGGAAGAGGGTGGACCAGCCCAATCCACCTGCTATGCGCAAACCCTCCACATGCCTCTGCAGGAACATGGAAGGTTCCACACAGCGCTTGTCCAAAGGGCGGCAGGGACTTTGTAGTCACCATTGACCAGAGCAGGGGCAGGCGGGGTTTAAATCCTGACAGGCAAGACAAAGAATCCCTATATTTTGCGAAATTGCTTTCTTTTAAAATTTTTAAACCTTTCTGGTGTTAATTCAAGTACAGCTCACCAAGTGCATGTGACCAAAATACACATTTCAAGCTGGGCATGGTTGGGAAGCCGAGACGGGATCGCAGAGGTTCGCAGCCAGCCTCAGCTACTTAGTGAGGCCCTCCACAACATAGCGAGACCCTGTTTCAAAATGAAGAATAAAAAATAAGACTGGAGCCGGGCAAGGTGGCGCACGCTTGTCATCCCCACGCTTGGGAGGTGGAGACAGGAGGACCGCACAGGTTCGAAGCCAGCTGTGCTGGCTTAAGAGACCCTGTTTCCAAATTTAAAAAGTATAAAAATAGGTCTGGGAGTGTAGCCCAGAGGTAAAAGGATTTCCAGGAACCCCAGTACTACCAAAAAAGAAAAAAAAAAAAAAAGACTGGAGATATAACTTGGAGGTAGAATGCCCCTGGGTTTAATCCCCTGTATCAAAAATGCAAATATCATATCAAAAAAGAATGTCCCCCTGGGTGTGGTGGCGCACGCTTGTAATCCCAGCATTCGGAAGGCTAGGATCTCGGTTCGCGGACAGCCTTAGCTACTTAGTGAGGCCCTCCACTAATTTAGTGAGACCCTGTTTCAAAATAAAGAATAAAAAGTAGTGGTGGAGGTGTAGCTCGGAGGTCAAATGCCCCTGGGTTCCATCCCCAGACCCGCAAAAAAAAAAAAAAAAAGTCCCTATTTTTTGAAACAAGGGATGCTACCCCGGGCTGGCTCTTTCTCGTCCTGAAGCTCTCCTGAAAGAGACTGTGGTCTTGACATCTGTCCCAGATCCATCCAGAACCTCGGGCACCACCGGCCTTATGTGTGGGTCAGCAAGCTAAGCCCTACATCCCCCCAAGGTCCCCTCGACACCTTAACGAGCTCAACCCCGAGGTGCTCTTTAACTGAGGAAACTGAAATCAGAATAAGGTCTGTCTGAGTTCAGTTCATAACCCTGTGGAAATGTCAACTTCCTGATTTTTGATCCATTTTCTACAGACCTAAAATGACGTTAAAATGTTTTTACAGTTTCGCCAGTGATAGCAATAGCTCATTAGTCATCCGGCAAGTTAAGCACAGCATGGCTGCGTGGTCAGGACTTAGACCCGCGCCCCTGGCTTCGAGGCCCGCTGCCCGCTGTGAGCCACGGCTCACGAAGTGACAGGCCGCACCTGCTGACAGCGAGATGCGGGGGCAGCGAGCGTGCTAGTGCCCGTGCCCTGGGCTTAGCGACTCTGGCAGAAGCATTTGTGGAGACGTGTGCCTGGGTGTGAAGCTGCAGGGAACCCCACAGCAAGTGCGAGCGGAGAGAGGGCGGGCGCGGGGTGGCGGAGGCCGGGACGGGTCGTGGGCAGAGGAGAGGGCTGGGCAGGGGGCACACTCAGGACCTCCTCAGAGCTGGGCATAGGAGGCAGGTCCTCTGCGGCCGGGCTCGGAGCATAGTCCGTCCTCTGTACTAGAGCGCAGTGATGGAAGCCAGGAGGTTGACTGGTCCACGTCTATTAACTATAGACCGCATTCCAGTCTCACTCGTCAACTTTTTCTGTTGTTTTTTGGTTTTGTTTGCAGTGCCGGGTATTGAACCCAGGACCTTGCCCGTGCTAGGCAAGTGCTCTACCACTGAGCTACCCTTCCAGACAATCTTTTCAAGAGTAATAAAAATAGCTGTGTGTGGTGGACATGCCTCGAGTCCCAGTACTTGGGAGACAGAGACAGGGGATCACAGGATATTAGCCCCCTATCAGAGTGGTGTTGCAGCCTGTTTTACAAAAGGATTGCAGGTTCAAAGCCAACCTCAGCAACTTAGTGAGGCTCTCGGAAACTTAATGAATCCCTGTTTCCAAATTAAAGAAAAATATTTTTTGTGTGGTACTGAGGAGAAACCCAGGGGCAGTCTACTTTCAAGCGACACCCTGAGCCCTTTTTTTTTTTTTTGGCAGTACTAGGGGTAGAACCCAGAGGCTTTCTACCTCCGGGCTATACTCCCAGACCTATTTTATATTTTATTTGGAAACAAGGTCTCACTAAGTTGCTGAGAGCCTCACTAAGTAGCTGAGGCTGGCTTAGAACCCGTGCGATCCTCCTGTCTCAGCCTCCCAAGCGCGGGGATTACAAGTGTGTGCCACCATGCCTGGCCTGAGCCCTATTTTTTATTCTTTATTTTGAAACCGGGTCTCACTGAATTGCAAAGGGCCTCACTAAGTAGCTGAGGCTGGCCACGAGCCACGATCCTCCTGCTTACCTTCCAAATGCAGAGATTACAAGCGTGCGCCATCACGCCCATCTTCAAATAAAAATCTTTTTTAAAGGGCTGAGGTGAGCCGGGCGTGGTGGCGCACGCTTGTAATCCCCATGCTTGGGAGGCAGAGACAGGAGGATCGCGCTGGTTCGGAGCCAGCCTCGCTGGCTTAAGAGACCCTGTTTCCACATAAAGTTAAAAAATAGGTCTGGGAGTGTAGCCCATGGGAGTGTAGCCGGGAGGTAGAAGGGCTTCCAGGAACCCCAGTACCACCAAAAAAAAAATAATAATAAATAAAGGGCTGAGGTGTAGCTCGGAGGTAGAATCTTCCTGTGTTCAATCCTTAGCACTACAAAACAAAATAAAACCTGGTCTTAGCCCAACCTTGGGTGCACACCTATAGTCCCAGTTCTTGGGAGGCTGAGACAGGAGGATCACAGGTTCAAGACCAGCTCCAGCAACATAGCAAGACCCCATTTCAGTGCCTCAGGGTTCAACCCCAATGCCAATGAATAGTTTGAAAATAAACAAAATATAGAACCTTGGCCTGTCTCCCAAGAATTGTCCAGGGTCATGGCTTCCTCTGACATGGAACGACCTTTTCATTCCTCTTGTAGAATCCATCACTAGGCTGGGCATCTGTCGATAGCATTAATGAAAGTATGCTGAATACACCTTAAACCTGAATTTAAATTTATTTAAACTACACCGACTAAACAAAGAGCTGTGCAATAACACAAAATGTCCACTAGGTGGAGCCGGAGCATGGAGGATAACATTGCAAGGTGGCATTTGTAAGGTGTGCAATTATTTCTAAGTTAGAATCTTTACCATGCTAATGCTTTCCGTTATACATAAAGACATACATAATTAAAAGGCATCACTTGAAAATTTGTTATAATTTAGAAGAAAAGCAAAGTTTCAAAATTATGCCCACATTTTGGCAATGATCTGAAACCTAATGCATTTTCGGCTTGAACTCAGGGGAGTTTCCTACGTAGAAGGTGGCGTGAAGAGACGTTAGAAGTGAACGGCAGGTTGTTTTTAGACACGCGCTGTGTTGTCCAGCTGGGTCACAAGTGCTTGAACTGAAGCGATGCTCCTGCCTCCTGATCCCACAGGCCGGGAAGACAGGTGCGGCTGCACCGCCGCGCCCGGCCAGCCCCAAAGATAATTCTTTCGGTAAAATGCGTTGTTTGCCTTTTTCCCCTGAGTGTCCCCTATGGAAGACAAAGCTGTATTTTTTTCTTTGGGTTGTTTGTTTTTATGGTCCTGGGGAACTCTACCTCTGAGTACATCCCCAGCCCTACTTTTTATTCTTTATTTTGAAATGGGGTTTGGCTAAGTCACAGCACACTTTTCTCCAACCTGCAATCCTCCAGCCTCTGCCTCCCAAGTACTTACTGGAATAGCAGGCTGCACCTCCAACTCCCGGCCTGGATTTTAGTCACTATATATACCTGGTATTTATTTACTTTTTATTTATTTATTTATTTTTGGTGGTACTGGGGTTCCTGTAAGCCCTTCTACCTCTGGGCTACACTCCCAGACCTATTTTTACAGTTTTATTTGGAAACAGGGTCTCCTAAGCCAGCGCGCACGGCTGGCTTCGAACCTGCGCGATCCTCCTGTCTCTGCCTCCCAAGCGCGGGGATGACAAATGTGCGCCACCACGCCCGGCCTTTATTTACTTTTTAACTGTCACGCCATGCACAAACTGTGCGTGATGGCGCACGCTTATAATCCCAGCATCTGGGAGGTTGAGACAGGAGGATCGCGGTTCAAGGACAGCCTCAGCTACTTAGGCCCTTTGCAACTCAGTGAGACCCTGTTTCAAAATAAAGAGTAAAGAATAGGGCTGGTGGTGTAACTCAAAGGTAGAATGCCCCTGGGTTCTATCCCAAGTACTGAAAATCATAATAAAAAAAAATAAATGTCACGCCACGCACAAAGGTCAGGACTTGGGGCTGTGGCCTGTGTAGCGAGAAGGCAGAGGAGAGGGGTAGGGCCAGGTGGCCCAGGAGCAGGGAGGTGGCAGGAGCCCAGCAGCCAGACCTTGCTCACACTGGCTGGAAGCAAAGCCTGGCTCCTCTGCGACAAGGTCCTAGCCGAGAACCACTCGCCTTAGGCTGGAGGCAACAGGTGCAGCCTCTGCCCGGGTTCAGGCCGCCTGTGCTTGGAGGGGCCCCTGCTGTAACCCGAGCAGGCACAGAGCCCTCTCTCCTGCCTCCTGGGCAGGGCCGTCAGCAGGGCTTGCTGGGGCAGGCTGGCCTGGAGGCTTCTGGGATGGTTCTAGTCTATTTGGTTAACTTGGCTGCAGAAAAGCATGCTGGGCGTGATGGCGCACGCTTGTAATCCTAGCATTTGAGAGGCTGAGACAGGAGGATCGCAGGTCTGCGGACAGCCTCAGCTACTTAGTGAGGCCCTCTGCGAGTTACTGAGATGATGTTTCAAAATAAATAATAAAAAAATAGGGGATGCAGCTCGGAGGTAGAATGCCCCTGGGTTTCATCGTCAGTACCGAAAGAAAGAGAGAAAGAAAGAAAGAAAGAAAGAAAGAAAGAAAGAAAGAAAGAAAGAAGCGTTTGTAAGTGGAAAATCACACTAAGTATTGTAAAGCTTGGTTTTTCTCCCAGTGAGGGCATTGGGAGCTCCCCGGGAGCTCCCTCCCACTCCACAGAGGGCCCTGGGTTTGCACCTCACACAAAGGACACACCCCCAAAGTCCTGCCCGCCCACATCCCCCGTAGGACTCCAGTTTTGAGTTTGCCAGGTCTCTGCTGGAGCCTAGGGATGTTGTCCCTCGATCTGTGTAGAACTCTGCTGTGTGAATACACGAACTAACCCGCCCGCGTCCCTCTGCCCTGGAGCAGCGTGAACGCTGCTGCACCTCTGTTAGGCGCACTCCAGGGTAGGACTCTGGGTCACAGGGTGTGTAGACACGGGGCATGGTGGCACACCGGTAATCCCAGTACTTGAAGACTGAGAAGGAAGGATTGCAGGTTCAAGGTCAGCCTCAGTGACTCAGTGAGACCCTGCTTCAAAACAAGAAATAGAATGAAGCCGAAGGTATAGCTCAGGTAGGATAGCCCATTGGGAAAAAAAAGGAAGGAAAAAAGGATAATTTTATTTATTCATTAGTGATGTGGCCATACAGGCACCTGGACGGCTTTGGATACATAGATGCCTTGTTTTTGTTTTGTTTTTTGTTGTTGTTGTTGTTGTTTTTTATTGGGGATGGAACCCAGGGGCATTCTATCCCTGAGCTACACCCCCAGCCCTATTTTATTTTTATTTTGAAACGGGTTCTCACTGAGTTAGAGGGCCTCACTACTTGCTGAGGCTGTCCGAAACCTGCGATCCTCCTGTCTCAGCCTGGCAAGTTAGACACGTTCAAACCACAACCTTCGAAAGTCTATTCAGGAATTACCCTTCATCATTCTATGACGAAGAAGAATCTTTACACCCACACCGGCGTCGCCGTCATATTGTGGGAGCATGTGGCATTAACTGCTAAGCAGGAAGCAAAAGCGATTCATTTGTAAAAACGCAACTTACACCGTTGCTCCTTTTTGCCTCTGAATGCAAACCATGATCAAACTGAGAAGTAAGTGTAGCTGGGAAGTAGGACCCACAGCGGACCCCATGGTGGAGACGGTCCGCGGGCTCAGGTGGGCTGCGAAGCTCAGCCTTTACTAGTTAGGAGGGTTAGCCCCAAGGTGAGGCTTATTTTAATTTCTCCCCTCCCTTGAAAATTCTCTCCTTCTGGAGAATTTTACACAAGAAAGCAGCCCAGCCCGTCGCCTAGGTAACCGGCGTCCTGCTGCGGGGCAGAGATCGAAGCCACACCCTCTCTCCACACAAATGCGTTTGCAGCTGGCTCTGGCTGACCTTGCCGGACTGAAAGCTAATCCGATCCGTGATGGAGGAGGGCGCCGGGGCCCTTCCCATCCACCTGACCCCGGGGACGGGGCTCCCAGAGGCCTGCGGCCGCTCCAGGGGGAGCCTAGTTTAAGCTCCTCTGCGCACCCCCTTCGTTTCTTACAAGGAGGCTGAAAAGCAGGTTGGATTCTGTTTTCTTTTGTGGAACTGGGTGTTGAGGCCGTGGTCATCCCACCCCTGAGCTACACCCCCAGCCCTCGTTGTATTTTTATTTTGAAACAGGGTCTTTCTCAGTCTCTGTACCGTGGCCGCCGGTGACCCTCCAGTCTCAGCCTCCCCAGTACTGGGATTACAGGCCTGCATCACCACGCCCGGCTCTGGCTAGTGTTTTGTTTTGAAAGTGATAATAGTTCTCATAATAACATCCAGTAGACTGTCGCTGTGCAAGACGGTTCTATCTTCTGTTTCTTTTCTCTTTATCAGGTTCCCAAAGAACCGACCGCTTGGCATTGAAATTCAGATAAGGACAAAGGCCTTGAGCTCCCGGTTTAGTTATGGTAATTGAAATAAAAAATGAAAAAAGGGGGAGGTGAAGAGAGTCTGCCCAGACAATAGGGGTCCCTGGCATTTTGTCGCCTGCCATGATAAGTCTATTCTGTGTCCTTGGCGACAGGAACGCCTTTCTTCACCTCTTTGTGGCTCGTGGCTGGGGAGAGGGACAGGGCTTCTGCCCTGCGCGGCGCAGGCGGGAGGGGAGGCCTGCACGCAGCGCTGCATTTCGAGCACGCCGGTTTTCTCCTTTTCTTGTCCTACTGAAACGGGGTTTCTTGAGAGAAAACCCCGGCGAGTTCTTGTCTACGGAGAGCGAAGAATGACACCCGCAGACCTCAGGAAGGGGAGTAAAAGATTTTTTGGAAGCAAAACAGGGAATGGGGAAAGGTGGCTGAACACCCCAAAGGGGCTGGAACTCTGGGTCCAGCAGCTGCCTTCAGGACAATACTTGAGAGTAGCCCAAGCCGAATTGCCTTCAGGTGCAGGCTGCTTTCTTCCGGAGTCCACACGATCTGCCAGAAGGGAATAGAGAAAAGTGGCCGAACACCCCATAGGGGCTGTCGGAACTCCGGGGTCCAGTAGCTGCCTTCAGGGTCACTACCCGAGTGTCGCCCGAGCCAAGTGCCCATCAGTTGCAAACTACTTTCTCCCAGAGTCCACGCGATCTGCCAGAAAAGAGGTACAGGTCACCCCTAGGGGCCTGGTCAGCCATGATGTCCAGCAGAGGCCTTCAGGTCACTACTCAAGAGTGGCCCGAGCCACGTGCCCTCAGATGCACTCTGCCTTCTCTCAGGGCCAACACGACCTGCGAGAGAGAACAGCTCCCCAAAAGGGGAGGGGGTCCCGAGCGGGAAGTCCCCCCTTTTGCCCTCTGACTGGCCAATGCCTGACCGCTTGCAAGTCCGTTTGTGGTTAGGGTGACTTTGAGATTCCAAGGAGAATTTGCATAGGACATTTGCAAGTTCTTTGAAGGGTCTCCTTTCAGGAATGCCAGACTTGCTCGGTGGGTTTGTTGATTAGGAAACTCAGGATGGCTTTGTGAAGCTCTGGCCTTCTTATCTCCTGAGCCTTTGGAATTTCAGGCATTTGTCGCCCCTCAGGAAACTCAGGAAATTAGCTTTTTTCTACCAAGGCCTTTTCCCTATCTGCCTATTTCCTTTCTATCTCCTCACTACGGTGACTGCCAACACGCACCGCACCGTGGTTATTAGCTGCTATCTAAAGCCTCGTCTGTGTGAAGGGTGCAAAAGGCACTGTTTGGGGTTTTGGTCTTTGTTCTTAATTTGTTTTAGTACTAGGGGTTGAACCCAGGAGTGTTCTACCTCTGAGCTACACCCTCAGCCCTTTTTAGTTTTTATTTTGAAACTGGGTCTCCCTAAGTTGCTGAGGCTGGCCATAAGCCTGCAATCCTCCTGTCTCAGCCTCCCAAGTGCTGGCATTACAGGCAGGCGGCACTACACCGAACTCCAGCCAGTGTTCTGGCGCCAGTGTTAGGGACTGGCGGACCAGAGGTGACATGACTTACCCAGGTCCCATGGCTAGTGATGGCAGAGTGTGGTGCTGTCTGGCTTCTGAGACGGGCACCTCGCTGTCCCCAGCCTGTCCATCCACGCGGCCTGGGTGACAGTGCTCAGCCCAGCAAGGGGGGTGCAAAGCTCCTAAAAGTGGATGACTCCCCTGGTTTCCCTCTTTCCCTGGCCTGGCATGTTCACGGGGAGCCCTCACCTGTCTCCTGTCCCCTAAGCGGGCCCTACCCTCCCTCACCCCTCCCTCACCCCTCCCTCCTCGTCCTTGTAAAGGTACCAAGGAAGCCCCCTTCATCCTCAGGAGGTTTGCTGAAATTCACAGTAGAGTAACAGGAGAAAAGATCACACTTACTTAGCCCGTGTGCACGGGAATCGCAGGAGAATGATTTCCTAAGGGCGCAGGAGGCCAGGCTCACGCACCCTTCCTCAGAGGGGACCTGGCCATTCCCAGGGCCAGCAAATGACTTCTAGGGGGACGAACAGGCTAAGAGGATGGACAGCTGCCAGGGTCAGCTCCACGGCCCCGCGGAGAGTCCTGAGAGTCCCGGCCTGGAAAAGGGAAACTCACCCCACGCCCGGGCGTCCTTGGCTTTCTGGGAAAAGAGTTCCAGCGCAGGCCAGTCAGAGACAAAGGCAGGGGTTTATTAGGTAAAAGTGAGGATCCACGTTCAAGGGAGAGTGCGGGCCAGCTGGGGCGCGCGAGAGGCCCCTGGGATCTTTGTGGTCCTTCCTTTACAGGGGTCCTGGGAAAGAGGGGGACGGGGCACCCGGCTCAGGTGCGGGTCTGGGCTTTCTCTTCCCAGTCCATGGGTGGTGGCCGAGTGGTATCTGACCGTGTCCCCCTCCTGGATCCTTCGGGGCTCTGAGGCGGCTGCCTAAGACCGAACACACCCTGAAGGGTAGGAAGAGTAGAGATGATCAGCTTTCCAGACTTTAAAACTATATTATTCCTTCCTTCCCGATTTGTCTCCTTTCTACCTAATATCTTATTTATTCTATCCCATCTCACAACCGTCGGCTCACAAGAGCCCCTTGTTGAAAATGTCAGCGGCCCTGGGTGCCATGCTTGGGCTGAGGTCCCTGGACCCCTTCCTCTCCCCTTGCCCCTCCCTGGGGCACCCCCTGGAGCGCAGAGGAGAGCCCCCACTGGACACCCAGCACCAAAGGAAAGGGGGGCTGGCAGCGTGGACCCCAAACACGAGAAGAACACGGATTCATGTACACCTGAGATGTGCTTTCTGAGCCCCTGGCAAGTGCCCAGGCTGGCTCGGCACGGGGCGATGCTCTGCCCTCCTGAGAGGCAGAGGACAACCACGGGCCGTACCAAGAAGCCCTGGCAAGAGGAGCTGGCACAGAGGCCACAGAGAGGCGAGGCAAGACTTCCTTCCCTTTTCTTTCTTTTCTTTTCTTTTTCTTTCTTTTTTTTTTTAACTGGGGATTGAAGCCAGGTGCATTCTATCCCCAAGCTATATTCCCTGGGGGAGGAAGGGGGGAGGAGAGAGAGAGAGAGAGAGAGAGAGAGGAAGGAGGAGGAGGAAGACGACGATGAAGAAGAGGAAGAAGGAAAGGAGGAGGAGGAGGGGAGGGAAGAAGGAAAGAGAGAAAAGGCAAGAGGAGACAAGAAATTCTGGAGGTAAAGGATGTGCTTACTTTCTGGTTTGTGGTGATGCTATCACGGGTATCATGATATCATGCATTTAAAATTAAAACGCCAGGCACCGTGATGCATGCCTGTCATCCCAGCTACTCCAGAGGCCGACGCAGGAAGATCACAAATTGGAAGCCAGCCTGGGCAAATTAGCGAGACCTTATCTCAAAGAAAAAAAAAAAATGGGCTGGGGGCAAAGCTGGTCGGTAGAGCGCCTCTGGGTTCAATCCCTGGTACTGCCAAAATTTTGTTTGTTTTGTGATACTGGGGATGACTGAACCTACTCTGAGCTACACCCCCAGACCGGTTTTATTTCTTATTTGGAAACAGGGTCTCACTAGGTAACTGAGAGCCTTGCTAAGTTGCTGAGGCTGGTCTTGAATCTGTGATTCTCATGTTTCAGCCTCCCAAATACTGGGATTATGGGTGTGCATTACCATGCCCAGCTCAAAAAATTTTTTGAAACACAACTTGGGCACTTTGAGATAATTCAACAAGCTGCACAGTTGTCGCTGGCATACGTTGACTTCTAAGTATTATGGTCTGTAAAGTAATTCTGTTTCTTATCTGTAAGCACATACATACTACATCACACTTAAATGACAAGAACTTCTGTGCGCAACATAGGAAGGATCACTCCAAATAGAAAGTAGAGAGAAGCCGGGCGTGGTGGGCACGCTTGTAATCCCCGCAACTTGGGAGGCTGAGACAGGAGGATCGCGCAGGTTCGAAGCCAGCCTCAGCTACTTAGTGAGGCTCTCAGCAACGCAGTGAGACCCTGTTTCCAAAAAAAAAAAAAACAAAACAAAACAAATAGGTCTGGGAGTATAGCCCGGAGGTAGGATGCCCGTGGGTTTCACCCTCAGTACCGCACACAAAGAAAGCGAGAGAAAAGGCTTTCACAAGAGTGATCAGCAGGTGCTAGAGGAGCCTCCTGGGAACGGGCAGGCTGACGCCCGCCCCTCCAAGGATTTGGCCAGGAAAACACTGGCCCCCAGGGGTGTAGACACTTTCGGAATCGTCCTCTCCAGATCCCAGGGAGCTCTAGGGTAGATGGTGTGAGAGAGCGGGCAGGTTTGCACCACAGCTGAGGAACCCTGAACTTAGGGACTGCAATCTCACCAGGGCTGCTGGCCACCCACCACTCTCCCTGCCAGGGAGACACGGTCTGTATCACCGCGGCATTAAGCAAACCTCGGGGGAGAATTTTTGTTTTCCATTTCCTTTCTTTCTTTTCTTTCTTTTCTTTCTTTCTTTTTTTCTTTTTTTTTTTTTTTTTTTTTGTGGTACCTAGGATGGAACCCAAGGGCATCTATCACCGAGCTACACCCCCAGCCCTATTTTTTTTATTCTTTATTTTGAACAGGGTCTCACTGAGTTGCAGAGGGCCTCACTACGTAGCCGAGGCTGTCCTCGAACCTACAGTCTCAGCCTCCCGAATGCTGGGATCACAAGCGTGCGCCACCACTCCTGGATTTCCAACTCCCATTTCTGAGATAGAGAAATTGGCGATGCTATGAATTTTCACAGGTTAATTGATCATCTTATCTTTGGGTGGTTACAGTTTTAACATAGAAGGTATTAGTGATAGGTTCTCAACTTTCTAAAGAAAGAGAAACGCCTCGACCATTACCTGCCCTCAGATGACCGGGCACCAGCCCACCAACCAGGGGCATAGGCTGCTCCTGTACCCCTTCCCTGCTCCATAAAAGCCCCCAGTCTGCGAGGAGGGGCTCCTGGCTCTCGTGAACTCTTTCCCGGGGTCAGCCCCGCTCTCAGGCTTTACCCCCAAATAAACCCTATTTAACAAATATAATCAGTAAAATGGACCCTCAGGATTTTCGTTCCTCTGACATGAGAAGAAAAACAATAGAACTCCAGAGGAAAGGTTTCAGTATGTCCTTACGGGCAGTACCTGAATAACCAAGGGTCAATTGAGCGGCCGAGTAATAGTCATTTACTGGCAGGCAAAGCCCATGACCTTCCTGTCGACCTTCAGAACATAAGTGCTAATAACCCAGTGCATGGCTCAGGATCCCGGGGGGAACCAAGGCTGCGCAATGAACCTCGAGCAGTGGCCTGTCCTGCAGAGACCGCCCTGCGTGGTGAGCTGAGCTCGTGGTTTCCCTCCTGAGGGACACTGCCATCGGGAGACCGGGGCGGGCCTGCCGGTGCGCTCAGAAGGTCCAGAATGTGGCTCGTGACCTTTGCTGCAGCAAGTGGATGCCAGCTTTGCCTTTCAGCCATGTTGAGTCAAAAGCTCCCAGGCGCATGGAGTGGCGGCGCACCCCTGTACCCCCAGGACTTAGGAGGCTGAAACAGGAGCGTCACAGGTTCAAGGACAGCCTCAGCAACATAAGCAGACTCTCAGCAACCTAGCGAGACCTGGTTTTCCAAACAAAAGAATGAAAAGGGTTGGAGGTGTACTTCGGAGGTAGAATGCCCTGGGTTCAATCCCAGCAACACAAACAAACAAAACTACCAATAAGCCTGGCGTGGTGGCGCACGCTTGTAATCCCAGCACTGGGAGGCTGAGACAGGAGGGTCACACAGGTTCAAACCCATAAAATATAAAATAGGTCGGAGGTAGAAGGCTCCTGGATTCTATCCCTGTGCTCAGTACAAAAAAAAAAAAAAAAACTACCAATAAAAATGTGACTTTTGACAGAAAGACCTAAAACTAAAAAACAAAACGAGGAGGGAAGGAAAGGGAGTTGGAGGAGGGGGAGAGAAGAAGAAAATAAATTTCCTGGAAGTAAACTTGTCCAGACAAAAACAGGATCAAGCGTGATGTCTTTTGTTTCGTTGTGTTTGTGGTACTGCGGTTGGAACCCAGGGCCTTCTACCTCTGAGCTACACCTTCAGACCTATTTTCTATTTATTTGGAGACAGGGTCTCACTAAGTTGCTGAGAGCCTCACTAAGCTGCTGAGGCTGGCTTTGAACCTGTGCGATCCTCCTGTCTCAGCCTCCCAAGAGCTGGGACTACAAATGTGGGCCACCACGCCTAGTTCTCCACAAAGTTTTAAAAGCCATTGTCTCGCTGGGCGTGGTGGCGCACACTTGTAATCCTCACTTGGGAGGCGGAGACAGGAGTATTGCGCTGGTTCGGAGCCAGACTTGCTGGCTTACGAGACCCTGTTTCCAAAAATAAAAATAGGTCTGGGAGTGTAGCCCGGAGAAAGAAGGGCTTCCAGGAACCCCAGTACCACCAAAAAAAAAAAAAAAAAAAAAGCCATTGTCTCTGTTGGCATTTCAAGTTCATTTATATACACACACACACACACACTCACACACACACACACACACGTATTTCAGCACTTAGATTGCAGTTAATGAAACGGTTTATACCCTAGAGATCAAAACTCTATTTGCGTTTTCTGTCACCTTTTCTATAAAAGGAAACATCTTTGATGCACTGGTCACACCCGTGTGGTGTGTGAAGAAGAGTGGCGGGTCCTGAGCTTCACATGTGAAGATCGCACCTGTTTTGAGATGCAAAGCGTGGGCCTGGCCTGGCCCGGGGCCACCCTCCGCAGACCCCGCTTCCCTGACGCGGTCACCAGAACCTCACTAAGTTGACCCCCTAAACTCCTGAGGGGCTCTTGGGAAAGGCTGAGGTAGGGAAGTGACAACAGTCCCCACCGCATCCTTAGGGCGCTGAGTAGCAGCGAACCCAAGTCAGCTCAGACAGAGCCCCGTCCCTGACATCCCATCCCGTTTGCACCCCACCATCCTGCCGGTGATGTCTGATCACCCTGGCTGATTTTCAGCAAGAATTGTTAGGTGAGTTTAGCTAGACTATTTCCAAAATCTTGAATCTATTTTTTGTTACTATAATAAAATGTTTGTGGCTAAGTCACTTTATGAAGAAAATAGGTCTGTTTAGCTCGCAGTTCTAGATTTAAAGGGCATGGCACCATTCGCGCTCGAGAGGCTAATGGCAGACGGCCTCGTGACAGGACCCTGTCACGTGATGGGAGGACTAGATCACATCTCACAACAAAGGCCAAGGAGTGATCGATGAGTCAGACCTGCGCTTATAAGAATCGGGGACTCCAAAAAGTCGACATTAATTCTCCTCCCAGGCATATCCCCCGTGACCTACGGACCTCCTACTGGTCCCTGCGTCTCAAAGGTCCCATCACCTCGCGCCTTGCCACACCAAGGACCACGCCTCCAACACGCGGACCTTGGAGACGTCCTTGAGCCAGCTGTGTCTCATCACAGTCCCTCGAGCAGTGCGGTCCTCTTAGCAGGCTTCCCCCCGCCGACGCCCACCTGCTCACGGCTGCCAGTCCCCACGTGCTTCGCTGTGTGGGGTAGAGCCCAATCTCACCCCACTGCTGAAGTGCCCATGTTTCGGGGCCCACTGGGCTGGACCGAGATGGCACCCAGGCTTGTTGCCAGCGTGGACTCAAGATGGCGCCTGGGCTTGCAGCCAAGTCACAAGGCTCACGAGGCTGGCGGTGCCCTGAGCCTGCGCAGTGAGCCCTATCAGGCGCCCTACGGATGATCAGTGACGCGGCGCCTCGTGCTACCACCAGCCCGCCTATGAGAGGGTTAGAAATGCGCATGCCCTAGCTGCGGGAAGCTTGGGGTTGGTGGAGTGATGAGGGAGGGGTTATGAGACTGATATATATTTGCCTGCTGTGCGCATTGAAGGGGAAGCATCATCAGCAGACTCGGCGTTTGTGTCTTCTTTCCTGGGGCTCTGCAGGATGGAGCCTTAGGGACGCGATACCCATGCCCATCGCGGAGGTCCTGAACAAAGTCTTCCTTTTTTTTTTTTTTTTTTTTGCAGTCCTGGGGATGGCAGTAAGGGCATTCTACCTTTGAGCTACACCCCCCAGTTCTTTTTTTTTTTTTTTTTTTTTGCGGGTCTGGAGATGGAACCCAGGGACATTTGACCTCCAAGCTACACCCCCTGCCCTATTTTTTAATTCTTTATTTTGAAACCGGGTCTCACTGAGTTGCAGAGGGCCTCACTAAGTAGCTAAGGCTGTCCACGAACCGTGATCCTCCTGTCTCAGCCTCCTGAATGCAGGGATTACAAGCGTTCGCCACCACGCCCGGCTTCCCTTTCAGTTTTAAACTAGGAATAGTTAAGCAGAAAAAGTGTCTGTAGACCTGACTATAGAAGTCACACTAAAGATCCAGAAAGATGACCAGAACACCAAAACAGGAAGCCCATTACCTTCAAGATAGTCCTGTTGGGCACTGTTAGCCATCCCGCCTGTGAATAGTGCAAACCTGCGGATAAAGCAGCGGAGGCCCCGTGGAGACCAAGAAGGCGACCCACGGGCCTCCTCCCGGGGCAGCTGGCCGAGCGTCCTCAGGGACCACGCCGCCCTCCAGGTCTCTGTGAAAGGAGAGCCACGCCCCAAGTGCAGCTCTCACGCTGGACGTGGCTCGAATTCTTGTATTTCTTTTGTACACAAAAGTGCACTTGTGTGTTCTTGCTTTCTTAAATAAATTCATCTACAACTCTGGAAAAGAATTTGTGCTGAAATTCTTTCCCATCATGCAAGCCAAGCGCCCCACCGATCCTATCTGGGAACTCCTTGGGAGTCCATCTTCTGTGGACTTGCTTTCTAGATCATTCTTCACTAGCCCTTCCCACCTGAATCAGGAGAAAATTACATGTCCGTCGTGCCCGCCCGCATCTGTCTCCCCTACTTGGCACAATAGCTGTCCTCGTTTATAGACTGGCTCCTTAGTGAGGCCCAAAGCCACCATTACCCATCTTGTATTCTCTGTGCTGGCAAATGAATTTGCTGAGGGAATGTCCTAAGTAGTGTTCATGCGGATGTTTAGGTGGCAAAGGGGGCTGGCTGGCAGCTCCTACGGCCCAGTCAGCCAGCCCTCCCCTCTAAACAAACTTACACACACACACACACACACACACACACACACACACACACGCACACATGCACACATGCACACCATACGCTTTTTGTGTGTGTGTGGTGCTGGGAATTGAATTTAGGGGCCCAGGGGCATTTTACCTCCAACCTACACCCCAGCCCTTTTTATTTTTTTATTTTGAAATGGCATTGCTAAGTTGCTGAGACTGGCCTGGGACCTGAGATCCTTCTGTCTCAGGCTTCCGAGTAACACACACACACACACACACACACCCCTGGATGGTTATTTCAGGTCAATTAGAATTCCCATGCAGGCTGGGCGTGGTGGCAAACGCTTGTAATTCCCGCTCTTGGGAGGTGGAGACAGGAAGATCACACTGGTTTGGAGCCAGCCTTGCTGGCTTAAGAGACCCTGTTTCCAAATAAAAAAATATAAAATATAAAATAGGTCTGGGAGTGTAGCCCGGAGATAGAAGGATTTCCAGGAACCCCAGTACCACAAAAAAAAAAAAAAAAAAAAAAAAAAAAAGAATTCCCATGCAGCTGGGTGTGGTGGCGCACACTTGTAATCCCAGCACTAGGGAGATGAGACAGGAGGATCACACAGGTTTGAAGCCAGCCTCAGCTAGTTAGTGAGGCTCTCAGCAACTTAGTGAGACCCTGTTTCCAAATAAAGTATAACATAGGTCTGGGAGTATAGCCCGGAGATAGAAAGCCCCTGGGTTCCACCCCCAGGACCACACACACACACACACACACACACACACACACTCACAAAAGAATTCCCATGCAGTTTAAATCAGGCATGGTGGCCCACATTTGTAATCCCAGTACTTGGGAGCCTCAGACAGGAAGATCGCACAGGTTCGAAGCCATAGTGAGGCCCTTTGCAACTCAGTGAGACCCTGTTTCAAAATAAAGAATAAAAAAAAAAAAATAGGGCTGGGAGTATAGGTCAGAGGTAGAATGCCCCTGGGTTCTACCCCCAGTACCGCAAAAAACCAACCAACCCACCCACCAAACAAACAAACAAATAAACCTTCACATGACTATCCTGGCTAGTTGCAAAAGTCCAGCCTAATGAAATTACACACTAAAACACGCCCCTCTTATAGGAAGGTGAAGGCGGGGTACTACTTGTGTAGAGTCATTTCTTTTCTTTTTCTTAGTACTGGGGATGGAACCCAGGGGCATTCAACCTCCAAGCTAAACTCAGCCCTATTTTTTTATTTTTTTATTTTATTTTTTATTTTTATTTTTATTTATTTTTATTTATTTTTATTTTTTTGGTGGTACTGGGGTTCCTGGAAGCCCTTCTATCTCCGGGCTACACTCCCAGACCTATTTTTTACATTTTTTATTTGGAAACAGGGTCTCCTAAGCCAGCGTGCGCAGCTGGCTTTGAACCTGCGCGATCCTCCTGTCTCTGCCTCCCAAGCGCGGGGATTACAAGCGTGCGCCACCACGCCCGGCCTATTTTTTTATTTTGAAACAAGGTCTAAGTTGAGGAGGGCCTCGCTAAGTGCTGAGGCTGGCCAGGAACAGCCCTCCTGTGTCGGCCTCTCAGCGCTGAGGTGACAAGTGTGGGCCACCAGGCCTGCTTTCACGGTTATTTTGATTCCCATCACTGAGTGCAAAGAAAAATCTTGAAAATTCGAGTTGCATCTGTCAACTTCATGGGTTCCTCAGGGGCTGGCGAGAAGGGCACTTTTGTGTTCTCTGCGAAAACAGTTTGCAGAGGAAATGGGAGGTGATTCCAGGCCCTGGCCCTGGTTTTCTTAGCTGGGGGCAGCCCTGTCCAGGGATTTAGACATTCGCGGATAAGCAGTGTAATTGCAGGGACAGTGGGAGCTCCTGGAATCAGGCTGCTGCTTGATATGCTAATTACAATTCTTTCTCATCTCTCCAGGATGTTTGGAAAGAGAATTTAGAACCCCAGAGAACTGAAACCTAGCAGAGAACTGAAACCTAGCGAGGTTGAGTAGGAAATGCGCTGTTTCCAGCTCTGGGAAGCCGAGGCTTTGCGAACATCATCTCATGAAGTCTCTCAGAAATTCTGAGGTGGGAGTTTTATTACTGCATTGACCATGCTGTTGATGGAGAAATGAAACCACTTAACCAGAGACAGAAATTCAGGTGTAACTTGCCTCCGTGTACACTGTCGCTGCGTGAGAGAGCAAGGGAAGTCCACCGAGGCCCAAGGTTGCTTTGGTTCCAACGAAGGACATTTAAAGGTCATTCTAAATCTGTGTGTGCCTGTGTGTGTGTGCGTGCATGCGCGTGTGTGCGTGCGTGCATGTGTGCGTGTGTGTGCGCGTGTGTGTGTTGCTGGGGACTGAACCAGGGCCTCACGCATGGTAGGCAAGCACTTTGCCACTGAGTTCCATCTCCAGCCCTGCATGTGCCAAATTCTTCTTCTTTTTTTTTTTTTTTCCTTGTGGTACTGGGGATGGAACCCAGGGGCAGTCTACTTCGGAGTTAACACCCCCAGCCCTATTTTTTATTCTTTATTTTGAAACCAGGTCTCACTGAGTTACAGAGGGCCTCACTAAGTAGCCGAGGCTGTTCGCGAACTGTGATCCTCCAGTCTCAGCCTCCCGAATGCTGGGATTACAAGCGTGCGCCACCACACCCAGCCTGAATATTTTTAAATAAAAAAAATTAGATATTCTATAAATTCAAGTTAGCTTTTAGTCAGCTCCTGACCAAATTTACTATTACTGAGATATTTATATTTCATTTTGCTCACAAGCTGTCTACATAGCAGTGAAAACTGTCTTAACATTGTGAATCAGGAACAAAAAAACGCACAATATGTTTTCCTTTTTCTCTTCGTTTCAGATTTGCACGCAGCTAATGGTAATTGATGTGTTGTTGTTTCTACCCTTACCTTTAAAATTAAATTAAATTCAGCTTGCCCTGTGTGGAAAGGACTGCATTTCTCTTTTATTTGCAGCTGGCCCTGCAGCTCTCAGGCTTCTGAAGCGTGCCCGCGCACACGTCCTGGTGGTGTGCCCAGGATAAAGAGGGGGAAGCGCCTTGCTCAGGCCTCTGCCTCCGCCAGGCCAGGCGTGGGTCTGAGGGCCCAGGAGGGCAGGGGGGAAGGTGGGTGCCTCTGGCCCAGGGCGGTGCTCAGCTAAAGGGGAAGGAGAAGGACTAAGGTGAATGAATGTTCAGGGCCAGGAGCAACTTCAGAGAAGCATGGCTGGGCTGGGCTGGGCGGGGAGCTCCGAGTACGCGCAGGCTTCTCCGTCCTTCCTAGTAGGATTGGGGCAGGCTCCCGGCCATCTTTCTCCTTCCTCCTTTGATCAAGCTCTGAACAGAACAGAGCTCCAGGTCCTCCCAGCAGAAAACAAGAGGAAAGATGGGATTATGGCCACTCTCTCGGCTCACTAGTGTGGGAAAACCACCACAGGAAGCCAGGAGCTAAAAATGTCTAAACCTATGACCTGATGATCTGAGTTGGCCACACACACACACACACACACACACACACACACACACACACACACACCCCAGGAATTTCGTGGTGGCACACGCTGGATCCCAGCATTCGGGAGACTGAGACAGGACAGCCTCAGCTACTTAGTGGGGCCCTTTGCAATTCAGTGAGACACTGTTTCAAAATAAGGAATAGAAAATAGTGCTGGGAGTGTAGCTTGGAGGTAGAATGTCCCTGGGTTCCATCCCCAGTACCAGAAAAATAAAAATAAATCATTCAAGGGGGGACAGCACTGACCACTAGTTCCCGCGCATCTCCAGAATCACATGCTGCCGGCAAGGGAAGGCGGAGAGCGTTGGTCATTTTTCCTTATTTAACAATGCATTTTCCCCGTGCATCAAGTTTAGAACCCCAGAACAGTTTCAGATGTAATTTTAAAGGATGTTAGCAGTTACACTGCCAGAGGAGAAAGAGTCCAGATTTTAAACTAAGTTTAGCAGACAGCCAACGCATATGTAAGGGGGTCCTGTCCCCTTTGATGAAAAGAAGTCTCTTAGCACCTGGAAGCTGTTTTAAATTACACGATTCTCACTCCTATCGCATCCCCGCCCTGGGGCCGGGGTTCCTAGATTGGGAGGGCAGCACCCCGACACCACCACCAGGGGGCGGGCGTCCCTCAAGACTGCTCAGCTAGCTCTTTCTGAGCAGTAGCGATTCTCCATCCTGACAGCCCCAAACACACCCTCTTTTTAAGGAAACGAGAATCACTGTGTCTGTGTCATTCCACTAAGCATATATTTTAAAAATGAATATAGCTTGGCCTGGTGGCACACACCTGTAAGCCCAGGACTTGAGCGGATGAGATAGGATGATTGCAGGTTCAAGGCCAGCCTTAGCAATTCAGTGAGCCCCTCAGCAACTCAGTGAAACCCTGTCCCAAAATAAAAAACAAAAGGTTCTGGGAATGTGCCTCAGAAGTAGAATGCCCCTGGGTTCAGTCACTCATAACAAAAACAATATAATGCTTTAATGGTAATATAAAAGAGAAACAATAAAAATGCAGCTTATAACAAAATAATATGCATTTTAATATACAAAGCCTATGTACAGACATACTAAAGACATGAAGTTCTCAGATTATCTGTATAGAGGCAACTGCTAAAATGCAGACAAATGCAGGTGTATTATATCAGCACCCCGGTACCTCGGGGCACCAGCTCATGACAAAGCCATCAGAGATGGAGAAGGTTTGCCGGAGCCGGGCGCGGTGGGCACGCTGTCACCCCAGCACTCGGGAGGCTGAGACGGGAGGATCAAGGTTCGCGGACAGCCTCAGCTACTTAGTGAGGCCCTCTGCAACTCAGCGAGACCCGGTTTCAAAATAAAGAATAAAGAAAATAAGGCAGGGGGTGTAGCTCGGAGGTTGAACGTCCCTGGGTTCCATCCCCAGACCCACACACACAAAAAGGAAAAAAAAGATAAAAAAAGAAAAAGTCTGCCAGGCGCGGTGGTGCACACGCTTGCAACCCCAGGACTCTGGAGGCTGAGACAGGAGGATCGCACGTGTGAGGACAGCCTCAGCAAATAGTGAAGCTCATCACTAGTGAGACCTTGTTTCAAAATAAAAATAAAATAGGGCTGGGGTGTAGCTCGGAGGTAGAGTGCCTCTGAGATCAGTCCCCAGATCAACGCCCAGCGCCACACAGAAACACAAAAGATGAAAGAGGTGCTGAAGACCCAGAGATCAAAGATGCCCCGAAAGTCTCCGAATCAAGCCGGGCGCGGAGGGCACGCGGTCACCCCAGCATTCGGAGGCTGAGACGGAGGCTCGCGGCTCGCGGACAGCCTCAGCTGCTTGGTGAGGCCCTCCGCAACTCAGTGAGACCCTGATTCAAAATAAAGAATAGAAAATAGGGCGGGGGGTGGAGCTCGGAGGTCGAATGCCCCTGGGTTCCATCCTCAGACCCCGCAAAAAAAAAAAAAAAAAAAAAAACAACAACAAAAATCTCCCAATCAAATAAAATGGGGTACGGTTTTGGCTGTTACTTCAGAAAAAAGAAAAAAAAAACAGTAGCCATTAAAATAACCTATACCATTTTAGTATACGTGTATCCAACATTACCCCATATTCCATAAATGAAATATAATTATGATTTTTCACTAAAAATAATACCGATTGAAACCATTTTCCAAAAGATCGTGAGATGCTGCTGTATATCTGAAAGCACTGTGTCTCTGTGTAAACTGGCTGCGCTCTGGGCTCAGATCATGGCAGAGTTCGTCTTTTTCTCCTAACGTGAATGTTTCAGGGGACATTCACAAGATTGCTTTCTGGGCATGCTGCCATCTACCCAGAACCCCTGACTCTCTTCCTCTAGGTACCAATTATGCCCCCAATCCAATTCTTTTTTTGTGAGTCTGTGGATGGAACCCAGGGGCATTTGACCTCTGAGCTACACCCGCTGCCCTATTTTTTATTCTTTATTTTGAATCAGGGTCTCACTGAGTTGCGAAGGGTCTCACTAAGTAGCTGAGGCTGTCCACAAACCGCGATCCTCCTGTCTCCGCCTGAATGCACCACCATGCAATTCTTTTGATAATAAAATCACTCCAGCACATTCCTAGAATGTCCTTTCAGCAAGGCAACCAGGAGAATAAAGAGCCACCAGGGGGAGCAGGCCTTCCAGGGACAGCTGGAACCTCAGAAAGCCAGTCCACAGCTGGGCTGGTGGCACTCACCTGTAATTCCAGTCCTTGGGCTGAGACAGGAGATCGCAATTCAAGGCCAGCCTCAGCAGCTTAGCAAGGCTGTCCTGAACTGTCATATAGACCCACAACACACTCCCCGCCTGTATTTTATTTCTCCAAATGTTCCAGAAGATATGTCTGAGACCTTACTAGATATAGCACCGAAGTGTGTTCTGGAAAGAGCGCATTTTTGTGCCCCCGACTCCAGGGCTCTATGCACAGCAGAGTTCAGCTTCTAGACAAGGCAGCCGGGCTGTCCCTGCGTTACACAGGCTTTTAAGAAAAATGGCTCTGAAGGCCTATGTGGTGGCGCACGCTAGCTAGCAATGCGCCCAGCCGCGTCTCCAGACGCCCCTGCCGCAGTCCAAGCAGAGGGAAACGCAGGCCTCCCCAGGCTGGCGAGCGCTGCCCTGGCACCCTGTAATTATCACCTGCTCCCTGCAGCCTCAGGCTGCCAAGGCGGAAGGGCAGGCTAGACTTCCCGGCTTGGGCACTGCCCGGCATCTGGCCGGGAGATAAGCACCTAAGCGCTCTATTCAGGGTGATCTCGGGTTCTTTCTTGCTTCAGCCTCGCGCATGCGGAGGTGGCAGTCTTTTTATTTTTTATATTTATTTATTTATTTATTTATTTATTTATTTATTTGCAGGTCTGGGGATGGAACCCAGGGGCATTCGACCTCCGAGCTACACCCCCTGCCCTATTTTTTTTATTCTTTGTTTTGAAACAGGGTCTCACTGAGTTGCAGAGGGCCTCACTAAGCAGCTGAGGCTGTCCGCGAACCGCGTTCTCCAGTCTCAGCCTCCCGAGTGCCGGGATTACAAGAGGCAGCTTCTCCACTTTCTACAGCACCTCCTCCCTCTGAGCTCGAGGCCACTGCGGATGCCAACTGTGGAGTGCAGTGCGCCAGGCCGGACCCCAGCGGGAGCTGCAGCGGGTACCAGCCACCCTAAGAGGGGCGCGGGCACCGACTCTGAACGCAGTTGGGAAAAGACAGTGGGGGCCAGGCCCGAGGGCCCGGGTGCGGGGTGGGCGGAGGGGCCTGGGTGCGGGGCTGCGCAGGGGCACCGCGCCTCCTGGGCCCTGCACTCCCCGAAAGAGGCCGGTGCCCACCCGGCCTCCCTACTTCACCTCCGCTACTCCCCCCCCCCAGCTCCCAGCAATGTCTCCAGAGCCTCCGAAAAGCAAGGAGAGAGCACGCCCGGACCCCCAGTACTCCAGCAATTTAAGTGAGGTCCTCAGTAACTTAGCGAGACCTTGTTTCAAAATTAAAAAATAGCCGGGCGTGGTGGGGTGGGCACGCTTGCAATCCCAGCATTTGGGAGGCTGAGAGCAGAGGATCGCGGTTCACGGACAGCCTCAGCTCCCTAGTGAGGTCCTCCGCAGTTTAGTGCGACCGTTTCAAAATAAAGAATAAAAAACAGGGCTGTGGTGTAGGTCGGAGGCCGAAGGCCTCTGGGTTCCATCCCCAGACCCTAAAAAAAAAAAAAGGCTGGGGGTGTAGCTCTGAGGCAGAACGCCCCTGGGTTCAATCCACAGTACAAAAACAAAAACAAAGAGCCGGGCGTGGGGCGCACGCTGGTAACCCCAGCCACTTTCGGGAGGCTGAGACAGGAGGATCGCGCAGGTTCTAGGCCAGCCCCAGCTACTTAACGAGACCCTTTGCCACTCAGTGAGTCCCTGTTTCAAAATAAAGAAATACTGGGGGTGTCACCCGGAGGTAGAATGCCCCTGGGTTCCATCCCCAGTACCGCAGGAAGACAGACAGACAGACAGACAGACAGACAAACACAAAGGACACACAAAAGAAAAACATTAAAACCCAGGAGGGCCGGAGCGGTGGGAGGCCCTGCGCCGAGGCCCCGCCCCTCCTCCCGCCCCGCCCCTCCTCCCGCCCCGCCCACACCGCGGCCCCGCCCAATCACGACCCGCCCACGGCATGGCCCCGCCCCGGCCCCGCCCCGCGCCGGCCGGCCGGCGGGCGTGCGCAGGCGCGCGGCGGTGGGCGGGGAGCGGGCGCGCGGCGCGGCGCGGCGGCGGCGCTCGGGCGCAGTGATGAGCGGGCGCGCGGGCAGGCTGCACGCCGCCGCCCCGAGCCCCCGCCGGCCCCGGCCATGGAGGCGCTGAGCGGGCCCGCGGACGCCCAGCCGCAGCCCGGCCCGCCGCCGCGCGCCCGCCACCCGCACCCGGCGGCCGAGCGCCGGCGGCCGCACCGCGCGCCCTCGCCCGCCAGGCCCGCGCCCAGGGACCCGCGCGCCCGGCCCGCCGCGCCCCCCGCCCGCGGCCCCGCCGCCCCGCGCGCCCCGGCCGCGCC